>NC_137465.1:23578261-24194303 GCF_964235325.1 Thermobia domestica | reverse complement strand
TATATATATATATGGCCTCCTGCAGCAGGATTTTATGGAAGTAATGCACCAGTAAATTTTTATTAAGCTTGATTTTTTTACTGCCTTTAGGCATCTGTCGTTTGAATGAGGAAATGCCGTGGAAAATCTCTGTGTCCGGCCTCGGGAACTAAACACACGACTTTCCGAAATCGGAGTGAACACTTTACCAACTGCTCCTCGGCCGCTTTGTATCGATAGACTATAATTTGTATTATATAATTAACTTGATTCTTTAGATCAGGAATTTCAGTAATTATGGATTTTAAAACTTGTTAATATGAATTTAAAACCTTACTCTGTTGGTTTTTGTATAGAAAAGTGGTAAATTTGAAACTATCCTTGTTTTGGCATTTTTTTCCATAATGGACACCATTAATACAAATGTTATTTATTTCAAAACTAGCTTTCCATGAGTTGTGAAAGCCAATGACTTGAGTTTCAGGTTATTTACATTAAGGAGCACTCTGATTGGCTAAATTAAAAATACCTCAATGATTTATCCCTCTACATGCGACTTCTCCTCCGTGGCGAATTCGGAAGAACACGCGCCTAATGATCAAAAGGTTGGTGTTTCGCACCCACCGCGGGGTATATTTTTACTATTTTAAAACTCACTTTAATATAAACAAATCACGCATATAGACGATTTAACATATTTTGAGGGAGTAATTTTTATTCGTGTTTCGTAGCGTCTCTGCTGCTGGTAGTACAAATTTCCAAACCGAAGTGTGCCCACAGCGGATCGTAGCTGTGATGCCGCCAACTTTTGCCGAGAGGTCAGTAGTTGCCTATCGCTTTTCCACCGACACTTCCGGCATGAGTAGCTTGAGTTTCAGGTTGTTTACATTATACGTTTTCTTTTCCTGCATGTAACTAAATCAAAATTTCCATACAAAAAAACATATTAACGTGAAATATTTATAAAAAGTACATTTGAATAAGTGGGCCACACATCACGTCTTCGCGGGCCAACGGTTATAGATTATGATTTCCCCAATATCGTGTAGACTGGATAAAATGTTGAGCTCGACAATCTGTAATGCATATTAATGGCTCATGAAAGAATATAATTATAAAGAAATACCCAAAGAGATATATTTAAACTAGCTTCACATAATAATTTAGCCTCGACACTCAAGGAGGGGTTAAATTTGCTCATATCTGAATGCTGCAGTAACATCCAGTAATACTACTTCCAGTGCCGTATTTAGGGGGGGGGGTTCCGGGCTTAAGCCCCCCGAAATCTTACTTACTATAGTAAAATATATGAAATATCTTACTGAATTTTCACATTTTCAGGCAAAGCCCCCCCCCGAAAGTTGGCAAAGCCCTCCCCGAAACAAAATCGTAATTACACCACTGACTACTTCTATCACTCATTTTAAAGAATTTTGACAATTTAGATTTGAATGGTCTTGACTATTTGCTACTTTCTATTTTATTATGACAGAAACAAGAGTTTTACAATTCTGGAACCGTAAAAGTGCAATTTGCTAGACACTTCACACTAAGATTTTCCCCTTTAATTAACAGTGATGCCTTGGGGTACTGGAATAAGCGTTGGTTTCATATCCCGGTGGTCGTAGGTTCGATTTCCGTCGGGTAATGTAAGGAAATGTATATAATTTATAATAATGATACTTCCAATGTAAGATAACATGGAAAACATTCAATTCCTCAGTCTTACTGTTTGACAACTTTCTTCCGTGCACTCGCAAAAGAAAAGTGAACTACAAAAATGACGTCATCCATATTAACCGTTGATTCGTACTGTCTGGGAATGTAACGTGTTTAGCGAACAACTGGTGAATACGTAAGGCATATCGTTAGTATGGATCAAACATAAAAATGATGAAACACAAACGCTCAGAGCAGTTGCATATAACTTTCTACTACGGGTTCTTCTATTGCTACTACTGCTAGAAGTATTAATGTTTAAAGCAATTCACCATTTCAGATACGTTCCACATAAACAATTTTTTTCAAATTCAATCATAAAATATAAAATATGTAACCAATTCTCGACTTTCCAATAATAATAATAATAATAATATTAAAGGAATAACAGAATTACAATATCAATTACGTAAACTATGCCTTTCAATATAGAAAAAGTAATTGTCACGACGGAATTCGAACCCGGTTCTCATCCATACGAGTTTTATGCTTTACCACACTGGTAACAATTTCTCACGCAAAGATTATAAAATAAATTAGTTGTAACGGAAGATAAAAACATAACTTTCTATTTTTACACGTGTTGATAAAATTCAAAGAATGAGAAAAATGTCTGGCTCTTTTCCTTTTTCAAACTAAAAGTTAGGGTGAGGAAGAGTAATAGTGATGTAAATAGGGACCATGCTTAAAGACGATGAGATTTAAACTTGAAGAACATTTCGTGATATTTTCCTCATTGACGAAGGTCTATATAACTTATTTTTGGATTAAATAAGGAACCCTCGAGTAAGTCATTGTGACCTCACATAAACAACTTCTCTTTATGCGAGGATAAGCATCTTGTGCATTCTCTTACATGCTACTATTTTAACTAGCAAATAGTTTAGGTGGAAGATGAAGTGATGCGGTAGGTAAGTGGTTAGCACATTCAACTTCAATTCCTTAGACCCGGGGTCAAATCCCCAGGTCGAAACTTTTTCAAATGTTTCAACACATACTTCGTCTGACAAGCAAGGTATTTTCTCTAGAAAGAAAAATATGTTGGAATGAGGAGAATTGGAATTCAGTCAATTTAGGCAATTATTTAGAAACTTATTTCCGGCAGCTCAAGATTTGATATTTTCATCTACATTCAAGCATCTTCTGATTCAAGAGTGGTCATTATTTTTATTTCTCTGAACATACAGTATATAACGAAATAACAAATTACATACACACCAATATTGATAATATACAGGTGGTGTGCAAAAAATCTAAAAACACTTCATACAGTACAAGTAAGTTTCGCCCTCCACTGTACAACACGTGTTACGGTTGCCGATCGTTTTTTGTTTTCAATGTGTCATGTGGACCTTCTTCTTCCATCAGCAGTAACTCATTCACCTGTGAGTGTCGTGGTGTGAAAGTGGTGCAGTGAAATGGGTGACCTGACAGACTTCCAAAGAGGCATGATCATTTGTGCCCGTATGGTTGGAGCTTCACTGGCAACAGTAGCAAACATTGTGGGGGTTTCGAAAGGCACTGTGTCCAATGTCACAAGGGCATACACAATTCATGAGGAAACGACGTCTGCAAAGCACAACACTGGTCGAAAGACAATCCTGTCAGATAGGGACCGGAGGGCATTAAAATGGATTGTAGCAACTAAAAAGAATACCTCTGCAATGAAAATTACGTCTGAACTCAATACCAACATACAGAATCCGGTTTCATTGAAAACAGTGCGATGGGAACTTCATAAAATGAAAATTCATGGCAGGGTCGCTATCGCCAAACCCCTGGTCACAGCAGTAAATGCGAAGAGGCGTATCCAGTGGTTCAAGGACCATAAGGCGTGGACTCATGAGCAGTGGAAACATGTAATGTGGTCCGATGAATTGACCTTCACCTTGTTTCCAACAACCGGTCGTGTTTACGTACGGAGAACACCGTCACAGGCCAATGGTACAGACTGTCTGCTCCCAACTGGAAAGCATGGGGATGGTTCTGTTCTAGTATGGGCAGTGATATCGTGGTTTTCTGCAGGTCCCATCATAGCCCTGAATGGAATGATGAATTCTAAAGCGTATGAGGCCATTTTGGGGGACCAGGTTCTACCCATGTCCCAAATATTGTTCCCTGACATGGTGATGGCATCTACCAAGATAATTTGGCACCCTGTCACGCAGCAAAAACGGTGAAATCATGGTTTGAGGGGTATGACCAGGAGCTACCCATCTCGCCTGGGTTCCACTATCACCAGATCTGAACATCATTGAGCCATTGTGGTCTGAGTTAGAAAGGCGTGTTCGGTCTCATTACCCTCCACCAGCATCCCATAAGGAACTGGAGCATGTTTTAGAGGAACAATGGTACAAAATTCCACACACCACGATTCAGGAGCTGTATATGTCCATTCCACGTCGGATACAAGCTGTTTTGGACGTCAAAGGAGGCCCCACACTATACTAGGTATGATTTTCACGCGTTTGTAAAAGTTTTAGACTTTTTGTCCAATCCCTGTATATGGTGTTTATTGGACAAAACGATCCGAACCATACAGATTGATCTTACAAGGGACGTATTCGAACCGTGACGGCTAGATATTTATGAATATTGATACCCTGACTGGTTATGGATCGCTAATTATCGTGGCGATAGTCTGTCGGTGCGAAAATGCCTTGTTTACCCGCTACCTATAATACACGTAGCGATCGGGTGAGGCTGTACGGAGTTTTAACCTAAACACGCCGGACAAAGGTAGAAAATAAGAAAAAGTATGCAGGTCATCTGATGCCTTTGGGAATGGAACATGTGACCAAGAACACGGCAGTAATATAATACAGACAGTGTTGTTATCCCAACACAAACTTTTAATTTCTCAAGTATATCGTATATCGTTTTCTGGCATTAAAACAAGTTTCATAAAGCGTGGAAAGAAATAAACAGTCAACAGTGTTCCAAATAAGGAAGATATGAGGCTCTAAAGTTGAGAAATTATGGAGTCCGTACAGAGAAACGAATAAATGTGCAGCAACAACAAGAGTGCAGAAGGAACAAATATACAGCAAGGAGTAAAACAGAGTACGCACAGCATCCAGTGACTAACGGGCTTGATCGAGTCGTATCGTGTGTGTGGCTAGTGCGAGAAATGTGCTTATTTTGCCATACTATGTATGGCTTTTCTGTTGGATGTTTTGATGTATTATGTTAAAGCATTTAACGCCTGTATATTACTGGTAATCTGAATGCAGTGGGTTTTGTCGTCATCGTTGTCTCACATGCTAACATTTCCTATAGTCTCGACTATAACACCTATCACAATACATTAATCTTTGCGAATTGAATCTGACGTACTTTCTTGTCACAGATTTGTTACTTTTCGTGCCACACCTTTTCGGTACTCTTTTCAAGTGCTATGCCTTATTTTCTGTGGCTTGGAAGGCATGCAGGATTTTATGTAGTGCTGCAACTCCAGACAGTTCGTTTTAAAGTTTTCTCGGGAAAGGTTCGAAACATCAGTTCCACACAAACGCCATTAGAATTGCTACCCTAGAAATGACGTGCTGCTCACATTTCCGCGTTATGTCACATGGGACTTCTCCTTTCTAGGGCTACTCTATCATGATTACTCCCTACTATTCATTTGTTCCTTCTGCAGTCCTGTTGTTGCTGTAGATTTGTTCGTTACTCTGTACGAACCCTATAATTTCTCAACTTTAGAGTATCATATCTCTCTTATTTGGCAAAACTGATAACCCACCTTTTGCTTATTTTCTTTCTTGTTTTGTGAAAATTGTTTTAATACCAGAAAATTTTGTAATTCTATTTAAGAAATTAAAAGTTTTTTTGGGATTGCAACATTGCCTGTGTAGCAATACTGCCGTTTTCTTGGTCATATGTCTCAGTCCAGTCGACACCAGATTACATGCATACTTTTTTTCATTTTCTGCATGTTTAGGGTATAATTCTGCACAGCCTCACCCGATCGCTACGTAGTGTATGTATATTATACGTAGAGGGTAAACAAGACATTTCCGGACTGAGTGACTATCGCCACGATGATTCGCAACACATAACTAGTCAGGGTATCAATTTTCATAAATATCTAGCTGTCTCGATTCGCATACGTCCCTTGTTAGAATGTAAAACTGTTTCGTTGGTCACCTAATTTACGATATTACCTTTAAAAACACGTTACCCAGGGCTACCAACTGCTGTCAGTGCCGAGAGAAGTTACGTGTAAGTTGCGTAGCATCTGTCCGGGCGTTCTCACAACTGCAAATTATCTGGACTCCAAGTAATGAAGTTAGAGCACTTAGGGGGAGATACTTTCGCTGGTGCCTTTACATATTTAGACTTAAATTAAGTAAGCACCAGACTCGCATTTTCAGTCGCCATTTTTAGCTGTATCTATCTATCGATACATACAGCTAAAAATGGCGACTGAATATAATATGCTTTTGTGTAAAACTTTTCACAATAAGATTCTGATTACAACGCTGCCACTATTGGACAACATTGGATGGAAGAAACTGTGGTTTGAAATTACTTGGACCAGAGAAAACGAAAAAAAAAACACACACACACACAATGAAGGATATAATGCAGGATTCAATTTCGCATCTTTTGTATCTGCTCACTTCCCAGCCCAGTGGTTGCTACGCAACTGGCGTGGATATTGAAGTCGCATGTTTTTCCTTCATTGTGCCTCCTTTCAATTCTTCTCGGTATGGCTAATTTCAAGCCCCACATTCTTTCATTCATGTTGTCCAACATGACGTATGGTAACGAATTTTCTTAATTGGGTGTTATGATAGTACAGAAACAAAACTGTTGCTGGAATTTAAAAATAGCCTTACATATCTTATCTTGCCTATACTGTCTTCTTGCTGGGAACAAATAGTGGATTGAAAAATCGACCAGTCTGCAACATAGCAGTTGGAAAGATGACGAAAACATAAGATTCTTCAGTAGAGTTTTACCTGCTAAGACACTTTTGCCTCACTCTCTCTTCATTAGAAGCAACTATTACGGCCTGCAGACTGAAAAAAGATCGGCCAGCATTACTGGTGACAATTGCGCTACTGAGTTTGTTATACAACGTACATCTGCATATAATAGTCCAGAGAGGTAATGTGGCGTCCATTTTAGGTATATTGTCACCTCGCAAATTGTTGGATGAGGTTTCTCTTTCATAACTCTCTACGCAAGGTTGATTCTTCAGCTGTTCCCTATTGCTATTCTTGATGGGAGATGTGTAATTTGGACGAGAACTGACCAACCATCACAGAAAAGAATTCTTTATACAAGACTTGAGTTTGGTGTGATATCATATGAGTTATGTAAAATATTACAAATTTAGGAAATATAAATATAGTTGTAAAAAGTTAAAAAAATACACTTTCCAATATGAAAATATATGTACATCTTGTTCTATATATTTTAATCTAAAACTTGACAGATAAGCCATCAGGAGAGTATGTGTTCTGCCCGAAGGCAGGTCTTGGACCCGAAGGTCCCTGGGCAAGATGAACACATGGTGGTTTGTCATTGCCTTCCATGGAATGATGATGATGATGTCCTTAGGACGGAATCTACATTTTAACGTGGGATCCGAAAAAACTGTCTCCGCACCGAGAATCGTAACCTGGAATCCCTTAATATTATAAGCCGACACCACAGGGGACACTGGCCAGTATAAGTGGAGAAAAATAAATTATTATTTTCGAAACACCACTTTGTATATTTATGGCAATATTCATTGAAAAATGATATGTAGGAACAATAGCAATCGGAACATATGGAATAAAACACATGCATTTTGGAAAAAAGTGTCTGTAATGACACTTCTAAAAATATATTATTACAATTTCTTACAAAATTATTAAAATATAGGAAAGTTACAAACACGTGTATATAATGAATTTTTCTTACAAAGAATCACTATAAAACGTGACCATACCACCATGAAATCATTTCATTGCACCATAACTCCCATCATATGGACAAGGTGGATCACTCAGATGTTCACAGATGGAGTGTCTTCACTGTCCTCTTCATTGATGACAATGGGTACAAGAAAAACACCCCTGATGTCAATATGTGAGTGGTCCATGTCGTTCTTGAGGTGATGTTTCATGGCGCAGTGAAAAGTAAAAGGATGTCTGAAGTACTACTATGAAAACGTTTTATAATGATTCGTTTTAGAGAGAGGTGTTTATGAAGCTGCAGTAGGCAAGGATGTCACAACCTGTACCACTACATTGTAGACTTTTACCTTACATTTATTTCATTTTCCCACTCCGTTATTCCTTTTCGTCATTCCAACCTGAAGAGGTTTTGCTGGCAACCTGGCATAGAGCCGCCCAACGTTACAAGAAAAATAGCCGGTTATGATATGAAAAAGATGCGAAAGATTATCTTCGCTGTCGCCAGGAACAGCAAATGAAGATCATCCCAAAAGGTGTGCCAGTTAAGTGTCACATGCTTGTGTAGCTATACAAAGCTATCATAATGAAAGTAAAACGTATGCAGCAGTGCAATTTTTTTTGAATAGTTTGGGAATCTTATACGGAACACTAATACCTTTCTGCTCACTTTCGTAAGGAAGATTCAGTAAAGATGCTGGGAAGACTCGGCTAATGATACAAACAGGCGAAGGAAAAGAAAACAACCTGAAAATGATTTGGACAATATATGATCCCTGCCTCCTGCTTGATCCCCCTAGAAAGAGAGAGAAAGGGAAAAATGAAATGAAATCTCTAAGTTTTACATCCGAGGGTTGTGCCGGCTAGGCTAAAGGAGACAGTGATGATGAGAAATGAATGAGAAAGGTGGAATGAAGAAAGTGCGCGGAAACAGGAGAAAGGCTAGAAAACCCACGAACACGGTGTTTGTCCACCACAAAGTTTACTTGACGCGAGCTGGGATCGAACCAAGGACCCCATGCTCCATAGGCAAACGGTCTACCACTGTGCCATCGCGGCCCACGAGAGAGAAGGGGGATTAAATGGCCTATCTATAAGGTAGACGGTGGCAACTAGAAAGGATTATACCGAGGATACACCTGGAGTAGAGAAGACTACAATTTCAGTGATTTTTAGGTTGGTAAAGAGAGGGCAAGACAGAGTTTGAACCAGTGTAGAACAACAAAGGATACATAATAATCGCATACTGAACGTAAGCGTTTTATTCAATACCAAATTTGATAATATATATATATATATATATATATATATATATATATATATATATATATATATATATATGTATGTATGTATGTATTTAGTACAAATATAGAATTACTATATTTCTGCCTGAAATATGCAGAATTTGCCCAAATTCTCCTGACGGTTCAAATGAATCGCATCTATATTAAATCCTTTTAACTCTCAAGTTGAATAATTATACTTTTCAACTGTGACACATCCGAGTAAAATTTCCCAACTCCATTTGGGCTGTGGACATCCAGGCCTTTAGGAGGCGTTATGAAAAATATACAATGAAAATGACAATAAGAAATTCCCTTGGGTGGAAAATCACATCACAGCACCATATTTAGACATATCAATTTTCATACATCATTAATATTATTCACGGCCTGCTCATACATACAAAAATTAGTATGTTTACAAAATATAAATCTTTTAAAGAGCACTAATACAGATATATGCCGGGACATAGATTTATTGCGCCTACCTCTATCAGAAATAACTTCACATCCAGTGGTTTTCGTAGCAATGGGGAGCACATGGGGGCTTTGTATAGTCATATTACATTTACTAGAGTAAACAAAATCTCCGCTTGACCGAAAAAAAAGAAGAGTTATTTCAAAAATTCAGAAAAATATTTTTATGTATTTTCTTTAAATAGAAATCGAAATTTCGAACATCAATTTTACTTTTTCTAAATATAGGGATATAAAATGCCAATGCTGAATATCTAAACAGAATTTTGAAATGTGCAATCAACTGCCAAATATTAGCTAAGAATTTAATCAGTCGCCACCCTGATTCACTATTATAATTTCTAAAAAGAAAGGAGGAGTAACTCTAAGAGATGATATTAACATATTTTCCAACTCTTCTTCACTTACAATATCATTATTGCTAAATTCAGTCAAAATTAAGATCTCAATATTGCTACAGCAAATATGTACTTACTTTTCATTGTGAACATTGTAGACAAACAAACTGACAGAGAGTTTTACCAAACGTAATAATGGTAATTAATTACTTTCAATATTGCTTAAAATTAAATTTAATTCATAATATATCTTCATCGAATTAAATTTACACTGAAAATTCAGAATATCCTTAACATTATTCACTAACAACGGAAAAGCAAAGAGACTCATTAACCAGAAAACAATACTCGTTCTTTCTCTTTTTATCATAAAGTTTAAATTTCACAATTAAGTTAATAGTCTTTCTCTAATTAGGTTTATAAATATCTTTAATTTCCTGTCATTTCTTTAATTACATAATTGCATGTGGACAGCTAAACATTTATATAAATGTAAGGTAAAATCAATGAGACTCCAAATAGAATTAAGCAATAAAATTTTATTATAATTTTTGACTCAAAGCTCGTGTAACGTCCCTTTCCGCCTAACCTCACCAACCGAATCCAAATCGAGAGTAATAATAATAATAACAACAATAACAACCGATTTGAACTCGATCAGAATGTTCTGGCACATGGAACGTGATGGTACTGATACTCCTCTCCAGTCAGTGACGAGTTTGTGTTCTGATCCAATATTCCCTGTTTGGCAAAAATAAACAAAGGATAAGTAATCAAAATATATATAAAGAGAATATCAAGTTTCAATTTTTGGATAACAAACTTCATTACAACAACTTAGAGATTGTGTATATACACTATTACGTTAAATTAATATATATATACACACAAAGCAACAACAACAAATAGATAGAATAATAATTAAAATATATAGTCAGATATTTTAAGAAATATTTAGCTCTCCTTCAGGCCCGTAGCCAGCCCGAAAATGTAGGGGGCCCGGTGGAAGTTAGGTGGGGGGCGATCCAAAAATATTAGTTCATCCCATTGCAAGTCTACCGTGAAAATTTTAGAGGGAGCCAGTAAAAATTTTCGGGGGGGGGGGCGGCCCCACTAGACCCCCTGGATACGGGCCTGCTCTCCTTTGTCAAACATTTCTCAATTAACATTCTTTTCAAAAGTTATAATTAACCAGATCATAATAGTCATTAAAAATTCATTAATTGAATCAAATTCCAATTCCGATATCGTAATAAATTAGTTAAAGAAATATCGGCCGTATAAATATCAAGAAATTTGTTTAATCCGAAAAATTTAGATTTCTTCAATTTTATCAAAATCAATTTCAGCTTAGTCTTCTTAATTTTTCACAATTGAATAATGCAGTTTAAATCACAAACAAATTCTCTCCAAATCATAAACTCGTAATTAAAGCTAAGTTTAAGGTAATTTTCCGGTCCAACAATTTTTGAATAACTTGTATGTTATTCAATAAATTCACAAAGTTCATAAAGTCGTATTTCAAATCTATCAATGTTATATTCAATCCTATTCATTAGCAACCTAAATGTAAACTTCGTTAAATTTTATTCCTGGTTTTAGTTTTTCATTCTTTACCATTTCAAGAGAAATAAAGAAAGCTTTCTGCGTCAAAATGGAATTCAGCCAAAAAATAAATCTGGGAAAAGTAAAACTTATCAGAATATAACAGATAAAGTTACGAGGGATATTGGATCACTCGGATTCGCTTTCGGTCTTTTAAAAAGTCTTCCAATCAATCATTTCTCTGAGAAAAGCAAAGTTTTGGGGGGGTGGTGGCTGAATCCCACTATAACAATTAAATCCCTATTAGAACAACATGACCGAAACTTTAGACTAGACAAAGCTGAATTACGAATCACAACCTCACAATAAGAGAACATGTGACGTGACACAACTACCTGTTAAAAAGTAATTCCAATTCACCTACAGGGCCGGATTTCCCAATAGGCCCGCCCGGGCCTATGGGCGCAAGCTCCCAGGGGGCGCACGGCCGGGAGAAAAAAATTTTAAAAAATATCTAGAAATAAAAATAAATAGCCATAACTTAACATATTTTTTGAATTGATTAAAAAATCAGGCTAATAAAGCATTCTGATTTTGAAGTTCATTGGAACAAATAATTGTTGGTAAAGTTAAACTATTTTTCAACATTATGCATCAACTTCGTTACAACATTGATCTCAAAAATGTGTTTTTTTATACTAGTACAATTTACTATTTGTACATACAAAATATCTAGCTTTACTTTAAAACACAGTTTTTGTGTCACGTTATCAAAATACTTCATGTAAGCTGTGTTTCTGAGATTAAAACTATTTTATAATGTATTACAAAGTTTTTTTTTATTCATTTGCCCAAATGGCTAAATTGAACAAAATCAAAGTTATCCACCAATCTTTTGTTAATACATTAACGGTATTTTGTTAAGCCCAGAACCAAGTAAATTCCTCAAAAAACTTGCAATGATAAAATTGCATCGTGGAGTGGTGTTTAAGCAATTAACATATAGGCCTGATATAATTTTTTAATAAAGGTTTTTAGGAAAGTAACTTTAACCAGACTAGGGGGCGGAAAAAGTATTGGGCCTAGGGGCGCCAAATTGCTAAATTCGGCCCTGTTCACCTAGTATAATATCCTTTTTCTATTACCTTCTGATTACCAGTCACAAAATTGGTCTCAGTACCTTGTTCCGACTCAACTCTTGATGTTAAATGCAACTGAACAGACTGATGGAATGTATGCCAATTGTATGAGAACACAAATCGGTTATGAAGCCTAATTTTTCTGCACGCAAAAGCAGATGTATTCCCAAAAGAAAAAAATAGGCATTCAAAGAGAGCTCTCGATTAAGAAGAAAAACCTTTAGAAGGGTTCTACAATAACGTATTAACAGAAAACTAGTCTATTTCACCACACAACTTTTAAGCTCCGAAAAAATGAAATTTGACCAAAAACTCAATCCAAACCACTAGGCCACTATTCTTTGAATAATTCAGAACACTTGTAATAACAACTGTATTCATTAAGGAATACTCAGGTGATTGAAAATCATCAATATAAGCGGACATGTAAAAGACCCACTTTGCCCCCTCCCCCGTGGCTCGGAGTTCGGCTTTTTCTTTCAAAGGAAGAAAACGATTCAATAATGCACTTTTCTCACAAAACTTACTTGTAATTGTGAAATCACAATAGTTTTCCAAGCACAATGCGCAATTATAACTTGTTTCTCTTCTTTGGCATACACTTCCAATTTGCCCAATGCTGACTACTTCGACAAACAAGCGAAGGAACTGCTCAAGCAACACACCAACATAGACACAATTCAAGACGGAGTTCCGCTCCATGCCGATAATAAGCGGAAAGTCAGCGACCACAGAAGGACAGCGGACTCGAAGCCTCGCTGAAGAAGCCACGCCCACCTTTATCGTGATAGCATTCCTCATTCGTTCTTGTTAACGAGCAGTCTGTTTTTAATTCCTTTCCTTTTTTAAAAAAGAACAAAACCAAAGAAGGAGTACAATTCTTTAAACCCTGATTCTAGTTAACTGTTAGGCTAAAGAACCTGACTTTAATAATGTCACATAGAGACTAAATATCTTTTCCCTTTTACAAATTATCAATTATTTCGTCTCTTTTAATTCTTTCAGTGGTAGAGCGTTCACCTCTGGTGCTAGGGGTCTCGGGTTCAAACCCTGCTCCCGCCAAGTGAACTTTGTGGTGGACAAACACCGTGTGCGTGGGTTTTCTCGGGGTTCTCCCGTTTCCTCCCACTTTCTTCATTCCACCATTTCATTCATTACTCATTATCACAGTCTCCTTTAGCCTAACCGGCATAACCGTGGGACGTAAAACTCAAAATTTCATTTTTTTCTTTTAATTCTTCTGTATAAAGAACTCCTGGAACGAGTTCATTTTTCAAAAGGTAACAGCAAGGTCCTAAGACGACTCCTTACACTGTAAACGCCTGAAAATAAATAAATCATGCAAAGACATAAAACTCCTAACAAGAAATCGATACAGGAAATCTGTTTACAACGGGACGTTAAACTCAAAATCAACTCAACTCTGTTTACAAAACGGGATATTCATATTTTTGAAAAATGGTGGGGCGTTATATATTTTCAAATTCAGATTTCGCGTTCTAAGTTAATTAAATGTTTCCAAACTTTTCAATGTTGTTCTTCCTCCAATTCCCGAATTGAATCCAGTATCTCCGAATGCTATAAAGAAAGCACAAAACATGACATTTTAAACAAACATGCCAGATTGTGAATTAGCGTCGACACTTCGTTGGGCTGGCGTATTGATGATGGTGAGTGCCTTGTTCAAAGGTGAAAAACAAATTCGTAATATTCGAAATTCCAGGGGGATAATTCAATAAATAAGCAATAATCTTTTGCCTTTTTAGCTAAAAACAAAGAAATCTAATTCAATGTCTATGTCTCGAATCCTCCCCCTTTCCTTCTTTTTTAAATACGGTAATTGAAGTTCACTAGAAAAGTTGTACATAATGAACTTAAGACATTAGTCGGTCCACTCGGGTGAGCGCATGCAATAATAAGTGATGTACAAGTAACGAATTTTATACAGAAAATGATGTAACTTGCGTATTTCCTCCAATAGAACATAATATTGTTTAACATGCGTTTCATTGTTTTCGATTACGTACTTGGGTTGATTATGGATTTCACGTCAGCCAAGCGACGTCATTTAAAATACAGTGTACGGTCGTAATGAACTGGTTAGTGAGAAAATATATATTTGATGGTTTGGATTGATATATATATATATATATATATATATATATATATATATATATATATATATATATATGTATGATAGATTTAGGGTATTCATCGACTAGTATGAAGTACGATGTGGCTTTCGTTTGTGATTTATTGCTTATCCTTAAAATTTCTGTTTGAAATTAGTTAGTGCAATCAAATTACCAAAAAGTAAGGAACAAATTAATAACAAACTGAAAATTGGTACAGATGTTGCGAATTATGTTTTAAACAATATACTAAAAGTCCCCTGAAATCCCACATGATCTTCGCGCCATATTGGAAAATGGCCGCTGGAAGTGTCAAAAGAAAAATACCCAGATAAAAATACCAATATCTTTACTATGGTTGAACATGAAGAGACAAACTTAGTGCCGTTTTATAGAACATAGATAACACAATATTTTTTTTAAATAGAGAAACAACTTTTCATTAAACGCATACTTCTAGAAATATTTAGCTCTAAATTCCAAAATTCCGAAAACTACCGTCAAACATTTTAAAATTTCACTGAACTTAGAAAGTAATTATTAACAAGTTAAAATTTGACATAGATGTTGGTAATGATTATTTAAATGACATACTAAAATCCACGGACTTCTTCATTCGCCATATTGGAAAATATCCAAATGTCCGAAGTATTTGAAAGATGGTATTTTCTTGAGTGAAATAGAACATCTTAATCGGGCTAAATATTTGAGAAACTGTAAATGGAGTCGAGCCAGACTTAATTGGGATCAATGTTGGTGCAAGGGGAAAACATTATGACGTATTTAAGGTTGTCAGCCGCCATCTTGGAATCAACTTGTTTATTTTAAATGCCAACGTGGTTGTGTCACATATTAAGCAACATCCTCGTTCGAAAAGAAACTCAACGGTAAGATTATTTTTCCCAACCCTGCAACGGCTTTAAATTTGTGAGTAGATTTAAGATATGTTATTTGTGAAATGCTGTGAAATGTGCTGTGCGAAGTTTCGAATCGAAGGAAAAAGTATAAAACAAGCTTTGTAACATCTCACATTACGTATTCTTTAATAACCAGAAAAGAAGAGAGTTAACACAACAGTAAGACAAATACAATCACATGACATGTTTAGCATGCCCACCGTTCTGTTCTACACATATCCCTATCCGCGAGACCCAGTGCTTGTGCACTCTGCGAAGCATAGTTAGTGATATTTGTTCACAGGCCGTAATGAATCTCCTCTTCAGATAGCCAATATCATTAAGTTTACATTGGTAGACAAAAGCTTTAAAATGCCCCAGAGATAGAAATCCAACGGAGTTAGGTCAGGAAACCTTGCTGGCCACTCAACTGGTCCATGCCGATTCAGGCCGGTAACCAGCCAAAGATTGTAGGGGGGGCCCGGCCGAAGTTAGGAGGGCCCGACCCAACCATATTATAGTGCATCACCATATTATAGTTCATTTTCAAGCCTATCGTCAAACTTTTAGGGGGGGACAGCGAAAATTTAGGGGAACCTGCCCCCTAGATCGCCCTGGATACGGGCCTGTCTCGATCTATCCAGCAACGGGGATAGTGTTCGTTGAGTCATCGACTACATTACGTCCATAATGCGTCGGTACCCCATCTTGTTACCAATATTGATGAAATCATCCTTTCTCGCTCAACAAAAGAGTGTCATAACAGTGTTTTCAGGTATATCTCTATATTGTGCATATCTCCAAGGTTCCATCAATGAAAACAGGTCCAATAGGCCCCATCAATGACATCAAGTTCAGTAAGTTTTTCGCCCCATATTCCACACCACAGCATTACCTTACCTGCACCTTGTATCGTCGATGCTTCTATCTAATTAAGATCTATATTAGCCCAGCACCGAACATTTAGCCCACTACCGAGAAATCCTACGGTAAAGTTTTTTTTTTTTTTTTCAAAATCAGCAGGAGTTTTGAGTTTGTGAATGGATATAGGATAGATTGTGCTATCACTTAGACTTGTATGTGGAACATTGTTGTTATGTGTGGAACATTGTATAGACGAGAATCAACTGGTTTTTTTGCTTTGTTTTTGTAGATAGGACAGCATGGTAACTCGAGATGAAATAATTTGAGATGATCATTTTGGCTGGAGGACGGAGTTCAAAAATAAAAAAAGTTGTCTTCAAAGAGTGACATCATAATCAAGAGCCGGTGACAGACAGTGCTGTATGAAAACCAATCCACGAATTCAGGGCAACGAGAAAGGTTTATGATTTATCTCGATAAGGACGACCACAAAATTCAACTGATCCAGACACATCAGCAGTTGTGTTTGGTCTATTGGTGAAATGTCATACGAAGAGTATGCGACGTCTATCAAGTGAAAATGACGTTAGTGTTAAAAGTGTTCAAATAATAAAAAGAGAAAAGTGGCATCTTTAGAAATTACAGTTGAAACAAGAACTGTCAGAGGATTATTCTGATAGACCAATGGAGTTTTGTGAGTAGGCGTTGGCTCAGATAGCTCGTAATCCAGTGTTTCCTCATAACATTGCTTTTAGTGATGATTCAAATTTCTATGTAACAGGTGAGATTAACAAATAAATATACGGAACTGTGTTAATACAAATCTTAATTGGATAGATGCATCAAAGATGAAAGGTGCAGGTAAGGTAATTGTGTGGTGTGGAATATGAAGTGAAAAACTTATTGGACCTGTTTTCATTGATGCGGCCTTGGATGCTGCACAATATGGATATATGACTGAAAACACTGTTTGCCACTTTAGTTGAACGAGGAAGGGTGATTTCAATATTGGTAACAAGATTGGACACCGCCGCATTATGGTCGTAATGTAATCGATGGCTCAATGTGCATTTTTCCGGTTGACGGATAGGTTGGCATGGACCAGTTGAGCGGCCAGCAAGGCCCCCCGACGTAGCTCTGTTGGATTTCTATCGTTGAGGGAATTTTAAAGCTATTACCTACCAGTGTAAAATTAATGACATTTGCTACCTGAAAAGAATATTTATTACGGCCTGTGAACAAATATAACCAACTATGCTTCGCAGACTGCACAAGCACTGGGTCTAACGGATAAGGGTATATATAGAACAGACCAGTGGGCATGCTGAACATGCCATGTGATTGTAATTGTCTTTTGAGTGTCTGCTCTCTCCTTATCTGGTTATTAAAGAATACGTAATGTGAGATGTTACAAAGCTTTTTATACTTTATTTTTATCCTTCAATTCGAAACTTCGCACAGCACATTTCACAGAATTTCACAAATAACATATCCTAAATCTATCCACAACTTCAAAACCGTTGCAGGATTTGGAAAAATAACCTTACAGTTGGGTTTCTCTTCGAACGAGGATATTCTTTAATATGTCACAATCATTTTGTCATTTAAAATAAACAAGTTGATTCCAAGATGGCGGCCACCAAGATTGCGGACGACAACCTTAAACATGTCATAATGCTTCCTCCCCTGCACCAGCATTGATCCCACTGGCTCGACTGGCTTTACAGTTTCTCAAATATTTAGCCCGGTTAAGAAGTTGTATTTCACTCAAGAAAATATCATCTTTCAATTACTTTGGACATTTTCCAATATGGCGAACGAAGAAGTTGTGGGATTCTATTATGTCATTTAAATAATCTTTACCAACATCTATGTCAAATTTTAACTAGTTAATAATTACTTCCTAAGTTCAGTAAAATTTTAAATCAGTTTGACGGTAGTTTTCGAAATTTTAGAATTTAGAGCTAAATATTTCTAAAAGTATGCGTTTTATCAAAAGTCGTTTCTCTGTGGAAAATATTATTTATCTATGTTCTATAAAACGGCTCTAAGTTTGTCTCTTTATGTTCAACCATAGCGAAGATATTGCTATTTTTATCTGGGTATTTTTCATTTGACACTTCCAGCGACCATTTTCCAATATGGCGCGGTCACTTGGAATTTCAGGGGGCTTTTAGTATATTGTTTAGAACATCAATCCCAACATCTGAACCAATTGTCAGTTTGTTACTAATTTGTTCCTTTCTTCATTAAAATTTGAGCTTCATTTACTGCACTAAGTAGCAATATGTTCAATTCATTCATTCATCTAAAATGAATTAAAAATGTTTTAAATAAAAATATGATTCATGGAAACTCTAAGGTTTCTTTAAGGTTGGCTTCTGTTGTATTTTAAACCTTCCAAATGTAGCTTGTTTGTCCTAATTTTAGTCACGTTTTAAGAAGTTTAACTTTTACAAGATGCCAATTTTCACGTAAGAAGGTGCACTTAAACAACTATTTTTTCCTATAGGTTTAGTTGATATCAGTTTGAGCTGCGAAACTAAAAGCAAGCAATTTTAGGGAATTGTTTCGCTTTAACGTTGCACGACATTCCTTATTACGATCAGATTTTAAATACTATGTCACAGCTACGAACGTTTATTGGATGTCTCAATACGTCAAATCGATACTATATCTAATAGTCTGTTTATCCATTAGAAGTGTACTCAGATATGAAACCCAACAAAAGTTTTGCAGTGTTTTTAAAGTCACATTGCTGATGATACGTTGGTATATCAATCCTGAAATTCTAATAAGGATATTAGTGACATTCTTGATGAAAAAGTTCGTTATTATTACTGTTCTTCAGTAGTACATGACTACCAAACATTTACAACCACGTCTATATATTAACGTAAATACCATTTATATTTTACGTAAACTGTTTTAGTAGACTTCATAGAACCGAAATGATGTGAACACCGTGAAAACTTGAATATATACATAGTACTTGATTGCACAACGAGTCGCATACAGACAACACTACTTTTGGTACGTATCACAGAGGCATGGAATGCGTTAAGGCAGAAGAGCATTAAGGGTGCTAATTCTCTTAAGTCTGATCTTTTAGCTACGCTTCCATTATTCTGTAAAAATTCCAGACAACATTAAAACTAATCGTCTCATACACTTACATACTTTTGTTGGGTACTTTAGTATCTAATCTATAGCATGTGTTGAAAGCCCATCAAAGAGGGAGGGAACGAGTACAGTTGATTTCGGGTTTAAGGTCCCGTTCAGCAGCAAGGCTTAATGAGCTTACTGATTAACGTGGAATTCGAGCCACATGACCTCCCGCCGGGAATCGAACCCGGGTCTCCCACGCCAAAGGCGCGTACGCTAACCGCTTAGCCACGAGGGAGCTCAAGAAAGGGAACGCATATACCTCCAACATTTTTTGCAATTAACGTTGAAAAGTTTTCCGATTTATATTTAATTTAATCTGCTTTATATTTGATCAATAAATATAATTACTAAGAGGTACGAAGTGAATTTATTTATCCTTTAAAAACAGCACATGTCAAAGTGTTCACATCTTAGAATTTATAAGAAGGGCATTGTGACTCAATAGTAGAGCTCTTACCTATGGTGTGTGGGCCCCTGGTTGAGGCCTTGGCCAAGTAAGTTTGTTTTGAGCAACATCGTGTGTGTATGTATGTGTGTGTGTGTGTGTGTGTGTGTGTGTGTGTGTGGCGGTTTTTCTCAGGATACTCCCGTTTTCTCCTACCAACTTATTCTACCAATTATTCCATCGTCATTCACTTCTCCTTTTGAGTAAACGGCAAAATCGTGATACGTTAAACTGAAATATTTAATTTCATTTCATTATTATCGGTATAATTTTTAATATTTTTGTCTAGTATTACATTGCTTTAGTTGGGGTCTATTATTGCATACTCACAATAGACGTTAATCGTGGACTAAGATTTAATTAAAGTCTATCTTGAATTTCAGAAAAATGTTCAGTGGGACACACTGAGTGGTCCAAGGGGCGTCTCTGGTTCCATTCTATTTATTATTATATTACAGACTATCATTCTGTTCTTTCCGGGAGAGCACCCTAAGAGCTCTGGGAGACACTGCCCCATCAAAACATTTCTGGAAGAAAACTGACTTGAAGGACATGTTTGCTAGTAACATTCGACGAAAGGGAAAATGTTATTTTTCGAAAAATAATATTTCATTGCTGCGCCTCGAAGAACCGCTATCTGTTAAAACCACAACTTTTCAGGTCAAGCAAAAAGCATCCCAAACTTAAAATTTTGCCAAATATACACGGAAACACTTGAAAAATATAATAAAATTGTTTCTGCGTGTATAATGTTCTGGATATTGTTGTATCCTGCTTCAACAGTATTATATTATTCTTGTTATGTTTATGTAGCATATGTCGGTTTACCTTTTACGCTTTTATAAGCACATGGAGAATTTCTATACGTTAATTAATACGTACGTGATGAGAACCTGAAGCCTTTTATTTCAATCTATTATTTTTTTTCATTGTTGTGGCGAAACAATTGAATATTCACGTATCACATTATAAGGGACGCTGCCTGACAGCTTTCAGGTTTATTTGCACGGCATAACTCATTTTCGACAAAAAATGTCACATAGCAGTTCTTCCAGGCGCAGCGACGATTTGCCTGAAATTGAAGGTTTATTCTTAGTTGTGTATTTGAACTCAATCAAGTGTAAATGTGTGCAAATTTTTATCGAAAAGGAAATCTTTCTTACATTTGTTGTTAGTATCCTATTCTTTACGCTATATAATTTATTACTGTATATTGGTGTAAAGTTACAGATTTTTTTATCTATACAATTTAGGCTACATAGATTCAAACAGATGAAAACAACATAAATACTAATCCCGATATTTTTCATTCCATGTCTAATGGTAACCACTACAAAAATTTATTTCAGTGGTAAGATACCTTGTTCTCAATTGTCCCTTATTTTTTGCTATATTTGCAGTTTTAACCAATTGTATGATATTGAGGCATAATAGATGATAAATATCTCATTTTTATCTGTCCCTTATTATGTAAAAGAATTTAGAAATAGTTTAGACAATAATTTTAATTTTAATGTAATCGGGGCAACCCACCCAGATGAGTAAAGTTTTTTTAAAATTTTATATATAAATAAAGCCCATCCCAGAGTCGGAAGTTCTTTAAAAGTAGCAGTATTACAACCCACCGCCCCCCAGCAGTCCGCCCTGGATCCGCCCCTGGTATATAGGTCAATTTTTGGAGGGTATTACCTCTACATAGCATGTGAATAAAAATTTCTTTAATTTTCAAACATCAACATCATGATCCATCTTACGGAAAGGATATACATTAACACAGGGGTACATATCTGAAAACTTACCACGACACTCTTTAAATTAGGGAACAGCATATGCCCTTTACCCTGTTCATAATATTAAGAGACGTCGTTGGCACATGTTTACAGTGGATCACCTTGTTACATATTAAGAAATGTGTTATATTTTACTGTAATTGTAACTTATCTTTTACGTCACGGATATGTGTATGGTTCTTTCGCCAAGGGATAAAGTTGAGGTTTCAAAGAGTATGCCTGAAAGGCTAAGGGAGATGGATGGTTGAGGCAAGCAAATGATGATGGAATAACTGGTAAAATGAAAATGTGGGGAAGACGGGAGTACTCCGAGAAAACCCACAGACATGATGATGTCCACCACAAACTTACTTTTCCAGAGATCGAACCAGCAACCTCACGCTCCAGAGGTAAGCATCGTGTCCCTCTACAATTGAGCCATTTTGGCTCCTAATTTATTTGGGGAGGAATGTGGGGTGATAGTACACCTTTGTTTTTGAATTAAGACTTATTACAGTATTACCAAACAAAATTGAGTACAATCTGTAGAGAGGAAGCAACCAGGGAGTAATGTTATCTTTTTTTTGGATACAGGACGTGGTTTATTTAAAATCTTTAGAATGTTAATTTAAAAAAAAAAAATGGGTGTCAGGATGTGTGGAGCACCAAGAAGCATTATTAGTTTTGTTTTTTCACACGGTGACATAACTTTGTTTTCTAACTAAAATAATTAACTTCTTGTCTAAGAAAGGTATGCATTAATTGGTGGAATGGAACAAAGGCGATATAATGTAAACATACTGTTTTCTGCATCTGTTTACAGAACTCGATTGTCTATGTCATCTGAAAATATCAGAGTCCGATGCTGAAGACTAAAGAACGATGTTATTATTAAATATATATTGTGTTACAAACAACACCCACAATTTTGGAATTTAACAAAGAGCAGAGTTTCGTGAAAATTGTTATATTTTACTTATATATAATCGCCCATTTACATGTTAAATATAATTGCAAGAATATGTCCACCACTGTAGAGTCTGATGCATTTAAATATTCTAAGAAATTATTGATAACGCTCTTACAGATCTGTCTCAATGCCTTCAATCACACGTATGATTTCCGCCTTCAACTCGAAAAGAGTTGATGATTTGTTCCCAAATACCTCTGCGTCAACAAACTTCCTTAACAGCAAATCATAGGAGTTGAGTTGAGTTGACTTTGAGTCTTACGTCCCGTTCAGCAGCGAGGCTATATGAGACGTGGACCTACTGATTAACGTGGAATCCGAACCACATGAGCTCCCGCCGGGATT
Source organism: Thermobia domestica (assembly GCF_964235325.1). Taxonomy (NCBI): domain Eukaryota; kingdom Metazoa; phylum Arthropoda; class Insecta; order Zygentoma; family Lepismatidae; genus Thermobia; species Thermobia domestica. Next base: position 24,171,325 of record NC_137465.1, on the reverse strand, counting down.
CGAACCCGGGTCTCCCACGCCAAAGGCGCGTACGCTAACCGCTTAGCCACGAAGGAGCTCAACAAATCATAGGATTAATATACTATAGATGTTACCACATTAACCACACGTAATCTCGTCGTAATTTTCTCCATGTTTGAAAACTCAAAACAATTAAAACTATTAATGAAATTGATTAAGCATAAAACTAATGCAAAAAAGGTTGATGTAGGGCTTCTACCCAGTGTTGCCAGATCTACTGATTTTGCAGGAGATCTCCTGCTTTTTCTACGTTCTACTGATCTACTGCGAAAGAAAATGAAAAGTTAACAATTTCCTGCTTTTTCCTTACTTCGAGAAGTTGAAAAAATATATTATTAATAATATTGAATTTTCAATGTTTCCTCACATAAGAAAAGAAATTTCTCTGTTATAATACACAAAGCTCTATAGAGCATATAGTTATAGAGCTTTACTGTATATAATATGAATCCAAAGAATACAACTGTACGTTATCTTCTATATGCATTATGGTTACCGTTTTTATGACTTTCTGTAAGATTTACAAATAAGTGTTGTTTAGATTGGGACTTGGGTTGGAAGAGTAGCTTAGATCGTTTCTCCACGATCGTCAGTAAGAAATCGTCTTACGCCACGGTCACGTGTGACTGCACCAGTGGCATATTTACGATTTTATATCGGGGGGCTTTGCTAACTTTCGGGGGGGGAGGTTCCTGAAAATGTGAAAATTCTGCAAGATATTTTATATACTTTACTATAGTAAGTATGATTTCGGGGGCGGGGCTTAAGCCCGGAAGCCCCCCTAAATACGCCACTGGACTGCACCATGTAGCTACGATATCGCTACGTGCATGAAAAGACATTTTCCCACTCCACTTTGCTCTTTCACTACGTTTTACTTCACACATGTGTGTGTCAAATAATATTAATATAAATCGGGACTTTTCCCTTTTATTTGCTCAACGTAGTTCATCGGAAATGAATTCTGGACTGTTTGTTTTGACTACTGCCCCCTTAATAATGGCAAATGTTATAACTCCCCGGATTCACATTCAAACTCCACCACTGTATGTGTCTACTGCTTTCTCCTGTTTTTTATCTTCGAATCTCCTGCTTTTCCAGCTGACTCGTCTGGCAACACTGCTTCTACCAAAAATAGGTTCTATCAAGGAAAGTAGACTATATTAGCTATTATTAAATTTAATTAGTTGCTACATTTGCTAATTACATGTTGACCTTCCTTATTGTTTCTGAAGTATATACAGACAAAAAAAAAGTTTTAACTGAAATCCGACACGTAGTAACATGTAATTACTACTAACCACTGACCTTCAAACTTGTGTTAAAGTTTAAAGTTCTTAACGTATTTTAATTTCTGTCGAGAATCTAATTGTAGATGTGTATTTCAAAGTGAAATACCTTGTATCAATTCATGAAATTTGTATTTCAGGATATGAGGAAGAATATTTTTGCTAACCTGCAATAACTTGTACTTAATTGCAGTTTATTTTAGTACAAATCTTTGCTTAATTTACCACAGAATTTTTCATAATGTTTCCCACATTATTTTCGACATTTTGAAGTATAAATGCATTGATTTTTCCATCTATTTATATAACAAAACGTGATGGCATAGTGATAATTTGAATTAGGTCAGTAATCTATGCGAAACGTTGGTAACGTACGCGCGTGCAACCAATTACGGATTTTTTTCTCAAAATGCTGGTATTAACTCAAACTTATCAGGAGTTCTAATATTTCATACAATATTACTATACAAATATTTTTGTGAATAAAAAAATAACTTTGTCAACTTTTGCTCTAAAACACACTAAAACGTGTGTAGTATAAAAGGCCTCATGTGTTAGAAGTCTCCTCTCTTGAAATCCAGTTTTATTTATAACTCATAATTGACGAAAATAAATGCTCTACTTATACAATATGTTTAACAAGTAATAGAGAGGCCAAGGATTCTTGCAACTAGATATGTTACGTGCATATGTCTCGTTTTTCGATTATTCGACTTACGTGTACTGAAACTGACTTTTCTCTCTATCCATAACACTAGCCTGCGATGATTTTATTGCATAAGTGCAATATATTTCTGTGATGTGGTGATTGTCACCTAAGGCTAAAAGTGAAGTTAGTTTTGTCTCATCACATCACATTTTGTGACAAAATCGAGATATTCATTTTACCTATTCATTCATATGCGTCTTAAGCCAGGACGACTAAACATCCTGATTGGCTGAAATCTAATTACTCTCATGGCTTGAAATGTTGTAGCAGTAGCTAAACAACAGCTTATCGTGTCCGCCTAGCGGTACGGTACGATAGTAACACCTAGCGGCATTGTTTCGTTTAGTATATTGCTTTTTCTGCGAATGATCCATACAGTTTCGTTGTAAACTACCTAATTGTTCTCGGTGCTTTGAAGTCCCTAATATCGTGGTGTGTGCTTAGTATTTAGTGACGAAAGTGAAGTTCTTGTTCGCAGACTTTTCGAAATGCAGCGTCGTAATTGTAAGAATAATCCAGATATATTCTGTTATATATGTGGGACATTTGTGCCCATGAAACAACGACGCAATATAACTTCCTTTGTGCGAAAGGCTTATCTTGCGTATTTTGTTATAGCATTGGGAGATCAGGACAAGTCTTGGGCACCACATAAGTTTTGTCGAACATGCATAGAACAACTGCGGCAATGGATGAAAGGTGAGAGACGAGCATTGCCGTTTGGAATCCCCACTGTGTGGCGTGAGCCTACTGACCACAGCACCAATTAATTGCTACTTTTGTTCTGTGAATGTGAAAGGTTTCAACAGTAGAAACAGGGCTAAAATTGCTTACCCAACTACAATTCCATTTGTCAGTCTACCACTATCCCATGGTCCTGACATACCTGTCCCACAGGCACCAAACCAATTAAACGAAGCCTCTTCCGAAACTCCTAGTGACAACAATAACGATTCGGACTTTGACCCACAAGAATGAACAGAGCCTATACTTTTCGAACAGAGTGGTTTAAATGATATAATTCGTGACCTTGGTCTCACAAAGGAATCTGTCGAACTACTGGGATCACGACTAAAGGAGAGAAACCTGTTGATGCCTGAGACGACGTACTATTGGTACAGGCATCGTGAACAAGAATTTGTTGCTTTCTTTTCTGCTGAAGAGAATATAGTATTTTCCAACAACATTCCGAAGTTAATACTAGAATTAGGATCACCTGATTATGATCGATCCCAATGGAGACTTTTCATCGATGCTTCCAAGCGGAGTTTGAAGTGTGTACTCCCACCCAACGGAAACAAGCCAGAATCCATTCCAGTTGCTTATTCTGTTGTTATGACGGAAAGCTACGACAACCTTGATTTGATATTGAGCAAGGTAAAGTACCACGAACATCAATGGCAAATATGTGGGGATTTTAAGGTCATCGACCTTCTGTTGGGTCAAAAGTCAGGCTATACCAAATTCCCATGTTTTCTGTGTGAGTGGGACAGTCAGGCAGGGGCAGTCCACTGGACTCAAAAGGAATGCCCAGATAGGCAGTGGAATGTTGGCACGAGCGTTCAGCATGGCAAGCCTTCCGAGATGTAGCGAAAAACTTTCTTGGCAACAGAAAGGATCCAAACTTTAAAGACATGGTGGAAAGAATGCTACTGTGTTTTAAAGAATTGGGTTGTAACATGAATTTGAAAGTGCACATGCTGTTTTCCCATTTGCACTATTTTCCAGACAATCTTGGAGTCGTGAGTGAGGAACAAGGAGAGAAATTTCATCAGGACCTCAAGGAACTCGAACGTCGTTATCAACGAAAGTGAAATTGCAACATGCTTGCAGACTACTGATAGTTGTTGCAGAGAGAAGACTCTGCCACTAGTCACAAGCGTGCCGCGACAAGACTCAGTTTCTCAGGGAAGAGGCGTAAAACCCACTAGTGTGTATATTTGTGCTGCATGTCATGACCTATGGGTGCGTTAGTTCCTCATTTAAAATGGCGCAGATAAGAGCACAAATTCAAAAACACTATGCAGTTTACGTTTGCTTGCTTTCTGAGTCTGTTACTATAACTTACTGTTTTATAGTGAATGCTTATCCATAAACATTGCTTCTTTTTTTCCTCGTTTTCTTGCGTTGTGTTTCTAATATCGTGATTACGAGTTAACTTACTGTCGCATACAGCACTAGAAATACAAATATAAGATATTAATATTGTTTATATTAGTAAGTGTACCAGTATTCGTAGCAGTGTTATGAGTAGCAATAAACCATTAGATACATTGATATTGGCAATGTTAATATGAAATTTGCAAGAAAACCTGATGTGCAATAACCAAACCGATTTTTGTTCTGAATTTGGTACACCCGAATTTTGAAACGTGGCATACTATACCTCATGCAATGATCCAAAAGTTAAAATTCGCAGGAGACAAAAGAGAAAGTCTGGTGCTAGCATGGATACAATTAATTAGTTCTAAATTTCGTGTTACGACGCTGTTATTCTTCAACTTTAAGGTGTACCGAAATTGAACAAAAGCTTCTTATAAACTTATTTGCCATCTGTTGAGAATTCTTTATCAGCATTTCTTGAATACCAATTTATGTATTCGATTAAAACCATTCTGGAACTCGTGCATATGAACGAAATCTCAGTGAATAGCTGTGCACCTTTGGAGCTTAAGATAGCTTACAAGGGAACCTTCCGAAAATGATAGTTGCAGTGAAAGATCTGACCTATACTAATTGAAAGAGCCGTAACAGAGATGAGCATTCCCAAAAAATTAGCTGCCCATAGCAATAGATTCAGGAAACATAAGGGGTGGAAGTTCGGGAAACAGCAAGATTGGACAAGGGGGAAAAGTGCAAATTCCAAAAAAAGGGGACCACGGCAAAAGACAATGCTGACAAGTGATGTGTAGAAAGATATTTGCCACAATAGGGAACAAATGAAGGCCACCAGTGGGGTTAACAGTGTTGCCAACTGCAATGAAAAGTACATGTTTTGCAAAGAGCACTGTATGAAGTGAGTGCAATATTCAGTGTCAACCTGTCATCTAGAACATAAGATATGACGTGTATAATCAGTGGTACAATCTAACAAAAGAAAATAGAAAAACAGAAGTACGAAAAATACGGAAAAGACGGAGTTGGCCATAATGCGCCACATTTGATCACGAGCTGTGCATATTAGAATGAAAAAAACAAGAAGCACCGAATATGCAGAAAACCGATGTACCTAGAGTCGAAAAGAAAAGGAGTGACAAGAAAGTAAATGAAAGGGTGAATTAGTGTGTATTTTGATTTTAGTTTTATATATTTTTAATAGTTCGAAATAGAAATGTACAAACAATTCAGCATTTCATATCTGTCATTCTTCTATTAATTGTGGTTTAAAATATAATTTACGGATAGCGGAATTAATGTTGCAAGTAGTGCAATAAGTTTGTGTTCTATCAACCTTAATTGGAATGTTTATTTTATTTTATTTTATTATTTGTTTATTTATTTTTTGCATTTTGCGAACGCAAAACATGTCAATAAATTATGTAATTTAAACTCGTTATATCGATTAAGTAAACGAGATGAATCACTGCTTTTATTGAATGATTATGAAATAACTGGTAAAGTAAGATTGAGGAGCAGAATATGAAAATTAGAGAGAAGAGCCAAGGTCAAATTTTTTTACAGATTAACTTAAAATATCCAGTAATTGAATCACAAACTTGTCATCTCAAACACGAATAGTGCTCCATTATATATAAAGAAGTTATTAAGCTTCAGAGATCTACCACATTTTCTCATCAAATTAAATAGTTGATTGGTGGGTTTGTTAGGAATCGCCTTCCGCTCTGCCTGCACGTGAGTTTAAAAGATACGAACATTGTTTCCTATAGAACTGTGCCGAATACTGGGCTACTAACTACACTCAAAACATGTTCACTAGGTAGCATATAAGGTGAACGTGTAGGTCTCTGATTGTTCTTCTTAAAGAACATTAATCATTTTTAAGTTTATGTTGACTGGACATCCTGAATCATGGACCGTAAGTTGTCTGAATAATGGATATCACCTTCGCCGCCATCTCTGTAGGGCATAGGTTGCAGCAGGAATCACTGGAAAATATAACTATTTGGAAGTATTTCTGTTTATTCTGTTAAGGACATACTGTGATAAGGAATTTAGTTGTAAGATAATACGAAATAAGAGGCCATAGTTAATGAAGGAAAAGACGATGCTTATTGTTTCAAGGACGTAATAACTTCGACTGTATTGGCGTATAGACTATATTCTTTAATATTTCTTATATTTGAAGTATATTTCTGATGTAAATTTATTTTAGAATTATGTAAACCGAATAACGGAATAACGGAATAACCGAATATACTTAGTTCATAATTCAACGGAGTTTTACTAATGCATATATTTAAGAGTTTTAACAGTTTTGTTGAGGTTATACGTACCTGGTTACGTAGGAATTAATTTTGATCATTATTAGGGATGCAACAAAATATTGACTGTCGCAGAATGACGTGTTTTGAGATGTTAAATGTTTAGTTTGAATTTCTACCAAGTAACTCTGCTCTCTTCTAGACTAAAATGGTAATGAAGTGAAGCGCAATCTCTTGAGTAGAATTCTTACTTATCTACACTCTATGATCTTACAGTACTGTATTTGAGTATTGATGTAATTAAATAAAAGTGCTAATATAAGTAATCAGATCTACTATTGTGGTATTTTTCATTTCTAGGGACCAATTAGTAGATTCATTAACGGGACTATACGCTCGATGTAGCCATTTCTACAGCCGTCTAGTTTTCCTGTAGAGTCCATCAGATCACATTTGATTAGGTTTACCTCCTCATGTGATGCATTTGAAGTTGATCAAATTATGCAATTCACAGTGGTAGGCTGGAATTGAAGGACAAAGGCATCTTGTGCTTCTTGAGGTACTTACTTCGGGTTCTTTGACCAGAGATCAAGACGTTTTTGAATGGATAACAGAAAGTACCATGACGTACTCGAAACTTCGAATTAGGTCATCTAAGGGCGCTTTTTTTTTTCAACGTAGGAAGGTAATTTGTACTCCTCTCAACATATTTCTATTCTGACCAACGTAGATAGGTTTCCTGGTTGTGCGAATTGAATTGGATTTAATTATAGAAATAAAGCAAGAATGTGTTAAAATAATTTACATTTGTTTAGACGTTGGTCTTATTCTATAATTGTATTATTACAGCACTACTTACACGAGTTTGTGTTTGCAATTCAAGATTTATATTGATTACCACCTTTCTATTTATTATTTACAGTATATATTTATAGTTTCTACCAACGGTTCTGTTCTTTAAGTAAAGAAGATGGTAAGTGTATTGAGAAAAAATGTCTTAAACAGAATTTGAGCCTATGGCAGAAGACTTAGAAATGACACTTCATTATATTATGGTAAACTAAAAGAGTGGGGAAATGATTACAATTTAAGGAAAATTACGCATATAGAAAACATGTATACATAATAAATTAAATAAAACTGTGTTTGAATAAATGTTTCTTTTATCTTTGATTATTTCTTTTTTGGCTTTATTCGGCAGTCTTCCATATTTAATAATTTAAATTTAAGCACTTGACGGTCATTAAAACTGAGCTGAGTGATTACACTGACTAAATTATAAAATATTATATATATTTACATAAAACTTTTTGAGACATATAAACGAAATAATAAAAATTGTAAAATAAATGTCAAGTACAAACTTCGAAGCGAGCGCTAGGAATGTTTCTACCAAAGGTCCGTGTTTGAGGTTCCAATTCATCAAGAGAAAGGGGAATAAAATTCACTAATGTTGCAAGTTTGCGCAAATTCATAATGTTAGAATGACAGCTAGAACAAGGTTTGAAGAACGAAAAAGTTCAGATATTGAACTTGATAAGGTTTATCAGAAAGTAATTACACAGGGCCGCATAGGTTCTGTTGTTTTTATAATTTTGGGTGTTTTATATGTATTTGAACATGCTGAAACCGAAACTGGACTAGTTTCTTCATATCACGTAAGAATTTCTTACAATTCACGATTTATATATGTTGATTGCGGTATGCCTGTTTAAGCGTAATTCAACTGATTGACCCTAGATGTCACAACTACGTGGTGAAATTATCCAGTTGGTAATAACGACGAATATGTTTCAAATGTAAGGAAATTTAAATTAATTAAATTAACTAAAATTTTGCTTGCAAGAATATTTAAAATATTTTTATATCAAACCTTGTTATATCATTTCAAATAAATTTCATATTCAATCATCGCAAGTATTAGATGTGTTTCAATAGTATGAAGTGTTAATATCTCAGGCCAGTTTTACATACTTTCCCAGCTGGCGTAGTACAGCTCTTGTAGTGAGGCATTGCCAAGTCCAGGCTGTGTTTATCGCATACGTGTGGACGCACGGTGATCCGAACACAGTTGCGGGCGAGAGGCTGCAAGAGATTGAGGGATTCTCCCAAGTGGAAGCTAGCTGAAGTGCACAAGTAGTGCATATTTTGAACCTCATTATCATTTTTTTTTCTTTCATCTTCATCCTATACTCATGGGTCTTGCTTCAGATCGGTTATCTTCATCGCTTCATGGATATTGGACAACCTCCTCCACCACCTCTGAAGATGATCGAGAAGCGGAGAAATCGTGATAAGACGTCCACCGGCCCAAGTCCAGAGCGTTCTCGTTCTCCAATCCACGGGCACAACCTAGCACCATCAAATAGTTCACCACCAGCGAAGAAGAAACATACCGACGCACATAGCATATCAAGCTCCGACGCTGATTCCGAACGGCTTATCATCGACGACGATTTTCCTCCTCTGCAGCCTATCTACAGCTTCCTACTGCAAAACTACGATCCAAAGTACAGGAATTCAAAGCTCTTGCTCCAGCAACTTCTCAAGTATCGTCCACGCTCCGAGATTTCACAGATAGTGGAAACACGAAATGGATTCATCATCAAATCAATACTGGCTAACTTCGCAAAAACCATCAGAGACAAGCACAGTTTTGAAATCTTCGGGAAAACTGCAACCTTAACTTCTCTCACCAACAGCCGCTACAACCACCGCCACCACGTCAGCCACCCACCATGTCCGTCGTGGTACGAGGAGTCGACTCGTCCTTCACCGATGACGAAATAGAGGCTGAACTACGAGAAGAAGGCTACACCTTTAAAAAATGCATCCGGATTCGCAACAATCAGGGACCTATCTACATGGTTCGAATTCTGACCAACTCCCAGGATACTATCAACGACCTTCTGGATAATGGTGTCTTCATTTTAAAGAAGCATAGAGTTGAACCATCCCACTCACTACGACCACTTCCTCTCAGATGTGAACGCTGTCAGGAATACAACGTGCATCCTACTTACCGCTGCACCAATCACCTCAAATGTGGATATTGCACTGGACCTCATCCTACGAAAAGCTGTCCGAATTTGCAACAAGCTCCAACTTGCAACACCTGTCATGAACGCACACATCCGACGTACAGCTACAAGCGTAAATCTCGACCTGCTCCAGAAGAAGACAAGCCAGAACTTGTGGTACCGCTGCGAACTCATGATGCTCAAAATCAAACCATCGAGACATCATCAGAGCCCGATCATTCTGTTTCCATTCATCAATTATTAGCCTTTGTCACCCTCACTCTTCAAAACGTTAATCCTTTTGCACGCCCATTAATGTTACAACACGTACAGCACGCAGCTCGCAACATCTTTCACATCGATTTTCACGCAACCTACAATGGCCCGTACGTACACTTTCATGCATCTCCACTTGCAACAACTGTTTAACTTCGTCTTGCTCATGGCTTTAACTATGGCACTTGTATTTCTATTTCTTAACATCCGCTCACTCTTAACTCATAAACTCATCTTTGAACAACTCCTACACGAGGAACAGGTTAACACATTCCTTCTTAATGAAACCCTTCTCACTCCGAAACTCCGTTGCAAACTTCCTAGCTACCAACTAATTCGACACGATAACAACCTTCCTGCAAGACGAGCTAATGGCGGCGTAGCAATAGGATTTTCCTCTCACATACCGTACCGTATCCATTCTCCATCTCTTGCCAACATTCCTGAACATCTAATCATAACTCTTTATTACAAATCCTTATGTGTCACAGTCGCAACTTTCTATGTTCGACCAGGTCATCAAATTCCTCTCGCATTTTTTCAATATATTTCTAATCATTTCCGACATTATCTGATCTTAGCTGATATTAACATACATAGCCGCTCAGACAGAGATAAGACAGCTTTTCACAATTTCATTACTACTTCTACTGCAGGCATCATGCATCCACTTCCAAAACCAACTCGTCCCGAATCTAACACTACTCCTGACATAGCTATCTCATCTTCATCACTTTCCCACCGCATCATCATCGACATCCTCGATCCTCTCGGTAGTGACCATGTGCCCATTAAACTCACTCTAAAAATTTCCTCTCCTCCTATCTCAGACTCGCCGCCTCCACGCCTAATCCCTCGTTATGATAAAGCGGACTGGTCCAACTACCGAACCTACTTAACCAATGCTCTTTCAGCAATCACTCCCCCTTCTACTGAAGATGAATTATACTCCACTCTCGCCTCTATCACCACTCATATACAACTTGCATCCGAGCAGTTCATCCCTCATACCACATATTCACCTCATCGTCCTAAACTCCCTCCTCACTACCTTCCTCTGATTAAACGTTCCCGTCAGTTTTATAAGGAATACATTCGCACTGGCAACCTGAAGCTCTTCAGCATCATAGAGCCCTGCATCGCACAGTATGTAATTACCTTCGAGCATACAAATTACGACAGTGGATTAAAACCTGCAATACCCTTTCTACCAAATCGCACCCTTCGCAATATTGGAAACGTTTCAACGCATTAGCTGGTAAATTTACTAAAACCTCATATCCTATTCTAAGTCTCGATCAGGCATTACACACAGACCGCGAAAAGGCTAACGCTTTTGCTTCCTACTCTTCACACCTCTACCATCCGCCCGGCATTTTCATCATCATCCTGTAGACCATTTCAACTTCAATTCACCACATCTTCAACCCAACGAGACACACAACCTACCCACTCATAAAGCACTCACTGCCCCCATCACTGTCACAGAAATCACTCATGTCATCAATCATAAACGCAATACCGCTCCTGGAATTGACAACATTTCCTATCGACATGTTAAAGAAAGTCCACCACTTCTGCTCACTCTTCTCGCCCTCATTTACACCTTTATCCTCCGCACCGGCTTTGTTCCCGCTCACTGGAAAACATCCAAAGTTTTCATGTTTCTTAAACCCAATAAACCTCCTGATAACGTTTCATCCTACCGGCCGATACAACTCACTCCAGTCTTTACAAAAATCCTCGAGAAAATCCTTGTCAAACGCCTTCATGTTCATCTTTCTCATTACCATCTTTTTCCACACCATCAAGCAGGCTTTCGCCCAAAGTTCAGCATCAACGATCAGCTTCTGCGTCTCCTCAACTATATCCATAATCAGTATAACACCGCAAAGCCATCTTGTCTGGTACTCTTTGATTTAGAGAAGGCATTTGATAAAGTGTGGCATCAGGGTCTGCTTTCCAAACTGCTCAACTTTCGCCTTCCCATCGTATATATCCGTTTTATTTATAATTTCTTGTTCGGCCGCCTTGCTTATGTTTACATAAACCAACAGTCCTCTTATCCCATCTTTCTGCACTCAGGTGTACCTCAAGGCTCCTCACTATCACCATTATTATATCTACTTTATGTAGCCGACATGCCTCCCCTCCCTCAACATGTTCACATCTTTCAATACGCTGATGATACAGCATTTCTGGCAACTGGCAGCACTATACACCAAATCAACAAAGCCTTACAACCAGCAATAGACGCGTTTGTTCTCTGGTGCGATAAATGGCGACTAAAGATCAATGCCGCTAAAACACAAACTATTGTCTTTCTTCCTCCTAAGAAACGCTCCAAAATTCACCGTAATCCAAACTTACTTCAGATCACAGTTCACGACACCCGTCTTACCATCTCTAACACCGTTAAATACTTAGGACTCATCTTAGATAGGCACCTCACATGGAAAGCTCATCTCCAGGACGTCACCAAGAAGGCATACAATAGACTCAATCTCTTAAAACGTCTTACTGGCACCACTTGGGGTCTCTCTGCCGAGTTACTGTTAAACACTTATAAAGTCTTTCTTCGGCCGGTGCTTACCGATGGACATCCTGCTTGGGTCTCGGCACCACTCTCATATTTTCGAAAACTTAAAGTCCTCGAACGTCACGCACTGAGAATTGCCTACAGAATCAAACTTCCCAGTCCTACTGCAGAGCTCTATGATCGCATGACTTTTCCCCACATTTGGTTCCATTTAGAAAAACTCCGCCTCCGATACTTCCAGCAACGTCTCTCTTCTCATCATCCACTCCTCGTAGATACCATGAATGCTCACACCAATTTTGATATCGCTCACCCCATCACTCATTCCCCCCTCTCCCTTCTCTTCACGATGTATCATTATTCCTTACCACCAAATCATCCAGATCTTCCACTCACCAGAACATTTCTTCTCGATCACCCTCCATCGCATATCATACCCTCATCTTCTGCACAGTAACTCCTCTGTCACTAATAGGGCTTCCCACCGTCCATCATTAATGCTTGGAGCAGCCCCCAAGCGAGAAGAATAATCGGCATCTGTCCATTAACACTATCCTATGTGTTGTGTCGTCTAACTGCACCTCATCTCATCACTATCTCACTCATCCCCTCATTGTCATGCAACCTATCTACAGTACTTTCACTAATGTATATAATTCATTGTACAATTTCCTCTCCTCTACATATGATTACGATCGTAAAGATCGTAATTTCCTAATATATATATATTTATTTATTTATTTAGAAATAAAGTTATATAACATTATTGAATATCCCTTAGCCCATCTCCCATTCCTTTCCACCTGTCCCTTTACTTTACTTCCCTTTCTCCATGGAGGCCGTAACCCTCGAGCGGGTGGCTAGCCCCGGCTAGCTAAAAAAAAGCCAGTTTTATTTTGTAGTTCGTTGAATATTTGGTTGCCATGGCATCTCGTGGTTGTAAGAATAGACCAGATTTATTTTGTTACATCTGTGGTGAATTTGTTCCACACAAACAGAGACAAAAAATTACAGATTTCGTAAGAAGGGCATATTTCGCATACTTCCGTATGGAACTTGGAGATAAATCGTGGACTCCACACAATCTGTGTAGATCTTGTGTGGAATCGTTGCGGAACTGCAGCACTGGAAAGCGGTCATCTATGCCATTCGCAGTATCACTGGTGTGGAGAGAACCCAAAAACCACAGCGACGACTGCTACTTCTGTTCCTGTGAAATTGTAGGACACAATACTCGAAATAAAACAAAGATAGTGTATCCCAATATTCCCTCTGCAATGAGACCTGTGCTGCACGGCCTAGACTTGCCTGTTTCGACACCTCCATCAATTCTTGAGTTTGTCACTGATTCTAGTTCGTACAGTAATTCAGTGGAAAATAGTGAAACAGAAGATGAAGTTCACAACCCCCCTAGCGGATCTCGTGACCTTATACCACTCACTCAACGCCAGCTCAATGATCTAGTTAGAGACATAAATCTGTCTAAAGAATCTGCTGAACTTCTTAGTTCCAGACTTAATGAAAATAACTTGCTGGCCCGTGGAACATTTTCCTGGTCCAGATATCGGGAAAAAGAATTTGTGCAGTATTTCTGAAAAGAAGGTTCTGTCGTGTTTTGTTGTGATGTGTCAGGTTTGTTAATCAAGTTAAATTTCCCTTGCCTTTCTAGTGATTGGAGATTATTCATAGACTTAAATAAAACAAGTTTAAAATTTGTTCTGTTACATAATGGAAATAAGTCCCCCTCAGTTTCTATTGCTCATTCTGTGTCATTGAAAGAAACACATGACAATGTGCAATTTATTTTTAATAAAATTAAATACGAAGTACATTGTTGGGTGTTGTGTGGAGATTTGAAAATTTTGAACATTGTACTTGGGCAACAAGCTGGGTATTCAAAAATACCATATTACATCTGCGAGTGGGATAGTAGGGCACAAAATGACCACTGGGGAAGGAAACACTGGCCATTACGGAAAACACTGAACGAGGGATCAAAAAACTTCATTCAACAAAATTTAGTCAGTCCTGAGAAAGTTATACTTCCTCCCCTTCACATAAAATTAGGATTGCTGAAACTATTTGTTAAGGCACTCGACAAGGAAGGCGAAAGTTTCAAGTTCATATGCAACAAATTATCCTTCACTTTCATGTGCCAAAAAGAAAGAAGGTGTCTTCGTTGGCCCACACATTAGGAAGTTAATGAAGGATAAAAACTTCGAGGCAACAATGACTAATGCTGAAAGGGATGCTTCGATATCATTTAAAAGCGTGGTGGTGAACTTCCTGGGGAACCACAAAAGTGCTGATTACAGAGAAGTTGTTGAGAATATGTTAGTTAAAAATCAAGAACTGGGTTGCAACATGAATCTCAAGTTGCAATTTTTTGCTTTCTCATCTTGATTACTTTCCACCAAATCTCGGAAAATTAAGTGAGTAACAAGGCGAACAGTTCCACCAAGACATGAGGGATATGGAGAAAAGGTATCAGGCACTTTGAAGTGTTAGCATGATGGCTGACTACTGTTGTACATTGCACAGAGAAACTTCAGAAGAAAATCACAAGAAAATTAAGAAAGCTTATAAGAGAAAGCGTGCTAAAAAGATGTGAAAAATAAGTATGTTATATGACTGTGTTGATTTCCATTTTACAACGTATATATTTATGATTATATATATTTCCATATTATATGTATATATGTAGTAATCTGTATGTGTAGAGAATCTTATATTCTTTTCTTCGTCTGTCTGTATTCACATTAAACAAAACATGTTCAGTTATTTAGCATAACAAGGTCTTTAGTCTGATAGAAGATAAGAAATAAGGTATAACAAAGCAGTATTTGAATACGGAAGAAGGCCCAAATTTTGACATTGAATTGTAAGAAAACCTTACGTGATAGGGAAAAACGAATTCATTATTTGTAATCAGCTAGGAACTAAGAATTAAGTTCACCTATTAATCAAAAAACAACATGAATTTTTTTCAATTTGTAGCCCTGTGTTATTTGTGTGAGTTATGTATGGATATTTTAAAGAAGCAAATACTATCGCATAGACGATATCGCTATTGATATTTATGAATGCACTAAAAAAATTACTAAGTTAGTTACTTCTGTTCTCATAAACACTAAATTAACTCGGTTTTCTTCAATATTCATTCTTACAGAATATATTTTGCAGATTTACAACAATGGTCTCGCTAGAAATGTACTACTAACTAACTAACTAACTAACTGTATCGCCTATGGAACCCGGAGGTTCAATGCCGCGTTCACAAAAGCTCTCCATTCACTTCTATCCTTAGCTAATTGCATCCAGTTTCTACTTGGTATTCCTATTTCTGCGAGATCCATCTTAATATTGTCTTCCCATCTGCGCCTAGGTCTTCCTAATGGTCGTTTTCCGATTGGTCTTCCAGTCAAGATTTTGAAAGCGTTTCTACTTTCTTACTACTTTCTACTTTCTAGGTACATGACCTGCCCACCTAAGCCTTCTAGACTTGACGATCCTAACAATGTTGGGTAAACCGTATAAATTATGTAGTTACTCGTTATTTAGTTTCCGCCATTCCCCATTCCCGTTCCTCTTGGGTCCGAATATTATTCTCAGGATCTTGTTCTGAAATACTTTCAGTCTATGTTCTTCCCTCAGAGTAAGCTACCATGTTTCCCAGCCTTACAGAACAATAGGAATGATTATTGTTTTATATATTTTTAAGCTTCAAATTCTTCGACAGAATTCGCGACGACAAAAGATTTTGAACCGATTAGTAACACGAATTCCTGCTTTTAGTCGACATTTAATTTATTCGTGAATATGATTTTCGTCAGTAAATATTGATCCTAAATATTTGAAAGTATCCACTTTATCAAAAGTATTATTTAATATTTTAACGCATCCACAATTTGCCGTATTACGGTCCCGACGCACTTCCATGTATTTAGTTTTCTCTGCATTTACTTCTAAACCTATGTCGCTATTAAATTTACATCATCAGCATATGCCATAACCTGGTGAATACCGTTCAACTCTAGGCCCTGGTTGCTATCTTTGATTTTCCTTATGGCGTATTTCAGCACAAAGTTAAATAATAATGGCGACAGCGCATCTCCTTGTTTCAGGCTATTGTCGACGTGAAAGCTCGTGGACAAAAATGTTCCTACCCGGACTTTACTTTGGGATTCATTTAAACATATCTTAATTAATCTAAGTAGTTTTCTCGGTATTCCAAGTTCTGTAAGAACATTGTATAATGTTTCTCTCCTAACCGAGTCGTACGCCTTTCTAAAATCAATAAATAGTTGATGTACCGGGGTATTGTATTCCCAATTTTTTCGAGTATTTGGCGGATGGTAAATATCTGGTCGATAGTTGTTTGATTTCGTCTAAATCCGCATTGATAATCTCCAATAATTTCATTTGTGTACGGGGTCAATCTTCCGAATAGAATATTTGAAAGGATTTTATAGGATGTTGACAGAAGAGAAATGCCTCGATAATTATTACAGTCAGTTTGTCGCCTTTCTTGTGAATTGGAACAATGATTGATTCTTTCCACTCTTGTGTTCCACATAAGGAGAATGAGTTTGTGTATCTTGTTCCACAATTTTTCGCGTGCAGCTAAAATTAACTCATCCGGAATTTCAACTACACCCGGAGATTTGTGTTTCTTTAATTTATTTATAGCGGTGTCTACTTCTATTCGATTGGGTTCTGGAATATACGGTTCTGCGGTGTGTATCTCCTTTTCTCCACGCCCATTAGTTTTTGACTGCGTGTTGAGCAAATCGTCAAAAAAATCTTTTCATCTATTTAAGAGGCTATCCTTATCAGTAAGAACTGTTCCGTCAGCTTTCTTTAATATATAAGCTCGAGGTTGATAGCCTTTCTTAAATTCGCTGATCCCCTTATACGAGTCCCGAATTTTTTTATTTTTACTATTATCTTCGAGTTCCTTAATTTTAGCTTTTAAAAAATCGCGTTTCTTTGTTTTAAAAGTTTTGGAAGTTTCCCGCCTGATATCTGTGAAATTTTGTGTAGGTATTTCATTCGGATTTTGTACCCAGCGTAATTTTGCCTGTTTTCTCTTCTCTACTAGTTTAATGCATTCCTGGTCGAACCATGGTTTGTTCCTATGTATTTCCGCGTGTCCCAATTTTTCTATTGCTGAACTTTTAATGCTATCTCTAATTTCAATCTAAGTATCCTCAACACTAGTACACTCCGAGTCTTCTAAAATTGAGAATCTATTCGAAAGTTCAATCTGGTATTCCTCTCTTACCTGGCTCTCTTCTAATTTTTAAAAATTAAATCTCTCCGTTTTCGGACATTGAATATGACCTTTATTCAACGATAATCTCTCTATTATTATTGCTACTACCAGGTAGTGATCAGTTTCACAATCAGCCCCTCTAAACGACCGGACATCAATTATGCTAGATTGCCTTCTTCTATCTACTAATACGTGATCGATTTGATTATGTGTTTTCCCGTCTGGTGATGTCCAAGTGTATTTATGAACGTCACGATGTGGGAATTTTGTACTCTTCACGATTAGGTTTTTGGATGTTGCAAAGTTCACGAATCTAACATCGTTGTTATTACTTTCCTGATGCAGACTTTCGTTTCGTATAATTGGTTTGAAAATATCCTCTCGTCCCACCTTCCCTTAATTGAATTTTCGTATGCTATCGCTGGAGTTGGTCAAATATCCGTTCCACTTCTTCGTAAAAACTATCTTTTATATCGTCACCGTTTTATCTTCAGTTGGAGCATGTACATTTAAAACAATAATATCACACCACCGTTCCTTAAGAGTAATAAAAGAAAGTCTGTCAGTAACAAATTCCTCCCGTTTAATTGCTGGTAATATTCGTTTGTGAACGAAAAACCCTGTTCCTAACTGGTGGTTTTTATTTCCTTTCCCGTAAAAGAACGTAAAATTTCCGGAATTCACAGATCCATTTCCTTCCCGCCTAACTTCCTGAACTCCTACTAAGTCCATCCTGTATTTCTCTAACTCACTCGTTACAGATTTTAACGCGCCTGCTCTATAAAGACTTCTAATATTCCATGTTCCTAATCTCATGTCCTTTTTCTTTTGCTGAGGTCGTGCCAAGTTATCAGTCCTTGTCCGAGGCTTTTGTGAATATTTCTGAACAAGTGAATTATTTTACAGGATGATGTTGTTAGCCTTACCCAAACCCCCAAGCTGGAGGACCACTCCTAGTCGTCTGTCCGCGACTGCTTATTCAGTACATTCGCAGCTAACCTCTATATCTAGAGGCCTTCTGCTCGATCCGCAACCTGAGGACGCGCCATGCCGTGGTGACAGGAACCCACGTTAAACGGAGAAATGTACTACTAGACGAGTAAAATTAGGTTGAACTTAGAAGAAATTGTAATAAAAGATATTTTATTGTTTCTGGTCCTATTGAGTGTCCTGAATAACATATAAGAAATCTACCAAAATCTGACTAAGGGAAAGCCGACATTTTTGGCCGCCATCTTGGATATTTTCATAAACCATTTTCATACACTTTTCTTATAATATCTTCGCAATGAATCAAGCTAGAGATTTGGTTCTTGTCCCAAATCGAAGCTAATAAACAGTACAATTATTAAAATGTACCATTGATATAATTATGTGCAGAATTATTTAAATATGGTTACTGTTAGGCTGAAAGCGTTTTTGAGTTTGGCTTATTTTGTCACTTTCTGGCTAGTAACTATCATATCCTTAGAGATACTGGGAAATATTCCGAAATAAAATTAATAGATGACAGTCTTGCCTTTCGATCGATACCAAAACTGTTAAACTATGTCTGAAAATGAGGGAGCTACGTGGTTTCTTGTGATTCAGGATGTTGTATTTTGAGTCACTCACATGTTTAATTCAGGTACTGTAGTTAGACATCAAAACAAGAAGGAAGTTGACAGAAACAACAAATGGCATTTTGGAACGCTGAAACAATATTTATCACTGCGCTCCCTTAAGGCCGATTTTAATCAAGTTCCTCATCATTTTCTCTTTCATCATTCCCATAAGCGCTTTATAAAATACGGTTTACGGTTTATAAAATTCAAACCAATCAGAGGTATGGCATATCATTATTCAACAAAAATGTCGGCATACTCTGGAACATTTCACGATTTCTAAAGTCAAGTGAACCTGACTGGCAAGACCTGAGTCAACTGGTTCACAAGAGTAAACATCTTTCTTTACCATCTGTGGTTTTCCTCCCTATTATCAATATGGATTCAACCAATGAGTCTTGCATTCTATCAAGGTGTTATTTAAAGCAAAACATGCAGCACGTTATAACCAAGTTCCCATAGAACCTTTGATCAGTCATTGTACTTGAAAGCAGTTGAAATCGTAAGCAACGAATCATAAGGTGTTCGGTTAAAGAAATGTATCCATAGACTAGGAGGTCTTCACACGATTATGAGTTTTCTTGGGTGCATTGCTTTCGCCATGACAGGATCCAGTTTGGCTGAAATTTTGGTGATTGTGTATGCAGGAAATACAGTGAAGCATATGCTGTCGGGCAAAGCAATTGCCAGAGCTATTCGTGGCCACATGCTGGTGTGATTTGTCCTTAATACTATTCTAACTAAGGAAGCAGTAAGTACATAACTTGAAAGCGCGGATATAACCTTAGCATGATTAACATTTTAACGACTTCTGAAAGAAGAAATAATGACTTCCAAAATCCCTAGTAACGAAATCAGCATGATTTACAAAAAAGTACAGAATAAAAAAGTGGAACTGAAAACCAGCAGAACTGCCGTAAAGTGTATGGTGTACAGTGAAATGGTGAATATCCTGAAATAATTTATTAAAGCTGAAAGAACAAGCAATTGAAAAGTGCATTTGCATACGGTAAATAAAATGCTTCCTTTTTCGCAGCATGTGGCCATAATTCGTATGCATATTTAGCACAAATATACTTAGAAAAGCATGTTAGAACTTAAAGATGTTGCTCCAAATGTATACGCAGCTTTCATGAGCGAACTACATGTTGTAAGGCGGAGTTACAGGCTTTGGGCCGGACTCTCCACTGATTTGATAATTAAGCAGGTACTAATGAGGAACATAAAAGGAATTAACAATGGGGTAACACATAGTAAAGGGAAGACACAAGAGTAGCAGCTCGTATGGGTACTGTCGCGACCAATTTCTGCACTCCTTGACCAGGAGATGCAAGTGTTTGCTGTGATTTAACAGGCAATGACTGAGCAAATATTACTCTGACCGAATTTCCCGTATGAACATGGATAACGCCGACGCACAAAAAAATATGGAATTTATGGAACAACTCGGCGTTTTCCATCCTGACCAAAGTATAAGAGACGTAATTACAGGCATCACATATTCTGCAGAAATAAATCCTGAAATAGCTGGTGAAGTAGGGAGGAGAATTATTGTTGATATGAACGATAAATTGGTTACACAATTTTTACCCCAGAGAAACTAAATGGTAAAACCAATGAGGACAGTACAGGTAATTAAGGCGAAGGATGAGGCATTTCACACAGACCCTCAACTGCTTTACAAGCGTCTTTTCATTTGCTCAAAAAACAGTGAATTCAATTTGAAACACGTTTTCCATTACGAGCTACGTATATACCGAGCCTCGATATTAGACACACATGGACTTATGCGAGATTCTGGAAAGGTCGAGCTTACAACGTACTTATGCTGCCAATGCCACGTAATCCGTTCAACACCGTACTATGTCATTGATGTTGCGTGATTGCTTCACCGTTTACCTTGGAGTAAACAACAAACATTTGAAGCATTTCAGAGGTACAGTATGTTAAGTCAAGGTTTGGACAAAGAACTATTATATTTCACGCCTACCAAGGAGAACACTTATTAACAAAGTTTGAGGCTCACAACAAATGCAACAGAGGTCTGGAGGGAAGAAAGGTTCATGCAACTGAGTCGAAGGTTCTCGTCATCACAAAGGACATATTCTTGAGCAACAAAGAGAAGAAGCAGACTTTTGTAACACTGTTGGCTGAGAAGTTTCCGGAAGCTGGGTATGGTATCAAACATGTTCCTGGTGACGCGGTCCTGATTGTGAAACAAGCTATTGAAAGATCACAGATGTGTCCAACAGTAGTTATTGGTGAAGACGCTGACCTTCTAGTCCTGTTTATCGACTATTTCGACAACATACTCAATGATGTCTTCCTGTGCCCTGTACCAAAGAAAAGTTCCAAAAGTGTGATGGTCTACGACATTAGAGCAATGAAACAAACGCTGGGTGATGCCATGTGCTCATACATACTTCTAGCTCATGCAGTAGTGGGATGTGACACTGCACCCAAACAATGTGGGTTAGGGAAACAGGATTCAATACTACTGTAGCGGAAGAACGAGTGTTTCCGAGAACAGGCCGCAATCTTCTGAACTGCAGGGAGTACACAAGAACAAATAAAGACATCTGGTAATAAAGCTATTGTGTGTCTATATGGGGGTCGAAATGATCAAACTCTCAATGACATTCGCAATCACAAATGTATCTCAAAAAAGTTAAATCTACAGCTCAAGTGGCGCTTGAAATACTGCTGCCTACTGAAGATACCTGCTACTATCGTTCTTACGTGTATATCTTAAGGTTCAGGCCTCGCTTTCCAGTGACCTCGATCTACTCCATGAAAATAGCTCAACTCTCTTCACCTGAGCAATTGTTAAAGTTCATAAAATCTGGCTGCTGTATAACTCAGTGTTCTATCATGCAATGCAACAGCAAGAAACATGGCCTTGGCTGCTCAAGTGTCTGCTCTGAATGCCACGGAGTCAATGAAATAATGTAACAGATCTGACAGATGTGCAGCTGAAAAGCGATGATGACTGATTATGGTACCAGTGCTTCACATGCTGCTTCGTACAATTGTAATTGAAAGAAATTTAATTTCGATTGATTGTGCTTTTTACTTTCCGATCATGATAAATTATAAAAAAGAGTGTATATTATTTTTTCTGGTGTTCACCAAATTACTTTTGTAATTTTTGGTTCATTTCAAAGCAACCATAAAAATTAGTTTGTTCATTAGAACATATTCCTAAGTTAAATAAGAAAACTCCCTTGTTGTTCATCTATATTTGTCTGTTATAAGATTTGTATGTTATTAAAAGATATTTTTGTATAATATATAATAAACTGTTAATTAATATAATATAATAATATAATATATTATAATATAATATAATATAATATAATATAATATAATATAATATAATATAATATAATATAATATAATATAATATAATAATATAATATCATGTAATATAATATAATATAATATATAAACTGTTAATTAATAGTGATAATGATGGTGACTTGATAAACGTACGTTATCGTTGGACTAGTCAGCTTCGTGGCGCAACACGCTTTTTACAATAACAATAACAACAGTTAATTTTTTACATGTTTTTCTCATTTTGCGTTACACAAAATGCGGAAGAACATGTAAACATTAACTGTTATCATAAGGGCATATAAGTTTCCTACATGATGTTCCTATTACAATGTTGAACAATGTATAAAAAATATATTTAATTACACATATAACTTTAATTTATTGAAAATCCATGTTTGCTCTATCATTTCTAGCTTATGTACTTTTCTTTGCCCTTTACCAACTTGATGAGAACCGGCCTTACGGAAGCGGAGTGACAGTTACTTTTTTAACCCAATGATCCTAAATGTAATTTGTTGTTTCTGTCAACTTCCTTCTTCTCTTGATGTCTAACCACAATATCTGCATTGTCTGTATGAGTGATTCAAAATACAACACCCTGCATCACATAAAACCAAGTAGCTCACTTACTTTCAGACATAGGTAAATATTTTTAATGTCGATTGAAAGGTAAAACTGTCATCTATTAATTTCATTTCGGGATATTTTCCAGTATCTCTAAGGATCTAATAGTTATTAACCATGAAAATGGCAAAATAAGACAAACTCAACAATGCTTTCAGCCTAACAGTAACCACATTTAAATAATTCTGCATATAGTTATATCAATGGTACATTTTGATGATTGGACTGTTTATTAGCTTCGATTTGGGACAAGAACCAAATCTCTAGGTTGATTCATTGCGAAGATATTATAAGAAAAGTGTATGAAAATGCTTCATGAAAATATCCAAGATGGCGTCCCAAAATGGTGGCTTTCCGTAGTCAGGTTTTGGTAGACTTTTGATATGTTATTCAGAACACTCAATAGGACCAGAAACAATAAAAATACTTTTTATTACAATTACTTCTAGGTTACACCCTTTTGTGGCCTAAATTTACTCGTCTACACATTTACCTTGTATTTTTGGCCTCATCGATTCTTAGTAGCTATAATATCTTAAAACATCTCCCAATGAAATCTAGAGTTTTTGGTAGGAATAAACTCAACTATTTTTAAAAGTGCAGCTTATACCCATCTCCATATACGCTGCACTAAAAACAAATATTTGTTGCGTATATGCCTTTTGGTACACGCCTCAGTAATCCTTGCAAACTGTATTCTATAGATAACGTTGAATTCCGCGGTTTAGGTTATCATTATAAAGCCATAACCATTATTGCTAGAAAGCCACTATGCTACACAAAAGAGAGAAAAAGAAAATAACAGAAAAGAAAAGAAAATAGGGAAGGTAAGTGAAATCTCTTATTAGTGAGAAAAAAACACTCCAACCTATGCCGGATGAACAAATGAGATATAATAAAGATACATATATACAACAGATGTCCCGCTAGAGATTCATCAATGCCTTTTTGACGTAATCTAGTCTTACTACTAAAAAATGGTATTTTGTAGGTGCTGTTACATACTTACGCGGAAGTTAACATTAGAAGGACAATATCTTTGAATCAAAATACGTTTGCGGAAAAATGACGTAACCATATTAGGTTATAAATTTAATTCTAAGAATCTCAAAATGTATTTATAGCAAAAATATTTGGACATCTTTAGATTATTATCTAACATTTTTTGGATCAAAAATTCAATATATTTCAGTTAAAATTTTTCTTGTAAGGCTTATATGTGGAGAACTACATATAGTATAGCCAAACCCAAACTATCACTGAACTGAGTGTGATGTGCTTATTCTGAAAAAATACGAAAACTCGATTTAAGAGCCATTCAAAAATTTTGAGATCCCTGATCCAAAAAAATCCAATATATTTCAATCAAAAAATTTCTTGTAGACCTTATATTTGGATCACACTGTGTAGCCAAACCAAAACTATCTCTTAACTCAATATTATGCGCTTATTCCACAGAAAATAAGAAAACTTGAGTTAGGGGTAATTCAAAACTTTTGTCGCCCCTGATCCAAAATACTAATTATTGGTCACAATCGTTTGATGGATTTTTTGATCATTCCTAAAACTCTTGTACAAATATAGTTTCTGAATTTGCTTTTTACCTGCTTCATATTTATGGTTTGTGAATACAATTAGGAATATAAAGCATTTCAATCAAACGATTCGTTCTGCTATTAAATTAGAAACCGGGTTGTGTATATAAAAGTGCAAGATTTTGAGCTTCGTATTTTTTGAAGGAATAGGTTTTTCAAACAAAATAGGGGGGGTCATTTGCTCAAAATGAAGACTTGATTTTATTAATGCTATTAATCTAAACTAATATGGAATCATTCAGTCTTGATTCTCTCACTTTTATTCAAAAGTGGAACTTTGCGCAGTATTAAGCTGACGTTTCTCTGGACCATAGCTAGGAGGTGGGCATGGACCCCCAGTGACCTGCTTCAGTCTCATTGGAGCTATTAATATTAGGGTGTGTCTAATTTACCGACCACATTTTCATGGCCATCGCCAGAACTATAAGGGCCACTAACTTGAAATTTTCACGAAATATATCACTCAACACCATCAATATATCCACCAACTTTTATCAAGATATCTCAATATTTACTATATATCTATATCAAAATCTTTTACAATTTTGGTATAACTTTGCCACCGCAAGAGCTGTGAGGGCTACCAACTTCACATTTCCACAAACATATCTCTCAACACCACCAATATATCCACCAAATTTCTCTGAGATATCTCAATATTTACTAAATATCTATATCAAAAATCTGTTAAAATTTTTGTATAACTACGCCACCGCCAAACCTATGAGAGCCACCAACTTCAAATATTTACGTAATATATCACTCAACACCATCAATATATCCACCAAATTTCATTGAGATATCTTAGTATTTACCATATATCTATATCAAAAATCTGTTAAAATATTGGCGTAACTTTACCACCGCCAAAACTATGAAGGCCACGAAGTTCAAATTTTCGCGAAATATATCACTCAGCACCACAAATATATCCACCAACTTTCACTGAGATATCTCAATATTTACTATATATCTTGCGGCAGACCACTAAACGTCTACCAACCAGTGATCTTGGTGTAGTGGTTAAGGTGCTGAATTACAAATGCAATGGACGTCAGTTCGAATCCACTTCAAGGAGAACTTTTGTATTTTTGTTAATAATGCATAAAGCTCATGAGAGATGGTAAAACAGATCATATTACACGTTTAATATGTTAAGTGAAAACGATATAAAAATTTCAGTGACACTTATTACAGAAGCGAAACCATAAAAACGAGAAAGCAGGTATATATAATCAGAGGTATGTATCAGAGGGCGGTAATCGGGAAAACGAAATTTACTCGAATTTCGAACATGTGAATCTCTACAATAGGCAAATTTCTTAAAAAGAATTGGCTATTGCAGAGACCATCATATCAGATATGCCGCAAAATTTCTAGGCACTTTGCCGATCATCATCCTCTGAGAGAAAAACCGCTTCCAATTCGAAAGTTTCTCTCTCTCTCTCTCTCTCTCTCTCTGTGTGTGTGTGAGTGTGTGTCTCTATCTGCATATATCTATCTATCTATCTATCTATCTATCTATCTATCTATCTATATATATATATATATATATATATATATATATATATATATATATATATATATATATATATTGTACCGTATTGACGTTCCGAATTTTTTTCTTTCCTATTTCTATTGAGACGGTTATGCAACCAGATATGCGATTTTAAACCGCCATATCTGGCAATATTGGGAACTACTTGTTCTTGCTCTAGCCCTCTGGGTGACGTTAAGGTCATTCAGACTAAAATGACTAAAGTGGAGAGTTGGATTCCAGAAGTTGGAAAAAGTGTTAAAATCGTTTGCGAAAGTTAGATGGGCAACTCTAAAAAGTAAAATAGCATTGCTTTTGCAATATATAGGAAAGAAGTTATTCTTGGAGTTGAAGTGAATTGCTGTTCGTTATTTATTAAAAATATTATATTAATAGTGATATTATCGTGAGAAGTTATTGTCCAAGATTAGCCGGTGGTCTTCGATCATGGCGTATATGAGTGCACATATTACAATCTCCTTGGTGTAACATAATTAAGGTGAGTTTGTTTTTGAATTATACATATGTTTTGAAGAAATCATCTTTACTGACTAAAAAGATTAATATTAAAAGTAACAAGTGAATTATTTCGGAACTATTGTAGCATTTAAAACATTAATGTTCGATTATGAATTATGCCAAGTGCTTGTTTAAATGGAACAGTCTACAGTTCTTGTTAAATGTGTGTATTGAGAAACTTTTCGTATCTTCTTTTTGGAATATATTTTGAGGACGTTTATAAAGTTATTAGTAAAAAGAACTTAAATATCTTATTATTTCGCAAATATACTTTTGCCTAAATTTATGGTTGCCCTGTGTTTGTTGAACAACTTTCTATACTCTGGAGTCGTCTTACCATTGATGATTATTACTAAAGGTACGTATATAGACCAATTTAATTTTTACGTGAAACGTGTCCTTGCTTATATTAAAATAGCTAGAGTCTCCACGAACGAGCTTGCGATTTATAACGAGAGCACGTTACACAAAAATTTTAGTCTGAGTGCAAATAATATATGTACGTACCAAGTGGCATATATATATTACTAGATTCTTGGAAAAAGGACAATATAATTATAAACATTGTAGTATTGATGAAAATATGGATATGTGGAAAGTGGTTAAATCCAGTTTGACGGGTTCTTGCAGTGGCTTATGGCTCATTTATTGCTAAAAGGAGTCCGGTACTTTTAGTTTCTTTTTTTTTCCTGTTGCTTGTAACAGTTAGTCTAATAAGTGATAAAAGTATGGAAATACTAGGTCACAACTCGTTTTAAATGATTGTGTAGGAGGCGATGAAGGAATTATAATCCCTGAATGTGCTTGAGGTCATTGGGATTTATCATATCTGGAAGACGAAATGTGGAGGGAGGAGAGTCCTTCGATTAATAGTGTTAGCTATTGAAGCAGTTGTGTAAGAGGTGTCGAGTCAGGAGCGGGAAGCCAGCTGCGCTTGTACGATGACGTAACTACACCCTTGCTATCAGGTAGTAGCAGTGGTGTGAAGGAATTCCATTCAGTGCACATTAGTAGTGGTGAAACAGCTGATTTTATAAAGGAGGAAAAAGAAAAAGAGAATACAAATCCATTTGTGCCTTTTGGTCGTGAGTTAAGATCGGAGCAAGAAAATCAAACTTCGCATATTAATCAAAGGTTTTCTCCTTTCAATATTAATTTTGATAAGATAGCTGTTAATACAACAAGTGCTCTTTTTAGTGAGAAAATAAAGCAAATTCCGTTTACAGACGGTAAAAGTGATGTCGGTTTGTTTCGTTTTATGGTGACTGTTTATAATATAATAAAGGGTGGTTTGTTTCCGATTGAAGCAGTGTTGTTAGCTGCTTTGAGTAAATCACAGGGGCGTTTAAATATTGAATTATTGCATTTATATGAGCAAACGAGACAATGGACAGACATAAGTAGTTACTTGTTTAGGAAGCTCATTACTCCATTAAGTAAACGGGACTTGACTATACGATACTTGAATGCAATGCAAGAACCTAACGAAAACATTCTTGAATACGTAAATAAAATTGTGGATTATCATAAAGTTTGTTATGGCCGAATAAATGAAAGGGAGGTATTAGATATAGTGGTAAGATGAATGAAACCACAAATAAAATTTGATATGTATAAATATAGACAACCGGAGTCTTTGAGGGAACTGATGGCTGATATCCATAATTACGAGACATATAATAGGAATGTTGAAGTATACAATTCATTGATAAATTTTACTAGAGCTGATAGTGAAGAAACAAATTAATTGTTATTTTTGTGGTGCGAACCATCGAATGGCGACTTGTAAAGCGTATAAATAGTCCTTCTTAAATAAACAAATGGTAAAGGTGAATATGACTAGGACTCCAGCAGGACGCTTTGCAGAGGGATTGGGGTCTTCTACTCATATAAGTGATCAAGGGGTTCTATACCCGCAGGATGATGGTTTCGTGGGGAAAATAGACAGTTTATGAATTCTCAGAAGGAAAGTTTAGGTGAAACAAAAAACTTTTTGTCCTTGAACACGACTCTTTCCCCGACTAGGGGGCCGGATGATATTTATGAAAGGGGGCATGGTAAAAAGGATCGAGTGCTGGAAAATAATTATAACATTAAGCATCGCTCACCCTTATTTAAGCAAGAAAATATAGTTGGTGATAAATCTCAGTTGTTGGATTCTAGATATGCGAGAAGTAGTGTGAGTCAGATAGACCATGATTCTTCCCAAATTAATGAACGCTTTGCAGGGAATAGGGGGAATTATGTGAATTATCGAAAGGATTATAAGAGACCCAGTGTTGGGGATAGAAAAGGAGTTCAAAATACATACCATGAGAAGGTTAGAGATGGTACAGGTGAATTTAGTGAAGGCAGTGAACAGTTGAATTCATTGACTGGTATGAGAGATAGCGGAGTTCGAGTCGAAACATGCGATGAGGTTGGATGTACAGCCAAAATAGGTAGGGATCCTTATAGTTGGACAAAGACTAGAAAACCTTATTTATGTAGTGATCATAGAAATTTAGTGGCGGCTTTTATTCCGGCTTATATAATGGGGAAACAATATTTGGGTTGTGTGGACACTTGTTCTTCCGCCTCATTGGTCAGTAAACAAATATTTGATGAGTGGAATAAAAGTTTAGCTAGACCTATAGTAGTTTACAATGAGAAATTTACTGGTGTGGGAGTGAATCAGAGCAAAGTGACACTCAATCAGTGTGTTATGCTGAATATTAAATTTCAAAAGCGGGTTTACAAAATGAAGTTTTTTTCTCATTAATAGTTTAAATCCACCTTTCAACCTGGGTATTAACGAACTTAAATCTATACAAGCGCAAATTGATTTAGTTCAAAATGACTTAGTGTTGCCTTTGGAAAATGGAAAAATTCGGTTACAATTTTCTTCAAAAAATTGTCCCCCCTTCCACGAGTGCAATTAGGGAACAGCTCAATGGTGAATTATCTTCTCTAAAACAGTCCGAAATTTTTACAAATTTATTCATTAAAGCTAATAGTGTTGGAGATCTATCATCAATGAGGGAGAATGGAATGGATCCAATGGGAAATATTCCAGTAAATCCAGGGATGGTGGCGGATCCAGGATTGGCGAGTGATCAGAGACATTCGGGAGGCGCCGACAGAGGCAGGGTTGGAAGATATATAAAGAATATCCATGAAACAACTGGGGATACTTATCTGAGTCCAGAGATCGAGCGGGCATCCTTGATGGTGGATCCGGATGTGGTTGACCAACATCCACATATACAAGGGTATGTTAAAAATTTAGTTACAAAATTTCCAAATGTATTTTCTGATAAAATTGGATTTATTACAGATTATTCTTATAATATAATATTAGATGATTATTCGCCTATTCGCAAAAAGGCATATCCTTTATCACGGGCTACTCAAAAGGATCTTGATAAGATTTTGGAAGAATTATTGAGTGAAGGGATAATAGAAACGAGTGAGAGTGATTTTGCTTTTCCATGTTTTGTAGTTAATAATAATGATGGATCAAAACGCATGGTTATAAACTACTATTCTTTAAATTCTCGTTTATGTTTAAATACTCAATATACGCCGCGTATGGAGGATGTATTGGCCGAACTCGCAGATGGTAAATTTTTTTCACATCTTGATATATGTAAGGCCTACTTAACAATACTGCTAACTAAAGAAAGCCGTAGATATACAGCCTTTTTGACCCATAGGGGATTATTCGAATTTAAATTTTTACCAATTGGTTTAGCAGCTGGTAGTCACGTTTTATCAAAAATATTAACAGAGTGGTTATATCCACTTAAGGAGGAAGGAGTTGAATGGTATATGGATGATGTAATAATAAAGTCAAAAGATTTAGAGAGTCATAAAATTATTTTAGAAAAGGTTTTAAAAAAATTGGAAGACAAAGGTTTAACTTTATCTAAAAAGAAATGTTCCTTTTTTTCAACTAAGGTTTCCTATTTAGGATTTATAATTGAAAATGGAAAAATGTATATGGACCCAGCACGGGTTGAAGTAATTCGTAAATTACCAGCTCCTAAAAATAGGAAAAGTTTAATTTCGCTTAGCTCTTTTCTGCAATATTATGGCAAATTTGTTTCCCAATTCCATGAAATAATGGAACCTATTAATCGATTAAGGAGAGCTTCTCTAAAATTTGTTTGGGGGCACGAAGAACAGAAAGCCTTAGACGATATTAAACTCATGTTTGAAACACACATAATGTTGAAGCTTCCTGACTTAAATAAGAAGTTTATTTTGAATGCGGATGCGTCGCTCAAGAGTCTGGGAGGTGTAGTACAACAATATGATGAAGAAGGTAACTTATCACCGGTTGGCTTTTTTAGTCGTCGCCTCAAGAAATATGATTTAAATAAACCTATTTATTTACTTGAAATGATGGCGGCGGTGGAATTGATGGAACGGTATAGTACCTATTTGCATTCACAGTTTGAATTGCGTATTGATCACGCGGGATTAGTATATGCCATAAAGAATATGAAAAGAGTCAAGCGTTATGGTTCATTATTGTATCGTCTTTTTTCGTTTAATTTTGTTGTGAAATCAATTTCAACAAATTTAAATATTTCAGCCGATTTTCTATCAAGGTTGTACGATAGTAGTAATTTTGAGGAGATAGATGTTAACCCATCACATGAGGAACAGGTAACTAATTATTTTTTGATAAATTTATGGAATATGCCTTGTGCCAATATAGCCATCAACGAACATCAAGAAAATTATCCGGATCTGAAAGAAATTATAAAACAACTAAAAGCGAAAAAGACTGTTGAGGGATATAAGTTGGTACGGGGGATATTATGCAAGAAAACTAGGGCAGTTAGAAACCCTTATAAAGTATGTCTTCCGACGACTTTAGCAAAAAGCATCATTCAATTCTATCATTCTAATATTTTGCTCGGATCGCACTCTGGTATAAAAAGAACAATTGGAAAAATATTCGCGCGCTTTACATGGCCGGGGATGGTCCAACAGATAAGGGATTTTGTATCTACTTGCAGAGAGTGTCAATTAAATAAAAGTTCAAACGTGAAACCCCAGGGACAGTTAGTATCTCAATATGAAAAAATGGTAAATGGTTGTTGGCAAATGGACCTTTTGGGACCAATGGTAGAGAGTCGTTCGGGACGTTATTGTTTGATAATAGTTGATTCTTTTTCCAAAAGAATTCTTCTAGAACCCATCAAAGTTTTGTTGAGTCAGTCTATTATTAATAAACTGTATAAATTAATGTGTAGGTACGGATTTTGTTATTCAGTAGCGCATGATAATCATTCAGTGTTTACTTCGGCAAAATTTAAGGATTTTCTTTATGGAAATGGGATACGGGACATTAGAATTGCTCCCTATCACGCTGCTTTGAATCCGAGTGAAAGATATGTCTCGACTATTAAAAAATCGTTAAGAATTTACTTCAATGATAAACAGAGTAAATGGGATAGAGGATTATGGGAAATAGAATTTTCTATTAATTCAGCTATACACGAAGATACAAAGTGTAGTCCCATGGAAATGGTATTTACATACAATCTGTGTGACCCTTTAGATATACGGTGGAATGTAAGGTTGGAGGAAATTTATACTAAAGATCCTCAAATATGGAAGACAGCCTTAGAAAATATGGAAAAGGCATGGCAAAGAAAGAAAAAGTTGTATGATAAAAGAAGACTTCCTAATACATATGAAGTGGGAAATAAGATATTGATTAAAGCTCAATTTCAATCATCTTTGAAAGATAAAAGAACTAAATCATTATGCCCAAAATAGCTAGGGCCATTTTTTATTGAGCGCTGGTTGGGAAGGAATACTGTCCAGGTTCGAGCGGTAGATAACAACAATGATGTACGTAAGGTTCATATTGACATGATTGAACTGTTCAGAGAGGGTAAAAGAATTGTAGGAAATTGAATATATATATATATATTAAACTCTAGTCATTGCATGTATGATTCAACTAAATTAAGTCCTATTAATTAGTATCATCAAGCTATAATTATATGCTTATAATTTCGGGAAAACTATCTATTTATATATATATATATATATATATATATATATATATATATGTGTGTGTGATAATTATATGTGAATTTTAATATAATTTTTGTAATAATTCCAGGCCTGGGATTAATATAAAGAGAATGTATACATTTTAATGTACGCGGATTTAGAGGATTGTAATTAAATGTGTGTCACAGAACGCAAATTTGACTGGATTGTAAACGTCAATTGGATTTTTGATGGAGCATCGCCCTGGAGAAAATTTGGAAAATCAGAGATATCAGCGATGTACATATGTAATTATATATATTGAAGACACACAAGTATGTATCTGTAAATTTATATTTTTAGAATATGAAATGGTTTAGAAAAAAAAGATTCATCTAATTGATATTAAGAATAAGAGTAATTTATAATATAAATGCATATAATAAATTGAAAATTATAACATTTTGTAAAGGTTATGAATAGTCCGACCTTGGACTCAAATTTACTAACTTGGATAGTGTAAGTAGATGGATGAGTCAGTGTGAGAATGATTTTGGGGGATAGTTTTTTTCCTTTAGTTTTGTTATTTTTTTTCTTTTGGATGAATGAGAGTTTGCTTTTATGTGGTGGTAGTTATTAGGTTTTGGGTTAGAAAGGTAGTTATAGATACTAATTCAACATGACGTTTAAAAACTGACGATAAATTTTCTATTCATAACTTTCAATACGGTATTTATAAAATGATCGGGTATTAAAAAGTTTGTCAACTTTTTATGTGGGATGAGTGATATGTGTACCGTATTGACGTTCCTAACTTTTTTCTTTCCTATTTCTATTGAGAAGGTTATGCAACCAGATATGCGATTTTAAACCGCCATATCTGGCAATATTGGGAACTACTTGTTCTTGCTCTAGCCCTCTGGGTGACGTTAAGGTCATTCAGACTAAAATGACTAAAGTGGAGAGTTGGATTCCAGAAGTTGGAAAAAGTGTTATAATCGTTTGCGAAAGTTAAATGAACAACTCTAAAAAGTAAAATAGCATTGCATTTGCAATATATAAGAAAGAAGTTATTCTTGGAGTTGAAGTGAATTGCAGTTCGTTATTTATTAAAAGTATTATATTAATAGTGATATTATCGTGAGAAGTTATTGTCCAAGATTAGCCGGTGGTCTTCGATCATGGTGTATATGAGTGCACATATTACAATCTCCTTGGTGTAACATAATTAAGGTGAGTTTGTTTTTGAATTATACATATGTTTTGAAGAAATCATCTTTACTGACTAAAAAGATTAATATTAGAAGTAACAAATGAATTATTTCGGAACTATTGTAGCATTTAAAACATTAATGTTCGATTATGAATTATGCAAGGTGCTTGTTTAAATGGAACAGTCTACAGCTCTTGTTAAATGTGTGTATTGAGAAACTTTTCGTATCTTCTTTTTGGAATATATTTTGAGGACGTTTATAAAGTTATTAGTAAAAAGAACTTAAATATCTTATTATTTCGCAAATATACTTTTGCCTAAATTTATGGTTGCCCTGTGTTTGTTGAACAACTTTCTATACTCTGGAGTCGTCTTACCATTGATGATTATTACTAAAGGTACGTATATAGACCAATTTAATTTTTACGTGAAACGTGTCCTAGCCTATATTAAAATAGCTATAGTTCATTCAAGGAACGTTCAGTACCTCATGTAAACAAATACACGTGGTGATTGTTTCATTTTATTGGTTAAAGAGCCTTGACGCATCCATGCGGCAGAAGAAAATAGTCCATTGTCAAGTAAGCTGTTTTTCAATGTTTTTATTGCTTATAAGGCTCATTACCAGAAATACAATTTACTTACAGTGAAATAACAGAAACAACACTCTATCTAAGAACTAAATCGAATTAATGCAATAAAAGAGAATGCGCATGCGTACAAACTGGGTTTGGCCCACCTTATGCGCGAATCACAGTTTACAATATGGTTGCGTGCGGGGAATATGCAAAACGCCGACAGGGTACAAGCACGTGCTCCTCGAAAGAAGCGCTGAGCGATAGCCAATCATCCGATGACTGGCGGAGTAATACCATTCTACAATGTTTACATCAGGATCAGAAGGTTCGTTGAATGAACTTTAGAGTCTCCACGAACGAGCTTGCGATTTATATCGAGAGCACGTTACAATATATAACGCTTTTTG
Source organism: Thermobia domestica (assembly GCF_964235325.1). Classification (NCBI taxonomy): domain Eukaryota; kingdom Metazoa; phylum Arthropoda; class Insecta; order Zygentoma; family Lepismatidae; genus Thermobia; species Thermobia domestica. Next base: position 24,136,401 of record NC_137465.1, on the reverse strand, counting down.
TGAATGCCATAACCACCGTAATTTTCAGCGGATTGAGACCAAACAATAATTGTTGAAATATCTTGAATGACTTCGTTAGCCAGAATAATCAGATGAAAATGTTCAAAATGGCGGCCCTTCAAACTCTTAAAAAGTTCCAAGGGAACCAAATTTCACCCATAAATGGGTATTCACAATGTTTGAGTGATTTCCCTCTTTTAATGAAATATTGGACCCGATTAATCACCTAAAGAAGGTTCAAGCCTTTTGCTACGGTCAGACTTTCTATCGGGGAGAGGATATTTTCGTATCGTACAAGACGATTGTTAGTGATGATATGAAGTTACACATTGAAAGTGAAGTAACTTGTGAAGGGTGTTATTTGAAAGAATAATATAATAAATATGCTTTCCTCTAACACAGAAAACTGTAAATCATGTATTTCGAGTTCGGAAGCGTGATTGGCGAGGAGTGCTGTTTGATTTGCTTTTTAGTAACACATTGCATTGCAAATAGTAGTAAGCAACATTAGTGGTAAGTATAATAATATTAATAATATATCTCATATTATTAAACGCCATATCTCCCTTACAGGCAAAATATTAATAATTCATATCGAGAGAACGGTAAATGGTAGAGTGATGGGAGCAACGTTGGACAGTATGCACTCATAGTACTCACAAAAATAAGCGATTTCAATGCAAAAAGAACGAAGAGGCATTGTCATGGGGAGTCATGGAGCCACGGCATAGCACTCTTTAGGCAAAATGTCGATAACTTATATTGTGAACAGGAGGGGATAGTGGGATGGGATCAACACTGGACACCGTGGACCCACAAAGCGCATCGAAAAAAAAATAAGAGAGGGCGTCAGCCAGCCTTACTTATTTCCACATGATAATATAAAACTATATTGTGCGAAATATACGCACGAGTTGGCTAGTAATATTTATTATTATTATTATTATTATTATTATTATTATTATTATTATTATTATTATTATTATTATCTACAGAGTCTTTTCATTACGTGTGCATGTTTGACATTAAACGAAAAGGAAGATCCGTCATTCGTAGAAAGAATAAGAATAGGCAGTTACTTTAACTGTGAAGGACGACGAAAAATATGATAAGAGTAACTACTTGTAGCGAGAAAAAACAATACGTTATCTCAAATAGATAAAAAATCAAGCTAAGGTAGATTCGAACTCGGGTGCCCGGCGCGAAAAGCCAGTGCTTTGTCCTTTCATCCACTGTATCGTTAGGAACTACAAGCTATAACCTCCGTGAGTTGTATACTATGATCACGTATTCCTTTTTTGCTGGAAGTCAACAATGTTCTTACATGTAGTAGTTAAACCTACATGCTCACCATATAATGTAATAAAAGGGTAATGGTGGGAATAAGAAACAGAACATTGCTTGTACAAAACGGAAACTATTAGCATCAGAAGAAATATTTATCTACGAGGCATTTCCAGTAACATAATTCAGAATAGTTAGTGTTAAGTTCACTAAACGAAGAAAGGAGTATAGAAAGCAAACATGCCGCGCCAACGAGATCGACCTCAGTTGACAGAGCCGGAAGTAGATGTATAGTAATACAACTTTGGTTAAATTGATAATTCGTTTTGTATCCTGTAATAGATCGTATGTTATACATCACAACTTTACGGGAGAGCAGAGAAAGACTTACTAGCCCTATCATATAGAAAGCTTTACTAACCCAATTATATAGACACAAATGGATGTAACTATGAGTACTGCAACTTGGATTTAACGAAATCCGTTTAGACATTCAGTGGTTTTAAGGGTGTATATTTACTAAAAGATAAGACACAATACAATTGTTCATACCTCAGCTTCCAGTAGCTAGATACATGCAATTTCTAGTTAGGTAATGAAATTGCTGTCTTATTTTAATACATGACGTATTGCAGGATACAAAATGCTTTGCATTACTTGTTTTTTTCGGATTCCGGAAATTCGCAAGATTCCGGAATTCGGAAAAAATCCAGAATTTTTCTGAATTCCGGAATATTCTAAATTCGGAATTCTTTCCGAATTCCGGAATTTTACCGATTTTCATAATTTTCCGAAATGCGGAAACTAACATTTCCGCTTCCAGAAATGAATTTCTGTTTTTTTAACATGTGCATGATTCTTGCATCTCATCTATAGATGGATAACTTTGAGCAAAGAAAATTTATCACTCACCTTCCGTGCAGTCATTATTTTATGCGAAAAAAAGATGTTATTTGGTGTCGAATCGAACCGAAGGTTTCTAGTTGGAACCTAGTGGCAGTTTTAGAGGGTAGGCATGGGCTATCCAAAAATTTCGAAAAAAATTTAAACGCGAAAAGATACGATAAAGAGTAAATGTATTTTCTACTTTTTATATTAATGGTAGATAATTATTTAACAAATAGCATCAACCACTCCTGTAAAATGTATTTCCTCCTGTCAATCAAATGTTTGTATATCCATAAGTGAGGGAGCGGGCCTACCCAAAATTACAATCCGGCCCTGATACCGATACCGATACCCTACAGATTAATCTACCGAAAATGTGTTTTCAACTAATGGTGCAGTGATTCTTTCTAAGACCAATAACATGAAAGGAGGATACTTCAGATCAGTGAAGTTTGGAATGGCACTGGTAATCCCTGTAGATGTTGTTTATCCTTTCCCAACCAACATTCGTCAATCATCTCCGTGATACAGGTGTGTGATTCCACCCTCTTAAGGATTGCTCGTTTAATATGAGAAGTCACTCTTCGATTCTTCACGACCGCTTTGTAAAAAGATCTTTGAGTTAAAAAGAACTTGAACCTATGTTGATTACCTGTATTACTCAGAAGTTCACCATGCTATCCCTACCCTATCTTCCCACAGGAAATCATAAACCAAATATTACTAAGTTCAGCCCTGATGTTTGGAGCGAATCGGTAATGTTCTTCCTGTAATGATATTACCACCAAAGTGCATGCCGAAACTCATTTATTCGATGACCTGGAGACAAATTAGTGCCCATTACTAAACTAAATAACATGCAATGCAGGAAAAGTATGGAAATAATAACATATTTTACAGTAATTTCGCCGTATATATTCAAAAGTACGCTAATAATAATAATAATAATAATAATAATAATAATAATAATAATAATAATAATAATAATACATTCACCTTCACTGTATAGTTTTAACTTCCACGAACTACTTACGTATTCGTGCGAGTGGACATTGGTTCGAGTCCTTGGTGACTATTCAACACAGTGGTTCTTAATATAGTCTGGCCACAACTGTAAGTTCCGTCGTTAGAAGCTCAGCTGTTCGTTTTAGTGTTTCGTAGCAATTATTATTGTTAATGTTTAGTACTGATGATACTTTTTGTCTGCGTATTGCTTTTATTCTTGTCTTCATTTCGAAAGAGAAGAGTATCCGGACAAATGCCATCATAATTGATCTTATTTTGAATGTAAACGCCATTTGCAATTAGTAAAGAACAAAGATTGAACGTTCTGACGTACCTGCAAAACGTAAAATAATATAAGTGGAGGAGTTCGAACCCATATTCATGGTCATTAAGAATACAATGACAACATGCCTTATATCTCTTGACTACGATTTCTACGCTGAGTAAAGTATAACTTATCCAATTTCTATACTGCTTCCATTATGTGGCAGAGCCTCTATATTTTATTTCTTTTATGTTTTATTTTCAATCATATTTTAATAAAGATTTAGATTTTGATTATTAGAATCATAGAAAACAGTAAAGTATCAGGAAATAATAAGATACGAAAACAAATTATACAAACGATGGACATTGCTCTCTAGTGTAAAATAATTATGTAACGTTGGTATGTGGTACGACTTGACTAGCAAATTATTTAATTACAGGAAATTAAAATCAGAATTCAATTAATGTATGATTGGAAAGAATTGGTAGAATTTGATGTCAGTAAATTCGTAAGATGCTTGTGAACACAAGACACTCTTCTCGGGTATGTTAGAATTGCCAGGAATCGTGAGTCTAGGCATTCCAAGGATTGCCAGTCGTCGGCCACAACGAGGAAACCATTTCGTTTCCTAGATGAGAAAGAGCACAGCCTCTGACGTCATGCAGAAGCGGCAAATTCCAGGTTACAGGAAATCCAACAAAAACCGAAGGACGAGAGGTCACGAAAAGGAGGAGAGAGGCGGAGACACAGAGACAGAGAGTTGAAATGACGGAAGAGCGACGACGACCGGGAGAACGAAATTGAAGGTCGAACGAGTAGAATTTCCAAAACGGACTTCTTTAATTTGAGCGAGTTAATGTTTCGCTAAACGAACTTAGAAAGTTTATTGTGTATTACCGAGAAAGGTTTATTATGCCGACCGTTTGCATTACTACGGCGTAACCGAATTATATCGCAGACCGTTCTCAGACCTTAACTCCGTTCAATCCTTGAGAGTGACCTGCCAGCGAGTTACTATCCAGCCTGTGGCTAGGCAATTGGGAGGAGCCTATTGGACCAGCATTTCCAGGAGAAGCGGAACCGGACATCCAGAGGTATGTGCAACTTTCTTAAGAAGTTGTCGAAGGCTCAATGTTTGGATATGCAGTGTTAGAACTGGCTTTTCTAAATACCCGAATCAATACACAAATTCCTTACACGCTCTTACACGAAATTAAGTAAATACAGCGTTAATTCTATTCTCGAAATCAGGAGTTGCTATTTAGACTCAGAAATCCCCTCATTAACATGAACAGAAATATTACCTCTCGTTTAGTTATACATTGTATTCCCACTCATTTCAGATGGTGAGTGGGAGGTAACTTCTCTGTGCTCACTTGTAACATCCCCAAACTAGAAACGAACCAGGGTGGTTGTCAATTATATCAAGTTTATATGGATCTTTTCTTTCCTTATTACAAAGAAGTTGAAAATGTGGAAATAATTTTGATACTTGGCTATCACTGACAAAAATCCGCGTAAACACTGTGTGCATTCTTTACCATAATGCGAATATAAGGTGCATGTCTTCATTCGTCTTTCTCTCTTCATGTTTTTTTGACATTTGTTTATCAAGTCTTTGTCTCTCTTTCTTCTCTCTCTATTCATCTTTATCTCTTTCTGATTACTTCTCTCTTTTACACACTTTCTCCCTCCTCGCACCCGTTCTGCGTCAGAGCTAAACCGGGCCTCTTTGGAAAACGTATTGACCGGCCTAACCTAAACACAAGCCTCCCAGTGCTCAACGTAGAAATCGTAGTCGAGAGGTTTAAGGCATGTAGTGAATGTATTTTTAATCCATTCAAAAACAGAATGCCAGACTCAAAAACCAGATGTACATTTACTTTCCTGACAGACAGCACCAAAGTTTTAACAGATTTTTGATACAGATATATGGTAAATATTGAGATATCTTAGTGAAAGTTGGTGGATACATTGGTGGTGTTCAGTGATATATTTCATAGAAATTAGAAGTTGGTGGCCTTCAGTTTTGGCAGTGGCCAAGAAAATGTTGTGGTCAGTAAATCAGAGACACCCTTAATATTTTGCTGCACTATATTATTTTAATAAACTAAATAAAATACTCAACGGAGTGTTTTATACGCGATAAAAGCTGTGCGCTGTATTATCAAACTAATGAATAGTAAGTTTTATGATTTAAAAATGCATTATTTTGTTTTGACTGATAAAAAATATTGATTCTTCAGCTATGGGAAACATAATAAACAGAAATATTGATTAGAGACCAAAAAGATTAATTTTTAAAATTACATTTTATATTTTAACTATTGCACGCAATAGCAACGTCACCAGCATAGGAGCTGTAAATTGTAAGACAAAATATAAAAATATAATTGTCTATCTATCAGCGTAAGCCCATGCTTAGGGAATGGGAAGAATAAGAGTATGTAAGTTAAACTAGCATATGCCATACATTCTTATAATTACTAAATTTATGCTTTTGATGGAAAATTTGCCCAGTTGATTATGTATGTCAGACACCTGAAGCTTGTTTTTATGAGCTAATTGTTTGTTACTATATACTATGATTCTCGCTACAAATAAATCACGTCAGCTGTGAGGTTATATGTACCTTCAAGCTAAAAACAAGGCAAATTTCAACGTTTATTTTGTTAAAATTTCTAATTGTATATCAAATTCAGTCCTCAATTAATAAAAAGTACTCTTGAGAGTAAAGTTAGTTACAGTGAATTTAAGTTTTAAATCTCCTACCCTCTAAAGATTTTCACATAACTCCACAATGTACCTGTGAATCTCGATATTCGTACAAAAGATTCTGTAGTGCTTACATTTTTTTCTGGTGAATATTACAAAACAACGCAGACCTAAATTTGGTGGCATACGGTGCATCTACATTATGTCGACACTGAACTTTGCGAAAATCCTGTATGCCAACTTTTCCTCGAAAATGCCCACTAGGTTAGTGGTTCTTTACTTTGTTGCTCAGAGTATTATCGATGATAGAAATTTGGAGAGGGTGCTTCATAACTAAGGTTTTTGTACATATTTTCAGTGTGAATAGGCTATAGTTTTAAAACGGTCGATGATATAGTATTAAAATTCCCCCTCATCTGAGATGCATTATTCACTATATCATTGTCAATGCGCCACTACTCAATATATATTCGCATTAGTATTTGACTTGGATAGCCTCATCATTACCAAAACAAGAGTAATATATTAGTTTTCTACAGATGTCGCGGCAGTCTAATTATTTAATATCACTTATTTTCTAGACTTCTGTAAATTTAAAAACAAAGTTGCACAACAGGAAATTCACTTTTAAATCATTCAACAAAAATTATTTCTACTGGTGTAGCATTGTTCTAATACAAAACAAACTCGGAACGAACTTTTTATATATCAAAATAAATGTAATGCATATTTGTTTTAAATATTAAGATATATAGGTCAGATTGTGAATAAACTAGAGAACGAAATTTTAGTATTTCGCTGGTTCACGATGCTAAGATTACTAATTTTTGCTCTCAGTCGGTTTTGTGAGGCCTTAAAAATAAGCTATTTCAAGTGTTCTTGCAGTAGAAGATAATACTAAAAATAAAATAGTGCATATTTCAGTTCAGCCATCACTGAAGAATCCTTAAACTAATAGATCAGACTAAATTTCACTTAAGAATTTTAGGATCGTTAGGAACGATACATACCATTGTCTCTAAGACGAAACAAGCTTTTTCCAAACTCAAATTTAGAGAACATTGTGTTTAATATTGTTTATATTTGTATTCGCTTAAATAGGATTACTTAGGGCTAGTTGATGTTCCATTTACGCCACCCTGAAAATATAGGTAATCTGATAAGTTTCTAGCAGCGTTGACAGAGCACCAGACTGGAATTAGAGATCCCATGCATTACAGGCGTGAACGAAATATATTTAAAGTTGTTTGTGTCTAATTAAGATATATATCAAATCCTGCAGAGCATTATATTGAAATCCCATGCTTATAATCTTGGTTTACGTTTAGTCATTACGTGACATTTTGGTAATTTCTGAATTTGTTGTTTCTGAATTGACATTACTCAGATTCCACCATTGATGCTGTTTACAGCTACAAAAGGAATGAGAAGCCCTATGTTGAATAGTGCCTTATTTGTCAACAAAAGAAGTGAACGAAGAAGTGCTGAGAAGCTCAACATCATCAGTCAATTTGGAACTTGTATCTTCTGCTCTGCCAGAACACTAATATTAGAAGAACGTTATGCTCCATTACCACATTCAATATAAGTAACCATTTGCTGAATTTGTTCCAATATGACCTACACTTTCATACACGACTAACCGAAGTTACTGATCTTATCGCAGCAAGAAGTAAATAGAATTCAGCTGAAACATGTTAATGGTTAAGTGAGATCAGGGAATCAGCAAGCAACGTGTACGTTGGAACAGGTACTGTGACTTAGCAGTAAAAGCAAATGTTGAGATACCATCGTCATATAAGAGCAGAAGAGACACATTCAAGGAAATGCTTCAAATCTATGTGCAGGATTGTTATGATTTCGTTCCAGTGCCAAACCGAGATGTATTGCTTTGTTCTAGGAAATTTGGACACATTTCAATTTCAGATGTCATTCCAAAGGAGGAAGAAGAGTCTTGTGCAATCCCTGCATATCAGTGTCATGATGACATTATTCCTTGGCATAATTCTTGCAAGTCATTGACAAATATGTACAATAATCAAGGTTATTGGAAGCTTGGGTTGAGAGGAACCTAATTGGTTTAAAATCCTGCCGAGCAGGCACTAGCAGGAGCATCTTACACGAAAGGAATGAGAGCCTACAAAATCAAGCTTTAAGGAGAATACTAGTTCCTCAATTGCTAAGCTTCGTAGAAGAGAATAATTCCGAACAAAAAATATGGTTTAGAAAACAAAAAGTGACCATATTGAAGAACTGGTGCTTCAATCAGAACACTGTTTCATTCAGAATACTTTACATTTATAACAGTGGTTTTCGTTGTAAATAACGAGAACCTGTGGACCACCTGCATATGTATTGGTGGGAATATATGCAGATGGTCTACTTACTACTAATGTTACTCGTTCTTAGAGTAATGGAATTTGGGACCTGCATTCCATGCTTTCCAGCGAATGTTGCTATAATTTTTGCACTAATACCAGATGAACTAGGGGCACCATCTACCTGAACGAGATGCAGCAACTTCGAGAAGAGGTCAAGAAGAAGTTTGAAGATGGTATCTTTGTTGTCAGGCGTTCGCCACTGTGCTTCAACCGAGTTAACCCAGATCAGAGACAGGATGGCTTGCAGCATTGGGGAGAAAGTTGAAGGAATTATTTGTATCACGAGGAGCCCCTTACCTCTCAGTGGATATGCTCTTTTAATCTGATATCTCAACTTTTCCATGACACAAAAGTTGCTTTTGGTCTTCTAGGCAAGGTAAACGATGTTCACAATGAGACAATGAAAGGCAGAATGAAGTTGGATTAGAGATATGAAAATACGTTGATTTTAGTTTTGTAGGGATTTGGCCTTTTCTCAAGTAACATGCCTCAAACATTGCAAACCATTGCAAACAAGGACTTGGCTACCCAAGACATTGAGGATGATCTGCTGACACCTGCACAGAAAGGACAAGATCGGTTAGATGCCTTTGTGAAGGGCAGACTTTCTGCCAATTGAAGAAATAACGATAACTTTTCAAACAATCATCTGACCTTTGCATCTCTATATGAAGTGAAACAATCAGATGAAAAAATTGGGGAGATGAAAACAGTGAAAGCTGACACAAACATTCCGCAGTGACTCATTGCTAAATATGAAGCAGGACGTTCGGTGAACCTTAACAACATTACGGCGCATGAACTGTTCGTTGTTTTCCATGTCTAGCAGAAGAAAATGGGCAGGTTTTCTCCGACTCAAAAACAATTCCTGATGGAATATTGTTCGATCGTCTTCCTTGTCCCAAAAACTTGACCCTTGACATCTTGATGGCGAATCACAGCTAATCATTAATGAACAGGCTCTGGTAAGTGGAGAACACTTCCTGTGCCTTGATATCATTTTGATCGTTAGTACCATCACTCAATCAAAAGTGGCACACAGAAACTGCGTGGAGATGGCTCTGTGGGAATCAGGATACCAATAGATAGCAGAGATGTGTTTCTTTCCAGAAAGTGGAAGAACTTTATTGAGGATAACAATAAAACAGATCCCGATAAATTTCTCTCACACCAGCTGATTCTGCAAGCACCACCCAACAATACCATAGTTGCTACATGTGGCTTCAATGATGAGAAAAGGATCGAAGTTTCAGATGCAACCCTTGAGACTAATGACTTGCAGGGTAAACACGAAGAAGCTGACGCCAGGATTATTTTACACTACGTTAAAAGCAGAGCAAGAAGCACTGTCGTATTGACAAGAGACACTGACATCTTAGTTCTTCTGGTTAGCTACTTACAGTTGATGTCATACCAGAAACTGAGGATGAAAGCAGGGATAGCAAGGAGCAGAAAGTTCATTGCAGTTCACACCATCGCATCGTTCAAAAGCTGCACGTGAAATAAAAATACTGTACTACTCGATGCAAGACAGTTCGGTGCTACTGTAAACCAAACCCATGCACAGCGTCTTGCAAATGTAGAAAGTTGATGATACTTGCATGAATGAGGAATTTAACGTTCGAGTTTATATAAAACCAACAGTTTGTTACAAATCATCATGTACTCTATATATATGTATGATCATTAGTTAATACCAAATACGCTACAAACCGATGCAATGTCATTTCAAGGAAACAATCTTCCTAGGGTATTGAATAACGTTCATATCAAGTTTGGCGAAGATACGTTGAATGGTAAGGAATGGATCGGGAAAATAATTTTGTAATGATTTGGTAACACTGATAACTAGGTGCTTGAAGGTTTTGATTGCACCAATCACTTTCCTAGAGCGTAAAAGAATATTCATGCTAACTTTAATAGAAATTTTATTGAGTGGTGTGCAAACTTTTGTCGAAGAAACACATGTTTTGTGATCTGCATGCTAAAAGAATACTTTCGACCGCCATTGTGTGTTTTCTGCATCTCTGAGAAACAGTGAATGTTACAGAGTGGCATAGGGCAGATATGAATTCAGCTACAACAAATCATACTGTAGTAGCACTTGATGTGCTTTTCCTCACAAATGCGTACACAACTTTATCCATGAGGGTTTCTCCATCTGTGCTCCTGAGTATAATTGTCTTCCGTACCTTTTCGACGCTCCCCTTCAGTACCCCTTCATGGCAGAGTGTCTAATGCCAATGGTTTCTGCACGGGTGGCTCTTGCTTCTTCTCCCGGTGAATAGTAACATCAGTGGTTTAGATCACGCTTCGAATTCTAGGTTCCGTCTTATATAGCTCCGTTGCTGAAAAGCAATGTGAAGAAACCAATCAATAAACTTATGCTCAGAGCCCCTTATTTCAGTGGATACATTAACTCACTGAGGAAAAACATTTACAGTGTAGTAACTTAAAACTACATTGAAAATCGAATTTTGCGTAGTCGAGGAATATTTTTTCTGCTAGCATACTCACACTGAGATGAAATAAGATCTTAAGTTTCAGGAACAACTTTTACGCTATAAAATAACAGACAAATTCTGACCAAAGCATCAGTTAACTTATAAATAATACCGTTACAGTTTCGGCAAATTAACTTTGCCTTCATCAGAAACATTATGAAATACAATTTCTAAGATTACAGCTTATATACTTCTTAAAGTGAGAGGAGGTATTCCATGAACCAATCATATTCGTCCTTTCCTTTAACAATTTTTAATTAATACAAATGCAACTTTTAATGATCAACTTTCACTTAAGAGCTAAACTTTTAATTGGCACACCTGTGTATGAATAACTTTCACTTTTGAAAAACATAAACTTTTAATTGTCTATCCGTTGTTCAATACACCTGTTTTAACCTCTTCTTTCTTCTCTGTTTTATCTAATATTTACCCGTACTGCCAGTGATTATGTAGACCTTTTAGGAGAGCTCGTGCTTCCTGTGGTGTAGGAGTTTCTTCCCACGAATGTTAGTTTATCAACACGGTAATGGGCCACTGTACACTATTAAAAGCTCGTGGTCCGTACTAGAGCTCAGAATCCATAGCAGATATACTTCTTCAACCTCATTGACGGTGCAGACTCTGTACTACGAGATATTATAGAATATTGCCCTGGAAACCTATTCTGACTGACATGCTTTTATTCCGTAACGATTCACAGCTAATCTGGAAGCTAAAAGTGATCCCATGCCGTATCAATGATGTAAGTTGCATTTTCGTCACGTTATTCTGTTATTTTGATAATAATCTGTAAGTAATTATAAACAATAAACTCCAAATAAGTGTGGTGGGGAAAGTAATCCTGATCGTTATAACTTCAAATAATCAGGTCCCAAATATTAACATTACTCAATGTCCATCATAAATCAGAAATAGTATGTAATATTCAGGTTTACATACACTTCAGAATTCAGCATTTGTATAAAATGTTTTAGCACTAAAAATAATTCCAACAACATTTTGATTGAGCATGTTTGTTTTATGATAAATGAAATGCGTTTTTCTTTGTTATTGTGACATGCAGTAGTGTGTCTATCAAAGCACTGTCCAAGATGAGTTCTTTATCGGTGACCATGTTCTTCAAAAAAGAGTAACGATCGCTGTCGCCTTGTCTTACTCCGTGTGATTACTTTTACTGGGAAATCTCAAAAAGAGGGTTTACATAAACAAACTATAATTGATAACATGCCATGAAAGAAAGCATAAAAGAAGCAATTCAACTAGTGTCACCAAGCATATTGACAGAGATGTTCCAAATGTGGTACCCGAATTTCAGTGTTCTCTGGAACAAATTAAATGTTATTCTTAGCAAGGGTTGTGTTGTTAGCACATCCTACAAGATGAGAGAAGCAAGCGTTAAAGTTTGTTGTAGTAACCTCATTATTGTCAAAAGCGTTAATGTGTTGTCAGATTACGAAGCGAGTGCGACACTCCGTAGCACAGAATGAAACGATAGTCGCGATTTTGAATAATTTAAGTAAAAACTTATTATAAAAATTATCTAATGAAATATCTTGATATAAATTTAAAAATTAAGTTGAACTGTTCATAGGGCGGTCCCAAGGATTAGGGAGATTCACAAACTGGCGAGAATTTTCAGTCCATCCCGAGATGTATCATAGGTGTATATCGGAGGAGCAACGTATGTCGTAAAACTTCACTGAAACAAAATTTTTAAAATTATTTATTTTTACTAGTGAGAAATGGCAAACTTTGAAAGAGGGCAGACTCTGTTTCTATTAAACATTTCTTTATAGGCAATTTACGAGAAATAGAAACAGTTAGAGAACTAATCTTTCATTGCATTTAAAATAATAATAATAAAAACAGTTTCATTTAATTGATTTAAGAGCATTGATCTAGCAACTGAATCATTATACTCTGAACTCCTGAAGAATTTAAAACTTTACGTTTGGATTATATGTGGTCTTTAATCGCCATACCCTGTTTTAAATGTTTAATTCATTTGACGCTTTTATCGACATCTATATTTCTTAATTTGCACTCTCTAACTACTCCAAGTATAATCTCAGTTCCATTATTACCAGTTCTGATATTCTAATTTTTGAACAACTGTTCTGTATTATATATGCATACTTACATCTATATCTATATCTATATCTATCTATCTATCTATCTATCTATCTATCTATCTATCTATCTATCTATCTATCTATCTATCTATCTATCTATAGTGTTCCACGAATAACACTAAGGCCCGTCTCCTGAAGAAACCATGGCAGATAGAAACATGAAACCTTTTGTAACCTTCAAAGAACATAAAAGACAACATTATGCTGATAAGGAGAAATCCCATGAGGTGAGCTCAAGGGTATTACGTAGAGTAAGTACAAGATTTAAATAGCAACCCCAATATCTCGTTTGAAAAGTTATCACGTGTAGAGACCAGTTTTGGACACTACATGCCGCTAGCGTGTCTCTATCCAACATGGCGGCCATACGTAAAGTACTGTTGTCCTTTATGTCGCTTAAAGCTTATGAAAGGTTTCATGTTTCTACCTTTGTTTGTTTCTTCAGAAGACGGGTCTTAGTTTTATGTGTGGAACGTATTTCAACCGTACTTTACGGATGATCGCCACGTTGGATAGGTACAAGGTAGCGATGTAGTTTCCAAAACTGGTTTCTACACGCGATTACCTTTCAGAGGTGATACCACATAATGGGGATTACTATTTAAAATTTTGTAGTTAACCCCGTAAGCACCTTGAGGGCACTTCATGGGTGGTTCTCCTTATCAGCATAATGTTGTCTTTTATGTCCCTTGAAGGTTACAAAGGGTTTCATATATCTATCTGCCTTGGTTTGTTCAGGAGACGGACCTTAGTGTTATTCGTGGAACGCACAATCTCTCTCTCTCTCTCTCTCTCTCCCTCTCTCTCTCTCTCTCTCTCTCTCTCTCTATATATATATATATATATATATATATATATATATATATATATATATATATATATACTCTTCTACAAAACTTAAGCACGAACTATTGAGCTAAGACCTAAATATACCAGGTTGTATCAGTGTCGGTTGGGGTTAGAAATACAATGTGAGGTAACATTTTATTCATTGAATTCATAGAGTCTCTAGTACAGAAACTAAGTGTATTACATGATGAATATGAAACGTAAATGTATCCAACATTGAAGCTTGTGTGGAGAATACATCAAAGAAGAGTACAGTAAAGTATTCATCATCAGTGTTGAATATGCGACTGACTGACATCGATGCGGTGCGACTGACGAATTCACGACTGACATCGACGTGCTATACTGGAAACAAGATTACCAAACAGTTCTTGTGGCATGGTATCGTCATATAATTACTATATTTATATAGTTTTGAGAAGTGGTAAGCAATCACAATAAAGTTAGAGAGCTAGATTTCAAGATGGATTTCGAGAGGTAGTACTTGATGCTTGACAGGAGGAATATCTAGGTCCTATTCTGAAAGCGGGGAGGGGGAGGTCGTTGTAGTAAATGATAGGATAATATAAATCAATATCTTAATAAGGCTGACGTTGTAAAATAACAGCTCTTGAGAGAAAAGAATTGCGACATTCAGACGGCAAAGGCTTTAAAGATAAAAAAGATGAACAACCAATGCACTCTCGTCATAAGGACGTAAAACGTTGATCATGAAATTCCAAATGACGTAAAGCGAAGAAATACCACGTCATTGGTACATTAAATAATTGTACTAAATATAACGTCGTAAAGAATACGACATATGAGCGACATCTAAACGTCATCGTGTCACATATAGTATGCGAGCCCAATATGCAAGTTGTTGATTTTGAGCAAGTGTGGATAACAAAAGAATAACTTATCGACGTTACTGTCGACTACAATTCTAATTGTTCGTTGAGCAGTTTGAATTCACGGAGAGGAAAAATATAGTATATATAGTAGTTTTAATACCTAGTTGCTAGAATAGATTCATATGATAGTTGTAAGTTCAGATTCATTATTTCACATGCAAAAAATGGATTTTAACTGGTTTGAAGATTGTTCGGTCAAGAATTTATATATAATATTTAAATACCAGAATTTCCTAAACTGAATAACGTATAAAGTATGCTTAGCAGAAACGAGTCAAGATGACTTTCTCAGTTAGTTTTGAATTTGGAAGGTTATTGAATCGATCTCCGCAAGAAACCGGTGCAGGGTTTCTTTGTATTCAGAGGGTCTGGGAAAATTGTACGAGTAGTTTATTTATTGGCGGAAGTTGATTCTTCCTGGACAATTTTCTCAAGAACGACACTGGCTTCTTTATTTATATTTCAGAAATATATATTTTATTGAATGGAATGAATATATAGGCTAGACAGTGGTATCTCATTTAAAGATGTTAGAGATATTTTCACATTATAAATTCACGGCAGGTATAGTTTTCTACTCTGGTGGCATACCGATATGGGTTGCTGATTTTTCTGTAGTATGTTTGATTTCCGCTAAATGTGCCTAGTTGGTTGCAAAAGGCTAAATGTTAGAAAGGCGTAGGTGGCACATCGGGTTGGGATAATGAAATCAGGGTTACAGCGAAAGAGTTAATAACCTTATAAAGGCTTATTCACGCACAGAGTGCTGTTCTCACGCCGTGATGTAGTGTACGAAGCATCTTTTCAACTTCGAAATTGAAAATTAATTTGATTGTCTTTCTTAATTCTCTCATGACTTGCCGTACCCATGTTGTTAACCTCCCATGCACTGACAGAGCCGCTCTGAAGTAAATCCACCCCGTGAGTCGACACTTGAGATGTTTCGGCATTCCTCGGAGTACTCGGAGCGACAAGAAGTTGACCGGAACCAACCACAATGTCTTCCTTGTTGCAATTCATCTTCGGAAATGGTTTAGAAAACAATAGCGGCACGGCATAGGAACTGTATGTGTGAACGGCCGCGGCCATGGAACGGAATGTACATGGCAGGGCAAAAGGCATATTTACAGCTTCAAATGTGAACTGTATTGCGTATATTGCATAAATCTCTTCTACAGTAAATATCTTCAAAGGGTAGAATATTTTCTAAATTATTTTTTGACAATTTCCTCTTGTATGACCGAGGTCCTCTTGCTGTCATTCTCTATAGAAATATTTGATTATTAATAGTAACATATGACGTAATGCATTTCTCGTCAGTAATTTACTAAATGTCATTTACTTTTGGGAATAAGTTTCATTCTCATTCGGACAAAGTGTTCTCAAAATACAAGTTTGTTCTTAAATTTCAAATAAGTACTTCAATAATAACTGCAGCTTAATATATTCCAGTTTAAGAAATTGAAAAACGAAAATTTAGTACAGTGGTTCACAACTTTTATTATGTAAGCAAAAACAAAACCCAACATGGGCGTCTCTGGCGGGGGGGACGGGGGGCGCGTCCCCCCAATATTATGAAATACGAGATATTCAATATTTTATTTTAATTTAATTTATTTAGATACTCACTAGCAGACAAGATCATTTCCTTTGATGTCTCCCCCCCAAATTTTACATGCCAGAGACGCGAATGAAACCCAATACCATTATTTTGCTAGAGAGAGCAAGAGTATTCATTTATTATTAATAATTTTACATTTTTATTACCATTTTAAGAAATTGCTTAAAACAAATTCATTTCCCAGAGTCATGGGAAATTGTCTCCTTCTGCCCTCCAAAAACGACGTCTTTAAACAAAAAAAGAAACAGATAAGTACATAAAACATTTATAATAAATAAACTTAACCCTAAACTATGGCTGGTTGAGAAGGTTCTGATATCTACTGTAATATAAGTGCGACGTTACGTGAATATGTCGTGCAGAACATTGTGTCCCGTTTTCACTCAAAATCATATTGAAGTTGTACTATAAAACTAAGTGTCATTTATCTGTATAGAAAACAAGGATGTTATAAAATGTAGAATCTGCCCTTACAACAAAATCTTGAAGCCATACGTCACAGTTTTGCCACCCCTACTCTGCCCACTCCGCCCAATAGGATCGCAATGTTTTGAGGCAACAATCATGGCGGAAACGAAAGTAGCCAATCGGACGATGGCAGAAACGAGAGTAGCCAATCAGACGTGCCGATGCTCGGTTGCTTTTTGGCTTCACCGATTTAATAGGATGAAGATACATATGGGCAGATCCTCTATTTATAACATCCTTGGCAGGATATAACAGTTTTTAAACTGTAGATTCCATGTGTTTCTTTTTTAATTTCTTAAAATCGTAATTTGTGGCACTATCCATATTGGAAATTAGTTCCACTGCGATAATCCATTTCCAAAGAAAATAAACTTCATTTGTGGCATCCAGTGGGGGATCTAGCCTGGAGCCTGGGCCAAGACCCCTCAGTTTTAAGAGTGACAAAATTAATTTAACCTATTATTTATATATTTTTGAAAGTTTATAATAAACTCATGATATATATCATAGTCTGGTTTCTCTCTGTTCCGCACCAGTTTATAACTTCTGGATCCGCCCCTGATTGCTACTATTTTATTTTAGGCTAATATAACTGTACATCGCCAACTTTTTACGACATTCCTATTACTACATTTAAAAACAATAGAAGAAATGTTTTCTTTGTATTAACTGTTTTGTTACATGTTCCGAAATAAGACCCATGAGTGTACGACTAAAACTCTTAAGTTGTTTCGCTTCCTATTATTCATGAATTGCAAATATAATAATGAATTTCAAAAGAGGGCATGCTATTGTAACTTTTAGATTCTATCAGTTTCATTCTGATATTTGTTCATTTCTGTTAATATTTGTTTCAAAGGACATATGTTGTTAGTTTATCGGTTCTTAGACAAAGCAGACCAATCTTCTAAAATAATGTTCGTAATGATCTGATTTAAAATATTTTAAGCCGTTTGGAAGATAATTATAATTTTTCTGATTTCTTTCACTTTTAAAACTTAATTTAGTTTATTATTGAGTATATATCATGAAAATATAACACTTTTATTTTTCCTGCGCATAAGATGTGATTTATGCCCTGTCGTATAAATAAAACGCTGGCCCTTTCCGATATACTAGAGCGGATCTATTTCTAATTGCATTTTATTGTTTTAGTGAAGCAATTCAACTTTGAACGGCTAAGTACATTAAGATATTAAGAGAAGACTAGACTGCATTGAGTAACCACGGACGATCTATCGAAGGAAGAAGTCTTCCTGATTTATATATTAAGATACACATACACACACAAACACACACACACACACACACACACACACACACATATATATATATATATATATATATATATATATATATATATATATATATATACAGGGTGTCCAATATGCAAGGCACCCCGGAAGTTGGGATAGTAGAACTTTTGAACCTGAAGCGATATACAAATAAAGGTTATACCAGAATGAAGCCTTGTTCATGCATAGGGGTCTATATTTTTAAACTAGGAAGCAACGATTGAAGTACACTAGAAACCACATAGTATTGCCAGAGGTAACCGAAAGCGTATACATGTTTTTTTTTCTTTTTTTTGCGAAACATGTAAATTGACCTATAACTCATAGGTATGAAGTTCTATCGTTAATTTTTAGTTTGTTTAGTTGGAGTAGCTTGGAAACTATGGAGCAGAAAAAGAATTTTTTATATCAACCGATAACTGATCGGATGAGGCCTCTGTAAGGAAGAACTAGGGAAATCGTAGTTTTCATAAATTAACACTGTGCATTTGCAACATTGCTGATGTTTCAGTGCATCAAAAGGTGTGTTGAGGATCTGTCTAGATCATGCAATTCCTGAAAACAACGAAAAAGAAACTTTGAAATTATCATGATAAAACTGTTGCTTACATGCACCAAGCAACACTGCTATTATCACGCAATGTGTTAGCTCTACAACAGATGCTGGAAGGACTCTCTGTTTTGATTCAAAAGTTGGTTCACACGTTTCGCCATGTTTGTAGCAACTTGAAGGGTTTATATTCTCAATGGCACCTCGAATGTTCATTTCCAGGTCTTGTATAGTTCGAGAATTGTTCGTGTGTACCTGTTGCTTTAAGTAGCTCCATAGGAATGAATAGCAGTGTTGCCGGGTGTATGTAAGTAAATGTTTTATCATGATAATTTCAAAGTTTATTTTTCGTCGTTTTCAGGAATTGCATAATGTAGACAGATCATTAACACCTTTTGATGCACTGAAACATCACCAGTGTTGCCAATTCAGAGTGTTAATTTATGAAAATTACGATTTCCCTCTTTCCCCCTTGCAGAAGCCTCATCCGATTAGTTATCGATGGAAATGAAAAATTCTTTTTTGTTTCATAGTTTCCAACCTACTCCAACTAAACAAACTGAAAATTAAAGACAAAATATCCAAACGTATGAGTTATGAACCAATTTACATGTTTTGCAGAAAAAATTGATTTATACCTTCGGTTACATCTGGCAGCTCTGTTTGGTTCCTAGTGTACTTCAATCGTTGCTTTCTAGTTTAAAAATATATGTATGAACAAAGCTTCATTTTACTATAACCATTATTTGTATATCGTTTTAGATTCAAAAGTCCTACTTCGGATTGCAATGTACATTGAACACCCTATATATATGCGTGTGTGTGTGTGTGTATTATTAATATTTATTTATTAACGGAACATACAAATAGCGTATTTAGAAAACTCAGCAGTTACGTTTAAAGTACAAGTAATTGCTATTTTGTAATTCCAACTTACCTGTGCTAGTTTGCTTCACGAAATTGAGTCAAGGTTTATTTTTATATCCCTTCATGGTATTTCACGAAACGCTTTGAAACACAATGTGCGATACTTGCTGTTTTGCAGTACGATAATGGTTTTGAAGCCCATCCATCATCATCACATCTTCTTTACGTCTTCCTAGTCATCATGAAGTAACCCTTTCAGCGAGGCATACATCATTGGACACTTTCAAGAGATGATTAACAAGTTTAATTTATTTAACAGAATTCTTGCGCCTAAATGTCAGACGATCCATATTGGACTGAGTTGGTTTCGTAAACATAATCACGAGTTTACGATCATCTTGTTAATAATACGTGTAAATGTCACTCAATACCACTCTTTGCCTCTTATATCAATTCTAATTTTCTGAGCAAGCAAATCGACTTGGTCGACACCTCAAATACGGTTATTGTGGGATGTTATAACGTCAGGCTGCTCAGTTATAACATGTTCATTATGTTGTCTGCTCCACCTTTTCGTTCGCAAAACAGGATGAAGCTGTCAAAATTTGTGCCAATTACAACACGTCGTTTGGCATTCCATTTAGCAATGAGAACTTACCCATCTCAGTGGAATCTGTATTCATAAGAACACCGTGCATGTTTACTCATCTCCTTTCACCCGAATCTTTATTAATAAGAACTCCGTGCATGTTTACTCAACTCCTTTCAATCAGCCAATGGATATTGAGACACACGATTGTTTTGCAGTCGAATCTGTATTTATAAGAACTCCGTGCATGCTTACTCAAATCCTTTCAATCAGTCAATGGATATTCAGACACACGATTGTTTTGCAGTCGAATCTGTATTCATAAGAACTCCGTGCATGTTTACTCAACTCCTTTCAATCAGTCAATGGATATTCAGACACATGATTGTTTTGCAGTCGAATCTTTATTAATAAGAACTCCGTGCATGTTTACTCAACTCCTTTCAATCAGTCAATGGATATTCAGACACACGATTATTTCGCAGAGTACCCGTTGCCCTGTATCCCAGATCACGAAGATGTACCTAGGTATTAGCAGACGTCTACTTGTGAACAAATTCTCAAAATATATAACACATGACTTTTTTGGATCATCTACGACATCTAGCATATTGAGAACACTCTAGAACCTAAAGATTTTTTCTATCATTATGTATATTGCCGCTAGCACTTTCCTTTATCTTCATATCCTTTCCATAGTAGAGATCAACTTCTTTCTAACAAGTTTTATAATTGCGCAACTGAATATGATGATCGTTCTTTACCACCACACCATACCGAACTGTTTCCTTCACAATAACTATATTGCACTGTATCACTGTTGAAAATACAATTGAATATCTTTGTAGGTGTTTTGTTTACATTTCGGCCCCAGTTAGCTCAAGTTTCTGTCAGTTTGTACACTAACTTAGAGAAGCTTTCTGTATGATGCGTCCATTTTCCTCTAAACTGGAGCATTATTATTCGGCAATTTTCTTTTTCTGCTACTTATTTCTCTACTATAGCTATACTAAAGCTTAGAGATAAATTGCGTTCAATTGAGAAAAACAAACATTGAGGTTTTTAAGTGATTAACAGCGAACCGTAAACGTAAAAACGCGGAAAAATCAAGTGTCTTGATCTGACTATACATTCGTTTCTATTACTTGGTAGAATATTGCTTTGGACCATCATCCTATTTATATGACACTAATGTTTCTACATATATAGCAATGGAAATTGTAACAAAAAAATAAATGTTCTGTATTCTGCTTACTGCACACCTCTTGCTGCCTAGTACATATGAACCAAATGCATTGTTTGTATATATATATAAAAATTACGTTTCCCGAACCATACCCAAATAAAGTAACTTGCACATGTAAGTTTAAGCGTCCGTCTTTTACAGAGGGAAAGGAAATAATATATCAAAAAATTACAGTACATTAGAACAGGTCTCCAACTGCTCGATGTAATGAGCAAAACTCGACCACTATTCTTTTTTGTAGTAAAAGAAAAGAAAATATCAGGTGTCCTATAAATAAGACGCTGGCTCCAAATAGGGTAAAAGCAGCTTATATAAAAATCTTTGATCCATTTTTAGGAGCTTTTTTTATTTATGAATCAACTTGGCAAAATTTTCAACCTTGCTTCATAATTCAATTTGAAGTCGTTTTGGATTGAAACTCTGAGGCTTGCTTTAGAATTGAATTTTTGTTACAATTTGGTTGCTTTAAGGTTAATTTAAATAGTAGGGGAAGGCGTTGTTCCTGTTAACACTTTTAGAGTCTTTGAAATTTTGGTGCACTTTTTCTCCAATTTTTGTCGTATATTTGAAGCGCCATCTTTTTGATATTAGATAGGATGATTTTTAAACGTGTTACATAATTACACTAGCTTTCATAGAATATAACAATAGCATATCCGTTTTGTTCACACATACATTATGGTCGTGTACCATTAAACAGATCCTCTTGTACCTTTGAACAAAGTGATAATTACAACTTTTTTTTCTGAGGCAATAATATAAAAAGAAACCGTAAATATTAACAGTTATAAATTGCAATAAAAGGTTTAGCTATAAAAAGTTCCCCAAAATTGAAATTTTATTAATTAAAATAAACATTGAAGAGAAGTTTTAAGAAAGCTTGTTAATAATAAAGTTGAGCATATGCAACTCTTAACATTATGCTATATAATAAGCGAATATAGAGAATCTACTTAAAATTATAATTAACAACTTTAGATCCTAACCTATATAAAATATATAAATTGTTAAAACTACTTACATTGTGTAGCTTTAAACAGTATTATTTATCGTTCAAAGGTACACGTTGCATTAATGTTTATAGGTAAGTAGTAATTGTATGACCTGACCCAACTTTTGATTATCCAATTTGGGGGCCACTATGGACCATAGTGAATGAGTGAGGGATGCTTTGGCCCGGGATTGCGTTACTTATTGAAATTTTGCTTATGCTTATTCAGGGGCCATGCACGCTGGTACGAATGAGTCAGAGGCTATTACGTCATTGAATTTGGAGTTTTGGATTAGATGTCATGATGATTCTTTAAAATTATTAAAAATATGGTCTTGATGATTGATTACGTTATGAATTAGTACAGGCTTATGAATGGTTTTTATTTTTTTGTTCCCTTTTATGGCATAAAATTTGGAGATTGTTATCCCATGAACTAACACTGATGCAAATGAAATCTTTAGTTTTACGTCCCACGATTATGCTAAAGGAGACGGTGACGATGAGAAAGGAATGAAAGTATGGTCGAAAATTGGGAGTATACCGAGCATAATGTTGCCAACCACAAAACTACTTTCCCGAGGCTTTGAACCAGGGACCCCATACAGCAGAGGTGAACGCTCTACCACTGAGCCACCACGTCCTTACTGGTGCGAATGAAGTAGAGGTATTTGGTTCGAGCTAATGTGTTTGTTTGACGTCGGGGTGACCCTATTTCACTTTTCATTATACAATTTGGGACCCCCCATGGACCATAGCGAATGAGTTAGAGATGCTTTGGTCCGGGATTGCATTACCTATTGAAATGTTTGCTTGTGCTTACTCAGGGGGCAGTGATCACTCAGGACACCTAAGATCACATTGATTTACATCAGGAGTTGGGGGGGGGCGTATAGGACCTCGTTCCCTTTGATGAGTATAAAAATATTAAAATTTGGTAGTTTTTTAACTTATCCTATTATCTTTCACGAGACATTTTCGTTATATAATAGAGTACAATGGTTTACCTTTTTAGATTTGGGAGTCATCGTTCCCTTTGACGAGTATTGACTTTGGAGGCTTATTACGTTATATGGAGGCGTATTTAAAAATATTCCGTTAAATTTGATAAGTACTTTGTGATCCATTTTGTTCCGCTTCAGGGGTGAACATGGATACCTTGCATTCGTCCCGAGTTCGATTCTTGGTGCTAGTTTAGGAAATGTTGAATTTAACGTCAGCGCGAAAACGATGGTGATGAGAAATGATAGGACGAAACAGAGGAAAACATGAACTTCCTTAACTGAGGATTGAAGCAGGGACCTCACACATTAGAGACAAGCGTTGAGCCACCGTGCCTCATTGAGAAATTTTACTTTCTTCATTACTACGTTATAGACAATGCAATCAATGGTCCCGAGTTTGATTCTTGGTGCTAGTGTTAGGAAATTTTAACGTCCCTTGGAAACGACGATGATGAGAAATGATGAAATGAAAAAACATCATAAACTTACTTGGCTGAGGATTGAAGCAGAGACCTCACACATCAGAAAAAACGCTGAGCTACCGTGATCCATTGAGAAGTTTTAATTTTCTGTGTGAGCAGTTTTGCGTATGAAAAGAAGACGAGCAGATTTAAACAGATTATGTTACATTACACATTTCTGCTCGTTGTTAAGCATAGAAGTTTGTTATTGTGAAATTGCAGCATGTGCTTTTACGAAGAGTACTACATCAGCATTTTTCTCAGCTGACGGACTTTTAAAGCTCAACTTTACATTTATGTCAAAGACAGTTTCATAACATATCGATGAGTGTTACGTTTTTCAATCAAGTTTAAGGAAAATGAATCACATTTTAGATGTGGTAATTTGACTGTCGTAATAAACTAACGAGTCAACGGTATAATGTCATGACCAGAATCGCGATACTAGGTGTCGTAACGATTGATGTGTAAGGAGAAAAACTTGAATAATGTCACAACCAATCAGATTGTTTCTTACATCACGTTTTGGCTCATGATACATGATGAAAGCTGTGTTTCAATTGGTTCTCCGTGATTTAATTTATTAGTTTTCTTGTTTTTGATTGGCTGATAGTGATGTCACTTTATAGTTGAACACGTTTCTGGCCTAAATAAAAATCCAGTTTTATTATTTCAAGTCCTACTTCCACGAAGATCGTGAATGAACGAAGGTGTACCTTTTGTGACAGTGTGACTTTACTCCTTTTCTTGAATTTGAGGTAAGTTATTAAGAGTTTATCAACAGCGTTACTTAATATCCGTGGAGTGCTTCTTAAACGTATTACGCATGAGGATAACAATGTTATCAGTGTTTATTTTAGCATGAAATATTTAGCAAATGGAAGAATAAGTCTGAGTACCATCACTTAGTTGACCGGGGATCGAATTAGGAATCCCACACATTAGAAGTAAGCACGAGATATTATATGATTTGTTGATTTTGGTTTAGTGTCCCTTCAGTAGTGTGGGCTAGGAATACAGCTTAATGTTGAATCTGAGTGCATACTGGATGTTGAACCCGGGCCAGTGGTGCGTAAAGCTAACCACTTACCTCAGTTTCTGAAAGTTACCATTAAGGTATACAAAATTTTAGTTTTTTGAAAAAAACTACGCACGAATTTGCTCCCCGAAAGTGAGACGTGGACCTACAGTTTAATGTGGGATCTGATCTTCCGCCGAAAAACGAATTCGAGTATTCCTTGTCTAACGGCTTGAAAAAAAAAAACAAACTCATGATATTTTGTTTTCGTTTCATGTTCGTGATACGTTTTAAAGTTCAGTGTCAGGGAAAAATGCTTACTACAATGATTGTCTCAGCACAGTTAGAAAAAACAGTTTCATTCATTCTTTTTATCACTACAGAAACTTAGGTCAGTTATATGTTGATGTTGGTTTGATTTTCCGTATGATAATACTAATAAAACGTTTCAGCAGTTGGACTATTTGAGATATGATAATTCTTTTAGGATTGATCGTATAGTCATTTTGATACCGTTAAACATGTAAGCGAATTCTGATCTGGGAATTCAATTTTAATTTGTGCTTTTATTCTTTTTCGTTTTAGATATTTGTTTTCTTTGCCTATTCCTTTTTGTTTTACCTTACCTTTTTCCCTATTTGAATATGGCTACCTCTGGCTTTACTGTCTTGCGAGAAATCAATAGACATTATCGGCGTTTTAATCTTGAAGGACGAATGCTGGAAATTCAAATTAATGCTCCGACCAGTGACACCGGTATTGTTGAGTGGGTTCAGACCTTCTTTCAACAGATGTTGGATTATTTATTGGAAAATGTCGACGAATCATCGATGATTGGATTATCGATTTTATCTCATGATGAGAAGAACAAGCCGTTTTATTTATCTTTTCGGCGTGCAAGTAATCTGACACTGAAAACTTTATAGGCTTCCTTTGATCGCATCCTTCAAAGTAATGATAGTTTTCTCATGAACGAACCGTTCATTGTACATTTTCATCATGTGGATGTGCCCCCTGGATTTGGATTGGTCCGTCGAGGTCTTTTATCAAACGACGAGTTACTAAAACGCAAGAATGACATTTTACGAGTGAAAAACACCGACAAGAAATGTTTGGCTTATGTAATTGCGATTGCTATTGGCCTAAAGAAATATAAGGATACGAACAAGAAACTGTACAGGCAATATGAGAACCAGAGCAAGTGTGTTGTTCTCCCTTATGTACATGAACTTTTATCCAGATCATCAGTGAATTTAGACCATGGGGGATCCGTGGAAGAACTGCGACAATTGCAACACTACTTGACAAATTATAAACTTACCGTATACACCAGCTTTTCCGGAGAAGATATTCTGTATGAAGGGACGGGTGATGAAGACAAAATTCCAATCAATTTAATGTGCATCAATTCTCATTATGACATCATCATATCATTAACGTCTGTTTTTTCTACCAACTATTATTGTGTTACATGCCACAAAAAATATGATCATCGCACTGCACACGTCAAGAACTGTTCAGCCATGTGTGAGAAATGTTTGCAGAAACCGCCATGCAGTAAGACCAATACGGAGAAACAGTGTTCAGAATGCAATCGTGAATTTTATGGTGAAACATGCTATACAAATCATCTGACTGTACCATATCATAAGGGCCAGCCAATATGCAAGATGGTGAAACAGTGTGCCAAATGTCTACGCATTTATTCGTTTGTCCATACAGGAGAAAGAGAACATCATTGTACAGATTATTTTTGTAATGTGTGCCATAAACACGTTACGTCTACTCACCAATGCTACATGAAGCCTGATACGACTCAATTAAAACCTGGAGTTCCATCAGTATTACATGCCAAGAAGGCTATGATTGTCTTCTATGATATCGAAGCCACACAGGATACTTTCTTCGATGAAGACACGTTCATTCATAAGCCCAATTTACTGGTGGCCCAACAAGTATGTTACAACTGTGTTCAAGATGAAGATATACATCATCCGTGTGAAGTTTGTGGACAGCGGGAACATATTTTTCAAGATGATCCGATCAATGCCTTTCTTGCGTATTTACGTCAACCACGACCCAACATCAAGCTTATTGTATCTTTGGCACATAACTCTAAGGGATATGATGGACATTTTATTCTTAATTGTTTAGTGGAAGAACATGAATTGAAACCTACTTTGATCTTGAACGGGCAAAAATTTTAAGCATGAAAGTGAATCACTTATCGTTTATTGACTCCTTAAATTTCATGCCAATGGCTTTAAGTAAATTATCCAAGGCATTTCATTTACCAGCGACCAAGGGATATTTTCCACACTTTTTTAATACTGCTGCAAATCAAACGTATGTGGGAAAATTACCGGATATCCATTATTATGGTGCAGATGAAATGAAAGTGGATGAACGAGAGAAATTCATGACATGGTACAACGAACATCAGAACGATACGTTTATTTTCCAAGAAGAATGGTGAACTATTGTGTTCAGGACGTTATCGTACTTCGAATGGCTTGTATATATTTTATGACCACTTTTGAACAAGAAACTCACGTCAATCCTTTCCTGGAGGCTATCACTTTGGCGAGTGCGTGCAATTTAGTATTATATTTCGACGAAATTTCTTAAAACCCAATACTATTACCATTCTTCCTGCACGAGGATATGGTCACAGAAACAATCAGTCACGGATTGCTTTGCAGTGGCTTGCCTACATGGAAGAAAAAGAGGGTCATCAAATTCTGCATGCTGCAAGAGGGAAAGAAGTTTATGTTGCTGGTTCTCATCTGGACGGTTACTACAAAGACCCCGACACTAAAGAGAAAGACGTGTATGAATTTGAAGGGTGCAGAATCCATGCTTGTACTCTATGCGTACCTACAGGCCGTGATCAGAGCATTTATGAGAACTCCGAAGAAACTATGAACTATCGCTACGAGAGAACACAGCGTAAAATGAAATTATTACGATCCATGGGATATAAAGTACAAGAAATGTGGGAATGTGAATTTCGTCAAGTGTTAAAATCCAATCCAGCATTGGCCTCTTCTTTAAGCACACATCCTTATACTAATTAAACACCGTTAAATCCAAGGGACAGCTTCTATGGTGGCCGTGTTAATGCCATTAAATTGGGTCACGTCGCAAATGAAAATGAAGGCGAAGAAATTAAATTTTTGGATATCGTTTCCCTGTATCCTTATGTGAAAAAATGTGGACGGTATCCAATAGGGCACCCACGAATACATCTACAGGGAGATCGAGAAATGCCGGCCATTCAAGATGTCAACGAATTAGTCAAGTTGAAGATTTTGCCTAGCAGAAATGTGTTTCATCCAGGACTTCCATTTCGCTCAAATAAGAAGTTGTTGTTTCCACTTTGTGCTGCCTGTGCCACAGCATTAAATCAAGATTCTGAATGTACACATTCCGACAGTGAACGAAGTCTAACAGGAACGTGGGTGTCGTATGAAATTCAAAAAGCCATTGAACTTGGGTATCAAGTCATTGAAATTTACGAAATTTGGGATTGCGACATCACCGTATATGATCCAGAATCCAAGACTGTTGGATTATTCAGCGAATACATTAACACATTTTTGAAATCTAAGCTAGAAGCTTCTGGATGCCCTGCCAATTGCGTCACCGAAGAAGAAAAGCAGCAGTATATTCAAATGGTACAAAAACGGGAAGGCATAACTTTGGATGCAGCAAATATAATTTCAAATTCAGCACGTCGTAGTCTTGCAAAACTCTGTTTGAATGCCTTCTGGTGACGACTTGTTATAAGAGACAATTTCAGCCAAACGACCATCATTAACGACCCCAAAGAACTGTATAAAAAATTAACTGCTCCAGATATAAAAGTCAATCAAATTTTACTTGTTAATGGTTCGTTGTTATACCTTTATTGGCGGTATGAAGATGATGTTTCAGTACAAAATCACAATGCTAATGTTGTCCTTGGAGCATTTACAACGTGTCAAGCTCGTCTGGAACTCTACAAATATTTAGAATTGCTGCAAGAAAGAGTACTATATTTCGATACAGATTCCGTGATATTCACGCAGCGACCATCAGAACCCACAATAGAACCAGATGTATTTCTTGCTTCAATGTCAAATGAACTGGAATCAATTGGACCAAAAGCATACATTAAAAAAAAATTGTCTGGTGGCCCAAAACAGTACGCTTTAGAAATCTAGGCCCCCGACACGAAATCAACCAGTTATGTATGCAAAATTCGTGGATTCACACTCAATTATATTGCAAGCCAAAAGTTAAATTTCAATAGTCTGGAGCAAATGATCGTTAATCAATCCAGTGAAAAAATCTCCGTTAGCACGCCACACAAAATTTACAGAGCCCACGATCATTAGCTTGTCACAAAACCTGAAGAAAAGAAATACAGTTTCAACTATAAAAAACGCCGATTAATACCAGACACATACGAGACATTGCCCTATGGGTATAAAAAAGCCAGAAGAGAATAACAGCCATATTTTCCCTAATCCCACCAACATCACTTCCCAAAGACGGGCAAAGAATCAAGACGGTGCACGGGACATGCTTCAACGATGCACGAACGGAGACAAACTCAGATGACATCACCTTGCAAAAACCAGTGGAGAAAAAAAGGAATTCAGATACGTCACATTTGCGTTCCTTTTCTCACATCACTCTCTCTTGATCAGTTAGTTTATATTCTTGGTCGATGTTAATATTCTGTTTTTCTTCTTTCACAGGGAACAAAATAAATATTACCATGTATATTCATATGTTTTATTTTCTCTTTACAGAATTTGTACCCGTCTTTCTTTGAAGAAAAGAAATGTACACACAGATGGAGGAAAAGAAATTCTGTACTCTATTTCACATGCTAAAAATAAATGTAGAGAAACATAGGGAAAAAAGTAATTTTGTGTTTTATTTCACATCCTAAATCGAATTCTTTTACTGTACTGCGATTTCAATTTCTTTCTCCTGAATCAGTTTACCGGTAAAATAAATTTTCTGAAATCAATGTTTTGCGGAAAAAAAATCAAACTAAATTTTTGTTTCAGAACTTTTTTTTTCGTGTACGAAATAAAAAAATTGTTTACAAAATAAAATTGTTTCAGAAAAATTTTTTGTGTACGAAACAAAAACTGATTCAGAAAATTTTTTTGTGTACAAAATAAAATTCAGTTTGAGAAAATTTTTTGTGTACGAAACAAAATTGGTTTCAAAAAATTTTTGTGTACGAAACAAAATTGTTTTCAGAAAATTTTTTGTGTACGAAACAAAATTCTGTTTCAGAAAGTTTTTTGTGTACAAAACAAAAACTGTTTCAGAAAAAAATTTATGTACACTCAAAATTCTGTTTCAGAAAAAAAAATTGTGTACAAAACAAAAATCAGTTTTGGTCACGAAACTGCTCCGACTAAATGAATCGATTCATTCTGATAGTGTTGGCAACACTGGAAAATATCGGCAAGTATCGCTCAGACACTAAGTTACAGCGAATACAACTAGATTCAAACCAACAACCTTAAACGTCTGATTCATCTCTAAATACAGCCAACTAAACAATAAGATTATGTGTATACATTTTAATGCCAATGCTTAGCACTAAGTCAGCAAGGTTTTCGTCAAGGTCAAAGTCGCACACAAAGTAAAAAGATGACAACACAGATCTTCTATCTTTCTATATGAAACATAAACCTAGTGTAAAACTGCTCGCACTGAAATATGTAATGTAACATAATCTGTTTAAATCTGCTCGTCGTCTTTTCATACGCGAAACTGTTCGCACTGAATCTAGTACGGTGGCTCAGCGCTTGTCTCTAATGTGTGAGGTTCCTGCTTCAATCCACAACAAAGTAAGTTCATGTTTCCTCCTATCATTTCTCATCATCGTTTCAAGGGGAAGTTAAACTAAACATTTCCTGAAACTAACACCAAGAATCAATCTCGGGACCATTACATTACCTATAACATAGTAATCAACAAACTGAACTTCTCAATGGAGTACGGTGGCTCAGCGCTTATTTCTGATGTGTGAGGTCCCAGCTTCAATCCTCAGTTAAGGAAGTTCATGTTTTCCTCTGTTTCGTCCTATCATTTCTCATCACCATCGTTTTCGCGCTGACGTTAAATTCAACATTTCCTAAACTAGCACCAAGAATCGAACTCGGGACGAATGCAAGGTATCCATGTTCACCCCTGAAGCGGAACAAAATGGATCACAAAGTACTTATCAAATTTAAGGGAATAATTTTAAATACGCCTCCATATAACGTAATAAGGCTCCAAAATCAATACTCGTCAAAGGGAACGATGACTCCCAAATCTAAAAAGGTAAACCATTGTACTCTATTATATAACGAAAATGTCTCGTGAAAGATAATAGGATAAGTTAAAAAACTACCAAATTTTAATATTTTTATACTCATCAAAGGGAACGAGGTCCTATACGCCCCCCCAACTCCTGATGTAAATCAATGTGATCTTAGGTGTCCTGAGTGATCACTGCCCCCTGAGTAAGCACAAGCAAAAATTTCAATAGGTAATGCAATCCCGGACCAAAGCATCTCTAACTCATTCGCTATGGTCCATGGGGGGTCCCAAATTGTATAATGAAAAGTGAAATAGAGTCACCCCGACGTCAAACAAACACATTAGCTCGAACCAAATACCTCTACTTCATTCGCACCAGTAAGGACGTGGTGGCTCAGTGGTAGAGCGTTCACCTCTGCTGTATGGGGTCCCTGGTTCAAAGCCTCGGGAAAGTAGTTTTGTGGTTGGCAACATTATGCTCGGTATACTCCCAATTTTCGACCATACTTTCATTCCTTTCTCATCGTCACCGTCTCCTTTAGCATAATCGTGGGACGTAAAACTACAGATTTCATTTGCATCAGTGTTAGTCCATGGGATAACAATCTCCAAATTTTATGCCATAAAAGGGAACAAAAAAATAAAAACCATTCATAAGCCTGTACTAATTCATAACGTAATCAATCATCAAGACCATATTTTTAATAATTTTAAAGAATCATCATGACATCTAATCCAAAACTCCCAATTTAATGACGTCATAGCCAGGCTAATGCACCTCTGACTCATTCGTACCAGCGTGCATGGCCCCTGAATAAGCATAAGCAAAATTTCAATAAGTGACGCAATCCCGCGCCAAAGCATCCCTCATTCATTCACTATGGTCCATAGTGGCCCCCAAATTGGATAATCAAAAGTTGTCAGGTCATGCAATTACTAATAGGTACAAGAGGGCCACCATTACGAAAAAAGTTCTCCACTAGCTTAAATATTGAAGAGATGTTAAAACTAATAATATTACTGTATTCACCAATGATTCTACCCCAAATTTGTATAATATCACAATTTGCGAAAACCGAAGAGCACAAAACTCAAAAGGTAACTACTAAGGATCTTCGTTTTGGGGGTGAAAAAATTAAAAGGAACATTACACGGTACAACACTCAATAAACAACAGCCAAACTCGTTTGTAGTGCTTTTTTCATTTAATCTTTCAAACGAATTTTAATCACTGCTCCTAGATATCTCTGAATTCGAGAAAAGCACAGGTGTTCAAAGGTATATTGTTTCAAAGGTACAACGCCTTCCCCTATTTTGTGTGTTTGACTTTTCGCGATTATGTTGCATTGGTTTTGAGTTCGGTTCCGTTTCATTATGCTAATCTCCGGTTAGATTCCATTATAGTTAGTGGTAAAATAATACTGTAAATTGTTGCCAACAGTAAGTACGCCAGAAATTTTTACTTGGGGGGGTGTTCAAAATAAAAGGGGGTGTGTGCTCTCAGAATAGTGATATAATTTTTAAACAAACTCAAACAAGAAAATAGTATATTTTGTTACGCAACTACTACTACTACTACTACTACTACTACTACTACTACTAATAATAATAATAATAATAATAATAATAATATCAGCTCTTCACAGTGGTTGGTTCAATAAAGTAAGTTCACACATTTGAGCATTTATTATTATTATTATTAAACTAAGTAATACAGTGAAATCTCTCAAAACAGACATCGGTGAAACCGATTATTTGTCCGTAAATAAGAGGTGTCCCTAAAAGGAAGGGTTCTCTCTCATAACACCACACCACACATATTTATGGCATGGAAGAATAAGAAAGTTTGTCCTGTTACGAAGATGTCCACTATTGAGAGATGCCCGTTAAGAGAGGTTTCACTGTATTAGGAATTAACCTCCACTACTTTACCCAGTAATTACATGTAAATTGATTAGATACAAATTATTGTAGTCTAATTATTTTGCAAAATTCTGCTATTATTTCAATTTATTCACCCCAGCAAATTTTAGTGGGTGATTTTTTTAAATATCAATTGGGAAAAAATTCCCTCGTCCCACGCTGAAATCACATTCGTTTAGTAATTAATACTGTACATAGTTCCAATTTCATTATTTTAATATTCTAACCCTGTTGTTAACGTTAATTGTTGTATTATTATTTGATTTCTTAATCTCTGTTCCTGCCCCTTCCTGGTTACATTATAGGCTCTGAAAATCTTTCATAAGAAAATTATTCATTGATTTAGTTGTTTTCCAGAAATCCAGTTTTTCAATTTACAAATATTTTGTATCTTTCTGTTTTGTCTTCTTTAATATACCCTAATTTTAATAATCCAGGGCTCATAGTGGTCTGATATCTTGTAAATAGTTGAAAAGTGACCAAAAATGGCCAAAAGCACACGAAAAAGTGACCAAAATCTGATCATGCCCCTTTTGTTCCTTTGTTAATTTCACCATCACCTCTTTCTTTGTTTGTTCTTTTGTTTCTTCTTTACTTCTTTTTGAGTTTCCTCCTTTCTTAGGTTTTCAAAGTATGTTTTGTAGGTACGGTAAGCAGACTTAGCAGATGTAAAAAGCTTCTGAGTAAGTGGAACCAGTTCTGGCCCCTTTCCGAATTTCTTCATCCCAGACATTATATTTAACTTCGCATTAAGAGTTCTCAAAAACGTGAAATATTCAAATTCATTCTTAAGAAGCACATACAAGAAGCATAACACAAGACGAATATGATGAACCACACAAACACACACACAACGTTGAACGGAGCGTTAACTATTACGAGAGAAAACTAAAAGATTATTATAATAGAAGAAAGAATAAACACAGAAGGGTTCTCAACCCCACCTTGAGAGCTTAAACATCGACCAACCGTCCACTGTGCTTTAGGAAGAATAAAAGCTGAAGTGAGAATAAAGCTGACTGTTTCACATGTGGCAGCAAGTACTGAAGCTTACAGAAGAGTAATGAGTAATAAGTTTCTGCCTTTTTCCATTTGTTTTATATTTTTCGTAGAAAACTGCCAATGCAAAACATAAATCACACGAAAAAGTCACTTTACCTCTAAAAAAGTTAATTTTAGTGACAAATTTGAAAAAAAAGTGACTTTTAGTGACCAACTTGAAAAAAAGTACATTTTAGTTTAAAAAGTGGCTCGCTATGAGCCCTGTTCCGCTCAATGAATTTACGTGAATAAAAATATACTTTACAAAAATTAAGCTAGCGCCAAATGCGTTCCCGCATAACACTAGACTCAGTCTAAAAAATATATAGTTCTTACTTCGATCGATCTCTTCATTTCTAGAAACGTCTTGACTACACCCTTCTAACGTCCGTACGTTGATACACAACTTGCAGAGCAGGCTCGAAACCAGCCACAGAGCTTTGGGGTCCATGAATATGTTAGGAGGGGCTAGTCATTAAAAATTCTCTTACAAATATCTAATTGTGCATTTTGTATTGAGGTCTGGAAGGGACATGAAAAATTTAGGGAGGGCTAGGCCCTCCTTAGCCCCCTCTGGTTGCGAGCCTGTTGCAGAGTAGCACTTACCAACTGAATTTGGTATAGGCTTATTACTATATTGTCACATTTTTTCTTATTCAGGAAGAGGTAGGTGAATGACCGCTCAAGACGTTGCCAATTTCAGTCATCTGCATCTGTCCATCAATCTCTTTTCTCGGAAACGACCGCGGAGCCCAGGAGGGTAGGTATCAACGGTCTGTTTTGTCAATTGTTTGGATGAAACGCTAAACCTTTTTTAACTTGATGTAATAAATAACCTATATGATACTGATTGATACAATTGGATTTTGGGGAGTATTCCTTTTCCATCCAGGGGTGTGTGTAAAGACATTTGGAGGGGTGTTAGGGGGGTGTTGGGGGGTGTAGATTACTCCCTGGTTGCCAATAAGCTAAAATTATAACGTTGTTCAAGGATGTATTGGAGTTAGGGATGTTGTTGAAACAGGAAAAGACCCTAGAAACTAATTTGTTAGTGTATGATATTTTGAAGATTTAGGAAGTTTATAACTGTTAAAAAACTGTATATTATTCAAGTTTTAGATTCAAATTAGCCTAATTTGTCATTTTCAACTTACATAGCGAAAAGTTTCCTTTTAATGATAACCTTGCTTTGTACACTTAGGAACAAAAGTGTTTAGTTTACAGGATTGCATATCCATCAGCTAAAGTTGAAATTAATGGTTGTTTTTGAGGAAACAGATAATAAAATTGAGCTTTTCTCGTTGTTTGGAGTTAATATATGCATATATTGAAGAATTTGTTCTGTACAGTTGAGTAAATTTTGGGAAATTTGATTTATCTTGGTATAATCAAACAGACGTTAGTCATACTGTTATTAATCAAATTTATATCAAACCCTTTGTATATTTGATTGAATGTTATTAGAATAGTAATTATAATAAATTTTTACCTTTGGAATTTGCTATTCTTTTCAACTGTGTTGAATGTTTCGGCTTTGAAGCAACACTTTAATAATTGTTGCCTCATGTATTAATGTATTAATGGAATCTGGGCGAAAAATTCCTTCTAGCTAGACCTATTCCGTGACCGCCTCTTTTGTACAGTCGTTGTGGTTTGCGCATTGAGTATTTTTCTGTTTTGCTTCGGTGAATTAACCTTAAGAACTGTGGCGTGCAACGGAGTGTTACAAGATATCCTTAGTCAAACTCTTACTCAATTCTTCACAGAGCTCCTCCGTTGATAAGCGGTTAGCGTATGCGCCTTTGACGTGGGAGATCTGGGTTCGATTCCCGGCGGGAGCTTATGTGGTTCGTATTCCACGGTAATCAGTAGGTCCACGTCTCATATATCCTCGCTGCTGAAAGGGACGCTAAACCCAATATCAAATCAATTCTTCACAATAAAATTCAGTAATTTAATTTATGTTAGAGATTTAATTAATAATATTTGAAATTATCTCGATTTAGAAGACGTTTCTCTGAAAACAAAAGAATAAGAAACTAGTTGAAGTGGGAAATTTTGCTGCTTATCTGTCGGTCCATTTTCATTCTTTCTCTTTTGTAGTATTATTGTTGTTAGTTTTGTAGTTAATGGTAATATTTTATATTATATTGATTGCTATCATTAAATAACATTTATATGTTGTTGATTTTACGAATATTTCTTGGTAATGTTTGATACTTGTGAGTTTGATATTGAAAGAGGATTCTTCCGCGATTGATCATGTTAGTATTAATATGCCTGATGACGAATCACGTTATATGATAGTTTTTTTGATAATAGTAGTAATTTTGGTAGGATTGATATGAGTTTAACTCCTATTAGAGAAACACAGGTAGAGAATGACATATATAAGAGTATTACTGGTGGAGATAGAAAATATGTGGCCAAAGATTTTGAGGTAGTTCATAATAACTGTAGTGTTACTCAACATCCGTCGCTTTTAGTAATGACTTTAATAATGATAGACAAGTGGAGTTTAGATTGCCTGTGATTTCATCTAGTAGTAAGACATGTTCTGATACTTACATAAACACGTAATGTGGTCCGATGAATCGACCTGTCGTGTTTACGTATGGAGATCACTATCGCAGGCCTATGATACAGACTGTATGCTCCCAACTGTAAAGCATGTGGGTGCTTCGGGTACAGTATGGGCAGTGATATCGTGGTTTTCTGCAGCTGATATCATAGCCCTGCATGGAATGATGAATACTAAGGCGTATGTGGCCATTTTGGGTGATCAGGTTCTGCCAACGGCCCAAATATTGTTCCCGGATTGTGTTGGCATCTACCTAGATGATTTTGCACCGTGTCATGCTGCAAAAACGGTGAAATCATGGTTTGAGGAGCATGACCAGGAGCTATCACACCTTCCCTGCGTCCCACAATCACCAGATCTGAACATCATTAACCCATTGCGGTCTGTGTTAGGAAGGCATGTTCTGTCTCATTTCCCTCCAACAGCATTCTTTAAGGAACTGGCGCATGTTTTGGAGGAACAATGGTACAAAATTCCACACACCACGAATCAGGAGCTGTATACGTCCATTCCACGTCGGATCCAAGCTGTTTTGGACGCAAAAGGAGGCCGCACATCATACTATGTATGATTTTCACACTTGCAAACGTTTTACATTTACTGTCCAACCCCCGGTGTCTTAAAAAATTTCATTTGAGTTTCTTAGAATTAAAATTGTAACACAACCTACTACTATTCCTGGAAACGTGGCGGTTACCTTTTGATATATCATGCGGTTACAGTGGTATCCAAATCATTGGCAATTTTGTTTTTAGCTTATTTTCTACCGGATAAGTTTCTACTCTATCTACCTATCAAATGATAATATTTACTTTGATCAATATTTTCTTTATTCAGTACTTCCTGTAGTTTTACCATTCCACACAAATCAAAGTTGTATTCTTATTTACACATTAAACATTAATATTATCTACACAGGGACCTTACTTCATTTTCTTACAATTTTTTGTCTATTTTTCGGCATAGTTTCTACGAATTTTTAAACACTCATCAGAGCGGGTGAATATCTTATCCAGACCTTCCCCAACGAATCATCCCATCAGAATCTGGCAATTATGCTCCGTTTCGTTTGAATGCCAGCCCATCACTTGTTTTGCTGCTCCACGAATGCGCGCTAGCTTCACTGGTTCATTGGCTCTCAACTGACGTTAGTACGTGCGTTGTCGGTAGTGTACTGTGTCCAGCAATCGTTTACAATGTGTCAAATAATTGCGAAATCCGTAGGCTGTGAGATGCGTTCTGTTATCCAGTTTTTGATTGCCAAGGACGTTAAGCCGTCCGTAATTCATCGATAAAATTGTAGAGACTTATGTTGAAAATGCAGCGAGTAGTGGCATGGTGCAAAAATAGTTGAGGCAGTACAATGAAGGCAGTTCACACCAATGTCTACGACGATCCACAAAGTAGGCAGCCTTCTTCTGTGACTAATGAGTTGGAAAGGAAAGTGGATGAGACACTTGGAAAGAATAGACCGTGGAGAATCTCAATGCTTTCAGATGAGTTTCATGAAGTTTCGTGAACTGGTTGGCACGCGACTAGTTCACCAATCGCTTAGTTTATTCCAAACTTTGTTCCAGCTGGATTCCGAAAATGCTCACAGACATCCACAAACCCAAACGACTTGGCAGTGCTTTGACATTTCTTACCCGTTAGAGCGAGAAAGTAAAAGACATTTTACATCAAATTGTGACTGGTGATGAAAAATGGAATCGCCATGTTACCTCGGAAAAGAAACAGCATTCATTGGTATGGCGACACACAGGAACTCGAACATAGCAAAAGTTCAAAAGGACAATGTGAGCACCTAAGCTCATGTGGACAGTCCCATTGGGACAGGAAAGGGCTTTTATTGGTTTCCTTTGTCACCAGAGCTGAAATTATCAATTCTGAACAATACTCTAAGAGTCTGAGAAAATTTCGGAGTGCAATCTAAAACAAAACGAGAGGACTGCTCAGTGAAAGAGTTCTGATGCTTAATGTCAATATTCGTTCCCATAATGCTTATTCCACCCAAACGTTAATCCGACACCCGGTTATGAGCAGTTTCACTATCCGCCCTACAGCCCCGACATAACGCCGTCTGACTATCACTTGTTCCTGTCCCTGAAACGCAAGCTCGGGGTTAAGAGCTCTGAAAATTACAACAACGTAAAAGAAAAAAAAACTGTGGAGTTCTAGTTGTCTTCAACAATAAAATAGGCACGAACAAACGGGTTTTAGTATTTTGTTCAAAACGTTACTTGCTTTATGAGCACGCCTCGGAAATTTTATCAAGTAAATTAAACTATCACAAGCAGTGTTGAATTCATACATTTTCACCCGGGAGGGAATGTCAACTTCTCGGGGGGAAAGGGTTGTTTTTCTGTATTTTTGCAAGAAAACAGCATATTTAACAATTCCATTCACATGCACATCTTACCTAATATTGGGACTAACTGCTGGTAAATATTCAATGTGAGGTTATAATTTAAAAAAAAGCAATCGTTTAATTTTATCTAAAACAGTGGTTCTCAAACTTTCCAATAACGGGGACCCCCTGTTCATTCGAGAAGTGATCTGCGGACTCCCTTGCAATGCTATCTGAAATTTCACATAGTACTAAAAATATACTAATTAGAATTATCACTGACAATGAAAAGATCAAGAAAAATAATGCAATAACTAATTTATTCTAAAGATACATGATTGTTTCCTAGGGAAGGAAATTTCAATTGAAAATACCATAACTTTCAAGACTAAAAATCATTTAAAAAAATTAAATTTACTTGATAAACAAACAACTTTCTCAAATGTGGGGTCACTAATGTGAGAAATGAAATTCTTTGTGCTTTTCCATAATAGCATTGAAATCTGGTGTGATTTTTGTCACCTTCAATCTTAGGTCCGATTTCACATTAAGACGATTTCGCTTTAAGGTTTTAATACTCCTAAGAGCAGAAAGGTCTGCTCACATAAATTAGTGGTAGAGAAAGGCACCAAATGTTGCAATGTCTTTTTAGACAACTCTTCGTACTCACAGCGCACGCGCAAACCAATTTGAGTCAAGAGTTATTCGCAGTGGCGGATCTAGGAACATATTTTGGGAAGGGTTTCTCATCCCAGAATTGGGGGAGGCTTGATGACTAACATTTACTTCTTTAATAAAATAAAAAATCTGAAATTAGTGGTAGTGGTGGAAGCTTTCCGGCACTTAAAGATGAAGTCCATGAAATTCAGAGGCGTCGTACAGTTAATGCATAACTATTTTTGAAAAAGTGCCCTAACAAAGAAGAAATTTCTCTCACTTGAAGTAGTTCTATATAACGGTTGACCAACTTCAGGGCAGAAATTTACTAAAGTAGGAAAACATTTAAATTTACAAACGTAGGTATAATTTCTAATTGCTGTATTTATAGTAACTGAAAAAATACTTCTTGCGTAACAACTGTGAGTTCCATTTTATTAGAACACATCTCAATTTTTAGGCGCCGCG
Organism: Thermobia domestica; assembly: GCF_964235325.1. Classification (NCBI taxonomy): domain Eukaryota; kingdom Metazoa; phylum Arthropoda; class Insecta; order Zygentoma; family Lepismatidae; genus Thermobia; species Thermobia domestica. Next base: position 24,096,034 of record NC_137465.1, on the reverse strand, counting down.
GAACCCCTGGCTAGGTCCCACGGACCCCACTTTGAAAACTACTGATCTAAAACATTAAATAAAGACTGGCAAAATTATTTTAGACTAAACTTTAACTGCTATTTAAGTAGCTATTTTTGTTATTTCCTATATTCAGTAGTCACTGTTTGTTACTAATGTAGAGGTTTTTAAAAAGATTTAAATTAACTCAAATATTTTTTGTCCTAAAACAAACATACATAGGAATATCTTAACAAAAAGTTATCATTCTTTCTCACACTTCTGATTCTAAATCAAGCATATTAGCCTTGGTTTCTGCACTGCAATAGTTTAGTTTACGAAATCTTCAGTAGGATTAGTGCCGTGTCGTGGAAAATCAGCGCTTGGCGCGAGAGTATACGACGGCACCGCCGTATATATGAATGAGGTCGAGAGACCAGCCGCGAAAGGTGAGAAAATTTTAAAAAGTGAACCCTGCTTTTCCTTGAATTTGAACACTTTTTATTAATTTTTTCCTTTCATTTTATAATAGAATATGTGCACATGCCCACATGTGCACATGTGTTTCATTCCTCTTCTTTTCTTTCCTTCTTTTCTTTTCTTTTTCCCTCCCAAATTTTGCACCCCTTACTTCGGCGCCCGGGTCGTCACCCCGCTTTCCCCTCCCCCATGGAACGGCACTGAGCAGGATCTTCATCACCTTCAATGGCAATCTTTCAATTATATACTACTACTATATTGATAAATTCTATATAAATCTCTAACCCAGGAGGAACAACTGTTCCTTCCTGATCCATCTAAATGACGCCCTCTGAATCTCACCCTTTAACTGACTTATTTTTAATTAAAGAAATGTGTGTTTACTTTAACAATCGTAAAACCCATTTACGTCTGTTACATCCGATGCGAGAAATGGGATTTAGGCGCTCTATTTCAAATAATGCAAGGACTGTACATTTTCAAGAATTGAAGTCTGCTGACATCAGAGATCATATGGAATGATCGAAAGATCTTCCCTATCTTTCCTTACCTATCTCAATCTGTGCTAATGCTACCTAGGCGAGAGTGTAGTACCTACTAAAATACAAACCTTTCTTCAACAGTTAACAATTTCACGTTCTGCCAAACTCGGTCATAGCGTTAAGAAATACAAGTTTTATTCACTATTTTGGTATTCTATCTTAGATGTTACATGTTTAATTGTATATTGAGAGATCGGATTTCGTCTGCACGTGCACGGAAAGAAAAACAAATAATTGGGTGAAGTAATTTCTACATTTTGTGACTGAATTTTTTTAAGTTTCTCCGGGGGGGAATGAATTTTCTTCGGGGGGACATTCCCCCCCGGGCTACCCCCTGAATTCATCCCTGATCACAAGTATTATTTTATGATGAATATTTATTTTCTGTAATTAATAAGATACTGATCGAATATCTACAATTTCCACTAGATGTCAACTAGACGTTTGTCTTCTAAATCATAAATTTCTGTGACCTCCTGAAGTAAAACATAATCTAAGAATTAATAATAGTTAACAATTAATTTGTGAAACTCCAATAGTGTTTACACTTTTACATTTATATAAGAAATCTGAAATATAAATCAAAAACGTTTGTTTTCTCATAGTAAACTTCAATTAATATTTAAATATCATTACATAATAATAAAATATTATTGTTTATATATATGCTACAAAATTAATTAAATTTTTGCAGTTGGTCGCAGTAATCAAAGTACGACGTCAGTACTTTGGTTCTGTGTGTAACCTTCAGAACAGTTTATTAAAATTGCACGTAATCTTTTACTAATATGTAAAGGTATACTTTCAGAGCCCGAGACGGGTCCAAACGACCCAGAAATGTATGTCTACAAATTTGGACATACATTAATGTGTACAAATGAATTGCCTTCTAATGGTGAACATAAGGAAATATGTCGATTTTTTGACGTTACGGACATGTCTGCCGTGAATGTAAAAATTTGAGCGGCCTATGCTTAGCAGAAGGGATCCAGCTCTTTTCTCTAAAAAATGTTACAATTTTGGTAATTTCTGTTCACATTCGGTTAGTTTAGGGTAGAGTTGGTTAGTTTAAGTTAGGTTAGGCTAGTTTAGGTTACCTTATGTTAGTTTAGTTTATTATATTAGTGTAGGAGTCCCACATAATTTTCTAAAAAAAGATAGAATTTCCCTTATTTCTACTAATATTACGTTAGTTTAGATTAGTTCAGGTTAGCTTACGTTAGTTTATGTTAGGTTAGGTTAGATTTAGATACGTAATGTTACGTCTAAGTACTTGCATCACTCATTTCTCCTGTAAATTTTGTGTTTCTTACGTGCTTCTGGACCCGTTGTACTAAACTTACCCCATTTGAGCAACTATAGCATGCCAAAATGATCTACTGCCAAGTTTTCATTAGTTTTGACCAGAGCCGCAGCTAGAGATTTCAGCACCTATGGCTAAGTAGAATTCAGCCCCCTCTACACTTACCACACCAAACTTTTCCTTCCTTCCTTTTACTCCATATATATAAATAGTATATATGAGAAGCAGCTTTTGTTGCTATGCTTGTTGATTTTTTTTTATCAAGATGCTTGGACGCACCATTGCAACAGTCAGAATCGATCATTATATATCCTTTTACAAATAATAGCTGTTTTCAAGAGGTGTATTTTGGAGATTTTTTTGAACTTGACAAAACTACATTTGGTTAGTATACGTTTCCACTTGGAAATCAATTCTGGAAATTTACAGTATGACTAGTTGTAACGTTTGATACTATAAATAAGAAATTAAATTTCAATACATTAGAAACTATGTGCTTCTAAAATGTTCGAAATGTATGATAGTATTAATTTCCAATAATAATTCTCAACTTGTGTAGTTTTATTCTTTATGTGACCACACAGATAACATTTTAATTTCGATTATTTAAATAAACGGATTAAATTTGTTAATGATAGACTTTTTTCATTATTCTTAAGGTTCGGTGGTGTGATATTATTGTTTTAAATATATATACATGCCCCAACAGAAGATAAGTATAACGATATAAAATACACTTTTTACGAAGAAGTATCACGGTTATTCGACGAAGTCCCATGATACCATATGAACATTCTATTAGATGATTTCAATGCAAAGGTAGGGCGACAGGATATTTTCAAACCAGTTATAGGGAAGAAAGTCTGCATAAGGAACATAATGACAACGGCGTTAGTTTCGTAAACATTGGAACATCCAAGTACCTTATCGTGAAGAGTACAAAATTCCCACATCACGATGTTCACAAATACACATGGACCTCGCCAGGTGGAAGAACACACAATCACATTGATCACGTTTTAGTAGATAGAAGAAGACAGTCTAGCATATAATTGATGTTTGCAAGTTCAGAGGACCCGAGTGACACTGATTACTATCTGGTAGCAGCGATAACAAGAGAAAATGATTATCGTTGAATAAAGAGAATATTCAATATCGGAAGATGAGGAGATTTACTTTAAAGTAAATACAGGTGAACCAGACGAGAAAGGAATACCAGTTTGAAGTGTAATAGATTGTTTTAGAAGGTTTTGAGAGCACTAATGTTGAGAATACTTGAGTTCAAATTAGGTATGGCATTAACATTTCAGCACAAGAAAAATTGAGACACGTGGAAATACCAGGAACAAATCATGGTTCGGGAAGAAATTAGCCAGACTAATGACTAATGGAGAAGAGAAAATACGTGAAAGTGCGTTTTCTACAAAATCCGAACGATATATCTACACTAAAATTCGTTCACATCAGACGGGAAACTTCCTAAATATTTAGAAGATAGAAACGCTTTTTTTGAAAGCTTAAATTATGGAACTTCAAGATAATAGTAAAAGAAAAAAAAATCGAAACTTGTTCAAGGGCATCAACGAATTTAAGAAAGGGTACCAACCTCGCGCTTATATATTAGAGAGAGATGACCTAACAATTCTTACTGATACAGATAGCATCTTGAATAGATGGAAAGATTTCTTTGACGATTTGCTTAACACGTATCCAAAAACTGATGTTCGTGGGGAAAGAGAAGTGCACAGCAGAACTATGAACATCAGAGCCTAGCCGAAGAGAACTAAAAATTGCTATAAAGAAATTAGAGAAACACAAAACTCCGGGGAAACTCCGCCTAGGCTAATTTTAGTTAGAGGGGGAAATTTTGGAACAAAATATACGAGCTCATTCTTCTTATCTGGAACGAGGAGAAATTACCACAAGAGTGGAAAGAATGAATCATTGTTGCAATTCACAAGAAAGTCGACAGAGCAGATTGTAATAATTATCAAGTCATTTCTCTTGTGTCAACATCCTATGAAATCCTCTCAAACATTTTATTTGCAAATTAATGTCTTAATCGGATGAAATTATTGGATATTATTAGTGTGGAATTAGACGAAATCAGTCAACTATGGATAAGATATTTACCATTCAACACATACTCGAAAAGAAATGGGAATACAGTATCCAGGTACATCAGTTATTGATTTTAGAAAGGCTTACGATTCTATTAGGGGATAAATATTATACAACAATCTTACAGAATTTAGAATACTGAAGAAGCTAGTTATATTAATGCTAAAGTAGAGTCCGAATAGTATATATCTTGTTCACTGTCTTTCACTTTGAAAATTGCCTGAAACAAGAAGATTCATTCTTGCCGTTATTTCAACTTTTTTTGCTATAAATGCGTAGAGTAAATCAAATCAAATATAAGAACCAAGGCATAGACTTGAATGTTATAACGTATACTGATGACCTAAATATAATAAGTGCTAATAGGACAACAATAGAAAGAAATGCGGAGGCCTTAGTAAACGCTTGCAGAGATATGGGTTTGGAAATAAATACAAAGAAAAGTTAATACGTGGAAGTTTACCGTGATTGTAAATCTGCAAGTTATGGATACATCCAAATATCAGATAACACTTTCAACAAAGTAGATACTTCCAAATATGTTGGATCAATGTTAATAGACCACACTCATATCCATGAAGAAATTGAATGCCGATTGAAAGCAGGAAATTTGTTGTATTTTTTAGTACAAAATCTGTCGTGATCGTGAATTCTGTCAACCAATTTAAAGCTTTAAAGTAAAATAGTCATGCCTCTTGTGCTGTATAGTTACGAAGCGTGGTCACGTAATATTTGAAAGTATTTGATAATAAAATCCTGAGACGAATGTGGGTACCCAAGGGGAACGGAAGTTGGGATCGGCGGAAACTTCCTAACGAGTAACTGTATAATTTATACGGATAACTAAAGACATGTTAGGGTCATCAAGTCTAGTAATCCGTGAAGATCATGTAGCTAGTAAGTAGGAATGCAAGAAAGTAGGAAGGCTTTAAAAGATTTAAATGCAAATTCAACCGGAAACGACAATTAGGAAAACCAGGTGCAGATGGGAAGACAATATGGAGATATACCTCGTAGAAATAGGAATTCAAAGTAGAAAATAAATCCAGTTAAGTAGGAACAAAAGTCAATGGAGAGCTTGAGTGAACGCAACATAGAACCTTTGGCTTTCATAGGCCATAGAGTTAGCTAGTTAAGTATTGCTATTGAAAATCAGTAAATTAAATAAGTATGGTAATGGTAATAACTCAAAAAAAAGTTATTTAGATTACTGGCTTGTTTTAATTTAGAAGCAGATTGAAAATCTACCTTTGAAGAGTACAAAGCAGATTAGAATCTTAGATAGATTGGTAGGAATCAGGCAACGGAGTATTGTTTCATAAAATTTATGGTCTGCAACACTAAAATAGAGCCATTCATAGAACAAATTATGGTTATTGTATAACAGTTTTTCTTTCTTGGTATTTATGCAGTATATTTTCTCTTTCCCCTCCCTATAAGTAACTCTAATAAGTAATTAAATATACTCGTGTTTTATTCCCATTCAAAAAATTGAAAAACTAAAATTGCTATTCTATTAAGTTTGGTATATATATACAATTAGAAATTTGTAATAAAATAATAAAAAGAACGGGATAATAAATCATAATTTTTTTAATTGAACGTCTCATAATTATCGGTCCTACTCCGAAGAGAAGGGAAATGAAGATGACGATAATGAATGAAATGTTAGAATGAAGAAATAAAGAAAGCGTTATATCCCCGAAAAAAAACATGGTATTCTTTCAACACAAAGCTCACATGGCAGGAGCTAGTATCGAAGCAAAGATCCCACGCACCTGATATGAGCTCAACCACTGAGAAACCACGACTCCTTGAAAGAAAGTACTAAGACGTTCTTGCAATAACACAATATTCAGCCATAGGGTGGTTATTACTCTAGGTACCTGATTTTATCTTACACTATGACGATTTGCTTTTCTGGTGGACAACATTATGCGTTTTAGTCTTCTAGGGAATTTTTCGTATCCTCCCGCATTTACATTTCACTAATTATTCAATAATCAATCAATTAAGAGATTGAAATTGTAAATTTCGAATTTATTGCACTTCACCTTTATTTACCAAAAGGAAATAACTTTAATTCGTACCATGTCATTTTAAATTATATTTAAAACTATTACAAAAATGAAAATTCAAATTAGAATTCTACCGATAATTTTCTTTATTTCCTACCATTAATTATTTGCTATTCGTTCGAATTGAATTTCGGATTCCACATGTACTTGGCATCTTTTTCTCAGCAATATAATGGTTTTTAAATTATTTACATAACTTATTTAAACTTCAACAGATTGCATACTACATGTTACCACTGTATTTTAAACTTTTAGATTATCATCCGAAAGCTTCCGTTTAAGTAATAAGTTTCAAATGAATTTTAATTTTAAGTTAGATTACTGAATTCGAACTATTTCTCACTTTTTACACAACACAATATAAAGAAATAAATTATAATATATCCTTATACATAGTTAAATATTGTTCTTAAATTTCAAGAAGTGAAAAAGTAATTTCAGAATTATTTAGTGTGATCAGTTAAGGTTCTCAGTTTTTGCTTGGTGCCCTTGTAAATTGAATGACTAGTTTAACGAAACACCTGGAAAAGTTACAACTTACAAGATTAAAATAATCTTGGACTATCTTTGGCTTTCACAATCAGCAGCATCATTTCACCTCTTTTCTTGAAGCGGATAAGATTCAACAGAATAAGTGAAACTTCACGTTTATCATTGATATATATAATAGTAACCTATCGATTAAGATGTATATAAACCTGAAATTCAAGGTGAACAATTTTTCCTCCTGCAACCCCAAATGACACCACTGCTCACAAGAGCCGTGATGCGACATGAAATGTTATACCATTATGCGTTAACTGTATCACTCATTGGATTCTGAAATCTCTGCTGGATTCACGTCGCTAAAATAAACCAAAAATGTTCAATTAATTTAAGTTCTGGCCGAGCTACAAATGTGGTGGAACCTGGCCGCAGCGGCTCCTGCTTAGTTGATGAGCTTATTACCATTATTGAACATGGTGTGATATGGGAGGAACAGCATTCGGCAATATTGCATATATTATTAAAGCCGCCGCCAAGACCGTAACTGGGGGGGGGGCAGTGCTCCCCCTCCAGGAAAATTGCACGCCAATTAAGACGTATTTTTAATCCAGCTACATAGTTCTCATATAGTTTGATTACGAACACATAACTTGAAGATCACGTGGTTTGGAAATCATTTTATAAGTCTACATCTCACATTGCTTCGATTCTTAAAAGTGACATCAGATTATAAACAAAGTAACGAAATGTAATTGTCTAGGTTCAACAGTTATATAACTCATATTAATGTCAAAAGTGATTCTTAATTAATACGCTGTTCACTTTAGAAGAACTATATTGCTTATGTTAAAGGTCGCCTTGATGTGAATATGTTCCCGGAGAGCCAATAGAATAGGTTCTTAGCCGCAAAGCAAATACATTCCATGTTTTACAGGAACTAAGTAACAGTTACAACTCGCAAACTGTAGCTTATATGTTAATCCTGAATTAAATATAATTGATTTTCATAAAAAATCGAATTAATTTTATAATCGTTATCTTGAGACAGACGCTTCAGCCACTATTAATTAAAACGACAGATACTTCAATTATGAATATTCATTTATACAGATCTAGAAGTTACTTATTTTAGTTCAGCATAGGATGACCAGACGTTCCGTGTTAACGGGATGGTCCCTTTTCTGAATTACTTCTCCGACGCCCCGAGAAAACATAAACGAGACGGGAAATCCCTCGATTTTTATTAAAGAAAGAAAGAAAAGCGTCTTATTTTCGGTTCCTTGCTACATAATTTACTAGTGAAGCCTTCTATGGACTTCAACAGTGTTACCATGGAAACACCAATCCTTCTACACATAATTCACCCATATGAATTCAAGAGACAATCGAGTCTAATTCCTCTGAATGTTAAACGAGAATGTAAAATTAAAATTAAAATAAACTTATATAAATAAAAATGTGGTCATTTGAATAAAGGAAATGACATATGCTGAATTTGTTTAATCTTGATATTAAAATAGTGAGATATAGAATACTGTTAAACTCTGATTAATATATTTCTGATATAAGTTTGAATAAAACCGTTGTTCATGTTATGCAGAGTGCTATGCGTTCCATGACATCTGTGATATATTACTATTTTTCGGGTTCTCTGTGGAAAGGTTGTTCTTATTAAGTACTATATTGTAAATCAACGTGTTAGCTCAATTTAAAACTTCTTGACTGAAAAATGAATTCCAATTTATATTATCATTAAATTGAATAATACAAGATTATATTAATTTTGAAAAATGTCATGACAAGACACTAAAACAAATTATGCAGCACGTTTACTAACGTGATTGTTAAAAAGAAATTATATGGACGATTAGATGGATAATTGTCATATGGTCATCTCTCCTAAGGTCTTATGGTATGTAGGGTCTATATAAAACCTAATAAGATTCCAGTGGTGCCCCCCCCTCATGTCAATGACGCACCCCTTCTCAATTGCCTATCCGTAGGTGTTCTTCCATGAAAAAATACTTTTCGATTAATTTTACACCTTCTCAAACATATTTATATAGATTTTTAACCCCCCCAAATATTTCAATGACGCAGTTTGCGTCATAGCCCCCCTTGTGGGCACCCCTGAAGATTCAGACTTTGTGACAGAGGCGATTATAATTTTTGAATTCCATTAGTACGCATGGCAGACATCTCATTCTGTTGATCATTTGATTTGATTTTAAGTTTAATGTCTTTTCAGCAGCGAGGCTATATGAGACAGTCTATCATAAAGGAAACTTTTGGGTAAACCTAGTGATTTCAAGCAGCTGATTTGAGGCTTTAAGCGAGACATTCCGTAAGATCGAACCCTCCTGTATACCATAAAGTGTAACTGATCCAATTATTTAAACTGAGGCCTTAATAACACAACGTATTGTAACAATTGATGGTTATAATTTCAGGTTTTTCATTTATTTATATATATTGCTTAATGGCATGATAGTAAATTGTGTTTATATACCCAAGTATAAACCAACATTAGTAATAAAGAAGCATTTGTTAAGATGGCATTGCTAAGCTGGCAGTTTGAAACTCCCGAATAAAATCAAATTAACTCAATGCAATCTTGAGTCCACATCCAATTGCAAAATAGAAAAGGTCTATCAAGAATATAACATTAAATATTTCCTCAATATAGATTTCGATGATATTCTGTATAGAATTTTCTATTTGTTTAAAATCCTTGTAGCAAAAAACACTAAACCGAAACACGTTTATCTTGAACTTTTCGAGTATAGAATTTGTTAGTTGGCAAGATTCTTCTATTTTTCTGAATAGCTTTCGGATCATAGCTTTTTATAGATATTGTATCCAAAAATTGACATGTTCACTTCTTCTCTTTTTGTCTTTTCTGCTTTCAACAATATTGACTGCTTAAGGCTACTCATTTATCCAGGTTTGGAGACCAATTTTTAACTATAATTTACGGAATTATTACTTTGAAAGGTGAAAACTGAATTCGGTGTTAAAGTGTTTCACTTGCAAGATATTACTTGCTATAAGTAAAAAAAATATTTCCTAAAGTAATGAACATATTAAAACAAATAAACTAAAATTGTTTTCTCATATCAGTGGCGCATCACAAGTATCTTGTTTTCACTGCAGTACGGACAAAAAATGTAGATAATTACATAAATTTGCTTTTCAATAAAAATTTTACTTAATTTAGAAACTATCATTGCAAAATTAATTTCATGATTTACATTGATGTCATTTCCTCGTGGTAAGAATACCTGAACGCTACCATGAACTCATTTTATCTTTAAGAAATTACCATACGATAAAAGGGGAAAGCTACGATCAACACAAAGTTTCAGTAACTTCCATTGTCACTCTTTATCATAACAGTGAACCATAATTATATTTTTTTCTGCATTCTAAGAAAATGTGTATTATTAAAAGGCATTTATTTTCATTCAGAGAACGCATTCTCTTCATGCACGATCCTTATATCGCTGACACTGTTTTAATTTTGGCTTGCAATGATTTCTGCTTTACATTAGGGCTTGTTGACAGTCAGGTGTGGTTAACTCTGTAGGGAATAATGGTGAGTTAAAATTTCTCCAAAGTATAGATGTATTTTCCATTATATTTTATGTCACAATAGCTTGTATAAAACAATTGGAATACGTGAAACAGTCGGTGGGAACGATAGTTAATATAATAATAATAATAATAATAATAATAATAATAATAATAATAATAATAATAATAATAATAATAATAATAATAATAATAGATTTTGAACTTTAGTGAAGAAAACTAAATAACCCTACGTAACTCAACCTGCGGTTCTGCTGCTTGCTACTTTATTACGATACCATTATGCTACAAGTTTTTCATATAAAGCTGATAATTTAAACTCTTGTAAGGAAAACATACATTTGTAAACCATACTTCCAAATAAAATATCTCGAAACCTAACTAATATTCAGGCACTCTTTCATATAATTTAAGTAAATGAACACTAAGTCAGCCATTATTTCTCCTTCCTTACTCTAGTGGACCAGCGTTAAGACATGAGGCGCAAGTTGGGAAACGTCTCGAGACATTCTCCTCAATTAAGGAGTTTTATATAACATGTTTCTTAGTTGAAGAAAATAATAGTGCGTAACTCAGCTACTGATCGTACATTGATACGTCCCTAAGTATCTCGTACAGTCCTACATGATAGATTTTCAACTAGTAAACAGTTCTCGTGGAACATGAAGCGGGTGTAAGTAAGGGTTTGCCGAAAAAAAAAATGTTCTCAGAAGACCCGCCTTGAAATCGCAACAGGTCTGAAGTTTTAAACATGATTCAATTTCTATTTCACCCACATTCACTGTGATAAGCAAGGAAGAAAGAGATATACGCATATCTAGATTGACAGGGAACTGGAAAAAAGTCAACATTTACAAACTTATCTTCTTTAATTGTTCCTGATTTTATATCTTCAGGTACTATCAGTGTGTTTTATCTACTTCTCACATGCCACACGTAGGGAAACCATGTGTTATACGCATAACGAGTTATAATGACATTGATATATAGCGGTCATTGCACTACTCGCTCTAAACAATAGAGATTCTTCTTAGAATGGATAAATGCTGCATAAATCATCAACAGCTTGAAGAAGTGATTCACGCAGGGCTCCCATGTCTTCCGTTGGCGAGAAAAATTACCTGTAAGTTGGATTTCTGATACCATCAAATTTACAGGATATCGCGTAATGGAATAATATGAGTCAGATATTTTTGATATTTCTATTGGTGTACAACGTACTAGTATACCAGATAAATACATACAAGTAGATATCACATATCAACTTCATATCTGTAATTTTTGGAAGAAGGGTTTGCTTTCTGTCAATGCTGAAACAACATTACCCTTCTTCAAACCGATTGGTACTAAAACAAAAAAAAAATAAATAAATAAAACAGACGAAACAAAACAATATTTATGACTTTCTGCACACTTATTTCCAACGTTTATTTCCATAAAACCTCTTCATATTTATCAAAAGTTGAAAACGCACAGTTATGGCTATATTGCATTTGGAATGCGTGTTTTGTATTTTTCCTAAGTATATAAAATGTAAAACCAATACTTATCTTTTGTGAATGTATTCACATGGGAAGCTTTTAACATCTTTTACATTTTAACACAAATTTTGTTGATCGACTGTTTTAATATTGTGTTGACAATCTGTTGCCAACGCAGCAAAACAGATCCCAATGAACAATACATTGGCTTCTTCTTATCTTTCTATTTTTTTTATTTTATTCACGGCAGTTCTCTACTTTACATTTATTCCATAGTATTTGAATAGAAACATGCGTCACTAGCTCTAGATATACACGAAAATGTACATTTAATGTATGTTTTTGAAATTAAATGTATGTAGGATCTGTTGAACCAAAGATAGGAAACACCAACATATATCTTATCCAGATTATCGCTACCTACTTCTAAAAATACAAATACTTATATTGTCAAAATTTTCATCCTGAGCTAACATGCGTTTAATATTTAGTAAACAACATGACAGAGAGCGCATGGGCAAATGTGAAACTTTAGCTGATTTTCTCTGTTTTCCTTTACAGAAAGAAGCAGATTTTAGAAATTATTTGAACATCAAAAATTGATTCCACGATACCCTCTGTATCATTGTAAAGTTTAATCTAAAATTGTGAAAAATTCCTCAAACTTAGAAATTAAGTGTTGTACTGACATCTCTTGAACATTATTAATGTTACGATAATTATGGTTTATGGATTCATCAGAAAGAAAAAGATAAGGACATTCAATTTGCTAAGTTATCTTAATAGTATTACATCAGAGCAGGCCCGTGCTGGGATACTAACTCAAAGGGCGCCCATATATATATATATATATATATATATATATATATATATATATATATGTGTGTGTGTGTGTGTGTGTACAGACCTTGAAAGAAAGTATGGGTGTCATTTTATATCAAAATCACCACCAAATTTGTTTAGCATTAACGTAAATAGCTAATTTGTGAAAAAATCGAATCGAAATCCTCTTTACTAGAGAAAAACTTTTTAGTTCCTGTTAACAGCATTTCTGTCAAATAAAAAGAAGATAAATATATCAACAACTTAATGTAGCTCTTGCCTATGGACACTGAAGGTTCAGTGCCACGTTTACAAAAGCTCTCCATTGATTTCTGTCCTTAGCCAACTGGACTCAGTTTCTACTTTATGTTCCAATCTCTGCGAGAACCATTTTAATGATGTCCTCCAATCTGCGCCTCGGTCTTTCTAATGGTCGTTTTCCTATTTGAACTTCCAGGTAGAACTTTGAAAGCGTTTCTAATTTCTTCCATTCTAGCTACATGACCTGCCCATTTGAGTCTCCTAGACTTGATGACCCTAACAATGTTTGGTAAATCGTATAAATTATGCACTTCCTCGTTATGAAGTTTCCGCCATTCCTCATTCCCGTTCCTCTTGGAGTTCGAATCTTGTTTTCAAATATTTTCAGTCTGCGATTTTCCCTCAGAGTCAGTGACCATGTTTCGCAACCTTGCAGCACAACAGGCATGATTATCGTTTTATATTATAAGCTGCAAAGTCCTCAACAGAATTCGCGACAACAAAAGACTTTTAACTGAATAATATCACGAAAGCCCTGCTTTCAGTTGACACAAAATTTCTTAGTGATTGTGGTTTTAGTCTGTTAATAATGATTCTAGATATTTGAAAGTATCCACTTTGTCGAAAGTAAACATTATCTGGTATTTTAACGCATCCATAAAATGCAGTATTACGATCCCAACAAATTTCCATGTATTTAGATTTCTCTGCATTTACTTCTAAGCCCGTATCCCTGCAAGCGTTAATTAAGATTTCTGCATTTCTTTCCATTGTTCTCCTGTCATCCCCTATTAAATTTACATCATCAGCATACGCCATAACCTGGTAAATACAATTCAGCTCTAGGACCTGATTGCTGTCTGATTTTTCTTATAGTGTTCTCCAAAACAAAGTTAAATAATAATAGCGACAACGCAACTCCTTGTTTTAGGCCATTCTCAACGTGAAAGCTCGTGAACGAGAATTTCTCTATTCGAACTTTACTTTGGGATTCAATTAAACATTTTTTAATTAATCTAACTTTTTCGACATTCCAAATTCTGTAAGCATGTTGTTCAATGTTTCCCTCCTACCCGAGTCTAAAATCAATAACTGGTGTGCCAGGATATTGTATTCCCATTTCTTTCCAAGTATTAGTTGAATGGTAAATATCTATCGATAGTTGATCGATTTTACCTAAATCCCCTCTAATAATCTCCAATATCTGCGTATGGAGTCAATTTTGCTAATAGAATGTTTAAGAGGATTTATTGGATGTTGACGGAAGAGAAATGCCTCAATAATTATTAAATCAGTTTTGTTGCTTTTCTTCTGAACTGGAACAATGGTTGATTCTTTTCACTTTTGTGGTAATTCCTCCTTGTTCCAGATAAGGAGAATGAGTTTGTGCATCTTGCTGTAATTTTTCCCCTCCAGCTAAAGTTGCCAGCCAGAATTTCGTCTACACCCGGAGAGGTGTGTTTCTTTAGTTTTCTAATAGCGATTTCTATTTCTGTCTGGTTAGATTCTGGAATATACGATTATGCTGTGTGCATTTCACTTTCTCCACGAACATTAGTTTTTGGCTATATGTTAAGTAAATCGTCAAAGAAATCTTTCCATCTATTTAAGATGCTATCCTTATCAGTGAGAACTATTCCGTTGCCTTTCTTTTATACTCGTATATAAGCACGAGATTGATATGCTTCCTTAAATTCGTTGCTTCCCTTATACATGTCCCGAATGTTTTTTTTTTGTTTTTTTACTATTATCTTCAAGTTAATTAATTTTAGCTTTCAAAACTCACGTTTCTTTGTTCTAAAAATTTTGGAAGTTTTCCGCCAGATGACAATGAAACTTTATGTAGTTATTTCGTTCCGATTTTTTAGCCAACGCTGTTTCTTCTATTTTCTCTTTTCTGCTACTTTAGTGCATTCCTGTTTGAACCATGGTTTGTTCCTACGTATCTCTGCGTGCCCCAATTTTTCTTTTGCTGAAATTTTAATGTCATCTCTAATTTCAACCAAGTATCCTGAAGGCTAGTGCATTCCAAACCTTCTGAAATCGAGGATCTATTTGACACTTTAATCTGGCTCAGATCTCACCTGACTGTCCTCAAATTTCTTTAAATTAAACCGCTCCGTTTTCAGATATTGAATATTTCCTTCATTCAACGATAGTCTCTCTCTCTTATTATTGCTGCTACCAGGTGGTAATTAGTATCACAATCAGTTCCTCTGAACTACCGAACATTAGTTGTGCTAGACTGTTTTCTTCTGTCTACTAAAACGTGATCAGTTTGATTGTGTGTTTCCATCTGATGAAATCCAAGTATATTTATGAATGTCGCGATGTGGGAATTTTGTAGTCTTCACGATACGGTTTTCAGGGTGTTGCAAAGTTCATGAGTAACGCCGTTGTCACAGCCTTTCTTATGCAGACATTTATTCTCTATAATCGGTTTGAAAATACCCTCTCGACGTACCTTCGTATTGAAACGACCTAACAGAATTTTCATATGGTATTGAGGGAGATGGTCAAATACGCGTTTTATTCTTTCGTAAAAACTGTCCTTTTTATCTTCATCGTGGTTTTATGTTGGAGCATGTGCATTTAAAACAAAATATTACACCACCGACCCTTAAGAGAAGTAAAAGAAAAACCTATCATTAACAAATTCTATCCATGTAATTGCTAATATTATTAGTTTGTGAGCGGATAGCACTGTTCCTAGTTGGTAATTTTTAATTCGTTCCCCTTAAGAGAACGTAAAATTTCCCGACTTGACTCCCCCATTTCCTTCTCATCTAACTTTCCGATATCCCACTAGGTCCATCCTTTATTTCTAAACTCATTCCTTACAAAGTTTAACGCCGCTACCCTATAGAGACTTCTTATATTACATGTTCCAAATTTCATATCGATTTTACTTTGCTGAGTTCGTGCCAAGTTATCAGTTCTAATCCGAGAATTCTGCAAATATATCGAAACAATCTTTTTTTTTTTTTTAACAGGATAAGGTTGTTCGCCCCACACCAAATCCCCAAGCTGGAGGATCACCCCTTGTCATCTGTCCGCGACTGCTTATTCAGTATATTCGCAGCTAACCTCTATATCTAGAGGCCTTCTCCTCGATCTACAACCTGAGGTGACAGGAAGACCATGCCGTGGTGACAGGAAGACCACATTTCACAAAAATTAATATAGCTATATCTTAGAAATACAATAGGTATTGATTACCCGAACACTGCTTTAAAACACACAGGAACAATGAATATGCTTTGATATGTGGATGCATATTAAGACTGTGCAAGCTTCGATGCCGTAAAAATCGTAAATTAGAGACTAGTGTCAATGTAGTATTTCATGAATGCATCGTACGTTTGACTACCCGAACTATTCTTGATGTTTTTTTTTAACAAGAGTTTCATTCCCATCCAATGGATGGGCGGGCCGTAGAAGGCAACATCTTCTCTGTGGCCAGAGATATTTTCAACTTTTTTGAATTACATGACATGGAGAATGATTTCAGGCTATAGAATAATGTGGATTGAAGTAAGGAACTAATAGAAAATCAAGTTGACGAGGATGTGCAAGAGGTGGCTATTGTGTTAAAATGTTTCTTGGGTACATGTGCGGAGGTTATGAGCAATATATATGTGGATTTCGGTGGTAGATACGGCGATCAGGATTATACTGATCTAAGGCTTCGGTGCATTCGTATATTGCTAACAGATGATCCAGTGGTGGGTAGGCATAGCGTGGTACAGCAGGAACTTGGTCTAACAGCTCATGGACAATGGGATGTGCCAATTGGATTCGTGTCGCTATGTAGCGTTGGCGTAGATGGTAGAGGTGTGGCAAAATAGTTGAAAATTGCGCACGACGATATATTTCAGCAGTGGGGGTATCGAAAGCGAGAGAGTAGGCCAGACGTAAGGCATGTCTTTCGAGAACTTTCAGACGTTCATAGTAAGTTGGTGCTGTTGATAACCAGGCAAGATGTCCATACGTGAGTGCTGGGCGTAGGAAGATTTTATATGTTAGCAGTAGAAGTTTTGTATTAAGACCCCACGTGGTGCCTTTAAGGTTTCGTAAAAGGTTCAAACGGCGCCGGATATTAGCTTCCAATTGTTTTAGATGAGGCTTTCAAGTAAGATATTTGTCGAATATTACTCCCAGATATTTGAGACTGTTTTGAATTGGGATTAGAGAGTCAAAAAGGGTTAAATGTAGACGTTCCGGATTGCGACTGTTACAGTATTTATTGCGTTTGAGCCCAAAGAGAGTCATTTGAGTCTTAGTTGAATTCAGCTTGAGCTTCCATTTCAGGCACCATGTAACTAGTTTGTCCAAAGCTGGTTGTAGGAGTTGATTAATGCGATCCACGGAAGATCCCAATGCAACATAAGCGGTATCATCAGCAAATTGTAAGGCATATAGTGGGGGCTGAGATTGAGGCATGTCGGCTACATAAAGAATATATAATAGAGGAGATAAAACAGATCCTTGGGGCACACCGGCGCGGAGTTGAAAGATGCGTGACTTTGCCCTGTGATCTGAACGAAAGCCTGGCGCTGATGTAGAAAATTGGCTATTAATCGGACATAGCTGTGAGGAAGCAGACGTTTGAGTTTGTAAATTAACCCCTCATGCCAAACAGTATCAAACGCTCTTTCAATATCAAAGGAGATCAAAACAGATGGTAAACACTTATTAAAATGGTTGACAAGTAGTGTAGAAAGTTTGAGTAATTGATCAGCAGTGCTATAGAGTGGACGGAATCCAGCTTGAATAGTAGGTAGTTTGTTCGTGATTTGTAGATAGTGATGTAGCCGTTTTACCAGAAGGCGTTCGAGTGTCTTGCTAAACACGTTAGTAAGGCTAATGGGTCTGTAAGATGACACAGCAGTTGGATCTTTGCGAGGTTTTAGAAAGACCACAATTTTAGCAAGTTTCCAGGTAGGTGGAAAATAACCTGTAGATAAAATAGTTGTATACAAAGAAGCAAGTAAGACTAGAAACGCCACAGGTGCCTTAAGCAGTTGACGATACGTAATTGAGTCTGCCCCCGGAGCTGTGTTGCGACGGCATTTAAGAACAGCTGTAATATCATCTGATGTTATTGGAGCAGTGAGCTGATTTGTGGGATCAAGGTGGTAGTTGAAATCAGTTTAAAATGATGGCTGCACTAGAGAACCAGCGTGTGAGATATGGGTATCTGTAGGACAAGTGAACAAAGGTGTAGTGTGTGGAGTGAAGACTCCCTCAAGATATGTAGCGAAAGCAGTTGCCTTTTCTTCATCCGTCGTTGGTACTTGGTCCGTCAGCACATATGATGGGGTATTGTGGGCCCTGCTTTTGAAATGTTAGACGTTTAAAGGTATTCCAGAATTTAGTAGGATTTGTTTCTTGGCGCAAAGCATTACAGGAGGCGCGCCAGTCTAGTCGTTTGCGGGCTACTATGTAGCTCTGTACCGTTCGTTGGAATTGACGATGGAGAAGAAGAAATCGGCGGCCATGTGTGCGACGAAACTCTGTTAAATATTCGTGTGAGTGCCGAAGAAGATCGAGGGCGCGTGCTGGTAAACGAGGTCTAGAAGATTTGGTGGTACATTTAGGAACTGGGTAATCCGTAGCGTGAGAGACTATGTCAGCCAGAGTATGTGAGAGTGTTTCAAAATAAGCAACTGTTGTGAGAGTAGGTGCAGTAGCCGGCAGATTTTCGGTAATATAAGTGCTGTACTGATCCCACCGAGCTTTGCTAAAGTTATATCTGGGTGTGCGTGGTGATGCAGATGCAGTGGATGTCAGACGTGGAGTTATAGAGAGAAGTATTGGGAGATGATCACTACCTATGGAACCAAGGACAGCTATAGTAGTAAGTGGTAACAGATTATTGGAAATGATTGCCACGTCGGGAATAGTGTCGCTTTCCGGACGAGTAGGATGCGGCAGCTGCAGTAAATTCTTGATGTAATTATCACATTGTTTCGCTTTATAGCTACATAACTTTACTGTGAGTGTTTATACTCTTTACCTGATCTTCACCAATAACAACTGTATGAATTTGTATAATACAAAACTGGTATCCAGAAGAACATATTTAAAAAAAAATATGTCTATAATGTGATAATGCTCAGGGCACCTTATAAAAAGGGCGACTTGTACCCTTTACAGATTCTTTATTAACAGCCACTATTTTAATTTATTATACAAACCTGGTATACAGAACAACTAAAAAAAATTATCTATAATGTGATGCTTCGTAGGGCGCCTTATGTAAAGGGCGCACTGTTTCTTTCACGGATTCTTTACCAATAGTAACTGTATGTATGTATTATACAGGACTGTAGTATACAGAAGAGTGAATAAAACCGTCCATTTTTGATGTGGTCTCGCAAGGGCGTCTAATGTAAAGGGCGCACTGTGCCTTTCACGGGTTCTTTACCAATAAAACTAGGTGATGTTTCGGAGGGCGCACCGGGACACGTGGGCCAGCACGGGCCAGCACGGGCCTGCATCAGAGTATTAGGAAAAAGAAGCTACCTCCTTTAAAATCAAAGGAGCAAACCTGCAAAAAAAAATATATTTAAACTTTATTTTTTTATCTCATTGATTTCTATCTACATAAAGAATAAATTTTTAAAACGGATCATCTTAAGCATTTATTGACATCAGATGATTTTACATTCTATCTGTCCTTCGACAACTGCAACAGTAATTTTGATAACGAGTCAATTAATTATGAAAAAGAATTTCCTTTTTTCGCGTATCGTGTGAGGTGTCAGGGAGTGCTCAGTCAAATAGTTTTTGGTCTTCATTCACAAGTTTTGACATCCAGCGCGCGCACACTATTCTGAAACCAAGTTAATCATGGACGGTGCTCCTTTCTGAATCATATGAGATTTGCAATGTCGTGCACACTTACTATTCTGTTTACACGAATCATCCTATCGACGTTACAGACATTGCTGTCGGTGTTGGAGATGCTGTTCAGCCACTTCTGTTATCACTTGCAAAAGTCCTCCGGACGAACACACGAATGCTTAGCATCGCAACACACGAATGCATAGCATCGGACATGCACGTGATTGTACGACATTTTTTTTACCAGCTAGCCTACGCTAGCTACTACCCGAAGAGAGTTACGCCCTCTGTAGGGGAAGAGATGTTTAGTATATTGTGCTGTTCAGGAAGCAATGGTTGGGCTATGGGTAGGTACAGAAAACTTTATTATTCAAACTTTAACAGTCATTATGGCCTTTAACCATAATCATGAGGAAAGGTAAATACATAAACTGCAGAAAACCATAACTGTAAGTGATATGATATGGAATGATGAAATGAAGTGCGAAACTCACTACAACACATAGGTTTTGTTAGTTGAACAAATTCTGGTTATCTTCTCGCCTAGGGGCAGCGCTAGGCATCAATGAGGACAGAGGAGCCCTGTTAGTACACAAGGTGTCACTGTGCATATGATGGCCATATGTGAGGTAGATGAGCGGCTGTAGTGTATGGCTCGTAGTAGACGGCGTTAGGATGGTCTGGAGGTAGAGTGTAATGGTACAAAGTGAATAGTAATGAGAGTGGAGGGAACAGAGCGGCAATGGGGGAGGTACTTCGGGCATGATCGTCAAAAGTTTGCTGAAGAAGTGGATGATTGTTGTGCAGGCGCTGGGTGATATATTTAGTGCGTAATATTTCTAAATGATATAAGATATGCGGAAATGTAAGTCTATGGTAGAGATCTTGAGTGGGACTTGGTAATTTGATACGATAAGCAATTCGCAAGGCATGGCGTTCCAAGATGCATAATTTCTCATAGTATGAGGTCGGAGCAGATATCCAAGCTGTAAATCCGTACGTCAGAATCGGGCGGAGGAAAACTTTGTATGTGTTAAGAAGTGTATGAGTATGGAGTCCCCAGGTAGTTCCACCAAGACCTTTCAGAAGATTGAGGCGAGAGTATGCCTTCTTGAGATATCTTTCAGATGTGCTGTCCAGGTTAGTTGATGATTGAAGGTTACTCCTAGATATTTGGCACTACGAGTAGGTTTTAAAGGTACATCTTGTACAGAGAGGTTTAAGAGTGTTGGGTTGCGGTGGACACGTGAACGATGCTTCGGAGCAAGAAATACAATACATTGAGTTTTTGTTGGGTTTATTATCAGTCTCCAGTGGGAGCACCAATCAACAAAGGCATTGATAGCATCCTGAAGAGCCAGATTAAGCTGATGAATTGTTTTGCCCGTCGCAAAAAGTGCAGTGTCATCGGCATACTGAAAGAGCTTAACAGTATCTGGGATTGCTGGGAAGTCGGAAACGAATAGAATATATAGTAAGGGCGACAAAGCCGATCCTTGGGGAACTCCAGAATGAAGAAAAATAGGAAATGAAAAACTAGTATTGATACAGACATAAGCCAATCGACAGCTAAGAAAATTAAAGATGAATCTAAGGTAAGCAATAGGCAAGCGGAGCTGTTTGAGTTTATAGATGAGAGCGGGATGCCAGACCTTTCTACGACAACACATTCTCTCTATAGAAATCCACCAAGTTTTGATTAATGTCAAATGGTTTTTCTCGAATGGGTAAAAACTAATAACTAGGTCCATAAAACTAATAAGACCTTGCTCCTCCTTCTTGGAACAATGTTCAAGTCGATGAAGCGTCTTTAACCTCTACAGATCCGAAATTTTTGCTGCACCAAAAGGTTTATTTCTGAATATTTTCTAGTTAGCACATCTGTATACTCAGTGCTGCCATCTGATGGACCCAGAGTACACTAAATGTGTTCTCGAATGGGTACATGAGTAGCAAAACGTGTAAGGATGCGATTGAAATGAAACGACATATATTTACGTAATATTCTGATTGGTAGAGATAACAAATGATGTAATGTTATTTATGATTTCAGTTGGAATAGTAGTCTGAAGAAGGAAGTGATAAACTTCTGAAACTGTAACATTTTAAAATTATTTTATAATAAAGATTATAGACAGCCTTGTAAGAAAGTTGTATTTAGTTTGTGTTTAAGATGGACACAAGACCTTTTAATCATATTTTATTTTAATAACTTTTCAAAATTTCGGGGAGGACACTAAAACAAGTAGTATTATGACTACGTACTTTTCAGATTTGATATATGAATATTGTTAGTTGTAGATTTACATATTATAATTTTATATTGAAATGTGCCTTATATATGTTTAGCCTATTAACTTTCACGAACTATTTAACCGAACATTTTTGATTGCCATTCGTTCTGACTGCAAAATCTCTATTAAATGTTTGAAATTAAATGATTTTTTTTTAATTTGAAGTCCCAGGACTTGTTCTTAGGAGATTAATGATTAATAAAAGGGAGTGATTATGAAATTAAATTTTGTGCGCTCTCTCACCAGGAATCGGGCTTACAGACGTTGGTGCAAGTTAGTTGTAAAGCTGGGGAGCCGCAAAATGTTCCCAATCGGGCCCCGTACCACCTAAGGCCGTCCCTGCTCTAGAGAAAATATACTCGTATTTAATTTTACCTTAAACAAAGTATGTTAATTTGTTCTGTCTACGTGAAATATGGTAATCTATGAATTAATCTCCTTGGTTGAGATTGGTTAGAAATATGGAACTGAAAGCATCTCGTACTTCATGAAAATAGAGATTTCAACGGTGCGCGATATTACTTGTTACGATCAGATGCTAAACACTATGACACAAATATGAACTTTTATTATATTTCACAGTACGTCAAAATGAGACAATTGGTCTTTTATCCATTAGTAGTGTATTCCGATACGAACCACTCAATCTCTCATTTACAAATATTCTGCAAATTGGTTGAAATCAGGTCACTGATGATACATTGCCGTGTGTCAATCCTAAAATTCCAATGAAGGTGCTTGTGATTTTTTTTTTTAGAAAAGTGCTTTAATGTTGTTCTCATAGTATATGAGTATAAACATTTTGCACCACTTGTATATATTAATGTAAATACAATTTATAGTTTACATAAATTGTTTTAGGATACTTCACAGGACCGAAATGATGAGAACACATGAGCAACGTGAACATATGTGGTCCATGCCTGCACAAGGAGTTGTATACAGAAAACACTACTTTTGCTATGTATGACAGAGGCATGGAATGCCATAAGTCAGAAAAGTGCACAACGGTTCATTTTCTTAAGTCTGAATTTTTTAAACTAAGCTCCCATTATTCTGTGAGAAGCACGAAGCATTAAGAATAATGGCTTCATACATCTAGAGACTTTTCTTAGATATTTTCGAATCTAATCTACTGCCTGGATTGAAAACCCAGCAAATAAATAGACAATGAACTCGCCTCGAACATTGTTTGAGATTAACATCGTAAAGGTTATAGGTTTTATTTTTAATTTAATCTATTTTATATTTGATTAATAACTATTATTATTCGGAGGCAAGGAATATATTTATTCTCACTTTAAAAATAGCACATATCAGAATATTCCCTTATTGGAATTTGTAATATTTTCATAAAGAATTTCAGTGATTTATATGTGGCTCATTATTGGAATATAGTATTCTTATTGCCATTAATCATGGACAGATGTATAAATTAATTTCTAATTTTACGGACATGCTTCCGAGTAACTTTAGTCGAAAGGAAAAGTCTTATTTTCATAAAGCAATATTTCTTTGGGATTAAAGAGTTATTCTTACTAGTTCCGTTGAAGTCAATCAAGAGTATATATGTGAGAATTTTCAGCGAAAAGAAATCTTCCTTTTACCTTTTAATGCATTGCACCAGTTATTAGTATCCGATACTTTACACTATGTCACATGAACCATTGTAAATGCTATCTCTAAGTAAGTAAAACTGCAAAACTAACTTTGACCATACTAACTGTAGGTAAGCGTTTGCTGAAAAAAAAAATGAAGGTGAGGTTTTCTTCATAATATTTATGAAAATACTTTGGTAAACCGTCTACAATATGTTGTCTATGTTAAAATCCTGATATTTCGTAAAAACGTAGATTGAAATTTTCGTTCAAAACAATTGACTAGTTTGAGCAATCCTTCTGTATTGTGTTAATTTATGTACTATTTATATCAATTTATATAAAATATATGTCGAAGTAAATTACAACTCATTCATGGCTACACTGATCCGAGAAGATGAAAACGACATATCCGCTTAACCCCAGGTATTTAACACTGGCGCAAATTTCCGATTGGTGAGGGGGACCTGCCCCTTACAACCTTGAAACTGGGGGACTGTCCCCCCAATAATCCGATATGAAATGTGTTTTGGGGAAGAAATGTGATTTGTGCCCGACTGCCACAAAGGAAAGTGAGATGAAATTGATGTCTCCCAAGAATAAGCCGCACAGCTGCCCACCTCCCAGACAACTCTGCTCTCCTGATCCTCCCAACCTTGTTTTTCAACTTCATATATACTTTGAATATCGCTTTAAAAAAAGATTTGCGAACGGTCTTACCTGTTCCTCCCAATGTTGAGGGCAGATTTGCGCCACTACAAGTTAAGCCCCATGCCTACAGATATTCACCACAAGACTTTATTACTCTTTAATCAGTTGCCTTGTATTTTCTCTACATTTGAAAATTTAACCAATTGTTTGATATGGGCACCACAGAAGATAAATATCTTATTTTTATATGTCACTTATTATTTATAGAAATTTGTAAACAATTTAGATACTAGTTTTAATTTTAATTATGTGTCCGTGCAATCTCATGCTTTAAGATCATACTTTGGTGTAAAATCGTAAACTCTAGAAAATAATGGTTGCGTGTCATCTGTTGAAGATTGAAACTTTATTATTAACAAACAGGAAGTCGTGAATACAAATGAAAATTTCCAGTGAATAGCAGTAGTAATGGCATCCATTTAGCTTACCGTATCACCAGATTTTGAAGAGTGCTATTCTCATACCTAGGAACCCCTAAAATTAAGCAGAGCTGCATAGTTGTCACAGTTATTTGATTGGTCTATAATCAAGTTTTGGAGATTACTAACTTTGGTGTACGGTGCGTCTAAAGCCTTCTTTAATTTTTAAAGGTCATCATGATCCATCTTTGAGAAAGGATATGCATTAGTACAGAGGTGTATATCTAAAAATGTACCCACACACTCTCCAAATTAAGGAAGAGCAAATTCATTTTCCATGATCATATTATTAGAGAACTGTGTTGGCACACATTGTTGATCATCTTGTTAAATATTAAGGGATGTGTTACATTTTCATTGTAACTTATCCTTATACATCTAAGAGATATGAATATTTATTTTTGGCCAAAGGTAGAGTAGAAGTTTATCAAAGACCGTGCCTCCTTCCTTAAGCACTTTTTCACGATAGTACACCTTTGTTTTTGAAGTAACATTATTACAGTATTGCAAAAAAAAATAGAAAAGAAAAGAAAAAAGAAAGAAAGAAAGAAAAAGAAAAAAGAAAGAAAAAAAAGAAAATAGGAATGGTCTGTGGAGAGGAAGCAAGCATGGAGCAACGTTTATTTCTGGGACACGGGATTTGGTGGACATGCGTTGATCATTTAAAACTTTTAGAGTATTGACTAAGAAATTTGGTTATGTCCTGGTCTGTAGAGGACCAAGAATCGTTGTAAATGTTTTCGCTAACACGGTGATTTACTGTAGCTTTATTTTCTAACTAAAATAATTAATGTGTTTTCTAAGAGAAGTATGTATTAATTGGTGAAGTGGAACAAATATAATACTGTTTAAACATACCATCCTGTACATCCGTTTGTTGTTTAGAATTCAATTGTCAATGTGTTATCTCAAAATTTCAGAGTCCAGGTTTGAGGACTAAAGATAAATACTATTATATCTTGTAAGATCAGATTAAGGGACTTGTCGTCTTCGACACAACAGCATCGAATACTTTCATTTTGAAGGGAGCTTGCATCAAGATTTAACAGATATTCTGTAAGGAGCTTCTCTGGATGGCCTGCGGGCATCACATTTTGGAAGTCATTCAGTCCGACATCTGCAAGTACGAATATGATCCTTTGGCAGGGCCGAACTTCCACCTGTTTGCTCGGTTAAAGAAACAATGCGATTTTCTTGTTCACGATTATTGGTGCTGTGCACTCGATGATAATTATCAGGGAACGATTATCAGGGAACGATTATCAGAATCAGGGACCCTAGCAGACCTGAAATCCCGAACATTGAGTTTCAAGAAAAAACGCAATTGCATTTTTTTTACATATCCGTGTGACGATTACAAAGAATTTCTTGTTCTTTCATATGCCTTGTTAGGTGAACAGCCTGAAGGATTATTTCGCATTAAAACTCCTGGTGTTTTCCCTCATGTCAGGTGAATAGCAGAAGATATTTATATGATAAAGATATTCCTCTTCCGGAAGCAGCTGAAACTATTTGTGAATGAATGTAATGCAGTTAACTTATAAAAGTCAGTCTTTTGTACTGTTTGCACTGGCATAAGGTACCCATTCTCACATTCCGAACAATGATTTGACTTCAAGAAGGAGCTTGACGCATGTCTACCAGATCAGACTAGAACCAAAGTGGTTTTAAATGCTGTTTAGCGACATCTGTGTTATCTCTCGGAGGAGTTAGTGGGACTTACCTTTCTTGACGAATGAGTCTCTTCCAGGACAAAAGGAAGATGGTGGATAAATTTTACATACCACATGCGAATTATTCAAAGGGTTGGAGAGGAAGAATTTAATTCTCACAGCGCTCCACAACTGCACCAGCGAGAAAACGAGAAAGATCTTGGAATCGATACTTCAAAATGTGCAAGAGATCTCTTGAATTTCTCGCGACATGGGAGACCGGTCGAAATGGGAAGGTGATGCTACTTATCAGGAATTTAAGAATGCTCTCAAGAGATGGCAGTTATCAACGACATTGCTGAGAGTGCGGTCGCACTTTTTACTAATTTTAACAATTGCGTGGGAACGATAAGTTTGAGAAACAATATTTTCTAAAGTTGGTTGCAGAGAACCGTAAAGAAATGTCATATGTTCACAAGTCTTTGTTTGACATGAAATGTTACAAGTGCGACATGTTCAACCTTAGACTCTACCTGCATTGCAGATTCATTTAATATAGGTTTTAGCATTTCGACTTTTGTACTGACATAATTATTTCCCTTAAAAGTGGTGAAAAACGAATGGATGCACCCAGTAAACGTACAAAATTGTACACAGATAGTGACTTGTTTCGTATCGAAGTATTGTGTATCTACATACAAGCTATTTCGAAATTACTTAAAAAATAAGAAAATCATTTTGGGGGATCCCTAAATTTTGGACAACGATGACAAAATTTCGTAAATCGATTCTTTGTAGCAAGTGGTAAAAATTGAAGATCTGTCTTGATTAGAATAAGTACTTTTCGAAAACCACTCAAATATATATATATATAGCTATAAACTATAAGCTATGAATAGTGAACTTAACTCATTTCATTTCCTCGTCTTTGACTGATTTTAATCTCGAGAAACGAAAATAATTAAGATCCTCTAAAACAATGTAACTTACCTTTGGTCAAAATTTACTTACGTTTACGTAGTATTTAGAAATATTTTCGTGTCTTCATTTTATGCTATTTTCTGCGTTATTCTTGATAGTTCACAAACCTGAAATTGCGTGCTCATTTTCCAAGGTAGTAGAAAATCACATAAAAATGACGTTGAAATATGAAAAATTTGGCGAAAATTTGCTTTGAACAAAGAGACGGAAAAATTGGCAACCAAATGCAAAACGTCCGTTTGAGTTCACGTATAGAAGATCGCTATCGTTGGTTCAATAATATAATACTTTATTTGTGATATCACTTGAAATATTCTTCAATCTTGATGCAATATTGCTCATGTTGCCTTTGGAGCCTTGAATAAGGATGTTTAGGATTTAAAGTGGCCATGAATAGAGTTGATTTACCACTTCATGTTTTAAGAAATGCATTGCATGATTAAACTCGTTGAACGTATTGTATTTTGATATCAAAAAATGTTCTATACGTATGTGTGAGAAGTCTTAAAAACGAATAAGAATGTCTGACGATCAGTCCGTTTGCTTTCCGTATTACTGTAAAGCGGTCAGACGATTGATAAGTGGTCTTTCAATACGATTTAATTGTCTTAAAATAGGTTTAATCTCTCCTCGTGTCACTTAAATAGAAAGCACAAAATTTAGAAATCTACCACTCGCTGTTTCAAAGTTTATAAGCATAGAGTTGGATATCTTTAGTGTGTTCTTCATTCTGCTTGATTGTTAGTTGCATGCTGAGTTCTCAATCACGCAAAGCCTTGTGTGATGTGTCGGATGTAATGTTGGACCATATGTCCACAATTCGTTCTATAATATGTCAAACATCCATAAGTATCACCACGTACACATCAGACGTCACATGGCCTTATAGGTAGTAAGTCAAATAAGTCCAGTCATGGAAAGAAAGTACTATTGCACTGCAACTCCTCGACCAATCCACTCATTAGGAAACTGCTGATCTAGACATTCATGGAGACAGGTACTGTAATGCGTATGGGCGAAATCTTGCTGGAAAACCTTAGATTATTGCTCATCTTCCCTCAACAATGACAGCAAGATGTAGTCTTGTAACATGCGCCGGTAACGTAACACAGTTAGGGGTTTCGTCGATGAAGACTGGAATCACAACACGCATTCCTAGGACATTACAGTGCATTATCACCTTACCGGAAATAGGAGGGAACCCATCAAGTCAATGCAGATTACTACCTGACTAATAGAGCATGTTGTGTTTGTTAACCTCTACAGACACGTAAACGTTTGTCTCATCAGTAAACAATAAATCAGAGGCAAACTTATGGTTTTGTCGTAGTTGCTTAGTAGCCTAGAAAGCAAATTTCAGACAACAATCTGGATCTCCTTCTGTAAGGTGTTGGTAAAGTTGAAGACCATAATAGTGAGACTATTCAATTAGATAAGAGCATGATTGAAATGCTACTAACATCATTTTCTGTTGGGACTTTTATCAAATGATACCAACACTGTCACGGTTGCTGCATAGTGTGTGGCCGTGAGTAGTTTGAAAGTTTTGTGTCAATTTCCCACAGATCCGGTTTCTTGGAATTTCTTTACTATTTTTAATACATATCATTGCTGATGGGATTGCTAAAAAATGAGGACGATTAAAATCGTGTGCAATCATCTTTGTGCTCTCCAGAAATTAGCACGATCTCAATACGCTCTGCATGTATAAAGGTTACCTTTGGCTAGTATGCACTAGGTATGTTCCGACTCCCTCGGAAATCCCAGCTTTTCTCTAAATCTAGGGGTGATTCCTCAAATTTTAATATATTGTGTGTTAATATTGAATTGGGACCGTCTAAAAAGATTTTGGCACCTACTGAAATAAATATCTGCGTACTTGTCTGGTATTGATGTTAACTTATTTTCTATTGTTCATCATAGATATAGTCAATCCTGGATTTTCTATTTTTTTTTCAATAATTACTGCTTGCAAATCACATTGAGAAAGATGGTTGTTTTTAATAATTCGTGTACATTATTCATATAATTGTGTCCTTCATTCTTCAAGCTATTTTTATTATTCGAGAAAGATAGACAATGCCAATAATTAGTCGCAAAAAATTTTACGTCCCACGTTATTCCGCGTAAGCTAATGGAGACGGTAATGATGAGAAATGAATCAGGTAGTGGAATTAGGAAAGCGGAAGAAAACGGGACAACCCCGTGAAAACACACGCAAATGATATTTATCCATCGCAAAGTTAACTTGGTTCGTGCTGGGGTCGAACCAGGGATTCCATACACCAAGGTGAATGTCCAACCACTGACCCACGTGACTCCACAATCAGTATGCAGAATTTCATCAAGGCTGGCTTCATGGATTGAATCTCTTTTCCTTTCAAAACAAGAGTGTTGTTTTATTTGTAGAAAAACAACCACATAAATTTGAATTATTGATGTGTACATTCATACTAAATTGTCGAACTTTCCACTTCCACTTCAATAATCAGACACAGCTACTGCATACCTTCCTTCCATACAACTGCAAAGATTGAAGTATATCATTACACTATAAAACACCGAGTATTGCAGTAAAGTAGACACAAGTCAATACAATTTATAAAGAATTATTATTAGTTTCACTGATTTTAGTATATTTTAAATTTTGTTTAATGATAACATGAGAACGGACACTTTTTCGCACTATTTCAGTTTTAAACTTCTTCCAAACCAAAACAAAGTAACCAAAACAAAGTATTGCATCCAGACCCAAAAGTAGTTCAAAAGAATGAATCTATAGGACATGCATATGGCTTGTGCTGTTGTGTTGCTAGTAGTGACAATATTAGGAACTCCGAACAACTTCCCAACTCAAATCTCAAGGAAGGAAAGCAATGAACAATTTCGAAAATCACTTCGAATAAAATAAAGGTACCGTAGCGCCGAAGCTTTCCTTATTGCTTCAGAGTCTAACTTCAACACAAAGAAACATTGATGTTTACCATGTTGCCTTTATTTTTGGTTTTGTACTATTTACCTTAAATACTAAAGATAACAATAGATAGTACAGTAGAACAGGAATGATAGAAGGTACCACCAAAGCTTTCCTTATTGCTTGAGAGTCTAATTTCAACCATAATGAATTTACTTAAAAGGAAGGTTCAATTTTAATACTTAACTTTCAATTTATACCGAAAATAGTACATATAAACATTGTATTGCTAGGAAATAGCCAATAGTTAATACATTTAGGATATGGATTGAGCATCCTAAGGATAAGTATCTATTCTCTCTAAATCTGCAATTGAATCATGAACCATTAACATTTAGTTTGAGTTCCAATACTTATCCTTAATAGACAATGAACAATTAAAGTTAGCAACAAATGTGTTTTGTACTAGTTCAACATCCACGAATAAATGCTTTCCTTATCCCTCGATCGTAACCAGAAATTATTATGATAATAGATAACCAAAGTATGAAAGTATATTTAGATTCAAAATATGAAACATAGCTCAATTGTTACAATATTTCCTTCTTTTCTTTTCTTCTCTTTTACTTAAGACATATCGCTAATTTATTAAGCAAGACATTTTTCATGAAAAAGAGAGTAAATTATATATTTTACACTTACAGTCTCTCTCCAACCTCCTGACGTTTAAGGCGTGCTCTCCTTTTAAGTTGTGCGATGTCCAATAGCTTCGTTCTTGGATTAGAAGAAAGCAATTTCAAAGGTACGTACTTATTATACTATTTCACTATAGCGTTAATAGAGAGGTTGTTCAGCCTACGTTTGGCCGGTTTCGTTCCTTTCCCCTCCCAGGCAGAATGGACTCCTCAACCTAGCTCATGGCGTCCTGCAGTGTTGTATAGTGGCTTCCTGGGAACGGAATTGTTTTTTCCGCGCGGACGACAATAACGCACAAAACAGGGCCCTTGTTGAGAATGTTGTGTTAATTTAGTTTCCGAGTGTCTGGGTTTCCGCTCTGTGACCAAAATGCCGCCCAGAACTAAGCCAGTTTTGGTTAGGCTATGTTGCGGCTCTTTATGCGCCCACTTAAGTGTTTCTGTCATTAGAAAACAGTGCAAGAAGAATGGTTGCAACATCAGTTTAAGTGGAATAACAAATGTTATTAAAAAGTACAAGCTCCACCATTTGGATCACCAACGAAGTTGCCTAGGAAGCAGGAGTGCACCAAGGCCACCTCCGCCATGCGGGGGAAACTTCGCAAAATAGCAATGCAAGAAAATCCGCCAACACAAAGGTGTATGGCTAATCGTTTTGACATGTCTTTGGGGACTGTGAGCCGAACGTTACACTATCGACTCACGCTAGAAAACGTCATGAAAGCTCGCGGACATCTTCTCATGGATGCCCACTAAAAGGAACGAAAGTGTAACGACCAGAAGCTGTTACCGAGATAAACTGAAGATTCGTAGGGTGGCGAAGAACTGCAAAAAAAAAATCGCAGTATTTTCAAGAGCAGATCATATGGCCGATCTACGAGTATGAGATTCCAACAATGTATGGAAATGACGCCAATCCGGTGTGCATTCACATGGACAAGGCCTCATCACATGCCTCACGATCGTCCCTCGCATTCTACGGAAAGATGGAGGAGGCAAGTGGTATACATATGATACCTTTCAATGAGGTACCTGTTAAACGTCCAGATGCAAGTCCTATGAACTATTGTGGATTTGGATTGCTGAAGCGGGCTTAGGGAAAACGGTGTGTGACAACTGTGGAAGGACTTTTGAAAGCTGTGCAGAAGGAATTGGACAAGATTACCCTCCCAGTTCTTCAGAGAAGCCTATTACAGTGGAAATTACGCTGTGAGACTATTGTTAGGAACCAAGTGAAACACATGGAGCACTTACGGACCTGGCGCCACGGATTCTTCTAAATTTTTAGGTAAGTCGAAATTGGTCAAATATACAGTGAACAACCTCTGTATATTTGTAAGAAAGATTTTTTTCAATATCTTAATCACTCGCTTTAATGTTTACATTACGCGTGTACACGAAAGGAAGCGAAATCCGACAACGCCACACCTGCACACCTTTGGCTTTGGACAGATGTCAAGATGTTTGAGCCGGACATTAGTTTGTTACCTTCTCTAGTCAGACTGTTCACGTTGTGATAATAGTGACATTCCAATGAAATCGTTTTGAAATCTTCGTTCAAAACAATTCAAGACTTTTGAACGTCTGTTCACCTGTGAGCTAGGGTTATTTATGTAGAAATCTCAACTCTAATGTTGATTAATAATTTTTCATGTATTAGTACAAATTAAGTGCAACTTTAATAACCTGTTTCTGAGGGTTACACGGAACCGAAAATACTGCGACCAACTGCAGAAACTCAACTCATTTTACAAATATTACTTTTCAGACTACTTATTTTTTTTGCTAGCCGCAGCTAGCACCCACCCAAAGGGTTACGCCCTTTATTTGGGGTGCGGAGTTGACAGGAACTTTAGGTGTTAGGCTATTGTCGTCAGGCAAAGAGATTTTATTAACTTTTTTATATTTGAACTTCATTATCATTAGAGGACATTGTGGCCTTTAACCATAATCATCAGGTCTGGAAAAGGAAATGTACACTGGCGAGTAATGAAAGTGGAGAGAGCAGAGCATCAGTGAAAATGAAAATGAAACTATGAGGTGCACTTGACATCACAACACAATACAGAAAAGAGGGTTAGGGAGACGAATGAGTGTTATCTTCTGTCCACGGGCTGCTCTGGACGCAATGGAGACGAAGGGAGCCCTGTTAGTGCGGGGAAGTCACTGTGCAACATGAGATGGAGTGATGAAGGGTGGAGGGAGTGCAATAAGGAAATCTTCAAGAATTTGAAAGTCGGGACTATTTGGTGGGAGAACGTAGTGGAACAGAGTAAACAACAGAGAGAGTGGAGAATGCCGGAGAATTGTTGATGGTTTGCGGAGAGTGGCTTCGTGGTGCATAGCATCAAAGAGGATGGTGAGTCTGGAATCGCTTTGTAATGTACCTGAGTCTGAGGTCTTCTAGGTGATAGAGATTGTGTGAAAAAGGTGTTCTGTCATATAAGTGCCGGGTAGGGCTGGGTAATTTAATTCGAAAGGCAAGGCGTAGGGCGTGGCGCTTAGGAATTTGGAGTTGGCGGTAGTATGCCTCGAGTGCGGAAAGCTAGGCTGTATAGCCATAAGTCAAAACAGGACGTAAAAATGCCTTGTAGGTGTTAAGTAGGAGTTAAGGTTTCAGTCCCCAGGTAGTCCCAGTTAGGCGTCGAAGTTAGTTCAGTCGGTTGGTCGCTTTTAGAGGAAGACTTTTCAGATGCGCAGACCATTTCAGATGTGAATCGACGATGATGCCCAGGTACGTGACTGTGGGACAAGCAGCAAGTGGTGTACCTGCAATCTCAATACTGGGGTTGGAGGGATTGCGATGGACCCGACTGCGTTTGCCTGGTGGTAGAAAGATAATGGCTTGAGTTTTATTGGCGTTAAGCTTGAGGCGCCACGTATCACACCACTAGAGGAAAGCATTTATGGCAGTTGAAGAATGTGGTTGATGCGTTGAATGGTATTTGCCGTTGCCAGAAAAGCCGTATCATCCGCATATTGAAAAAGGCTGACATTTGGATGGAGAGTAGGGAAGTCAGCTACATAGAGTAAGTAAAGAAGCAGGGACAGAGCATAGCCTTGAGGAACACCAGAATGGATAAATACAGGGTGAGAGTGAACATTATTAATGGAAACGTAGGTGAGGCGACTTGAGAGAAAATGGAAAATGAAGCGAATATAACACATTGGCAGTCGAAAGAAATTAGTTTATAGAGAAGGCCAAGATGCCAAACTTTATCAAAAGCCTTTTCTAAATCGAAAAGGACAAGACAGGAAGGCTTAGATTGATTAAACGGGGCGATTGGGCGATAAGAAGACACAGATGAAGCTGGTTTGTTCGGTTTCAGAAACATTAAAGTTTTAGATGTTTTCCAGTCGTTGGGGATGAAACCAGTACGGAGGATGAACGTGAAGATGAGAGACAGAAGATAATGAAGGATGTATGGACCTTCTTTGATATGGCGATACGTAATAGAATCTAGCCCGGGAGAGGTGGTGCGTCTACGAGCGACGGTGGTAGTAATTTCGGTGTCGGTAACAGGAGCTGTCAATGGTGTATTGTCGGGTAGAAGATGATCAACACGAAGTTGGAGTGATGGTGAGTTGAGGTTGAGCCGGTCAGTAGGATGAATGCGTGCTGAGAGGGCAGGTCCAAGAGGCGTGAAGACACCTTGAAGTTGGTCAGCGAAGGCATTGGCTTTGTCCACGTCAGAGTGTAATGGCTGTAACGCCCCCTTCCGCCTAGCCTCGTTCAATCGAAACCAAATCGAGAGTTTGTAAAAAAATAAAAATGTTAAAAATAAAGCAAACTGTCAACCCGGGCTCAGATGACAAAGCCTGGCAGAGGGGGCTTGAGAGAGCGGGGCTGAGCCGTATCGCGAAAAACACTTCGATGCACAGACAAAAATCACAGATCCAATATTTCTCTTTCAAAAGGCAAAAAGGTAAACACATCAAACATAAACAAAGTAAACACCAACACAATGTTTCAGTTTTGAAAAGTTAACAATTTTTATTGACAAAACGAGGGTGGTGTATATGTGCTAAAAGGTTAGGATAGAACATATACACTGCATTCAAACTAATACTATCAATATCACTATTTTGACTGTCAATTAATAATCTGACTAATTTCCAATTAATTAACTTTATCTTTGATTTCAATAGCAAATATTCTTCAAAATCCAATTTGTAAATATATTGTTGAAAGAAGCAATAGTTAACAGTTAATAATCCAATTAAATCTTCATTTTTAGCAAGTAACAAATCTCTTGTTCCTTTCTATCAACTCTACTACTCAAATCCAATCGCATTCATTAAATCTTAATTAATGAAAATTTTTCTGAATCAGTCTTCTCACAATTTTTAAGGAACAATCTCTGATTAATGTTAATTCTAAATTGATCATTAATAATGTTCTTGTTCAAAATATCAAATTTTAAACCCTATTGACAACTTTAGAGAAAAATCGAGAAATATTCGTATTTTGAGAAAAGCAATTAATTTCGTATCAGTATAAAAATCTAGCAAAACAGCTGCAAAGAAATTATATAAATTAAATATTGGAAATACTGGATCCGGAAATGGTTCTAGTCTCAATCCGTGGTTTCTGTCAAAATAAAGAAAAAGAATATCGCCACTTAAATAGGGAGGAATCTTCTTACAAGTGAAATGCAAAGGTCCGCGAGTTTTATCCCCTTTGGAATCAAAACTACACACAACCGCACCAAATCCACACTGTTAACGTGACACAACTACTTTTTAAATATAAATCAAAGTAGCTACTCACCTATTTTCAGATTGCTTAAATCTTTACCTACAGACTTCTTCCTTCAGTGGAAACCTTGGCCTCTTTGAGTGGATTAAGGACTAACAACGATAGTAATTCTTTACTCAGTGCCAGATAGCTTTCTCTTACAATTTTCGTGATTCAAACTAATTCAAGTAATAAATTACGTCTTTACAGAGTTTTACTATTGGACAATTCTTTCGAATTACTGGCTGAAACGAGGTCAAATCCAGCAATCGCTCTAGACTAATATCAGATTTGCCCAACACTATAGTTTTCTCTCTTTATAATTTTTCTTTTTTTTTTAAAAAAAGAAATATTTCAGAAAGAACGATGTGAGAAAACAGACGTAAAATGTACGTTGAATTCACTCTCAGAGCTCGGAAACTAAAGTAATATGAGGGATTTGTAATCACTATATATTCACTGCCCACTTTCCCTCTCCGGCTCTGTAACTTACTCGCTCCACAAAAATCACCTTTTTCCTTTTCAAAATCTTCCTGAATCACTGAAAACTTATTACAACTTGTGTAATAGAATATATCACTTAATTCAAAAAGAATGAAGAACATTATTAACTTCTCTGGCACGGAACACCGAGTTGCCCAAGTAGAAGTCTGAAACCACATATCCTACTGCCACACACAATCTAAGCAGAGAACGCGTAACAGCAAACAACTCCACATCTCCGGAAGACACCAAGATACTAGACAAAGTAACCAAGTGTTACGCTGTCAGGAAGATATCGGCGAGTTAAGCCACGTCCCCCAAACAATCGCGCGCAAAGCTAGTTCTGCAGTTGTCAAGAGTATAAGTATTTACAGTATATTCCTCCATACATTTTTCTTTTAAATTTTCTTGCACTTTTTCTTTTCTTTTTTCTTAAAAAGAATTTTTTTCAAACAGTGAACTTATTATGTTAACAAATGATAACTCTAACAATAATAATATAACTAGGAATATTAATATATATAATATATATATAAATTTCTCCTTGTACACATCCATTCTTCGTTTTCCGTGAACTCGAAAGGATGGTATGGTACATGGCGTATCATTGAGAATGAATGGATATGGTGTTACCGGTGAGCTGATGAAAGCGTTTCCAGTACTTAGTTGGATGTGCTGTATCAGAGAGGGTATTGCAGGTTTTTATCCAGCTTCTGGTCTTGTATGCCACGAGATAATTATGCACTGCCCTTTGGTATTGGCGATGTTGACGAAGCGATTCCAGATTGCCCGTACGAGTGAAATCTCGATAAAGTTGGCGGGAACGACGTATTAAAGGTAAGTATTGTGGCGGTAGTTTTGGTATATAGGGATCCATTGTAGTCTGAGGGATATACTGCAAGGACGCCTGATGAATACTATCAGTGATCTCATCAATAGTGGCGTATAGTTCAGACTCTGAAGTTGGAGCGGATAAAGGTGATAACCTATTGGAAAGGTATTCCCTATAGTTAGGCCAACGGGCACGGTCATAACGAGCCACTATGTTGGGAGTTGTAGGCGGAGCGGGTTGAGGTGTACCGGGATTTTAAAGAGTAGCTTTAATTGGGAGATTATCGCTCCCAAGCGGATCAAGCACAGAAAGAGTGAGCTTGGAGAGAATATTGGGTGATGTTATGACTATATCGGGAGTTGTATTCGAAGCCGGTCGAGTTGGTTTAGGAATGGGATGAATAAATCCTGTCGTTTGAGTCTGAATATAATGGCAAAAGGTGCGTTTTTGATTATCTGAGCGGCTATGGTAATTAATGTCGTCCGTTATAATGTAGGTCCGAAAATTGTCAGAAATATATTGAAAGAAACTTAGAGGAATAGGATGGCCTGGTCATATATAGATGGTAGCAACAGTGACGTAGCATTGTTTGAAATATAAAGTAGCGATAAGATGTTCAGGCAGAGATGTATCTCCAGTAGCGTGTACTCTATGTGAAATAGAGTGCGGAAAACCAATAGCTACGCCACCGTTAGCACGGCGGGTGGGAATGGTATTATCGTGTCGAAGAATGTGATAGGGTGAGAGTTTGCATAAGATTTTACGAGTGAGAAACGTTTCGTTGAGAAGAAAACAATGAACGTGTTTCTCCAGAAGTAGCTGCTCAAACAAAGGCTTTTTTGTAGAGATCGAATATTCAGAAAGAGAAAATGCACTGCCATAATGAAAAATAATGAGAAGAGATGGGAAGAGAACTTAGACTGCAGATTCATGGACTGTAGAATGAAAATGAGCGTAGTTGTTGGAGTAAGTGCCAGTGAAGTTGACATGCAGGATAGTTTTAGCAGCGAGTTGTACTTGTTGGAAGATATGTTGACGAAGAAATGGATGTATGTTCTGCAAGGTTATAGTGAGAAATGACAAAAATTTATCGATGGTGATCGGTTGTTGTGCAGAACTAGGAGGCGGACTAGTAGAATCTGTGTTATGAATGCGGATAGGTACAGTGAGCTCGGGTTTTAGCATCTCTGCAGCGGGTTTGGCCTTACATTTATAGCTGTATGTAGGATGCTGATCTGGGCAGGTCGAGCATTGCGGTGGATTACTGAGATTGGGACAAGACTTGGTGGAATGGGGACCTGCACAGTACCCGCATTTGAAAGGGTTCCTGCAGTCGTTAGTGTGATGGGAGTTATAAGCTTGACATCGCTCACAACGGACACGAAGAGGCGGAGGTGAGTGAGACGGTTCCACCCGATGTCTTTTCAGGTATATGTAAGCACCATTGCTAAGAAGGTCATCCACGGTCTCTTGACTGTTTGTGAGAACTCGGACCATATAAGTAGGTCCGGATGCGTTCTTTATGCGAAGGCATTTCAGTATTGAATGACCCTCCAGCTTAAGTTCATCAGCGACCTCGGCATCCGTGAACTGGGGATCTACTCCTCGTATTACAACAGAGAGAGCTGTAGGCTTGCGAGGAGGTGGAGGCTGCTTCGCCTGGTTTGATGAAAGCTTTTGAAGATTTGCCGAAGTGCCAAAGATCTCGAATGAGTAGGTGTTACGGAGACTGGTTGCCATATTAGGATCTGATGATAATACCGTTCTTGGTAGGTATTAACTGCTTGACATCCGATCGTGGCACGTACTTGAGTAGACGTAAGTAAATCTGCTTTAAATCATGGTACTTAACGTCGTAGTTGGTAAGAAGAAAAGAATGGACTACTGGTTTAGATGATTTTCCTGGAATCTCGATATTCATATTGCTAGACGCAGACGAGGACTCAGTGTATGGTGATGTTTGGTGGGTGGTGTCATCTGGAGTGCAGCAGAAAAGGTAGAAGCTGTCGTAGAGTGAGCCGTTGGACTGCTGGGCTCTGACTCTTGGCGGGCTTTTCGTTAGTCGATCTTTGCCGCCGTCAGAGAAGGTCCCTGAGCAACAACAGGAGGTAGTCCAGTATGACCAGTGCCTTGTCCATAGCCATAGCGAAGGTCGTCTAGGTTACAGGTTTAAAGAAGACCACCCGTTTGGATAGTGGTCTAGGTGGGCCAAAGAGGCTATCAACCTGCGCAGGTATCTGATGAGTTGGGCTAGATCAGTCTCTCAACCGATACACACAGATACCAAGCTTCAGGGACCAGGACAGTGGGACAGGAGATTGCAAAACTCGTCACTATGGTCTAGTGGCGCTTCAGAGCAGAACAAAGCTGAGCTCTGGGAAAGTATGACTACTTATTTTTTTAACAAGAGTTTCATTCCCATCCAATGAATGGGTGCGCCGTAGAAGGCAACACCTTCTCTGTGGCCAAAGATATTTTCAACTTTTTTGAATTTGATGACATGGAGAATGATTTCAGGCTATAGAGTAATGTGAATTGAAGTAAGGAACTAATAGCAAATCAAGTTGACGAGGATGTGAAAGAGGTGGCTATTGTGTTAAAATGTTTCTTGGGTACATGTGCGGAGGTTATGAGCAATATATATGTGGATTTCGGTGGTAGATACAGCGGTCAGGATTATACTGATCTATGGCTTCGGTGCGTCCGTATATTGCTAACAGATGATCCAGTGGTGGGTAGGCATAGCGTGGTACAGCAGGAACTTGGTCTAACAGTTCCTGGACAATGGGATGTGCCAATTGGATTCGTGTCTCTATGTAGCGTTGGCGTAGATAGTAGAGGTGTGGCAAAATAGTTGGAAATTGCGCACGACGATATATTTCAGCAGTGGAAGCCTATTTATTTGTGT
This sequence comes from Thermobia domestica, assembly GCF_964235325.1. Taxonomy (NCBI): domain Eukaryota; kingdom Metazoa; phylum Arthropoda; class Insecta; order Zygentoma; family Lepismatidae; genus Thermobia; species Thermobia domestica. The sequence continues at coordinate 24,055,816 of NC_137465.1, read as the reverse complement.
AACACACTTGATATTTAACTCCTGGTACGTGTTTACTGTGATTACAAATAACGTTTTAATTTTCACTTCGTTTTCCTTATAGAGAAAGTATAAATATAAAGAGTACTAGAGTACCACAAACTAGTTCTAAACCATCATTATTTCTTAGATTAGGTTTTACTTCAAGAGCTCACAAATGTTCTTAAATTTAAAGTAAAATAGAAGCTGACATCTCGTGACAATTGAAGATATTAAATGAATATTTTATTCTTTACGTAAGACAAATTATTATGTACTCTCGTGGACTTTGGACAATTTTCATCATGAAATAATACATCATATGATATACTTAATATAATTAAACAGACTTACTAACTGAAACTTTATTTGTTTGACATGAATTGTAACATATATCTTTATCTATTCTTGTGCAGATTTCAAATCTACCAATTTCCCCGTATCTTGTAAGAATTTCTTTATAACGTGCAGGTGAAATATTGTCTTCTGTGAACTACTGATGTCTGACAAATATAATTACAGTGGCAATTGCAATGTCAAATATGTCCACCCCTTATACCAACTATAAAAAAAGATATGAAGCATGCAAAGCTTGAAATTATTTGAAAGTAGCTGATATACCCATTCTTCGCATGGGTCAGATAACATGTCTATGTAAACAAACTAAAAAACGAAAGAAAAAATATGGGTAATTTTGGATTATGTTTACATGTCTCGTTACCTCAACACAGTTGAGCCCCGGCCTGCATACAATGATAGCTGAATGTGAAAGTCATCTCTGATAAAAGGGTCACCATAGATGTCAGCGACCGCGGAAACTATGAATTCGATACTAATATCTGTCATTTTCTATTACTTTTACATGTCGCAGTAAACGCCCCCTGTCTGACCTCTGGTTAGATTTAAAAGAACGCTTCTTCTTGATCTGAGGCAAGGATCAAGGTACTCGTAATCAAAATTTGGTTACTCTCGATCCATTCGTCCGGTCTCCAGGCCGCACATAGACACACAGACATGCAGACAGACAGATAGATACACAAACAAAATCTTTATTTTATTTATATTAGAATCGTAAAATAAAAAAAAAAATATATGCTTATTTCTTCCCTCTGTTCTTTGCTCAGTGCAGCTAGGTCTAGTGAGAAAGAGTTAAAATCAGAATGAATGGAATTTTACTTCGAACACATATGGCATGTGGTTAACTGTGCTCTTCTTGTTTCTGGTGCTTTATTTCAAGGTAACTACGGATCGGATCTGAACGCAATTTGACAATCAAGTAGCGCATCATCTAAAGAATAAAGCTCGCTATATTAGCTATATTTAGCGGATCGGCTCTGTAAGAGAGCAAACTTACACACTAAGAGCTTTTCAATTCGGTTCACCTCCCGACTCCCTTGTCTGGAACACGGTTTTCACTATATCTTTGCCAAGAGAGATTCTGATAAAAGAATGTAATGCCTGAAGGTTGACGTAATTAGTATTCCTGAAGACAGAATTGTTTATGAACTTGCAAATCTCTGAACCATCATAAATCCTATTCATAATGTTTCCTCAGGAGAAGGAGGGACAATTGAACTAAATACAGGAATACTCGTATATTTCATATTTACACAATGTTTTGGAAAGTTAATTCATTATCGCTAATGTAATATGTAAGGGATATAACAGATCCTTCTGACGGACAATTAGTGATAAATGCTGTCTACTTTGTGTTCCTTGCATTAAAGTTTCTGCAGAAGTGAAGTTCTCATTTGAGTACAAACACAGGATATTACTAGAAAACGATAAACTACGCTAAGTATACATATAGTATTTCCCAATACTATTATTTAAGAACATAATATTTCCATTCATACTTGAAATAGTTTACTTTCCCGATGGTTCTAATACTTTTTTCTCTTTTTTCGTTTGATAATTATTAATTTTCAATTACACAATTTCTGAAAGCTCTCAGATAAAGGAATGCTCCCTTGAATTTTTCTGAAAACACGAAACAAGAAGCGTACTGATTAATACGGGATGAAACAAATATTGGAAAAAGTGGCAATATAGTGGCTGTACAAGTGGGTAGAAAATAAACTTTTCAACAATGAGTTTCAAGTACTAATACTATGGTCTGACAATTGCACTGATCAAAACTGAAATGTGGTTGTACTCCTGATTGCTATGTAAGTTTCCTCCTACTCTCCTGGAAGTAGATTCCCTAAAAGCAATTAAAGTTGTAAGAAATATTCACTCGAAGTGTACTATAATGACACCCTGTAATTACCAATAGTGGATAGAATTTACAAAGAAAACAATCCCTTTACTATTCTCAATATGGACTTCGAAAATTTTATGATCATCGTTTCTTTCTGACCATGCAAACAAAGAAAAGGTGACAGTAAACACTCTTCTATTTAAAAATTGTTCATACACAAATTATGATAGGAAACTTTACTTCAAGAAAACACCTTTTTGTTGTATGTGCTACAATAAAGATGCTAATAATTCATACAGGATCTCTTGTCATATTACGGAAATGGGTTGCGATATTTCGGGATGAGTATTTTCAAGAATGTAGCTATTATATATGCAGCTGGCGTAAATTCTAAGACCTGGGGTGATATATTTACTTTTCATCTCAAATTACACTGCATTCGTCAGCAATCTGTCAACTTATAGTTTACCTAATTATATTCTTCGAGCATTTTCAAGTATAAACAATAAATCTATTTTATATTTAACACAAATGAAATTGTGTGGTAAAATATTCCAAATCATTTCACATTCACGTCAGCAAAACAATTTGTTTATAAAATCTTCATGACATAAATATAACAGAGAAAATTACTACAAATGTGTAGTTTTCAAGCATGTGCTACTTTGTATTTAATAATTTTTAAAACTATCTCCACAGATTCTTATTTTTTTTTAAAAAAGCATTTAGCTTCTCCTATAGTCATTCTTGAATATATCATTTTGTTTAGTACACCTCTGATGTACACAATTCATTTTGAATCAGTTGATGAAGTACACGAGGTATGAGCTAAACGCATTTGATCTAAAATCCTTAAAACAAGTGTTAACGCATCTATCAAGCTGTTACCACTAGCAAGTAATGAAACTAATTCACCGAAAATTAAACAGTTTCAGGGTCACTTTCGATAAGAAAATAATAATAATGAAATATTTTAGGTCTGTTTAAAGTCTTAAGAATTTATCCTCTTGCATTCCGTTATAAACCAGTCATGCACCTTCAAATCTCTTTCGTTCATTTCTACAGTAATTTATTATTTATTTATTTATTTATTCAACACAACAGGCTCTAGGTCCAGTTACAGTGTTGTTCCTTACAAATACATTTACCCTTAGTTATATATGTATATCTATCTGTTTAAACAAGGTTATACATTTATATATTTTCACTTTCACACATTTTAAGACTATTTTTGTATACTGTCTCCGACATTATAAAAACATCTATAGAAGTTATCCTTTCAATTGCATTGTAGGAAGCACTCATTCTCCATATAGGAGATTTAGCGAGGAAATTTGTTCTTGCCTTTCTGCAGTAAAATGTACTGCTATTTCCTGGGCGGGGTTTACCTGATACATGCAATTGAACCTTAGAAGTAAGATTGGGACAGTCAATTTTACCATGTAGCAATTTGTGTAAAAATAAAAGATCCGTATGTTCTCTGCGCTGTTTCAACGTGTTCATATTGAAGTTTTGTACTATTTCTGAATACGACTCGTATTTTGGATACATGCCAGTTTTTCTATAAGCAAGTAATCTCAAGAATTTTGATTGTATTCTTTCAATCATGTCTATGTGTTTTTGTGTTTTTGGTGACCATGAAAGAGTCGCATATTCTAATTGCGATCTCACAAAACAAAAGTAGAGTTTCATTAACGTAGCATCGTTTTGAAACTCCTTACCTATTAACATAACAAAGCCAAGATTTTTGTATGAATTATTAACAGTTGTTTCAATAGGATGAGTATAACTTAATTTAGGATCAAATAGGACTCCTAGATCTTTAATTAAAGTAGGTTTCTCTAAAATAGTTGTATATAATTACAATCTAGTGCTTTGTCTATGATATTAGATATTTACTAGATTAATTATGTTTCCAAGATGGTTCAAATGAAATATCAACTATGCGTCAGTAATACTGTGTTAGCATATACTATTGTAAACAATATTGATGAGGAGTTAAGTTAAAATAAAATTATAATTCAAAAATTTATTAAAATTGATTAAAATAAAGACAAGAAGATATTACAGAATTAAAGACAAGAAATTACAAAATTAAAATTAGGTAAAAGAAAGACATTAATAAGTTATTTTAAGATTGTGATGAGATCGTAATGTTGTCCAAGTTATTGTTTTTGTTTTATGTAAGATAGTAAACACAGATGTGTGGATTTGTAATGTTGTGATGACGAAGGACAACAATCAATCAAATTGCAGTGTAAGAGCTATTGTAAGATTTGTTGTAAGATTTGTTTGTTAACATCAACACAATTTTTGGGATATGACAAAACTGCCACATTACGGAGATAGACGTCTGGAGATTTTGTCTGTTTGATGATCATTGCAGAAATGTGAACTTCGGCAATGACATAAGCAAATACGTGTAGTGACGTGAGTCGAGGTAGCAGTTGAGAAATCAACATTTTCCAAATAAATACTCTACCGAGGATGGAACTGGGATCAGAGTAGAACAGTTCAATCAGAGGGGATCAATCAGTCAGAGGAGATCAGTTCAAATGAGACGAGCAGACAGAGAAGAAGCTAGACAGCGAGTAATTTACGAGTCATGTTGGACTATTACCAGTTAACAAGTTTTATAATCGTTTAAAGTTTTCATTGTAAGTAGTTCCAGCGATTCAAGTCTTAGGAGTTTTACTAAGCTGCACACTGTTTCAAGAAGACGACCAACATCTACAATTTAAGAGGTATGTGTTTGCTATCTGATCATCGTTATCAAATAGAGGAAATAATCAGGCTTTGTGAGTTGTGATCTGGTAATGTTTTGCTTATCCCGTCCACACCATACAATTACACATCAATGACAATCATTTTAATGAAAATACAGATTTTTAATAATGAATCTTGGCATTGTATTTGTTTCCCTTGAGACAAGTTTACTAAGTATTTCCTTCACATTTTAAAGAATGTTCAGGAGACAATCTCCCTAATTTCAGAGCTACGCTATTGCTATAAAGGCACGATACGGGGGTTGACAATATACAACACGATACCAAAGTTTGTAAACAGTTTTTCTTAGAGGTAAAGGTTATATTCTATGTAGCGATCCTAAAAATTTTAAGTGAAAATTAGAGTAGTTTATTAGTTTTAAGATTTTTCAATTGAAGCTGAACTGAAATAGCACCATTTTGCTTCTATATATTACCATTAATTGATGAATATCTGAAATATTTTAATTTTGAAGCCTTCACACAGAGATCGAGTGGCAGCATTAGGTACTCTACTATTGTGAGCTACTGAAAAAATTTAAAAGTACCCTTTCATGCAATGTTAAAGTACACTACAGCTTATCTTTAAATCTTAAAATTTATAAGAAATATACTTTACATTTACTCCGATACATAATAATTCTGCTCTGTATCTGTCTTGTATTACAAACAAATTAAATAGTTGGAAACTGTTTCAACGTACAAATTTAAAGTTGAATTATTCTTTATAAGCTCTGTAATTTAATGTCTAACGTTATGAACAACAAGGTAACGTCAAAGATTGATAGTGGCCTGACATCTATTGCAAACGGAACATATTTAGTATTTTACTAATAATATCTAAGTCAAGCACACAAATGAGAATATTTATTCAACAGTGATTAATGTTGTTCAAAAACAGGCCAGTAATAAAATCTTGGGTACATTTTTGTATGCTCGACCATGTTTGAAACTATAGCGTATTCTCACTGAAAGCAGTTCTAAAATAACAGGTCTGTACAATCACCTCAAACTGTTTTTTCGTAGCTTTGTTATGCCTCTTCATACCGGAATGATTAATTCTTATGCTTTCTGTACGCGTGGCTCCCAGTTCGTCTCTCTGTGGCATACTTGTTTCGGACACAAACATTTATGTTTGGGTCTCACTACACCAGTGAGTTCCATCTTATATGGCTTCGGTGCTGCAAAGAAATGTGAAGTAACCAACCAATAATGTTATATTGTGAGCCCCATATTAGCTGCATAATATTAAAATGTTAGCTGTATTTATCTAAACAATTAAGTAGATACTAACATTTTAGCTTAAAGATTTCTCTTGTTCACAAAAGGTTACTGCGACATCTTTTGAGAAAGATAAAATAACAGCACTTAGTCAATACCATGACGCACGTAGCCTCCTCGGGTCCAGTGAAAATTTTCCGTAAAAATTTTGTTCCAATATTATAATTACCATCGGTCATATGCTCTGTTAGCCAATTTTCAGTTATTTTTTCATATTTTTGTCAGGTGTCCGCTGAGTGCATGTAGCCTATAGGTGACATGGGATCTCAGCGTATATATCATGTATACTATAGATGTCGCCTACAGGCGACAATGGGTCTCAGATACACGTTATTTCATATATTACATTTCGATCCATTGAATGTGTTTTCTTCTAAATTACTGCTTTATTTTAAAACAAATTGATGTACATATTTGTTCATTAAAATCTCATACTTTATACATTGTTTAGGTACATATATATTATAGTTTTCAATAAGTATAGTAAGTACTCACTCAATAACATTCATACTACACTAAACCATCATGAGAATGAACGTTGCCACCATGATCTACTATTTTTTAGACTACTACTTTAATGTTATGAAACAACAGAGAAACAAAGGTAAAGGAGTACCTTTTACAAATTTGTACCACTCAGATTTCATGATAAAGTTTGAAGCAATTTCTAATGCTTATATGGCACGAAAATACTTTACATTTGGAGCACATTATTCTTGATTTATTGCTTGAACAGCCAGGAAAGCGAAATCAGTTATTTGTTGGTGGATCACGAAATTCTGGAACGTGTGACGCATTGTTATTACGAGCAGAATCAGATTCATGTGTCTTCACATTTCTTCTTGTCTTGGTATGGCAATGTATGTGTCTTTGTTGGTTTCCGAGGAATTACCTTCTCGTGTTGAGTTTACCATATCCTCAGAAACACTCATTCGGAAGTCAAAGTATTCTAAAATATCCTTACTTTTTGTACCCAAAGCTTGCTGATCTCTTCTATATTGGACCCAACCTGCAGGAAGAGCAAAATCAGTCATATGCATCATCACAAGTGCAGTTCATCTTTTAGTTCTAGAAAATATCCTGTAGTAATTAATAACTATGTCAAGGAAGTCTTTTAGTTCCCATGGAAGAATTGTAGTTCTTCGTAGCTGCTGGGCGTTTGACTATGATATGGGTTCCGTCTTTCTTGGACCATATTTCAGTATTTTTTCTGAATTACTTTTCATCAACCCTCGTATAATAGACTCTTTACCATGCTTTATTGAGTTATGGATTCTTGTAATAAAGATACCTTATGAATATCAATTCCTTGGGAACCCAGTAATAAATCTACAGTACAGAAACATAACTCCAATTGCTTTGTTCAGCAATTCAATAACTTCAACTTCATTCATGAAATCAAAATGCTTCTTGGCATCGTTTCAAATAGTGAAACATAACTGAGAAGCTTTTCTTTATTTAATTATTTGGCTAATAATTAATCTCATTGCTGTAAATGCAGTGACAACACGCTTACAAACTTCCACAGTCTTTTGTCTGAAGTAATTTTTAATCACGTAACTTTCAACGTACAAACACAGTGAGACCCAATGTCGCCTATAGGTGACATCAATATTTACCACATTCTAGCATGTAGTTAACGAGTACTGGAGCGCCCGATTTGGGCTTACTGTGCTTTGTGATACGTTATGCAATAAAACTACAAAATAAAATGCACCTGACGAGACATAATAGGATATGTACCACCAGTGGCGTATTTACGATTTTGTTTCATGGGGCTTTGCGAACTTTCGGGGGAAGGGGCTTTGCCTGAAAATGTGATAATTCTGAAAGATATTTCATATATTTTACCATAGTAAGTAAGATTTCGGGGGTGGGGCTTAAGCCCGGAAGCCCCCTAAATACGCCACTGTATACCATCATTTCGTCCTCTAACTTGCTTTTTTGGACTCTCTGCCATCTCCTCTTTACGCAATCACTGCTCATACACGCGGAAACAACTGTAGACGGAAAATTCCTCGTCAGCCTCAAGTTTCATCTATGGACTAAAGAAGGAATCAGTAACGAAACAAATGTATGTATCAGTTCTTGCGATTTTTTTCTTTTATAAATTGGCCTTTTTTGTCGCCTATTGGCCACATGGAGTCTGTCGGTTTACATTGTATGTAAGTGGGTAAAGGTGCTAAAAGTACACATTTGTTACATGACACTTTCTTCCACAAGCAAACTCGTTTGTCTGTGTAACATATCCCTTCATACTTTTCCTATATCTGTACTCAGGCAAGGAAACACCTAAATGGGGTGTTCTAGAGCAACAATAACAAATAATCAAGGGCGCCCATGTTATGGTTTCCAAGGGGAGCAAGTATAAGCGACGTTTCAAATATAGTTTCAAATTTTGCTGTAACTAAGGTAATGATCTTATTGGGTTTTCCATATTCCCAAGTACAATTTCCTCTAGGAGGTGCGATCGCCCCACCTTGCCCCCCTGATAGGCGCCCTTGTAAATAACACTTTCATGAACGACCAGAACTTTTATTTTAAATGTAACCTTACACCTTTATCCTCTAAGCGCTTCAAGTCTTATGGCCAGTATACTATCATTGAGATACAATAAAATTTTAAAGTTTAACAAGAAAGGCACTACTGCAAGTGATTGTGAGGATATTTTAGGTTAGTACGTGCATCCTATGATCCACATGTTGCTTCCTGCGATCAAATTAATGTTTCAAAACGATAGTGCATACTATTAAAGTAGTTTATTTAATAGTTAACACTATTAAAACTCGTGATCGGTGCTAGAGCTCAGAATGCAAAGTAGGTATCGTTCTCCACCCTAGTTGACGGAACTGAGTCGCCATTACAAAGGATTACAGAATATTACCCTGGAAATCTATAATGACTTATATGCCTATATTGAACAACGATTCACAGCTACTGTGCATGCTACGAGCGATTCTACACTGTATAAATGAGGTAAGTTGCATTTTCTTCAGGTGTTATTTTGATAACAATCTGTGTCTAATTAAAGACAATAAACTTCAAATAAATGGTGGGGAGAAAGTAACGTTAAATCTTCTAACCTCAAATAATGACGTTACTAACACTAACATTAGTGAACACACTATCAAACTTAACAAAAGCTTGTCTATCATAAATCAGAAATAGTGTAGAATATGCAGGGTTCGACACTCTACCGAACCTGATATTCGTTGAAATATTTAAAGGCTAATGAAATAGTGTCAGGAAAATTTGGACTGAAGTATGCTTGGTTTATGACAAATTAAATGCTTGGCCCATAATTGTTGCGATATGGAGTAATGGGTCTACGTACTTTAGCACGGTCGAAATTCAATCTTATTTTGGTGACCGCATTATTTAAACAAGGCTAACAACCGCTATCACCTTGTCTTACTTCATCTGAAAACTTTCACCGAGATGAATCAGACGAGAATTTACATAAACAAGCCATGAATGGCGTGTGTGTGAATGCAGAAATAACAACACAGGGCAAACAATTACGTAGACAATGTCCATCTTTTGGAATCCCTTTGACATAAATTCACTTGTAAAGCAAATCTGCTTGATTACTTGAGGAAGTGTTAAATACAGTACATGCCGCTGATTGGGCTTCGTTCTCCTCCTCTATTCCTGCTGGAATACTCTGCAAGAAGACCGGACTTTAGAGCAGCCGACAACTTATTGTGAAAAATAATCTAGTTGCATCTATCTCATTGTGGGAACAGGATTCATGAATAATTACGCGAAAGTCTGAATTATTTCATCAGAAAGATAACTCAGATGGCCTGGATGTGAAGGTGGACATGGAACTGCATACATCTGAGCGTACAGCACGATGGAATACATATAGGTCCACTGGATACATGTTTCGTGTTGTATATATTCAACTATAAGATGCACTAAATAAATATACTCAAATTACACGAACACTTCTGTCTGTGATACTCAAAGCAAAAATTATGAAGACTTCTCTGACGCTGTGTAGTAACTGCTGCCAGATCTTTCTTACATTCAGGCCCGCAACCACAGGGGGCTAGCGGACCTGGCTCTCCCTAAATTTTTCGTAGCCCCTTTTGGACCTCAATTCAAAATGCACAATTTAGATATTTGTAAGAGCATTTTTAACGACTTGCCCTCCCTAATATATTCATGCCCCCCCCAAACCTCTGTGGCTGGTTTCGGGCCTGTTTACATTAGATGTTGAAAACTGTCCAGAAAACTAGGCGACAGATAACGCATATCTACAGAATTTCTGTTTGAAATAGGTGTTCTTCGAAAATGTGTTCGAAAGAGAGAAGCAATTTCAGTGAAGGCTAGAAGTGTAACTTCCGTTGGAATCTGAAGGTATTTGTAGTGAATAGCTGTGCGTCTAATTATAATATTTCTTTAATAGTTTCGTCAAAAGTATGCGATTTTGTATATCGAGATTGTTTCAGTAATAACTCTACTATAGGGCTAGTAAATTATTTTTCGTTACAGAATTCAGAGGTTCAGTCTAGTTTTAAGGATTAGACATCTTTGAACGAAGATTTCCGAAAGCACTTTAAAAATTTGTTTGTATTTCACAAATAAATGCTTCTACGATAACTTCAGCGTAGCATTCTTCAATTTAAGAAATTGCAGGAAGAACGTCTTCTCCGGTAGTTAGTACATTTTAAGTGAAATTGTCTTACAACACAAATTTAGCGCATGTAATACTTTTACTATTTTGAAAATAGTTTGGATGATTAGCAATTAACATATTCTTACATAAATGCTTGAAGAAACTTTTGTTGAGACTGGTTCGTAATTTTATTGGCTCTCCATTAGTTTCGGAATGTAAATGCTTTCTGACTTTTTAATGTATTTCTATATTATTACGTAGCTGTGCTCTGTAATCACGTTACCATGTAGGTTCATGTCCCATATAACCTTACTGCTAAAAGACACAGTAAATTCAATGCAACCAACGAGCAAATAATTTTAAAACATATCATATACAGAGTATCCCAAAAGTAATGATTAAAAATGAAACTACAGATTACTGACATTAAAACAAGCAAAAAGTTTATGCGACACATAGTCCCGAAGTGGGCAGGGACGGAGCTAAACAGGTTCGAATGTGGAGGAAAGAAACTTTACACCTGCCTACCGGGATAATCATAGAAGCTGGATAGACTAAACTGGCCTTATAGCATGGCCTACCAGATCAGCGGATTTGCATCCTGTTGATTTTTGTGTTTGGGGACACCTCAATAACGTTCTTTAAACTCTCCTATTGATACACTTACCAACTTACAAAACCGCATTGAAGATGCTTGCGAACAGTTACGTAATACACCGGAGTGATGGAACGTATTCTATTCGAAACTCACTGCAGATACAATTATCACGTTGCATAGATGTTGAAGGGTAGCACTTTGAAGATCTTGTGTAGGTAAATTTATTGCCATAACGTATGACCTGGTAGTTTGTAGTGCTACTCTGTGTTAGATACTACGTTACAAGTATAGTAATTAGTTGCGTGTTTCGCCTGTTATTTCATTATATTACATGCTAGTTACACTTGTTCTTATTTCTTCCTTCTCTCTGCAAGCTTCTATCTGGTATAGCACTTTCAAATGCTCCCTAGGATTGTGCAACTATCATAAAAGATCTTTAACCCCCATTGTACATGAGTGTGCAATCGTACCATGAATTGTGAAATCTTATTGTATTGTTTCTAACTTTATTGCACCGTTTTGTTACCTCTGCCGTACAGATATTCGGTGAATTTCTACATGACCTATGGAGGATCTCTGGCGCAGTTATATAACGTGCATTTACCAGGTGAAACTTGTATGACTTTAACGTATATCTGAACCCCTTTCCCAGATTCTATGATTATTCCGGTAGGCAGGATGAAGTTCCTTTCCCCATGTTCGAAGCTGTCTAGCTCCATCCCTGCCCACTTGAAGACTGTATGTCACAAAGTTTTCTTGTTTGTTTCGGCGCCAGGAATCAGTGATTTCATTTCTCGCCATTACTTTTGGGACACCCTGTACAGAGCTTAAGTCTTTCTAAAACTAAACTTAGGAATATAATTTACTAATAGTGGATGAATTTGTGATACGTTAGTGCTGTAAGATCGAAATATATTGCTTAATCGTAATGGTTTTAATAAAGTTTAATTAACAAAATGAAATTAAATCGTCATTTTAAACGGTTATGCCTTATTTGATAAAGGACTCTATGACCAAAATATGTGAGGGCTTTTGATAGTAATTGTGAAATGAGATGTGAGACCATTCCGAGAGAACGCACTGACACAATGCTTTAAAATATCAACCTTAATTGACTGCAATCGAATGAGAAAACTGTTGAACTAAAAACACGAATTTTATTGCTGAACAGAACGATAAAGAACTGGTTTTACATAGTTTAAAATATTTGTTTTAGAGTCCATATACAAACGGCACATCATTCAACTAAAGATATTACATTTATTCAGGATTTGAGAGGCCAGAAAATATGAGTTTTACCCTTTAAAAGTTCAAAAATAAACAACGTATTGACTGTATAAAATTGAGAGTATCAATGGATTTCTTGATACAAAGACAACAAACTTCATATAATGATATACTATTGTGTTGTTTTTCATTTAGATATATAAAATTTTAATGACTTTTAATAAACTGTATATATCCTCAGAACTTTAATTAAAGATTTTGGAATTGGGGTCGAAGTTAAATTTGAATCCACCTATATTAATCTTACTTAGCTTTTCATTCTGTGTTTTTCATATAACAAAAGCAGTTTTTTTTGTTATTCTACCTTCTAATTTCTATCAAGCAGCGTGGATAGACTATTGCAATAGCCATAAGCGATCATTACGTATTCTTTCACAAAAATAAGAGCTGTTTTCAAGATGATTATTTTGGACTTTTTGTTACACTTGACGAAACTACCTTTGGTTTGTACACAGTTTTAGTTGGAGAAGAGTTACGGAAATTTACATCGTTTCATACTATCGGTAAAAATTAAATTTTAATACGTTAGAAATTATGTGCTTTTGACATGTTTGAATAGGTGACACCATTAATATATGGTAATAATTGTAAACTGTTGAAATTTTATTCTGTAACATTATGTGATTACACAAATAGCATTTTAAATTCCATCGCTTAAGATAACTATTACACAGGGGAGAGTTTCCGATATCGCACTGGGTTTTAAATCTCACCACCCCCAGTCAGGGCCGTGCTGGGTCACTAACGAGGGCGGTGGACAAGTCTACCAAAAGGGCGCCCATACAAACGTGAATATATATATAAATATATATATATATATACAGGGGCGGATCCAGGATATGATCAAGGGAGGGGCTAAACCATATTTTGCCGTTTTATCCAGTGTAAAGCAGGTTTGAAGCCCATTTTATCCAGTGTATACCTGAGCGTCAAGGGGGGGGCTATAGCCCCTATAGCCCCCCCCTTGGATCCGCCACTGTATATATATATATATATATATATATATATATATATATATATATATAGAGAGAGAGAGAGAGAGAGAGATTCGGGAGGTGATTCCTGACTATAGATCAACCTGGGTGTAGGAATGCCTCTGATCTACGACCACCCGAAGATTTTCGAGAAAATGCAACAGCAGCCATTCTCGAGAACAAAATGTCGGATCGAAATCGTGCAAAAGGGAATGTCCATTATTTTTAGTCGTAGATTCCATTAGTGTACAATCAGATGTAGTGCAATGGCGGTGCAAGGGTGACTCCCAAAAAAAAACTGGAGTATATTCCTTGGAGTATTCTATTAAACGTATGTGTACACGAAACAGCTGTGAAGAATAACAGTTCACAGTCTGATATTGTTAACCGTTGACCGCATTGCAAAGATGACATTGCCGAAGTAAATATTTCCGCGTGCGGTCAAACAGTACCTGAAATTTCGGAAGTGATTGCCGCAGCTATGTTAACTCGAGCAACAAGTTCTTCGGCTGTTGTGGCTAGTGTTGCATACAAAACGCGTTTCATAACGCCCCAAGTAAGAAATCAAGGGGCGTGAGTTAGGGTGAAAGAGGTGGTCATAACATAGGTGAATCTCTCCCAATCCATCTATCTGGGAATGTTTCAATTAAGTAGGTCTGCATACATGTCAAAATATGCAGGTGCACTGTCATGCTGTAATCACATCTGCTGTCTTATGTTCAAGTGCACATGTTCTAACAATTTTGGGAGAACATTACGTAAAAGTAAATTATACATACTCCCACACAGGCAGGCCGGTAAGAAATAAGACCACAAAATTATCCACCATACTGCACCGCGCGCTCACACTAAATCTCTGCTGATCGTTCACTAGAGTTGCATGTAGATTTTTAGGCCCTGCACATGGCTACTGCTAGTTTCAGGACGGTCTTTGATCATTCCCAGTACGCTGTGTTCAAATTCAACTGTCCACATGGTGCAATTTCCTCCGATTTCATGTAGGGGAATTTTAAGAGACCCTATCTCCCGAAGGCGAATATGGAGGCGTGGGAAAAATGCAGGAAAAGTTACTCTCCTATGAGGGCGACGGTTACGATATAAACGCCTTGCCTCTGGGATATTTCCCTTTATCTTTCCATGAATGAGGTGCACATCTGCCAGCTCGTGAACAGGGTAATCTGCCAGGGGACAGGCACATACAGATTAACACAATTAATTTTACTTAAACACCAACGTCTACAGTTTTACACGACGTGAATACCTGAACACTCTACCGTCGTAAGCAACACTTCCTATCCTGTTATACAGCAATTCCACACGTAACATCAGAGCGATCGGACACTGTATATCACTCACAAGCTGCGTGAGATGTCTACTATAACACAGCCACGCTAATTTATGCCATCCACATCAAAACTGCAATACAACCTTCCGCGAGCCACTTGCAAGTGGCATACAAGGGACGATAATTCCGCAAGTGCTGCTACGTCTAAGCAAATGTGCCACATTCTCTTTCCTCCGTGTTGGTATTTCATCCAGCTACAAAGTACATAGAGGACGTCGAAAAAATATTTTCCACCATTTGCTGCATGTGTTTTGTTCTAGAAACAATCTTCTTCTAAAAAAAATGTTCCACCTGTGAGAAAATCAAAATATAAGTTTGGCACTATTTTGGTATATTGACAATAGGAATGTAGTTTTTCGTAGGTCAGGATTAAGGGGCGTTTTTCCAACTCCAAGAGAGGGGAAAACCCCTCGAAAGTATCCCTAGAAGAAGATTTACCTAACGGATAAATTAAGTATACTGTTCCAGCGCATTTCTTTGCAGTAGCGGTTCGTGGTCTGTAGAAGTACCGGTTGCAATGTTGCAATATCAAAGGTATGTAGTTACGCGCAAGTGTTCCCCTCCCCCTAGTATTCTTGAGTCTTATCCAAAAATATTCAGGAAATATGAAGAGGATAGTCCTTATAAGCTCAATTTGTATATTTATTGATTAAAGTGTATTCTTTTATTATTGATTTAATATATGTTATTTCCTTTTTTTTTCAAACAACCACTATTAATGTACGTTTATATACAAAAACTTCTACGTTCATGTTATTGAACAAGAAATAAATCGAATATATAGCATGTGCTGTAAGCCATGAATGATATCGTTAACCCAGAAAGAAGGAAAAAAGCAAGAAAATTGCATATATTCATGCACACAGTTAAACAAAATTATTTAATTAAGTAAACTATGCATTATTTTAGAATGAAAGGTCTTTCTTCGTTCTTTTCGAACTTCAAATTCTTCTATGACTTCATTAAAATCTGAAATGTTGCTCGCCAAGTTTTTCTGAATAGAAAGCACTGGAAATATTTTCCGCTTTATTTTCTTTAAGGTACAGAAACACCTCTCTCCTCCGACAATATGCATTTTGTTAGCATTTCTTTGTATGAATATAAGGAACAAAGAGTTCATTTTCAGTAACTACGTATTTTTGTCTGCTGTTCTATTATAAAGAAGCATGAAATATAAGATTTTTTCCTTCAAAAATGAAAAAAAAAAATAATAATAGTTTAACATTCCAGCAATTTAGGCTAAAGAAGACAGATGAGTATTGAAAGTGAATAATTTGAGATTAATTTTGTATGCTCTCCGCCGGAAATTGAACACGGGATCATGTGCACGAGCGACACACAGCTAGGAATTAGACCAGTGGTAAGACATTCTCTTCTTCGAGTCAAGATCGCCCCCTTTCCCCCCCAGAATAGGATATTTTTTATTTTAAAAATAAAATTTATCTCAAGAATTTTTACCTTTGTATTATAAATGTAAAATAAAATCTATTGACTTCGAACGACTGCCCTCCCCCAAATATTCAGCTTGGATCCGCCCCTGCTACCACCAGACGCGTATTTGCTCTTTGCGAGTTTCTGTTTGGTGACTAACTTCTTTCTTCCAAGCATCTATATCTCACTCAACCTATCAATTGAGTCAAGCGCTGCCAAACGGAGGAATTCGTAACTACTACAGAAGCTGACTATATAGCCTACCAGTTGCAACGAAATAGCAACTGGAAACGTGTGATACGGGAGGATAGCAGCGATGGAAGAATAAATCCACTTCCTCATGTTAAGAGATAGGAGCTCGCTGCCATATGCTCAATGTTACTGCTTCCAGTGGCAACGCTTGCTGCCACTGGATTTGTATATCACTCTCTTTCTTTCAGTTTTTTTAAATTAATTTTTTTAGAAATGCATCAATACTGTTTTGCGCTCAAGAGCAAAGGTTTATTTTTTACTGATACACTACTTTAATACTTAAAAATATCTTTAGTATTAAAGAAATATCCGGTTGCACAACCATGCAACATATAGTACCAGCCGCCACTGTTTCTTTGTATCATTATGCAACATATACAACATCTCGTGTTTCGTCCATTTTTGTTGCTTCTGTTCACAGAAGTATCATATTCTACAGACTTACATAGTACGAGGAAGTAATCCTTTAGAGCAGCTTAGTTTCGACCAATATGTATCTGGAAAATCCCTTGTACACTCGTTCATCACATATGATCTTTGCATTTTTGAATACTATATGTTATGTTTCTTTACATACCGCCTGACTGTCCTATACACGATCTTTTTAAAACCTAATCTGGATCAAAGTGTATTTTTCCATTTTCACACACTCGTAACTTGGACAGAAAGCCGTTTATTTATCATCCATTATCAATAGCCTAGAAGATATAACCGTCATACGTTAAAGAATTCTTTTCGTTTATATTATTCTCCCGAGAGTTTATTCTGTGCTGAGACGAAATAGATCAATCACACATGTGTATGTCTCTTTCTTTCGAATTCTAAGTGTTCTAATTTGAACGATATACTATTACTTTTGATTGCTGAAATCTTGTACTTGATTGTTGTTCATTGCCCTCATTCAACGTTTAATAAAATAGTCGACGGAATACTCCAGTGTCTTTGGGAGCCACCCTGCGTCGCCACTGTACACTAATGGGATCTACGACTAAAAATAATGGACATTCTCTTTTACCTGACTTCGATCCGATGTTTTATTCTTGAGTTATGCCTGTTCTTACATTTTTCCGGCAAAGTTTCGTGTGATCAAGGCGCCAAAAGGAGGCATTTTTACACCCAGGTTGGTGTATACTAGGATGACCAACCGTCCCGTAAAAACGGGATTGTCCCGTTTTTTTCACAACCATTCCCGGTGTCCCGAAAAATTTTCCCGAGATGCCAAAATGTCCCGTATTTAAGTACATTAGGTACAAAAAAGCTTTCTATCTAAAATTTAGCAATTTATATTATTATTTTCTAATCACATAGCTTAGAAAATAATAATGTTATTATTTTCTAAGCTATGTGATTACATTGGAATATGTCTAATTACTGAGCAATGTCATTATGACGTTTGCGATTTTGGATGTGGTGGCTGCACTGTTTTCCCTCCTAGGCCTCCCCCTCCAAGACTCCCACTCTGCAGACGACAGTGCAAGGGACTGAAAGTCTTATGAAAAACAAACTGTTTTTACTCTCTGTTTCGGGTGGTGGAAGATTGAGGTACTGTCATCAGTACAGTACAGTGTTTCCGTGATTTGATAAGATGTAACATACTGTCACTTACGAAAGGAGAAGAAAAGTATAGCACTATAAAAGTGAAAGTAAAAAGAAAACTAGTTGTAAGTGAAATAATGTCTAAAAGTAAGACGATTCAAATAAAAGGAGTTGGAATCCGATGCTGAGAGTAGTTTGTTATAAATTCTGTCGGTGACAGATTTTGTTGATTGACAGATATTGATGAATGTTTTATATATTTTAGTAATGTGTTCAAAATTTCATTTTTTGTTAGTTGCTTATAGTTATTTGTTATTTAATTCATTTCGCAACCTTTCAATTGGTTTTAAAATGAAAAAGTGTAAATTTGCCCTTTTTTTGTGTGTGTGAGAGAGAGAAAGAGAGAGAGGAAAAGAGAACGGAGAGACAAAAATATATATTTAGGGGAGCAACCTATCCAAAAGTAAAAAGTTGTCCCGTTTTTTCTAGTTGACGATTTGGTCACCCTAGTGTATACTTTTCGTTTTGTATCCGTGTCAGGAGTCACCTCCTGCAGTTTATGTTAATTAAGTTACACTCTGTATATATACGGGCGCCATTTTATGTATTAAACCCCAAAGTTTGTTTATTAACGTAAATAGCTAACTGTGAAAACTTCTTTACTAGAGAAACATTTTTTTAGTTCTTGTAAGATTTTTTTGTCACACAAAATGAAGCTAAATATATACTAATAAATCAATCTATATATATAAAAGAGAACGTACAAATGCTTTGTTAGCTCATCACGCTAATACGGCTGAACCAATTTCTTTCATTTTTGGGGGGTTATTAAGATTTGGACCCTAGATGGTTTTTATCATATCACTTTAATTTTCAATTACCAGTGTCTTGAGATAATTGACCATTCAAGTGTCCATAACGTACAAATCCTTTGTTAGCTCATCATAGCTAAAACTAACCGTATTTATATGCAACCCACATGACCGTGTCACTCGGCGGGTTAACATAAATGACAGGCGATATAATGTTAACATTTACTCCAATCTTCTATGGTTTTTATCATATCACTTGAAAGCGAAAAAGTAAAAATTATCTAAGTAACAAAGTTTATTGCGTTCCAGGGTGACCGCAGCGAAGCGGGGTGAACGCTGCTAGTATAGCTATATTTTAGAAATACAATAGGCACTGATTATTCCAATACTGCTCTAAAACACACAGGAATAATCACATGACAAGGGCGCCTTACATAAAGGGTGCACTGTACACTTCACGGGTTCTTCACCAACAGTGTGCCATACAGAAAAATAAAACCGTTTATCTTTGATGTAGTTTCGCAAGGGCGCCTTTGCAAAGGGCGCACTGTACTCTTCATGAGTTCTTTACCAGTAGTAACAGTATGTATTCATGGTACAGTATTGTGCCATACAGAAGAATAAATGAAAACGTTTATCCTTGATGTGTTTTTGCAAGGGCGTCTTATGTAAAGATCGCAGTGTATTTATCATGGATTCTTTACCAATAATACCAATAATACAAAGAATTTATTGTTAGAAATGTACCTTTATATATAATGTGATGTTTCGGAGGCGCACCGGGACATGTCCCGGTGTCCCTGTGGGCCAGCACGGGCCTGCCCCCAGTTTAAAAAGAACCATAGTACTAACATGTCATCTGGTAGTTAAATACTTAAGCATACTCCCATAATTCCACAGTAAAGTGATGACGTTAATTAAGTTGTGTGTCTCTGCAGTTGCTGTACAATAAAATTGGAGTATTATTTACTAATTGTCTTCTTGTTTCAAAGTAGAATAGGAATTAAGGTATGAGAATAAGCTTATGTTTCAATAAGAAGTAATAAACAATATACCATTAATATTATACTCATTAACTCAATTTATTTTTTTTTTAATTTGCAAGATATGTAAGGAATCATTTAAAAAAACATAGCGTAGTTTCCCAAATCGCACTACTACTGTGTGTTCAAATCTCACCAGTGCGATTTTGGCTCCCGTGGTGTACTTGTTTTTCCTGGTTTCTTTCTCGATACAGTTCACACAAGATGGATACACGACAATATGGAAAATGGTCTCCGGTGTCTATAAATCGTGCTTTGACTGAGTGTAGAGAAAAGAAAATGAAATTAAATGAAATTAAAAGGAAGTGTTCTATTCCAGAGAAAACATTTTTGTGATATTACCGCGGTGAGGTCAGGGCCGAACTGGCCCACCCTGCTACCCTGCAAATGCAGGGTGAGCCACTCAAACAGGTGGGCCCCCTCCACCAATTTTAAAGAGATGTGCTCAATTA
The DNA here is from genome assembly GCF_964235325.1 of Thermobia domestica. Taxonomy (NCBI): domain Eukaryota; kingdom Metazoa; phylum Arthropoda; class Insecta; order Zygentoma; family Lepismatidae; genus Thermobia; species Thermobia domestica. The sequence continues at coordinate 24,035,219 of NC_137465.1, read as the reverse complement.
AACCTACCAACATCAAAAATATCAGGTGACTCCCGCAAACTTGTATTTTGCATTAAAAAAGATGTAAAGTTAAACTTTCATGAACAGACCTTTTTCTTCTTCACGTTTGTCGACTTGAACAGGTTCCGTCTATGAGACAATCAGGCCCTAAAACATTGTGGGGTTTGTGATACAGCAGTTGTTAAAAACCAGCACGTTAACTACTACTTTTTTTAAATGTAAGAAACACAATAGATTTCAGGCTGTTATTGGATTTGGATACCATTGCCTACTCCGGTCCTTTTACAAGCCGGCGAGTGGCGATGTTTTAAAGAAACAATAGTTTCGTAGATATTGTTATTGTGGGAAGTGGAGATGAAGCCGGAACGCTTTTGAACTGCATTGTCCTCAGACCAAGCTTCAAAGAAAGAAATCGGAACAGGCTTCGTTGTTCTTTTTCAGCGCGGTAAAGCGAAAAGAAATTAGTCGCCATTATCAACGATTGTTTTATACAAACCTCAAACAATTACTATGAAGTTGCTGCCCTCGGCTCGTTTTTTAATGTGTATATTACATCGAGGAGCAAATCCGATAGCAGCAATTCAAGTATTGGAACACCAGTTACGTGTCGTTTGTCGTGGAAGACAGATGTGGTTGTGTCAGTATGGATGTTAGGAATGATTGTAAGATTACTTGTAACGAGTCGCCTTGAGGACACCCCCGGATCTGCGACTAGATGGACTCGTCCCATAATCACGAAGTATGAGAAGCAAAAGATTGTTAAAAATAAGAAATAAAAAGGGAATAGATATTTGCATTATGTAATTGTGTTGTTTAAAATCATGTTAGCTCTAACTTTTATACATATTCAATCTATGTATTTTTCAGTTAATTTAAAAAAAAAAGTAGAAAGGAAAGAGTAGGAGTGCGCGTATCTAAGAACTATAATGGAAATCATTCATGTCTGCTAGCGCGTCACGTGATAGTTCGAAGCTTCGAGGTATGCGGTTGCCTTGTGCCCGCATACTCTTTCTTAGTTGATCAGCCAGGACGGATCATTTACTCATGGTTGGATGTGTAGTGACGGTTATCGAACGAAACGTGTATCAGTTGTTGCGTGGTGTCGATGTCTGTGTCTGTGTTTAACAGTGATGTCGGAAGGGGGGAATGAATATATTGGGCATAACGGCAAAAGGAAAGAAAAGTGTGGAAAACAGTGCTTTGTGTTATGAAATTAATTGCAGTTTCTCGGAAGCAAGTATTTCTGTTAAGCTTCTTTTCTTATTTTAAGCAGAAAGATTACAGGAGAATAGGAGTCGAGGCAGGAGTTGTGCGGGGGACCAAAGGAGGTCAACTTTGTGCCCGCTTATATGTTATGAATTTGTCCTAATAACCAGTGTAATCATTTTGATTGCTATAATCTTAATTGTATTTGGTTAGTTTGTGGAGCATTTTTGCCCCAAAGGACGAAATCTACATTTTTTTGTGGGACAATAGATCTGTGAAAAGAAAAGAGAGAAACTGAGAAACGATAGTTAGTTGCTTTGGGTTTTATGCAGGAAGCTTTTCCCTTAGTGAGCTCAACTGCTACTGCAAGTAACCATTCGTATGCCAAAACTAATTTCAGTTTGAACTTTTGGCGAGAATCTTTTAAAAGGTTCTACTTAAAAAGTGCCGTTTTGACCAATATGTTTGTTCGCTTCAAGTTTCGTGTCGATGGTCAGTCAACGAAGCTAAATCCAATATATTAAGGCTGTAGAACAAGGTAACAAGAAGACGGAAAATTTGGGTGAGTGAATTTTCAATTTAAGTAGTAGATTGGTCAATTTGTTAACAAATCTTATCTGGTAGTGATTGGAGTTGTTTCCGCTTTGATTAGGACGCTAATTGCATTTGATTTAATTTGCCATAGTAGGGATCTGTTTCATGTTCTAGTTAAATCCTCCCCAGAGTGTTATTTTGAATTTGGTGGAATGATAATCCGGGAGTATTGATCCGAATAATTTTGAAGAATAGTATGAAGTTTGCCATTATTCCTTGTGGATATGTTTTTGAATATTGTAGCGTTATTAAGACTCGTCATTTCGTGCGTAATTAAATTTATCTCTGATGAATGGTTTCCATTGATATTCTAGATCGAGCACTTAAGAGTAAAACTTTTCAGAGTTATTAAATTTGAAGGTTTATTGTGGAAACGTTTGATTATCATAAAGATTAGTTATTGTGGAATCAGTATTTTACATCATTTGGAAATCTAGTAAATTTCTCCAAGTTTATACAGTCACGTCCAAAAATAATAGGACTAGGTATAACTTTTGGTAACGAGTGTTGTATTATAAATTTTATTAATTTGATTGGAAAGAAATTCATACGATTAACTGTGATATTTCTTGATGTCACCAATTAATGATCGATGTACAGTCGGTGGCAAAAGTAATGGTACCATAGAATTTTGAGTCAACATTGAATCTTTCACTTGATATTTAACAAAGAAATTCTCTGAATAGAATATTTGAATTGATGAAATATTTTTGAGACTCATTAGCTTCAGACTTATTATATTATTATTAAATTTTCAATTACGTCGATAAATTACTTTTTGACTTTTAGTGTTGTATTCAAATGAATTTAGGTTCATATCTAGATACCGAGATTGCTATTAGGTATTGCAATTAAATTAACAATCAATTTTTGAATCAAATTAATTTATAATTTAAATTTTGAAATCACTTACGAATTATTTCGCGACTTAAATTTATATACATTTTTATTTTTATATATATATTTTTCTTTTGTTGTTATTGCTGCTTTGTGCATATAAATTAATCTAACGTATTAGTATATATGCACAAGCATCTCTCTTTGAAATAAAGTTTGTTATTGAAAATTTGAAATCTGTTTTTCCCATTATTTATGATTATTTGTTATATCCTGTTTATTTTGTGCTTTGCATTAACATATTCACAAGGAATATCCATCCGTATAGCCTATCGCAGCGACTTTGTGTTTATGTGTCTGTTCGGCCAAGACCCTTCTTTCAGGTTTGCTACTCGAGTTTAAATCGATTGTTGAATTAAAATTCTTTTATTTTTCTTCTTTATTAAGACTCTCGACTTGGATTCGTGTGGCGGGACTAGGAGGTAAGGGTCGTTACAGTAGCTAAGAAAGAGTATATATATATATATATATATATATATATATATATATATATATATATATATATATATATATCAGAATTAGAAATATATCTCTCCGTATTATAATAGTAAAAAGAGAATCAGTTTTCTAATATTATTTGATAAAAAATTTTCTATGTCTATTCCCTTAATTTGTTTATGCTTCTCTTATGCAAAAGTTCTGCGATTTAATTGAAATAATTGGGAATAATTCTGATTTCTTGTCTCTTCCGAATATTGAAATTTCGCAGCTAGTTTTGGTCGAGTCGATTTTCATTTGTGTAGTAGTAGTAGTAGCATTAGACTTAGCTTGTATTTATGTTAATATTAAGTAACATTTATTCAATATTACTTGTATTGTGTTTATACATACTGAATTTCAGTACAATGGAGGATCTTAGATATCATAGTTATTGATATTCCTGATTCCGAATATTTAACGTTGGATGCCACAGGGCATGTCGATTTAGATAGAACTTTAGAATTTGGGTCTTTTAACATGGAATTAACTCCTCCTACGCAGGGTAGTTTATATATACGTCAAATACCATCGCCTTTTGTTAATTTGTCTAATCGATCCAGCCAATTGTCGAATGGTACTTTCGGTTTCAGCCGCATAGTTAATGCTACTAGTTTAGATGGTTCTAGAATGGATCAGAGACAGGTGTCCTTTGCTGAACCGATGTTAAATGAAAATAATTCAATACCTTCCGAGAATAATCCTGTAGGTGATGAGCGGTTGCGTCATCGATACTTAAATTTAGGAAATTATTACAAAAGAGTTTCTTTTATTAGAAATTCAACTCCTCGAGTGGGTAGTAATAATATGTTTGCTCAGAAATCCAATTTCTGGTCAGAGGATAGAAACGCCGAATCATGTAGACGTAATGTAGTTTTTTCAAACCCAGGTTCTCATGTAGAGTCTAATCGCTCTAACTCTGATATTGAGCATAAGCTAATGATCAAATATACTCATATGCGATCTTTGAGTTATTTAGAAAATAGGTTACGAGACATTAAGAATGTTAATGGCAAAAATAGTATTCAGGTTTTTGAAATGCTATTCAAGTTGGAAGAAATATTAATGGATAGCAGTTATTCTTTAGGAATGCTACTTTCTGTCTTGATACCTAAATGTGAAGCGGAAGTATTAAAAGAAGTAACTTCAGCATTAAATGAAAACATGAGTTCGGTAAATTTTAAGCAGAGTCTTTTGATGAAATTTGTAACTCCCGTTCACTAATAGGAGAACGTGTTTATAGAAAACAACGAATAACTGAATTTTAAATGATTATGTGAAATCAATTATAGTTTCCATGTCTGTTTTGAACATGAGTATTGAGGAAGGAGACTTGGTAAAAACAATTTTATGCGGAATGAATCCAAGTATTAGGTTCAAAATGTTGAATTATTGTGTACCTTCGAATAGGTGGGAATTGTTAGACATTTCTGAGAAATTTCTTTTAAGATATAGAGAACAATTAGAATATAATAGATTTTGTGGGATTAACAAAGGCAAACCAAATATGGTATTATCAAATAATAGTTTGTCGACTCGAGATATTAAGACAGAAGATAATAGTGTTAAATCAAAACATAATGTAAAACTGAATTCAATGAATGAAATATCTAGGAGTTCGATTTCTTCAGAGTTTCGTTCATCCAAAAATAGTCCTGAAATGGACGGAGTTGTTGCGACTTTTGTGGTTGCCAAAGTGAACAATATACTAACTAGTGTTTGTGTCGATGGGGGGTCAAGTTTCAACCTCGTTACCATTGATATGGTCAGGCGTTGTGGTTCCGAGAAATTTATTTACGAAGTTGAAGAGAAAACTGTTAATTCTCCTTCGGGCCTAAACTTCATAACAAAAGAAGAAATTGTGCTTACTATCAATCTTTCGGGATATTTCCAAACTGTAACCTTCAAGGTGGTTGAACAATTACCTTGTGATTGTTTGCTTGGAATGTCATTTCTTCGTACTACGTCTGCTATATTAGACTATGTTAAAAACCTTTTAACTTTGAATAATGGAAAAAAGAGGTTACGACTTCTATATCGGCGGGATGTGTTTAAACAGAATATTGATGGATTTAAATCCAGTGATCGTGGTGGTCAGCGAAAGTTTTGGCAGAATAAGTCGTCTTCTGCGAATGTGGTCAATAAGAATTCTTCGGGCCAGACTTCATTGTTCTTCAGGGCCGATTTATCTTCCATGGGGATAAAAGAAAAAGGGGTCCAGTGTGATTTGGATTTACAGCATCTGGAATCTCAGATGTTAACAATCAACGCTCCGAGTTCTTCGCAACTTTTAGAGCTGCGAGATTTAATCGAATGCATCTTGTCTAAGGGACATAGTGATGCAGTGGTAGCGTATCCCGAGATGGAAGAAAAGAAACTGGGGACAGTTGATAATCATGATAATCAGGACTTAGTGAAGTGTGATGCCTTCAATCATCGAACATATACTTTGGTTCATTTAGCCATGATAACCAACTATGAACCTGTTGAAAAGACTGATGATCATCCTAGATCGGCTGTCAGTACGAGTCCCAAAGGTCATTTTGATCGAAATACTTCGTCAGTGTTGGACTACAAACAGGATTCCACTGTTTGTAAAGAATCTTCAGGTCGATCAACTTTGAAGAAAAAGAAGACGAAGAAGAAGAAACTTTCCAAAGAGATGTTGAATCGAAGTGAACATGCTAAGCCAAAGATTGAAGAAGACATAGGCGCTTCGGTCCATCAATGTTCAAAGCTAGTTGATGAAAAGGAAGTGAAAATCATTTCGTCGGAAGCTTCAAGTGCTGACGTTGAATTAGTTGAAAATTTTCGTAAGCTTTTAAAACGAAATAAGAAGTATGTGATGGAGAACTTACCTCGTCGGACTCTTAAACTTGATCATTCCGGACAGGTGAAAAAACATGATGGCATACAGGTTGAGAAACCTAAAAGTGACGATACCTGGAGTTATCGGGATCCGGATGTTGAATCATTTATTGACTCAGTTAAGAACGAATATGCTGATGTTATAACCGAACGCGTTGGGTGTATAAAAGATTTTGTTGGTAGCCTTTATTTGTCTGACAACAAGCCATTTAAGCAGAATCCTTTTCCAATTCCCAAGAATAAAAGAAAAACTTTTTGATGATCAAATCAGGGACTTGATAAGTCAGGGAATATTGGTAGAGGTTGACCACTCGAATTATGCGAGTAGTTGCTTTTTGGTAAAGAACAAAAATAACACTTTTAGGATCGTGGGAAATTACGTTAAAGGGAATGAACTCACTGTTAACGACTCTTATCCATCTCCCAGTATTGAAGAGTGTTTAGCTGGGCTTGCAGACAACCGTTTTCACAGCAAAATTCTATCTCAAAAAGCTTATGACCAAATATTATTAGATAATAACTCGCGTGACATAACTACTATTGTCACCCCTAAAGAGTTATATCAATATACCAGGGTACCTGTTGGTATGAAGACTGGTAGCAACATTCTATCGTGTGTCATGCATAAGATAATATGTGATCTAGAGAATGAAGGTGTTAAATCTTTTTTTGATGATGTCTTGATATCCTCATATAATATAGAGTCACAAGGAAACTATCCGAAAGGTATAAGAACGTTTTAGGAAATATAATGTTACGGTTTCGCCGGATAAGTGTATGTTTTTCCATATTAAAATAAACTACTTAGGATATGTAATTTCCGGTGACCAGATGAAAATTGATCCGGCTAGAGTCGCCGCGATTAAAAATATACCTCCAACTCGAAATAGGAGAGGCCTTATGAAAATACTTGGTTTCTTTAGCTATTATGCTAAGTTTGCATCTGAGATGCAAGAGATCATGGGTCGTCTCAGTGAATTGAAGTCTACAAATAGCATATTTGTCTGGACTTCACAACATCAGAATATTCTAGATAAGTTGAAGATCTTAATGGAGAATGTAGTCCTTAAGACTCCGGATTTAAAAAAAAAAGGTTCACGCTTAACGTTGACGGATCTGGAAAATGTATCGCGGGTTGTCTGTCTCAGGAAAATAGCAAAGGGGAAATGCAACCCGTCGCTTACTATAGTAAGAAATTGTCTGAGACAGACAAACAACGTAGTATATATGAAATAGAGTTCATAAGTCTCGTTAAAACCATTGCCAGATTCAGACATTATTTGGTACGTGAGTTTGATGTCCTGACGACAATAAGGCCTTAACTTGGAACTTGAGTAAGTCCAAACGTCTATTAAAGTATGGACCTCTCGTCGATACCCTTTGTCAATTTTCTTTTAAAATAAAACATGTTAGGTCAAGCGACAATTTAGTTGCCGATGTTTTGACAAGGGTTTACGATCCATTTGAATTTAACGTTATAGATGGTCCAATGGGTTTGGCAGCCTTTAATAACAATATGAGATTGGCGTATTCTTGGAGACTTCCATTAGTAAAGGAGCCAATAGATCAATTACAAAAGGAAGATCCGGAATTAAGAATGTTGATAGATAAAATTAGTAGTGGTGATTCTCTTCAAGGATACATCCTTAATAAGAATATTCTCACGAAGAGAACTAATTCTGCCCTCAATCCCTATAAGATAGTAATTCCCAAGGACCTGCGGAGAGTCTTAGTGGAGTACTATCACAAGGATAAGTTGGTTGGTGGACAATCCGGGATTTATAAGACTGAGAAAGCTCATGAAACGCTTTACGTGGGATAAAATGAAAGAAGAGGTGACAGAATTTGTTAGGACATGCCATAGGTGTCAATTATCTAAAGAACAGAATCAACGAAAAATGGGTCTTCTTTTGTCGGAGTTTAGCAAAAGAGTAGGGGCACACTGGATGTTTGATATTATAGGAATTTTGCCCAATTCTAAAGGATATAAGTTTATCTTAAGAGGTGTCGATAATTCCAGTCGTTTTGTAGTACTAGAGAAATTGAGAACCTTAACATCGACATCTATAGCCTGTAAGATGACTGAGATTTTCAGTAGACTTGGCTTCCCAGAAGCAATATCGACTGATAATGCCTCAGTCTTCGTTTCTGATTATTTCAGGAAATTCCTATTTGGGCTTGGAATTAAACATATCAAACTAAGTCCATACCATCCAGGTGGTAACGCTGCGAAGAGATTCATAAAAACCTTGAAATCCTCCATTGGAGCTTATTTTTCTAATAAGCAACATTTATGGGCTACGCTTATTCCAGACCTTCTGTACACTCTAAATATTAGCGAGCACTCTGGGCTAAAGATGTGTCATCGAAGCTCTTTATGGACGTCCGAGTTATACCCCTTTGGAAATCCGATGGAACATCTGTGAGTCCGATCTCGCTGGTAAATCTTCCCAAGAAATTTGGCTGAAAGCCTTGGCCAATATGGAAAAAAGCTGGAATAATAGGAGGAAGCTCATGATGCAGCGTAGAAGAGAAGTGAACTTAAATATTGGAGATAAGGTTTTACTCCGAACACATGTTAAATCATTTTTAAAGGATCGTATAGCCAAATCTCTAAGTGACAAATGGCATGGGCCTTATGTTGTCAGGAAGTTCCTCAAACCCCATACCATTCTTGTCTCTGACGAGAACGATTCTATGACTCTCGTTAATTAAATCGGAATTAGTACTGGAAGAGATAAGAAAATTTGGTAAGAGATAGATAATTATATAATTGAGAATATTGCAAGGAATTATGTGTATATATTTTTAGAGATGTGTAATTTCTTTGTTTTGTTGAAAGAATTCTGAAACCGTGGCCACGGATTCAACAAAATTTGTCATTATGGTAAGACTAATTATAGAGTGTATTAATATTTATCTTAATAATTTATAAATAGTATTTAATGAATTATGTATATATTTGATTTGTATATATTTTAATATATTTTTCTTCTATATTGTAGCCATTGTATATTCCTTGCCAATTGGTGGAAAATTTTTTGCATGTTGCAAAAACTTTTTACGGAGGGGTGCATGTAACGAGTCGCCTTGAGGACACCCCCGGATCTGCGACTAGATGGACTCGTCCCATGATCACGAAGTATGAGAAGCAAAAGATTGTTAAAAATAAGAAATAAAAAGGGAATAGATATTTACATTATGTAATTGTGTTGTTTAAAATCATGTTAGCTCTAACTTTTATACATATTCAATCTATGTATTTTTCAGTTAATTTAAAAAAAGTAGAAAGGAAAGAGTAGGAGTGCGCGTATCTAAGAACTAAAATGGAAATCATTCATGTCTGCTAGCGCGTCACGTGATAGTTCGAAGCTTCGAGGTATGCGGTGGCCTTGTGCCCGCATACTCTTTCTTAGTTGATCAGCCAGGACGGATCATTTACTCATGGTTGGATGTGTAGTGACGGTAATGGAACGAAACATGTACCAGTTGTTGCGTGGTGTCGATGTCTGTGTCTGTGTTTAACAGTGATGTCGGAAGGGGGGAATGAATATATTGGGCATAACGGCAAAAGGAAAGAAAAGTGTGGAAAACAGTGCTTTGTGTTATGAAATTAATTGCAGTTTTTCAGAAGCAAGTATTTCTGTTAAGCTTCTTTTCTTATTTTAAGCAGAAAGATTACAGGAGAATAGGAGTCGAGGCAGGAGTTGTGCTGGGGACCAAAGGAGGTCAACTTTGTGCCCGCTTATATGTTACGAATTTGTCCTAATAACCAGTGTAATCATTTTGATTGCTATAATCTTAATTGTATTTGGTTAGTTTGTGGAGCATTTTTGCCCCAGAGGACGAATTCAGCATTTTTGTGGGACAATAAATCTGTGAAAAGAAAAGAGAGAAACTGAGAAACGATAGTTAGTTGCTTTGGGTTTTATGCAGGAAGCTTTTCCCTTAATGAGCTCAACTGCTACTGCAAGTAACCATTCGTATGCCAAAACTAATTTCAGTTTGAATTTTTGGCGAGAATCTTTTAAAAGGTTCTACTTAAAAAGTGCCGTTTTGACCAATATGTTTGTTCGCTTCAAGTTTCGTGTCGATGGTCAGTCAACGAAGCTAAATCCAATATATTAAGGCTGTAAAACAAGGTAACAAGAAGACGGAAAATTTGGGTGAGTGAATTTTCAATTTAAGTAGTAGATGGGCCATTTTGTTAACAAATCTTATCTGGTAGTGATTGGAGTTGTTTCCGCTTTGATTAGGACGCTAATTGCATTTGATTTAATTTGCCATAGTAGGGATCTGTTTCATGTTCTAGTTAAATCCTCCAAAGAGTGTTATTTTGAATTTGGTGGAATGATAATCCGGGAGTATTGATCCGAATAATTTTGAAGAATAGTATGAAGTTTGCCATTATTCCTTGTGGATATGTTTTTGAATATTGTAGCGTTATTAAGACTCGTCAATTCGTGCGTAATTAAATTTATCTCTGATGAATGGTTTCCATTGATATTCTAGATCGAGCACTTAAGAGTAAAACTTTTCAGAGTTATTAAATTTGAAGGTTTATTGTGGAAACGTTTGATTATCATAAAGATTAGTTATTGTGGAATCAGTATTTTACATCATTTGGAAATCTAGTAAATTTCTCCAAGTTTATACAGTCACGTCCAAAAATAATAGGACTAGGTATAACTTTTGGTAACGAGTGTTGTATTATAAATTTTATTAATTTGATTGGAAAGAAATTCATACGATTAACTGTGATATTTCTTGATGTCACCAATTAATGATCGATGTACAGTCGGTGGCAAAAATAATGGTACCATAGATTTTGAGTCAACATTGAATCTTTCACTTGATATTTGACAAAGAAATTCTCTGAATAGAATATTTGAATTGATGAAATATTTTTGAGACTCATTAGCTTCAGACTTATTATATTATTATTAAATTTTCAATTACGTCGATAAATTACTTTTTGACTTTTAGTGTTGTATTCAAATGAATTTAGGTTCATATCTAGATACCGAGATTGCTATTAGGTATTGCAATTAAATTAACAATCAATTTTTGAATCAAATTAATTTATAATTATAATTTTGAAATCACTTACGAGTTATTTCACGAGTTAAATTTATATACATTTTTATTTTTTATATATTTTTCTTTTGTTGTTATTGCTGCTTTGTGCATATATATTAATCTAACGTATTAGTATATATGCACAACCATCTCTTTAAAATAAAGTTTGTTATTGAAAATTTGAAATCTGGTTTTCCTATTATTTATGACTATTTGTTATATCCTGTTTATTTTGTGCTTTGCATTAACATATTAACAAGGAATATCCATCCGTATAGCCTATCGCAGCGACTTTGTTTTTATGTGTCTGTTCGGCCAAGACCCTTCTTTCAGGTTTGCTACTCGAGTTTAAATCGATTGTTGAATTAAAATTCTTTTATTTTTTTCTTCTTTATTAAGACTCTCGATTTGGATTCGTGTGGCGGGACTAGGAGGAAAGGGTCGTTACATACTGTAAAGAAAAAATATAAAATGGTGCTAAAAAGCGAGAACACAAACGAAGATGTGATTTACAAAAAGCTGCATCTGACCCAAAACAATGTAGGCTATTTGAATCTGTGATGCCCCAAGAAACAAATAAGCGTGATGTGACTCATTCGAGTACTGCAGGACAGTTGCCAGGTATTTGTGTTTTTTCTGTCTAAGGTGTTTATAAATTATAATGTATACACCACGTCTTTGGATGATTTCAGTCAATTGTAGCTTATATTTTATGGCTATTTTTACTTGAAACTACACAACGTTAACAGGCGACCTCGAAATTAACTGAACTGTTTGCTGCCACGTAGTACTTTCAGACGGGTCAGATCAGGCTTGATATGATAATGCCAATAAAAATGATAATGCCAATTACACACTGTATGAGTTACTATTAAACTGCTCCTACTTCAGATTGTTTGTAATTAATCTTTTGCTTTTGTATGTTTATATGGGATAGTATTTATTGGTTTGAAGATGGACTTTTATATGTAAGACATATGAAGAATGCCAAGTACATTTTTTACATTTTTATACAGTGGGCCCTCTTTTCAGTTTAGCAGGGTGGGCCCTATATTTGCCAGTCCGCCCATGCACGTGGAACCTGCCGGAGTAATAGTTCGAACGGTGTAAATGGTAGACAACCAGCCTTTCCTGCTGAAGCAGAGAAAGAATTGATCAGCCTTATTTTAGAATTAGAAGCATAGTTATTTGGACTTACAGCACTTGATGTTCGTCGTTTAGCGTACCAAGTCAATGAACAAAACCCTCATCTCCAAAATCCATTTAACAGCGAAAAGCAGATGGCAGTAAAGAAAATGGTATTATAAGTTTATGAAGCGTCAGCCACAGCTTAGTCTACGTCAGCTAGAAAACGCGTCTGTAAATCTTGCGAAAGGATTTAACAAAATTAAATGTGTATCATTTCTTTAATGTTGTTGAAAAAACTAGCGGACGAACATGAACTCAAGGGACTTCGAATTCATAATGTAGACGTAACTGGTTTCCAAACTGTGCAGAAGAAAAATCCAAAAATAGTGTCAATAAAGGGGAAAAAATGAAACGAAATGAAATCTTTAAGTTTTACGTCCCACGTTATGCCAGTTAGGCTAAAGGAAACGGTGATGATGAGAGATGAGTGAAATGGTGGAATGAGGAAAGTAGGAGGAAACGGGAGAACCCCGAGAAATCCCACGAGCACGGTGTTTGTCCACCTACGGCACGAGCTGGGATCAAACCAGGGACCCCAAGCACTGGAGGTGAAGGCTCTACCACTGAGCCACCGCGCCCCCATCAATAAAGGGGAAGAAGCGTGTTGGATATTTGACAAGCGCGAAAAGAGGTGTGAATATTACAGTCGTCTGTTGTACAAACGCAGTTGGTTCATATGTTTTTACTATGATCATTTTGAAACGAGCGCGTAAGGATTGTTCACTGGCGAATGAAAGCTCCTGCAGGAAGCATTGTAGAGATTTCAGAAAGGAGTTATATCAATAGCGAAATTTTTCTGAAGTGCTTCATTTTGTTGCGCGTGTTAAACCGTCTAAGGAAGAGAAGGTGCTTCTCTTATTGGATGGACACACCACATATTTAAAAAACGTGGAAGTAATCGATCTGGCCAGGAAAACGGGCGTCTTGCTACTATAATTTCCAGGTCGCACGACACATCGTCTCCAGCTGCTGGTCGTTTCTTGTTCCAAACAATTCCAGCTTTACTACGATGAAGCATTGGCAAAATGGCACAGCACCAATTCTCCCCCGTTTAAACAATGTCACGTGTCTAGTATTCTTTCTGAATCCTATCGAAGAGCAGCAACGATGACCAATGGTATGAGCGGTTTCGAATCTACTGGTATATGGCCAGTGGATTGATATATATTCCGAGACTGTGACTTCGTACTTACATCGACCCCAATGTTAGACAATCAGGTAGAACAGACAGAATATGTAAAAAGCATAAGAATTTTGGACGTTTCAACAAATATAGCAACATGTCTACCACTAATGAAAATTGAGAGATCGGAAAATCGCCAAAGCTAATATAAACGGTTCATGAAATCATTACGCTGCCCAGTCCAATAGCAGGAAGAAGTAGCCCTACCAACAGGCAACCACAGAGAACAGAAGTTCTCTCATCAAGTCCTAACAAAAAGCATCATGAAGAATAACGGCAAAGGCAATCAAGAGTATCCAAACGTGTGGAGAGACCTAATCTTTCTGAACCGTCAGCTAGGTCTGCATGTGCTTCAGGAATCCTTAACATCAAAAAGTGTGCTCGATAAATAGATACATCCAAACTACATATTCGCAGTGTTTCAAATGTGACTATTGAAATATATGAACAACATTGATTTTGCATCCTTTGTTAACAAAATTTAGTCGAAAATATGGTAGTGTGTTTTGGGTAGTCTTGTCTTGAATTCTCTTGTGCGGGTGTTTCAGCAAACGTAGATTCCAATGTGCACATGAGATGTAGCTGTTCGTGTTTTCCATAAATACGGATTCGTTTACTTTTCATAGGTTTACGAACAACATTGCTCATGGATTATTGCAAATTGAATCAACAATATGGACATTTTTCTTTTAAGATATATTCTTCCTCGTATTAACAACACTAAGATAAAAGAAATTGATATATCACATAAATATTAATTTGTTTTACTTATAGATTGCATTTTTACTTAGATTATTTCTAAGGTGTTAGTTTTTGCTCGGTTATTTTATTGCAGTATCATTGCTCTTTAAAGATGTATTATTCTTCATCTTAATATAACATGAATAAAATAATGCCATATTCCATGAAATTATAATTTATTTTACCCATATGCTTTAGTATAAAATGTGCATAGGCCTATATTCAAATGGCGGTGCGATTTTGGCTTAACATAGTGCAATTTGGGAAACCTGTTCCGTAAATCGCACCGATCGTAATCTTTTAAAATATCCTCATTTTTATCATGCTAACGATAAGATATCGTTATGAAATCATGGTACAAGAATTGGAAAACTATAAAGTTCAATACGATCATAAATCATTTTAAATTTCTTCAAAAGTTTCGAATTAAAACCATTTATGTAAAAATTATTGCGATTTTTGCTACTCTCCCCTATAAAAGGACTTCATTGGTCAGCGATGTGCCTGTCTCGTATAGTTGTATGTTTGGACTTATTTTTTCATGGAGTCAACTTCACTCTTTGTTTGGTTTTAAAATTTTATGATTTCTGGTTTCTTCTTGAAATTCTCCTTGTCATCGCATGTGTCATGGTACATGGTGCTGAGAAAAATGATGATATTGTTTTTTTTCGGCACGTAGTTTACTAGGTTGATTGAAGGCGAATTGTGATGTGCAAGGCTGTCTTGTCTTGATATTGATCTGAGCAGGTGGAATTTCACGTCTGGTTTTCCTTATTGTGCCAACAATAGTTATCCACTGTATCAAGAGTTAATTAGCTAAATCATCACTTGTGAAAAACTTACTATATTTCTCTCAGAGTTTCGCAGCTCTAAAGTTAACAGGGGATATTGATAAGAGTAGGTGAAACATAGAAACACCAGACAGGGTTGAAAGGACCTATAAGTGTTCCAAGTTCAAAGCATCTACTATTATAACCATCAGTAAACAAAAAGAAAAGGATTCCAACCATTTGGTAGGAATGTGCAATAAAAATAGAGCATGACTTAAAAAGTTTAGGAGCGGCTTTGAACTTGTAAAGGACACAGCAGCTACTAAAGTCCTCATGTTACAAACAGCGAGGCTCTCGAGATTAATATCAAGAACGACAATAGCAGGACATAAAAAGCATTGAGAGAAGCATTGGAATATAGTGCCGAAATCTATCGGCAACATCTTCACCAGCTTAGACTGTGCAGAAATGTAGCCATAAGGGAACATGTGGGGACCTGGCCACTCAAGCGATAACATACAATCCCTCAAAATGGAGTTTGTTAGTTATGTGTTCAATAAAACCATTTTAATATTTGATAAAAAGTGCTCAGCTAAAATAGTATTTTCTCAAGTAAACTGTTCCAAATACAATGACAATTTCTTAGATACGCACAATTGCTCCACTTTCCCCTACTTTTGTATTGCTCGGACTCACACAAGAAGAAATTATTTAATTTTTTTATAGTACTGTGTGAAT
The DNA here is from genome assembly GCF_964235325.1 of Thermobia domestica. NCBI lineage: Eukaryota > Metazoa > Arthropoda > Insecta > Zygentoma > Lepismatidae > Thermobia > Thermobia domestica. The sequence goes on along the minus strand of NC_137465.1, from coordinate 24,019,478 downwards.
GAACAATACTTCGATTAGCATAACTTACACACGTTTCTTTGAAATACATAAAACAGTTTAGTATATACATGGAAGGATTGGTCCATTATTTAAAAATTTTTTGAAACAAAATCTACAAGGTTCACTCTCTGGAATTTGCGATATTTTTCTTATTTTTTTTTTGTATTTAAATACTGTTTGTGACAAGGAAAAATTATCCCTTAATAAAATACCATATGTCAAATGAGAGTGGAAGTACCTGTATGCAGCATATGTACTAGTTAATAGATTTATACTTACAGCCATCTTCAATTTACGTAATGCATATACCGCTCTTGATATTTTATTACATTGTTGCATAATATGAACTTTCTATTGTAATTTGACATATAAGTGTAACCTAATAAAATAACTGAGGAATCATGTGTGTCAATCATGGAACCATGAAATGAAAGTAATACGTTCCTGTTGTATTTTGATTCAATTTTACTTTATAGTGAAACAACCAAGAGGCACAAGAGCTAATATAATTGTGTTTCGTTATATAAGTCGTGTCATCGGTATACGCAGGTGTTAAAGTGATGGCGGAGGATGTTGTCCGTTTACTTTCAAGAAAAATCTATGCTGTCCCTCCGTTTCCTAAAAAAAAGTTACAATGAGCAAAAATATTCACCGGAGACGGCGTGACGTCATGCGTCCCCGTACCTTTGAAGATTCGCTTTTACCCTGGGCATACATAAAGAGTGGTTTCTCACAAGTAATCAGGTAGATCGGTAGGAATATATAAATACAATAACAATCACAAAAAGTATGCCAGAAACTAAACGCCCTGCATTTTGGTAACTGTCGACATTGAGATTGCATAATTTACGGATAGTAGAATCAACTCCCGTAAAAGTAGGACCATAAATTCATATTTTATTATTTTAAAGTCATAATATTTTTAAAAATTAATGTAAAATACTACGACATACAGTCTTTAGCTTAAAACGATCTGCACTATACAATATGATCCATTTCATATTGATCTAGTGGTTAGTACGTACTTTTGGTGCAAACGGTCTCAAGTTCGATTGTCGATGAGAGAGCACAAAATTCACTTTCTCATCATCCACTTTTATTAATGATTCGTCTACTTTAGTGTAAACGGCATAACTGTTGGACGTTAAAGTAAAAAAAAAAAAAAAATCATTCTTTTACGAACCATAGGAGTAAGTGAATGATTACGAAGCATTTCTTTGGATGCGATCCTAGAAAGGAAGTAACTATAGAATATTAAATAGGAACAAAATAGTTTCAAGCACAAATGGTATTAAACTACTTGGCATTGAATCAAGAACTCCTAACCTAATCAGAAAGTAATCTCTCCACAGATTGCCACTCTATCGCTGAGCCACAATACGTTCCTAGGAAGTTGGTTTCCAGTACTATTTTTTCTCTTTATTTAGAAGCAAATAATTAACAGAATTATTTAAGAAGAAAATGTAAACGTAATTTCATAGCTTTAATATTCTCTCACAGTATTCGCATCAATAGCCAAAATTCGGTTATTATCGAAAGAAATTTATTATATTTGACAATACATGCATACGAAATCAAATTAATTCCATTTTGTTTATTTTTGCACTATTAGTCCATGGAGTCAGAACGTGATAATCCCTTGTCTCTAAACTGTGACCAAATTAGAAAATCAGAAAAAGGGACCTGCCGAACTGCTTTAATTTGATGATAATTTGATGAAATTGGATAAAAATGGATCTCTTATTCTTTTTCTATTTTTAAAATAGTACCGAGCGTTACATGTGATTTATCCTGACTGACTTCTATATGTTGAACCACTTTTCCTTTTCATTATTGTTCCAGAACTTAATTAGTTTTATTTATTTTGTAAGTACAACAAACACTGAAACTCTACACAGCGAATAATTATTACGAAATTGGAAAGACAACCTAACGGAGTACACTCTCCCGTACACTGAAATAACTATCTCAGAGAAGATTTAACCCTCAACTACCGGCAACAGATGGCTGGTTACCTAGGAACTGCGTGAAAGAATTCTGCTGTGATGGGCGAGCAATCATCCGTTTTCTTTTCGTTTACAACACATACAGCTATCTGTTAGAGGCCAGCTTTCCTTAACTGTACTTTAGTGATGTAATAATGTAAGTCATAGTTTTATTAATAAGGAGGAAACTATGCTGACTTTCCAAAAATTTAATTTGAGAAAAATGTATTTCCATTCAGACTTGAAATAGTTTACTTCCCCAGATCTTAATATACTTTCGATTTTCATAAAAAAAATATATGGACTTTAAGTTATACCAGTGGTTCTCAACCTAATTACTAACACGAGTATCATTTTGTCACATCCTCTTGCCAGCGACTTCCTTATAATTTCTGGCTTGTAATTAAGCTTGTGTGAGATTTTTTTAATATACATACACTCAAATCCAAAATAATTGTCTCATATCTATAAGTGTCTTCTTGTAAGAATATAATGTGATAATGATTTTGCAGGGTACTTTTAATACTAATAACTATGTGTGTAATCGGAAAATGTATATTTGTGGTAAATTTCATAGGAAAACAATTACAAATACAAACATTAGAACGAGTAAAACAAAATGTTGCTAAATGGACAAGAAAGTTTTATTTTCGTTTTATTGTTCTTATTTACTGCTCTTTTGACATGAAATTCGCTACATACATGTCTTTGCCGATTATACACATACTAACATTATAAGAAATACCGGACGAATTCATTATTAAATTATATTCCCACAACAATATAATTATAGACATGCGAAAATAATTTTGGACATGAGTGTGAGTGTACCTATTGCGGAGATCTCACGACATCCATCTATTTCTGTAATAATATAATCTATTTCTTGTATATAGTGGTTACAGTAACTTCCCTAAAAGCCAATGAATTAAAACCAAATTTAGTCAGTACATTCATATTACAAATCGTGCTGCTTTACTTTTAGGTTACCACTCGAAATAATTGTTGAAAAATTATAATTCTTTCACTCATACCCTTCTTACTGTCCCGTAAAAGATTTGGGCCGGGCGATATGAAAATATCTCACTAAGCAAAGATAAAATTCAATAGGGCCACCAGAGATAGTTATTGAAAAATTACAATTCATTTCGATTTGCGCATAAATACGATTTCCGGATGTATGGCATAAGAACTACAATGCAAACGCACAAACCAACGTGTGGTAGGTGGCCTCTAAAAAGCACGATTTATATCAACCGAGTTAGAATATGGGGAAGCTGGTGGAGTGCGTTCGAAGGAGCAGGCGCGTCAGCGATGATGTATATACGCGTAAGCGAATAGTGAAAAGGAATGGATTTTGGCAAATATACAAGTTTCAATAAGACTTTTGATGGTTTCATACTGGTAACGTTCCATTTGTAAACATAAAATGCAGCTTCTGTACACTGTGCAGAAATACACCACCGGTGGAAAATAACATCTAATAGAGTGATCTTTCATATACACTCACTTGTTTTATCCACCGTAAAGCACTTGTAATGATTTGACACAAGTAACGCTACACTTGTAAACCCAAAATACACTTGTATTACTTTGTATAAAATTTTGTCGCCTGGAGAAATATGTTCCTTATAAATACTGAATGTGTTTTTCATACAAAGTTTTCAATTTTACCTGCAAATCTTCCCAAATGTGGTGCGCCAAAACTACACCAGCACCTTACAAATATCCAATCCGATTGGTCATTCTGTTTCAAAATGGAGGCTGTTTGAAAATTTAAAAACTTCATAACTCCCTTAATTTTGGGTCATATGATAAAAAGTAAAGGGATTTCTAACCTTGTTAATAAAACTTGGACAGTTGTTAAAAGCGTTATTGAGTATTTTAATTTTTGAGAGGCCGCTATTTTGAGTTCCTTCATATAGTTGAAATATGATACATTCTTATGTAAGAATGCAGTATCACCAAAAGATGCTAAAGGCAACTTGTTTGCATTTAAAATTTAGGAAACAAATAAAACCCCACACCAAAAATATACCTTCATTGTGGCCAGGTTACTGAAAGAAAGACTATTATTCGCTCAGACACATACGTGTATAAATCTGCAAAAGAACAACAAAGGATCCTAAACAAAAGCAATCCTCTTTATAGCCAACAGAATAATTTATCCATGGTTTATTTATCAATAAAAGCAACACAGCTATTGTGGATTAGTGTTTTCAACTTTAGTTGTATTTCAGCATCCAGGTTCTGTTACATTTGTATTTTTCTAATATTTCAATATACAGTTCCCATTAGTTTCATATCGTACCTCTTTCATTTAAATTAATTTTTAAACAATTCTGCACCTGTTGAAGACATTTAGTACACCTTTTTTGTTGTTCTTAACAGTATGCATAAAAATAAAAAATGCCTATCAGAACAAAATTGAAAATAATATTTAAAAATATTTTCCTGTATTAGATTCTAATTATATTTATCTGTTCAGCTTATATTCGCGAAACTCATGAAAGTCTCTCGCGACCCGTCTAAGGGTCGCGACCCCCAGGTTGAGAAACTGTGAGTTATATAATTTATTAATGTACTAAACAAAACACGTCCTCACATTTGCGGGATGAAAAGAAGACTAGAAAAAGTGGTAACGAAATGGCTTCCGGGCTATACAAGTAGGCAGAAAATAAAATTTCTAACAATGATGTTGGAAGTACTAACACGGTGGGCTGACAATATCTCTGATCAAAATTGTAGGTAGTTAAAAATATTTGTAGTCGTAATTTCTAAGTGTTTCCTCCATCATACACCTTTTTTCTTCTATGTGCTTCAATAAAGAAAGGCGAAAGTTCGTAAGGACAAATGAAGTTTGTAAAGTCATTACTTAACTATTGAAATACATCCTGTAAGTTTGGCAAAACACACAGATCTTCTCATGTTATTGAAATGGGTTCCTAATGTTTGACACGAGTATTTTACAATAATATGACTAGCACTGGGAGATATATTGATTCCTATATCAAATGGCACAGCATTTTTTCAGTAACCTGACAAGTTATAGTTTGGCTGATGATATTACACTGGTCAACAAATTTTCACTTTTTATTTTTTACAGAAACGAAAGTAGCCAATCTTTATAGATTTCGAGGCGCTGGACACGAATATCATACTTAAAATTAGCTGGTAGCTCAGGGTTGCCAGTAAATGTGGAATTTACCTTAAAAATTCATGTTTTTAACATTTATTTTGTTAGGTTTTACTCAGGAACGTATAATTACGTCCCTATTTATCGTTGCGGAATGTGGTATATCTCTTTCTATTCGTCGATGACCGTACTTTCTGAAAATTTAACAATCATTCCGGTAACCGGTACCGTTGGGAAATTATATACCCATATATTCGAAAATATCCCTTTTTCAGAGGAAAATCCGATTATTTTATTTTTACTGGCAACCCTGCAATAGTAAAATTATAATTTATATTTGAAAAGTAACCTGTCAAAATTGGGAATGTTTTCTGCAAATGTCGTCATGATCGAAGCGATCCGAACTGTGCAAAAAATATTATCCCTTCTGTACAGAAATGTACTGAAATATTGCACGAAAAATTCTCTTTCTGCAAAATTTCGACTTTTTTCTGCCTACAGCTGGCAATCCTGCAATAAATAACTGCACTGGCAATCCTCGGAAAATATAATCATAAAATATAGCTATGTTGACACCAACAATTTATAACCTATTCACATCCACACAAAAACAAATGTTTTTCCCATGGGATAACCGTATTGTCAAGAAATTTCGAATAGGTAAATGTCACACATACTTAGGGAACAAATGAATTGCGTTGTTGTTATAATAGCAATACACAAAGAAGTGTAACAACGGTTTTGCTGCCGTCGTTAAGCAAGTTGTACTTGTTGGATCTGGCAACAATGCGTAAAGCTCACTTATGTGCCCACGATCCAATCACCTGATCATTCGACAGGCAGAAACTTGTTGGCGTGCGTGTATGTGTCCGCGCTCTCTTTTGCTGTACTATAATGCGTCTTGGTTGAGAGGTGGTTGGTGGTGAATGTATATACAGAAAAGTATTTGAATTAAACTGTGAGTGTTTGTGTTATTTGAACGAGTGTCGGTTTTCATGAAAATGCCCCGCACCTGCAAGAACAATCCTGATAACTTTTGTTACATTTGTGCAGACGCCGTTTTGTGGTAATAGAGGGCGACCACTTACTGATACAGTAAGGAAAGCCTATTCATTGATTTTCGGTTGTCGAATGGGAGACCAAGACAAAACTTGGGCTCCACACGTGTGTTGTACGTCGTGTTCTTCCGTACTAAATGCTTGGATGCATGGAAAAACGTCTCCATGAAGTTTGGCGTGCCTGCTATTTGGCGTGAACCCACAAATCATGTGTCTGATTGCTATTTTTGTATGACACCGCCCTTGAAGAAAGGAATCAATACCAAAAGGAAGAGAAATATCGAATACCCTGACATCCCATCTCTAATTCGCCCTGCGCCTCATGGACAAGGACTGCCAGTTCCTGTTCCCCCAAACGCAACAACATTAAGCAGTTATAGGGAGAATACTGATCCTACACATCCAGCCGAAGAAGTGTATCCATCCACCAGTGTTGTTGATCCTTCATTTACGCCATCTTCATCCAGCGAAACACTCAAAATCACACAACGTGAACTCATTGATCTGATTAGGGATTTAGACCTCCCGAAGTGTAAAGCTGAAGTGTTAGCCTCACGACTGCAGCAATGGAACCTTCTAGCTGAAAAAGTGCGAGTGTCAGTCTTTCGGGATCGTCAGAAAAAACTTGAGAATCATTTCAGTACTGAGGTGACATTACATTCTGCAGTGATGTTGAAGGTTTGTTTCATGACCTACATATTTCATACAAACCGGAAGAGTGGAGACTATTCATAGATGGTTCCAAAACAAGCCTGAAGGGTGTACTGTTACATAATAATAACGAAAGACCGTCCATCTCTGTCGCAAGCTGCTTTAGCGAAAGAAACGTACACTACGTTGAAATCTGCTCTACGCGTCATTAGTTACAATCAGCATACTAGATTTCAAAGTAATTTCGATTTTGTTGGGTTTGCAAAGAGGTTATATTAAGTATTGTTGTTATATCTGTGAGTGAGAAGTCGCGCAAGAGATAAACACTATACACAAAAGGAGTGGCATTTAAGAACAGCTCTGATCCCTGGCTCAAAAAATATTGTCAATGAACCTCTAGTGAACCCTCAGAAAATTGTTCTCCCACCACTGCATATTAAGTTGGGACTTATGGCAGCGTTTGTAAAGGCAGTGAACACGAATGAAGCAGCATTCGAATATTTGTGCATGAAGTTTCCACGATTAAGTACAGAAAAGATCAAACAGGGAATATTCATTGTTCCATAGATACGCCAGATGCTAAATGACCCTGACTTTGAGGCCACTCTAACCCCTGATCAGCTGCATGCGTGGCGTTGTTTCCGTAATTTACCACATTATTCTTGGGGAAACAAGAGAGCCGAGTATTACAGGGACTTTGTGAATGAATTAATTCATGCTTATCAAAACATTGGCTGCAACACGACACTGAAAATGCACTTTCTTCACTCACACCTCTATGTCTTCCCAGAGCACTTTGGTGCTTTCACTGGTGGACACGGCGAGAGAATTCACAGGGATATTTCTCTCATGAACATCGATACAGGGGTCGGTGGACAGTTGCAATGTTAGCTGACTTCTGCTGGACGCTACAGAGGGATGTTCCAGACACAACCTACAAGAGGAAGGCAAAGAAACGGCGCATTCATTGAAGGTGAGTGCATTCATTTATCCTAGGCAATGAATTTGTGTACAATTTACTTTTGTGCAGCAATAACGAAGGTCCGAGAACCAATTTATTTTTTGGCCAAAAATGTAGTAGACAGGGGAAATTTGCGGTATTTCACTTCAAAGGATATTTATTCTCAGTTCGGTCTTCTTGACGGCCCATAATGTTACCAGTCTTAGAATAACTTTTCCAGCATTATTTTCAGTTATTTATTGCAGGATTGCCAGATGTAGGCAGAAAAAAGTCGTAATTTTGCAGAAAGGGAATTTTTCGTGCAATATTTCAGTACATAAAATCCCCCACCCCAGTACAGACTACCGAAATGATAGTTACATTGTCTGAATGTATTGTCCTATAGTTTTGTTCGGCATACGGAAGTCAATATTACATTTTTAATGTACATGTTGTAAAGGTAAGGAAAATTTCGGCATTTCAATAGAAGGGATAATATTTTTTTTCACAGTTCAGGTCGTTCAATCATGACGACATTTGCAGAAAACATTCCCAATATTGAGAGGTTACTTTTCAAATATAAATTATAATTTTACTATTGCAGGGTTACCAGTAAAAAAATAAAAATTCGGATTTTCCTCTAAAAAAGAGATATTTTCAAATATATGGGTATATAATTTCCCAACAGTACCGGCTACCGGAATGACTGTTAAATTTTCAGAACGTACGGTCATCGACGAATAGAAAGAGGTATAACAAATTCCGCAATGTTAAATAGGGACGTAATTATACGTTCCTGAGTAAAACCTAACAAAATAAATGTGAAAAACATGAACTTTTAAGGTAAATTCCACATTTACTGGCAACCCTGAGCTACCAGCTAATTTTAAGTGCGATATTCGTGTTCAACGCCTCGAAATCCATAAGGATTGGCTACTTTCGTTTCTGTAAAAATCCACTTTTTTAAAAATCTTCATGACATGAATATAACAGAAAATATAACTAAAAGTGTGTACATTTAAAAGCACATACTGCTTTCTAAGTATTGAGTACCTCTTCTAAAATATTTCCGGAGATAGTTTTTGGAAATTTTTCGCTTCTATTATAAAATTATAAATTTATGACTTTGTTTAGTTTATTTCTGACGTATAGAATGTATACATCTGAATCAGTTGAGGATGTGCATGAAGTACGAGCTAGAAACGTTTACTCTAAAAATCCTTAAAATATTTGCTAACGCATATGTGAAGCTGCAACCACGCAGAAGAAATTAAACTAATTCAGCCAAAATTAAACAAACTGTTTCAGGGTCACTTTCGATTTAAAACCCTGAAACAATACAGGTTTCCTTAAAGTTTTTAAGAATTTATTCTACTATTTCTCACTACAAACCACTCAGCTGTAAGATGATATGTAACTTCAAGCTTAATCGTATTTCGTTCATTTCTACAAGGTATGGCGTCACTAATAACAGTCCGGTGCTTTGTCTACGCTAACAGATACGTTGTTACCGGATTAATTATATTTTTAAGATTTTTAAATGTAACATCAACTAGGCCTAAGTAAACCCATGTAAACGTGTACATATGAAAACAAAATTAAACACGATCTCTAAATTTGAGTTCGGAAATAGCATGTTTTGCCTTATAGCCAACGATTGCATGTATTCTACAGTATGAATCGATCCTAAAAATCTTAAGTAAAAGTTAATGTACGTAGTTTACTAGTTTTAAGGTTTTTCAGTGGTGGCAGAACTGAAATATACACAACTTGCTTTCTCATAGATTGTCATCAGTAATTTTGTAGGCTCCAGAAAACTGATCGAGTGTCAATATTAGAAACCCTAGTATTGGGAGCCACTACAAAAATATTTCAAATGCACTGCAATATGAATTCAGATGGTTAGCTAAACTTTCATACATCAATATTTAGAAGAAGAGTGTATCGAATTTATAATGATATCTAATAATTAAGTTTTGTGTGTATCTTGCATTACTGGAAAATTAAACCTTTGGAAAGAACTGCCACGCACAAATTTAAACCTAAATTATTTTGTTTGAAATTCTGTAGTATAATTTCTAGCGATCCGCATAATGTGTAACGTTAAAGAAAAACACTTTATTGACATCTATTTGAAGATAAATAAATCTTACTAATATCCTTTGATATTCTACTAATAATATCCAAGTTAGCCTTTGCTTCCCAAAGAATGAATTTATGAAGACAAAGAATACCTTTAGTGAAATATATCGTTACGGGGCCTCGAAGAACCGTTATGTGTTAAAACCACAACTTTTCAGGACAAGCAAAAAACATTCCAAACTCCTAAAATTTTGCCACATATATTTTTGTGTTTACATGGTACATGTCGGTTTACCTGAAAAGAAATGAAATGAAATCTTTAGTTTTACGTCCCACGATTATGCCGGTTAGGCTAAAGGAGACGGTGATAATGAGAAATGAGTGAAATGTGGAATGAAGAAAGTGGGAGGAAACGGGAGAACCCCGAGAAAACCCACGAGTACGGTGTTTGTCCACCACAAAGTCCACACGGCGCGAGCTGGGATCGAACCACGGACCCCAAGCACCGGAGGTGAACACTCTACCATGGAGCCCCCGCATGTCCGTTTACCTTTTGCGCCTTTATAACCACATAGAGGATTTGTATACATATTTGTTTACATAAATTAGGGGGAAGCCACAGATGTTTTATGGAAGTGGCAAGACGGCGTCTCCCCGCGTTAACCCTCACGTTTACCCATGCATATGACTGAAATATTCTCGAAAGGCCGGTGATTTATGGAAAATATTCTGCAATTGACTGTAACACGCAAGAAACATATAACAATGCTTCTGTTTCACATGGAATAATAGCCCTACTGCTTCAGATAAACAAGTAAAACCTCCTTTGTCTTACTGTTCACGATTCGATTATTAACTCAAGTATCGCTCACTTGACTCCGAACAACAAATATCAAAATATGGTAGGAGTGCAGATTTTGGGTCTAGGCATGAAAGCGTTATAAGACACAAGTAATATATATATATTCGGAATATTCGGACCCAAGAGGAAGGGAAATGGGGAATGGCGGAAACTTCATAACGAGGAACTACATAATTTATACGGTTTACCCAACATTGTTAGGGTCGTCAAGTCTAGGAGGTCAGGTCATGTAGCTAGAATGGAAGAAAGTAGAAATGCTTTCAAAGTCTTGACTAGAAGACCCATCGGAAAACAACCATTAGGAAGACCTAGACGCAGATGAGAGGACAATCTCAAGATGGATCTCGCAGAGATAGGAATACAAAGTAGAAACTGGATCCAATTAGCTAAGGATAGAAGTCAGTGGAGAGCTTTTGTGAACGCGGCATTGAACCTTTGGGTTCAATAGGCCATAGAGTTATATATATATATACGTTGGGGGAAATAAAAGTGGCCCGGACGAGTGGATACGATTGGACGTGAATGTATTCATGCAATCACACCACATGTACTCACACTACTGGTTCAGATCTTAGTCTGGGCTATGTCAATGTGAGTTGAGTCAATCGGGGTGCTCGTTGTCTAATATTACGTGAAAACAAATTCGTGGAAGAAGTGTGGTCAGTTGTTTGCTCATGAATTTCATAATGTTGCATCACCGGACATAGAGTCGGCATAGCACTGAAGGCAACCGAATAAAGAAAGAAAATCGTTGCCCAACAGATTGGGGATGTTGTCTCCACCACCAGCTTTTATGAAAAGCTGGAAACATGAATAATTAAATTGTTTAATTCTTTCATGTAATGCAAAAGGTACTAAATTCGGGATGTAGCTTGAACAGGGTTAATATTGTAATAATAAATGAAATACACAAAATACATATTTCTAATGATGCAGCAGAATTTGGGTAGGTAAATTAGAATGTTAAGTCTGTAAAATTGTAATGGTTTGTTATGTAAAGTCCCTTCAATATGTCAGCTGATTACAATACCTTCAAGTATCGACAGCTCCATGACCTGTCGTCTAACGATGTTTTCTCCGTCAAAATCTTATTCACACTCTCTCGACAAACTCGGTGTTCGTGGTTTTATTCAAAGGCTGGTTTCACAAAACCCAACCCCTTTTCTTCTTCTGTCCATAAAAGGTAACAAAACTTCAAATGTTCGGGAACACCCACAATCACGTTGTCTTGACGTAAAATCGAAAGTTCTAGAAGGTTTAGGACAAAAACCTTCAAAGTTCAGTACCACAAACATTACCCTCAATCAACCTCACAGGAGGTGACATCATCCAACATGAACTCATCAGTATAGCTAATAACGTAGAAAATAAGTATTTCCACAATAAAATAATGTTTATGTTTGCGGATATAAATCACTTCACTCAGTAGAAAGAGCATTGTCATGCATGTTAGTCAATATCAGAGTACTGACTCAACAAAGTGATAAAACAAAATATAGCTGACATATGACACGAAATGTGAAAAAGTAGCAAGTAAGGGGGAAAAGGCAGAACAAGGAATAAGGTGTAGACATGTGCAGGGTAAAGGACTTCGGCCATTGAATCTAGTTTAATGAACAAAAAAACTATTACAAATTGCTTCAAAGAAGCTTGAGGCTACATGAGTTGAAATCTTCTTGAAAAGAAAAAAATATAAATGTGACATCTACAAGAATCGAACGACGGATTTCCGGGACCATATCTCTCATCATGTAACATGGCCGCCCCCAAAATGATGTTTTTAGTTCATGAATCTTGAAAATCGCAGAGTGGACGAAAACATGAAATGTGAAAAAAAAACTAAACAAATTTTTAAATAACTGATATCCAAAATAAACACAACATGGGGATAGAAAATTAACGTAATAACAAAAATAACCTGTAGATGGCATCTAAGTACAGGTAATCACAATCAGTGTACAAATCCAGAAACAATCGCTCGCTGGTATCTTGTAGAAGGAATCGGTCGTTCAAGAATGTAATCTTCCGACTCCAAAGGAACTGGTCAGTATGAATCAGTACCGAATCGAAGAGTCGCAGAGTCAAGCATGATGATTCACGACTCCCTGTGAATAAACTAGGCATCAACGTAGCACACTGTTGCCACACTTGGTACAATTGTACCAAATTCAGCCCTTTTTGTCATTCGTCGGCCCGTTGGTACCACGCTGGCATTTTCAGCCCCTTTTGTGAAAAAGTTGGTACAATTCTACCCAATTCAGCACCATTTAACAAATACATGTCGCATTTTCAAAAGTGTCAGTAAGACTTTCCCTACATCTCTTTATTTTGATATCTTTCAGGGAAGGTTCTAGGACCCTGGACCGGTTTTACATTTTTCTTTTACAAATATCAATTAATTGACTTTATATTCTTCTTACATTCTATTATTCTGCTTCGATCGTGAAATGAGCAAGAATAAGGTGCAATAATTTATGTTTTAATATTTTATTATAACGTACTGTTTACACACGAACTCGGAGATGATTGATTTGTTCCTTGTTTTATATATTTTTTCATATATAGCCATAATACTCTTTTGGTTTATTGGTCAGTTTTAAATAGAGGCGCCTTTGGTTTCCTTACAACACGTACCGAAGATTAGAACTATTTTCCCTTTAAAATTTGCGATCTCTGTTATACTTCCTATATGCGAGAAAAGTTTCGTCTACTTCCAAGGTTTTTCGGGTTCCTTCTATTTGGATGTTTTAAAAAGCAATTTTTAAAAAGAGTACTTTCTTGATTTAGACTCTTGAAAGCATGAGGTGGGAGTGTTCTAGAACTTCACCTCTTTTAGTTTCGTGTTATAGAGCCATATATTACACTGGTATAAAATAATGAATTCAGCCCTTTTTGTTTCAATTTGGTACTATTTTTCGGCCCACTTCAGAGATAGAAGTGTGGCAACATTGACGTAGCAGAAGAAAAGGTGGGGGGGGGGAATAATAGTGAGTAGAAATATTTTAAAGTTATAAATTAATAATTAATAATTACAAATTAAGATATGATAATTAAAAAAAACAGAATATAAAGTATAAAGCAGAATGTATATATACAGGGTGGGCCATTTTAATTAATCCACGGAAATATCTGAAAAATGATAAAACATAGAAGAAATTTTTGAAGTACACGTTATATATTGCTAAGGGGGAAAACCAATTCCGCCAAAAGTACCCCTCCCCGCCCCCCTAAATGGGGGTAACGGGGGGTAACTTTGAAATGTCAAATGGGAACATGGGTCGAGTAATACCTCGTTCGAAAGGTCTTGGAAAACTAAGTAACGCTGTACCAAAAGGTGTTCCATATTGTGCATCGGTTTGAAAATGGCCGCCATAATATGGTTCGGAAACTCCAGTACCCGTAGTGTGAAAACCATGGAAGGTAAATGAATGGAACAAAATTGAAATACGTAAATATCATGGGGCATATCGAACGGTGTGGTCCCTGTGATCCCAGTGGCCTCCCTAAAGGGGTCTTGGGGGCTAACTTCAAAATTTCAAATAGTAACATGAGTCGAGTGGTACCTCGTTTGATAAATCTTGCAAAATCTAACATATTGCACGAGAAAACGATTGATGTGAAATGGCAGTGTTCTCAAAAGGCCGCCGAAACATAGTATCCGTGTCAGAGAAAAGGTTTAGTACCCGTAGTATGAAAGCGATTGGAGATAAATCAACAAAAGAAAAACTTGAGTAGCTAACTGACGTAAGGCACATCGAGAGGTTGTTGAGTTGATTTTAGTTTAGCGTCCCTTTCAGCAGCAAGGCTATATGAGACGTGGACCTACTGATTAACGTGGAATCCGAACCACATGAGCTCCCGCCGGGAATCGAACCCGGGTCTCCCACGCCAAAGGCGCGTACGCTAACCGCTTAGCCACGGAGGAGCTCCCACACATCGAGAGGTGTTGTCGGGGTGACTCCAAGGGCCAACTGAAAGGTATCCGGGGCCAACTTGAATATTTCAAATAGCAGCTTGAAGCGAGTAACATCACGTTACATGGACAAATTAATATCAAACAGCTTCTGTAAGAAAATTTTCGACATGAAACACCGTTTTCAAAATGATCGCAAAGACTTGGTGACTGTGTCTAAGAAAACGTCTAGTGCCCATAGTATGAATACGGTTAGACATAAATGAAAATAACGAAAATTACATAGGAAAACCACGGAGGCGTTCCAAGGCTCGAGAATAATACAACAGAGATAAAAATATTAGAGTAAAATTGCCATAATGTATAGAGAGAAATCCAAGTCCTCCAAAACAATCTCTCCCTGCGCTCTGTATGTGAGTGGGGTGGAAAGTAAAGTGAAAGTTCAAACGAGAACTCTACTTTAATTCGTAAATTAAGGCTAACCTTACAAATAGGTATGGTGTGGTTGAAACATTTGTTTGTAAGGATGACGCTGTAGTGACTAAAAAAAGAGAAACTTTTATGCAATGCGTGCTGGTTATTCAGAAAGCATTTCGGAGATATACGTACACACCGTTTCGTCCCTCAAGCTCACAATATGACATGAATGCTAATAGTTAATCAAAATGTAACTGTGGCCATCCGCGTTAACTTAGTGCACCAATTCTCTATACACGAAGTCTGCCTTCCAAACAGCATTGGGTAGGTCAAGCGTACGCCCGAACCGTTGTCCGGTCGGACATTGAAATTTTGAAGTTAGCCCACAAGACCCCTTCAGGGAGGCCACTGGGATCACAGGGATTACATCATTCGATATGCCTTATGATATTTAATTATTTCAATGTTGTTCCATTCATTTACCTTCCATGGTTTTCATACTACGGGTACTGGAGTTTCCGAACCATATCATGGCGGCCATTTTGAAACTGGTGCACAATATGAGACATCTTTTGGTACAGCGTTACTTAGTTTTCCAAGACCTTTCGAACGAGGTATTACTCGACCCATGTTCCCATTTGACATTTCAAAGTTACCCCCCGTTACCCCCATTTAGGGGGGCGGGGAGGGGTACTTTTGGCGGAATTGGTTTTCCCCCTTAGCAATATATAACGTGTACTTCAAAAATTTCTTCTATGTTTTATCATTTTTCAGATATTTCCGTGAATCATTCATAATTGTATGATTCATAATTGTTTATCTTTCGGGCAGAAAGTGCTTTTACACAAGCACTATACATATTATAACGTTAATTAAAAATAATAGAAGAAGAATGTTTTTAATATAAGAAATATATATTATTGTCTTGTTGGTTGCTATGTCGTTGTTTATATATACTTAACTTAACATGTTTGATTGCAAGATAGTTTGTGTGAATATACGTTAAAAGGTAATCAAAGAATAAATTATTTAATATTTATCATGAACTTGTAATTTCGTTAAAAAGGTGATCATCTTAGTGAATATAACATCAGAAGATATTTTAAGTTATAAATGAGTATTGCCACTAGAGATATACTTATATTAACTGGACCAGGGTTAACGGCTACCTTTGGTGAGTCGTTGTAATATATATATATATATATATATATATATATATATATATATATATATATACAGGTACGTACCCAGGATTTTGTAATAAGGGAGGTCCATGACAAATTACTATGGTTATCACACAAGGGGCTCAATCATTCTAAATTATTTTACTTGCAACATATATTTGGGGGGGGGGGGGGCGTGATATGATATACTGTTGTTACACACCAGGGGCTCGATCATTCTGAACCATTTTACTGGCAACGTACCCATATTGGTTTGTTAGGAAAATAAAATGAGAATATGTAGAAATAAGTATTTTAATAACAAACTATGGAGAAATCTCGAGTAAAATAATATAAAAACATATTGAAAAAGATAGTCTTTACAGGTCATTCACTCGGTTCTTCTTGTTTTCTTTTTTTCTTTTTCTTATCTTCGTTTAATACTGCCAAGGACAGCAACAAGATCTCTTTCAGCAGTAAAGACATTCTATAAAATGGATTCAGTTGCCGCGAAACTGAAAATTTCTTTAATAAGTGTAACTGGAATCTATGTAGTCAGGCTCATATTATTGGTGATTTGTGCGCATTTCTTAAGTTCTACCTGAGAGTCTATCTGATCGAACCAGTTTATCGATCGTGATTTGTAGTGCATAGGATTAACATGGAGCTCGATGGAATTCGCAATGCTCCGTTACAATAATATCAATTTAATTTAAACTTGACCCCCCGTTTGCTCCACACAAGGCTACTCAGAAGAAAGAGCTACCAAACGCTTGCTGTAGCTTTATATTTTTAACGCTGATTCTTCTTTTCCTCGTTTCTTTTTTGAATCCTTCCTTAATTTTTTTTCATTTCTGGTCCCGAAGGGGGGGGGGGTCCGGACCCCCCGGACCCACCCCTTGGCTTCATGCCTGATACATACATACATACATACATACATATATATTATAGAAATGATATCAGAAATATAAATCGTAACTGAAAACCTGTACATATAAAATAGTTTAAGTGCAAAGAGATGAGTGAGCAGACTTTGATAAACAGCAAACATACGCTATATTATAAGTTGTAATTTAAAAAATATACATATTTAAGTTCATTGAGAACGAAAACGAATTAAAAGGGGAAATAAAATAACAAGCAGCAGGTAAAACTGAAAACAGCAGGGGAAAGGTAAATCTTAAAGTGCAAATGGTCCTAGCACTAAACAGTAGGGAGGGAGTGATGTTATATTATGAAAGGGTGTAAATAGTGCAAAGAGAATGTAAAATATATTATACATATTAAAAAAACTAATTGAAGAAAATCACTCTAATTTGGTGTATGGGCTAAGTAGCTAACCAAAGAAGATAGAAGATGGGGGGGGGGGTAAAAAATGAGGAGGGTTTCAACTCTCAATCCTCGAAAGAGAAAAAAAACTTGAGGTGTTTTAAGTCTCAAAGTGACAGAAGAATACAGGTTTATAGCGACCTGGGCTCGCTTGTGAGCGTGGAGAGAGTAGAACGAAAGAACATCACCACCAGTGGCGGCGGTTGGACGTTAAAAGTGGGGGGGCAAGACATGATCTGAATATTTGATATCAATGTTAGTTTTCCTGGTTGCTTGTAACACTTTGACGAAAGGTTGTATAGCTATTAGGATACTGTCTCTTTCAGTTATACCGTATATCTTGTTTCATATTTTTTTAAGTAAATTGACAAGAGCAACGCACGTAGATACTAGCCCTTTGTACTCTTAAACAACGAAGGTGTAAGAAGAGATTTATTTGATTCATTGCTCATCAATATCTGTCTGGAAAATTGTGTGATCAGATTAGGGGCCTATTTAATAACAAATTCGCAAAACAAATAAACAGAAAGGATAATATTAATCAAATAATCATAGTTATGGATAATAAGGCTTGTTCTGCAAAAGTTATATTGAAACTGGAAATTAAAGAACAACTTATATTTTTAATTCCACGAATGCTATTATATGTGTTATTACTCTTAGAATGACAGAGAATACTATAAGCCAGCGTTTCCCAACCTTTTTCAACTTGTGGCACACTATGTGTGTAACTTGAAGTCTCGCGGCACACTCATAGATATTATTTTTTTTAAATATAAAATACCATGGTATCTTTTTCTGTGATTACTGATCTCCTCATAGAGAAGAAAGCTCCATCACTGGTTTTTCACCATGGTAAATTATTATGCTTATGTTTCATTCTAATTTAAAGATAGAAAACAATTGCAATGAAATATTGAACTTAAGTTTTAAAAAATGCGCTTTCTTTTTCGAAAATTGCATCCAAACTTTCACTAACAAGGAAGATCACTAAATAACGCACGAACAAACAAATCTCTTTTACTTTTAAAACACAAATGTAGGTAATTCGTACGCATGTTTGTTTTGTCGAAAGGATTGAATATTTTAAAATTTAAAGTTACGAAATAGTCTGCAACAATAAAGAAGCAATAATGGTCATAACGTCATAATAATGATAACAAATACCTTTTTCAACATTAAAAATGTACAGAAAAGTAACGCGGTATGAAACTTAAAACTCTAGATTCATATTAGAGGTTCATAGTAATGGAAAATACAAATATACATTTTCCCCTATGTCCTTCAGTTTAATTGCTATAGAATTAATAATTTTGTTTCGATTTACTCGCGGCACACCAGCGGCCCATCCACGGCACACCAGTGTGCCGCGGCACACCGGCTGGTAAACGCTGCTATAAGCATATCCTACGACATTTAAAGAAATACTTTTGCAGCTTCCCGAAACATGTTCGCTGCCATTAAGTACAGTTTTCACTTTCTTGGAATATATCAAAACTCAGCAATACTTAGAGTCACTCTACATTTCAGTTATACAAAATAATTCTAAAACCTAGAATTATGCTGAATTCACTAAATTTAATTGTATATACAAAACTATATATGTACACCCCTAAACTCGTATATTACACTGCAAAATTAATATTCCTTACTGAGCTCCTTCGTGGCTAAGTGGTTAGCGTACGCGCCTTAGATGTGGGAGACCCGGGCTCGATTCCCGGGGGAGCTCACGTGGTTCGGACTCCACGTTGATCATTAAGTCCACGTCTCATATAACTTCGCTGCTGAACAGGATGTTAAACTGAAAAAATCAAATCAAAATATTATTATCAGAAAGAAGAAAATACATTTTAGGAACTGTCGATTTTTGTACAATTAAAGAATAACTTGTGAAGGACTTCTTTTCTTGTGGAATGTTATCTGAATTAGTTCCAGAGCGGCTGACTAACATATCGAGCCCTTGCAAGAAGAAATGAACGTACGCTTGAATTGTGGCTCTCCAATAGATTAGTTTTTGGACCATTTTTAGTGGCAGTTCAAACGCAATTCCTGTAGCTTTCATAATTCCACGGGCAGACAACCAATACGTACTCATAGAACGACAAATATTTTATGGCTTCATTTTTATTCTATGAACCAATAATACCTACAAAACTTTATATTTCCAAATAAAACTATATACATTAATGGGTAATGTCAAAAAATTGGGGGGGCAACTGCCCTCCTTTGCCCCCCGAATCGTCGCCCATGATCACCACTGCTATATCTAACTAAACACGGACTAATTTCAAGAACTGTAGTAATATGAGATAATAACTGTAGTTTATAAGCTTGTAGTCCAGGAAATGCCAACGTAAAATAATCAGCAAACTGTCCGTAAAATAAGAAAATACATCCATTTTTCTACAATATGCTGGCAACAAATTCAAATTCTGTATCCATAATATCACTGTTAACAGAGGGTAGCGTAATGTTCATCAAATCCCACAAAATCGAAGAAAACATATCGTAGTAGTCCAAACACAATATCCAATATAATAACATTATCCAAGTAGTAAAATTCATCTCGGAGATGGCGAAAATCCAAATAGAAGGGTGAGGTAAAACACTAGTGTCAAAGTACCAGCAAACAGTACAATGTAACGATTCGTCATAAAATGGTACCAGGATATGCTTCGAACAAGACAAAAACATTCCGAAACCTGTCCCAACACCTGAAATTGTGGATACAGTTAACCAGAGAATGCTCCAGAGTCCTACCAAATAAACCCGACGCCTGCCGCAAGAGACCGGCATGTCAGGTCGATCATTCAAACGAATATTCCCTGTATCACATTTACACATCTTCACTCCTGACAGAGTTGTCAGCATAAAAAATGAAATCTTTAAGTTTTACGTCCCACGGTTATGCCGGTTAGGCTAAAGGAGACGGTGATGATGAGATATGAGTGAAATGGTGAAATGAAGAAAGTGGGAGGAAACGGGAGAACCCCGAGAAAACCCGCAAGCACGGTGTTTATCCACCACAAAGTTCACACGGCGCGAGCTGCGGTCGAACCAGGGACCCCAAGCACCGGAGGTGAACGCTCTACCCCTGAGCCACCGCACCCCCTTTGTCAGCAGATGCTAGCTGGCCACCCAGGTTACCTGATCCGTTCGTGTGCGATTAATTTTTGTGGGGAAAGCTCAAGTCTAAGACGTGTCGCAACAATCCTCATAGTATTCAAGAACTGTAGCAGGACATTTGTGATGAGATTGCAGCAATTTCAGCAGCCCAGCTTCGACCTACCTTCTGCAACTTGCTGACTACTTGCTGACCATTATGTTCCGAACTTCGTTTCAAATTGATCAATCTTGTCGGTGATATCATCATAAATATTAGGGAAGTTATCTGGTGGCTATATGGTTAGCGGATGCGCGTTTGTGCGGGAGCCCTGTCTTTAATTCTCGGCAGTAGCTCATGAGGTTTGGATTCCATATAGGTTGTAGATAAACGTTTGCTATGGCTTCGTTGCTAAAATAACCGTTAAACATCAGTTCAATACGCCAAACAACAAACAAATATCAGAGAACATTGCTTTCAATGTGAAGAAATGAATTATGGGTAAGGACCTCCTTTTTCCTTAAAGCTCGATTTTCCAAAAACGCTGGTACATGGATCCATTTATTTTTAATCAGGAGATTGTGTACCAAATTTCATCTTCCTAGCTTGAGAAGATCACGACATACTGACTTTTTTGCACAAATCCTCCTCCCTCCCCGCCCTCTTAGAACACAGATTTTGATGAAAGCGAAATGTTAAAAATCCAGTTCGAGGTAGGTGGAAAACTAGTTTAAAAAAAACTCGCGCTTCAGGCGGTTCAGTCATTTTGCCGTGATTTGATTACAAAAAATCAATTATATATTATACTTAGGATTGCCCTATCTGAAAAATGAAAATCCTGTATGCTACTAAATTACGAGAATCACTGAAATCCTTAAAATGAAAGGAAGTGTTATATACTAATTTACTTTCTTCCATAAGATAGCATTTTCCGAACATTACGTAAGTATATTTTTAGTCGTTTTAGTAGACCTTCTAACCCCTAGTTAAACAAACGCAAAGAAATTATTTACTCCCTCTCCCTGGTAAACATTTTTTTTTTAAAAATCTTTCAGGATCTGTTACTTTTTCAGGTTTAATATATATATATATATATATATATATATATATATATATATATATATATATATATATATATATATATATATATATAAAACAAATTACCAAAAATATTGGTCAGGGATTATTGATTAAAATATTTCAGAAGCAAGATGCAGATTGAAACAGATTACTAAAGATAAGAATAAGATTGAGAAGTAAAACCTTTTGTCCCTGTCCCAATGAAACAAATGCTTCGTTCAATGTCAAAATAGTTAAATCGTGAACTTAATTAAATACATGTTTAATGTATTCCTTTTTTCCAACTGTTGAATTGCCATACTCAGAAGCTGAAGATAATAATTATAAACCTAATTCTGTGAAAACAGCAAACTATAATATTCCCCTCCTTTTTTCTTCGCTGAAACTCGGGATATCCCGAGAAAGATTTTCAGGATGCAGATCTCGATTCCGTGACGGTCTCGAATTTTCCCGGACGAATGTCAACACTAATTATATTACATTCCTGTTCTAAGCAAATAATAATAATAATAATAATAATAATAATAATAATAATAATAATAATAATAATAATAATAATTATTATTATTATTATTATTATTATTATACTACTACTACTACTACTACTACCTACTACTACTACTACTACTAATAATAATAATAATAATAATAATAATAATAATAATAAATAAATAAATAAATAAAATATAGCAGTTCAATCAAAGATCAGTGGCCGTCAATTATATTTTAGTGAGGAATATATTCTCAATTACCCGTGGGCGGATTATCCATTTTGAAGATTATTTGTGGTCTTCCTTTGGCCTTTTCTCTTCTTTTTCTCGATTTTAGATCATAATTTAAAAATATTGTTAACAATACTTTGTGACAAAATATTTTTAACTGGTCCTCCGTTCCTAAGCGGTTATTGTACGTGAGACACCCGGGTTCGATTCCCGGCGGGAGGTCAAGTTGTTCGGCTTCCACATCAATCAGAAGTTCCACGTCGCTGCCTCGCTGCTGAAAGGGACATTAAAATCAAAATCAACGCAACTCAAAATATTTTAAAATACTACACATCACAAATAAAGAAAAGGTGTTTTAACACAATAAGCCAAAAACAATATTTTAATGAAAACACACACCAAAAAACTAGTAAATACAACAATTATTACACTAATAATTTATAGGTCATAGAATTACGCTGACAATTTACAGTTATGAAACGGTTGATTACGTACGGGAAGAATGAGCTAGAAATATTTGTTGTAAAATCTCTAAAATAATACCTACACATCGATCAAATTTTCAACGCTCAGGGGTAACGAAATTAATTCAGCCAAAACTAAACAATTTTTTTTAACGATAATTTTCAAAGAAAGAAAATAGTGAAAGATGGGACATTTGTTTAAAGCCTTAAGAATTTACTCAATTACCTTTCGATACAAATCACTCAGCTCAAAAGTAATATGTACATTGAAGCTTAAATATCTTCCATTCGCTTCTAGAATACAGGGCGTTTTAAATTACAGTCTGGAGTTTTGTCTAACCCACTAAATAGTTACCAAATTAATTATTTTTCCCAGTTTTCTAAATAGAACATCAACTAGGCCTAATTACTCCTATGTAAGATTATTACAGACGAAAACAATATTAAATACGATGTTCTCAAAATTGAGTTCGGAAATAGGGCGTTTCATTAGGCAATGTTATGTATCGTAAACCTAAAAACTTTATGTGAAATTCATACTGTTTTACTGGTTACAGTATACTTCAGTGATGGATAAACTGAAATATTGCAACACCTTACTTGTTGATTATGGGTTCACAAAATCGATCGAGTGGCAACGAAGCCAGCCTACTGTTGTTAACCACTGAAAAAAAAAAAAAATTCGTGTTGCATCATTCTAACCGTTTGTAACCTTACGTTCACATATTGAAATTTAAAACAAGTATGCATTAGATTTTCTTTCATACACAATAATTCTGTTTCGTTTGGGCTTTGAATTACAACACAATTAAACATTAGGAAGAGCGCGAATTTAAAACTGAACTTACCCTTGATAAAACTTTGTAGTTTAATGTCTAGCAGTCCGCACAAAAAGTAATGTTAAAGACTAACACCGTCTTGACGTCTATTGAACACTAAGAATAGGAATGTAGTACTTTACTTATAATATAGAAGTCAAACATACAAATGAAAATTACATTGAACAAAGGCGCGTTCATAATATTAATGGGAGAAGTGATCAAACCACGGGGGTAGTGCTAAATTTTTGGTAGTTAATGCTCGACCGTTTTTGAAACTACAGCATATACCCCTTATAAAAGGGAATAGGAAAGTTTACTCTGCGTCACCAGTACCGCATTTGATGGGGCCCTAAGCAATTGAAGGAAGAAGGGCCCTTTACATGTCTATCTTTTTTTCTCAGCGATAAAATCTTGCCTCTTTTTGGGTTAGAATATACACTGTAAAAAATGATGTGGTGAAACACAAAATGACTACCACTTTAGCGTGTTAATTGTGTGTGTTAATTTAGCATCAAGACATCGCTTTTCGAGGATATCATTAATAACTAGTTACTACCTGAGAGAATTTGCATTGGTGTTCATCGTTTAATATGAGCAAAACTTTGCAAATTATATTTGGCACTTATGCCAAGTAACGAATAATGTTCTATGTTTTCTGCAATCGGTCACAATAATATGGTTGTAAACCTGTGAATCGTCTGACAACAGTTACATAGGCAACAGTTTTGACATCTTATGAACATATATGCTGACAAAAGAATAACAAATAAAGAAAACAAAGGGAAGAACAGCTATCTGTGCAACATGCAGGTATTGAATGAATCGATTTCCGTCGTGGCATAGCTGAGAAAACGCAGAGAGAGAACGACGAATTATACAGAGAGAGACGACGAGAAAATAAATAATATATCTTTGCTTACAGGAAATTTTAACCACGACGAAAACTACGATTCCAACTTTTCTGAGCAGATGTTTCATAATAACATATGTTTGGTTGATTTTACACAATACATTTCTGAAATCGGGTCCATCATTTTGACTTTCCCTGTATATAGCGTTATTAATATGATATTATGTTATAACATACACACCATACAATTTTAGTTATTAGAAATAATTTATATAATACTAATATCATCATAGTAGTCCGCACTTTTCATTGCGACAGCAGACTTTTATAGACTCTATAAATGCCGAATCTATAAATAGTTGCTAAGCGAAAGCACATTAGTGAGTTATAATAACCGTATCGCATGCACAATAATATTGTCTAGCCCACTGAGTTTCCACTTGTCAATTACTGTTATCTATTTTGAAGATATTACAGAAAAAATGTAAAATTAACTGTAGCTTAATTTCGTCACAATTAAACTTGCAGAGCTTGTCTGCTTCCTTCTGTACCAAATATGATCAAAGCTTCACTCCGTACTTTTATATGTGGAGGACTCAACATTTCGAATTTAAAGTTGTTTCTATTCAGGTTATTTGATAAAGTTTCTAACGATCCCAAAGATCTAATATAGATAATATAGTCTGAATATCACCCATGATTAGTAAGTATTGCCTCCATTTTCAACCAATCGTGTGAATTTTTTCAGGTCAAGTTACTAGAGTCAAAGTGGAACGCAACCCTCGGACGATGAAAATTTGCTAGAATAAAATCAAAATATTGTTGAAAAACATGAAGGTTAGACTAAAATGATTATAAGACCTATAAATACTATAGGTAACTTTTTCTTTACTGCGACGTGAAAAGACTTAGGTACTTTACCATGCTGTGTACTAACTAGTGCCGATAAGCTTAACATATTCAGACTGCTGCATATTAAGTTACAGAAGACAAATTCAGTTGTGCACCTCTGAACACAAGAATACATAACAAAATACAATTCGCTGATAATATGTAAAAACAAACGACTCAGATGCCTAAAACGAAAGATTCATGCTCCTGTTCTTTCCGTTAGTGCACCATTAGTGACACACTATAGATCATTATGAAAATGACAGCAAAGATAGTACCTAGTAATTCTAAATATTATGAAATACTTCTTGACACTACTTCTACTACGTATAGCGACATAAAAAGTATCGCCACTTAGTGTCCACCCGATTTCTTGCCGTATTCCAAAGAATAAGAGAAAGGATACCAGAGCTCCATCAGCATACAAGTAGACAGTACTATAACATTTATACTGTGAAATATTATTCAAGTAGCTAAATGTAATTGCTGGGAAACAAGGTCTCCATTACAAGCAGGATTCTGAAGCAAGGGCCTCATTGAAAGCGGAGCTATGAAACAGGTAGTCCATTACATGCAGGGCTGGGGAAAATGTGTCGCATTACATGCAGGCTGGGAAAGGGGGCCCTATTATGAGCGAGCCTGGGAAACAGGTCCCGATGATAAGTGAAGCTGGAAAACTGGGTCCCCGTTAAGAGCGGGGCTTAAAATAGGACTTCAATACAAGGTGGGCTAGGAAACAGTGACTCTCTTTCAAGCGGGGCTAGGAAACAGGAACTCTATTTCAAGCAGGCCTGGGAAACGGGGGTCCCATTATAAGCGAAGCTGGTTAACACGGGCCCTATTACAAGCAGGGTTGGGAAACACGACCCCATTACTTGCTTCATAAGAGCCTAGTATATAACAATACAAAATATCGTTCTTGTATATCTGTTGTTTTTTTTTCTTATTTGCTTTCTCTTACAATTTGGAAATTATATTACAGCTAATTTTTGCTTTTAAAATTTTTGGTGGGGCCCCAAGAGAGTGCGGCCTAAGCTATAGCTTGTTTAGCTTATATGTAAATACAGCACTATGTGTTACCCTCCTTGTGGGCCAAGTGGTTATAACTCGGGCCTTTGGGAATATTCACCACTATATTAGTAATGCTCCTTAGGATAATTAGAATCAAGAAATATGTCAACAAATAAGTGCAACACTTGGGGCATAGGGCCCTTAACCTTTTAGAACTCGTGTATTTTACAGATATCAATGGGATCTTTTAAATGCCAGTACATCCGATTATCAGAGCAACACTGGAAGAAGTTACACCTCGATCGATTTGTACGAGTGTAGGCTTTCAGTTTACTTAATGACCGTGGTATTTCTATGTATGAAGGAAGAATAAATAATTGAAGGATATTTAAGAAACTTTATCTAAAAATATCTTTTCTCGTTATTCTTTTATTTATCACGTGGTAACACTGCAAGTAAGGTGAATAATGAAATGCATTTATGTGTTCTATTTTATGTTAAACTCAAACTGAAAATTTCATCATGACCCATCAAATAGCGAAAGAGAAAAATGTATTTTATAGTTTTTTTTATAATCATCGATTTTAATTTTCATCACAATCATCGGAAGTACGAGTTTGTAAAAATGTTCTGTTTAATTTTCTACCAAAAGAAAGTCTTATAAATTATTTTAGTTGTTTATACTCATTCGTTATATTATGACAGATTCCCAGTATTGAGAAATCCACCAGAAAGATTTTATGGTTTGTTGGTCAATGGTGGAACAGAAAATATTTCAACACAATAATTTTACTTTTGTACGCTAATATTATGATCTTGTGAAAGTACTTGGTGTTTTATAGTGAACACAACTTACAAATATTTGAAAACTCTCGCATGTATTCTTACTTTAGTGCATATATATATATAATAACTGCTCATGGGAATCGCTGGTGGCATGTGTCACATTATTACTAAGCGTGGCATAAAGAAAAGTAGCTATTCTAAATTAAGATTAGTCACTAGTGTTACAGACTCAAGATATGGATCTCATAGAAGCCGAAATGAGGTATACATTAGCCCCGTACTCGTACGGTTCTCGAGTGACTAGACACGGAACTAGTGAAAATGAAACACTTAAAAACTGCTTACGTGGTAAAGTTTTTGTGCATCTT
Organism: Thermobia domestica; assembly: GCF_964235325.1. Classification (NCBI taxonomy): domain Eukaryota; kingdom Metazoa; phylum Arthropoda; class Insecta; order Zygentoma; family Lepismatidae; genus Thermobia; species Thermobia domestica. Next base: position 23,991,846 of record NC_137465.1, on the reverse strand, counting down.
TGTCCATATGTTCAGGGACACATAAAAGAGTTCTATGTAGAAATGTCAAGTTCTTTCCATTTATGTTTAAGAAGAAGACCCACACAGTGATAATCGGGAATACAAAATGTGGAAACTAAAATGTTACCGAAGCATTTTTCGTGTGCGCTACAGGTTGTTCTGTTACTAAATCGTTGAGGTGGAGGGTCATTCCATGTTAACTCACCTAGAGCAATGTGCTTCAATATCTCAGATTAGCTTCACAAATTTTTCATACATAAATAACAATGAAATTATCCTAAATTAAATTTTCCGATTTTCTTGATGAAAAATGAACCGGTGAGAAATTTTTGAAAAATGTGAAATTTGCGCCAATTTCACTTTCCGATACTCAGCATCATGGAAAAAAAACAACTTAACTTCCTCATTTTTCAAGTTATTGTGCTCATCCTAGTGCCATATGAAAGCTTAATTCCTGCTCGTTATGCAGATTGTATGAAACTTTGCAAAAGATTACACTGTGTAACGCGTTCTCCACCCTTTACTCGTACAAGTGATTGAATGGAGCCGTCGTTAGGTAGAACAAATGTACCCTTCGGGCACATCCACACTTATAACGTATAGCAGGTTCAGAAATTAAATTATTTAATGCATAAACAATGTTAATTAAATATATAGTAATCCTGAGTTCAAAAATATTAGAGCGTATGCAGCTACTATTCATAAATATACTTAATAGTATGGTTAATCGGGAAAATAATATTCTTTGTTCTATTCATTAACTTTATAACAAATTCAATAAAGTAATACATATAATGACTGCTAATAAAGAATTCCATCCAAAGAGGCTACTTCAATAGACAAATATTTCTCCAGCAAATAAGCAGATAACCTTAACTTCCTAGAAAATTACATATAATCTGTAAGAATTTTTTAAATCTGAACAATTCTTAGTTACTTATATCACACTTATTTCTTTATAATTAATAAATACAGTAATTAACTCACCAATATTTTGAATACAATATTCCTCCTTGTTATTTGCATACTATAGGCATGGAACTTCACACAAAACATGTATTAACAGGATCAAATGGAAACACACTTTTTTTTTTTATTAAACGTAGCACCAAATAACTATAACTTATTTCACACATACACCGATCCTCAATTGAATTCTTAGAATATAATAATATCACGTAATAAGATTTTAACTTTCAGAACTATGCTTTCAAGATACAAAATAGCAACTGGTTAACTGGTTTTACCCATTTCGAACAAAATTCGAAACTCAGAATAGCTCAGACTTCTACCTTTGGATTCAACAGCTAAAGTGCTGTTGCCTATAGACAGAAATTAAACGTAGGAAGATAGTTCGCACAAATTCCGCTGTTGGCGCTGTTATAATGTGAAGCTGATTTACTTTTTTTTTTAACTCTAAATAAACATCTCGTTACACATTCACCTCTCCCTCAAAAAAAAATATTTTTTTTTTGTTATGAAATATGCAGAATCTCGTTTGTCTCAAGTCAGGATTAATTACCAAACTAGTATCACTATACCTACTAACTAGCAGAAACATACTTCCCAACTACACCAACTAAAGAAAAATAAACAAAAAATAAAAAAATAACCCCCAAAATACAATCAAACCACTACCATACTTTACACTCTCTTTACAGTTAGCAACTATAGTAATTCGTCTATGATTCGCATCTTTCATAAATTTACAAACACTTCGAAAAATTATGAAATAGCGCCTAAATGCAATTTCCTGATTTTCCTAAGCAATATTAAATATAAAGCGAAAGATATATATATATATATATATATATATATATATATATATATATATATATATATATATATATATTACATATTCAATAATAGAAAAAAAAATTACATTGTAACTTACAATTTCTGTCTTGATTACATAATGAACGAATAGTTTCCAGTTGAAAAATAATATGTTGATTTATCCATAACCAGTTTTATCGGAATAATCCATTTCCATCCACGAGACATGACAAACAGGCTGGAATCCGGTCCACGGAATTCTCCATTAACAAATGACGATACAATCCATACTATTGGACTAAAAGCCCAATTTACAATTAAGGAAGCAATACATTAGACATATTTAGACGGACACATTACAGGCCTGCAATGAGAAAACTATTTTAACATATAACACTTTAAAAATTACTTAAAATTATGTTCGTCTATTGTCTTATAGCACCAACGTAAAGCTTCAATAACACTTTATGATTCTTAATTTTTTTTTTTAAATGAAGATTCCTAATTAACAATAGGGATTCTCCTTTCTCTGAAAGGTTTTGTCATTGAGACATGTACTCTACGAATATCTCTGTCATTTACAACAGATTTAACCTGTAAGGAGTTTTCACCAAGGAATTTCTGGAGTTCGAATGGCCCCAACCACCTTTCTGATAAACTCTTCGTAATGTTATCAGCCAAAGATGACTTGGTTTGGGCTTTAATTAAAAGTTTATCACCCACTTGATAATTAGTAGGTATTCTTCGTTTATTAAAAATTTTCTTTTTCCTATGCCACGCTTTCTCCATATTATGGAGCGCATTTACCCACAAATTGGGGTCTTTCTTTTGGATATCTAGCTCCTGCACATTCCATTTTACCTCTAATGGGTCTCCGCAGTTATAGTTACAAACTAAATCAAAGGGACTACACTTGGTCTCCTCATGAACAGCGCTGTTAATCGAGTACTCTATTTCGTATAGACCCGTATCCCATTGATTCTGTCTCTTACTAAAGTATATCCTCAACGAATTTTTCAAAACTGAAATGTATCTTTCAGCTGCGTTTGAGGCACTATGGTACGGAGAAATTCGAATATCGCGAATACCATTACTATATAAAAAATCTTTAAATAGTGCAGAGCTATACACACTAGCATTGTCATGTGCCAAAGAAAATATAAAGCCATGTCTACACATTAATTTATATAAACGATTGATAATGGCTTGACTAGAGAGTACACGGAGTGGTTCTAAGAAAACTCGCTTAGAAAACGAATCTACTACAATCAAACAGTGGCGTCCCGATCGTGTATTGCACATTGGACCAATTGTGTCCGTATACCATCTCCCATTTACAAATTTTTCAAAATCTGATGTTAATTGACCCATTTGTTTCCTATTATTAGGTTTATTTTTCTGACATAGCTCACAGCATGACACAAATTGTTTTATATCTTCTACCATCCCACTCCAAGTATATTTGGGCTGCTATACGCCCAATAGTTTTTCTTGTCCCTAAATGGCTTCCGGGTAAAATACAACTATGATGAAACTCTATAATACTATTGGCTAGACATTTTGGAAGACAAATCTTATAGGGTTTTTTATAGCTTTAGTCTTTTTACACAGAATCCCTTTAATTAACTTATAATCCTCTAATCTCTCCTTTCGTTCTAAACGATGTATAATCTCCATTAATTCAGGATCTCTAGCTTGATGATCTTTTATAGATATGTTAGCAAATGGCATATTCCAGAGATTTACTAAGCATAAATTATTAATCTCTTGTTCCATGGTTGGCTCTAAATACATAGATTCAAAATTTTCCTCGTCAAACAATCGTGACATAAAATCTGCACTTATATTCAAGTTACTTGAAACAGATTTTACAGTGAAATCAAACGCTAATAATCGATACAATAAACTACCATACCTTTTGACCCTTCGTATGTTACGTATAGCATACGCTAAACCCACATGGTCTACCCTCAGTTCGAATTTATTATGCAAAAACGTTTTATATCGTTCCATGCATTCAACCGCCGCCATAAGTTCCAACAAAAAGATCGGCTTATTTAAATCATATTTACGTAAGCGTCTAGAAAAGAATGCTACCGGAACTCTATTTCCCTGATTATCTAATTGTTCTAACGTGCCTCCTAAGGATTTTAAACAGGCATCTGATGTAATTATAGGGTTTATTCAAATCTGGAAGTTTCAATACTACAAAAGCTTCAAATAATTCCTTTATCTGATCTAAAGCTCTTTGCTGTTCTTTTCCCCACTCAAATTTACACTTCGCCGAACGAAGTCGAGTTATCGGTTCCATCACATCATGAAAGTTTGGTATAAACCTACTATAAAACTGTAAAAAACTAGCTAAGCTAATCAAACTTTTCCGATTTTTCGGTGCAGGTAATTTCCTGATAACTTCTATTCTAGAAGGATCCATACATAGATTTCCGTTTTCAACAACAAATCCCAAATATGAGATCTTTCTCTGAAATAATGCAGATTTATTAATCGACAATGTTATACCAACCTCATTAAACTTCTGCAAAATTGACTCAATTAGCTGTTTATGACTCTCTATATCTTTACTTACTGCCACTATATCATCAAAAAACCAATCCACACCTTGTTCTTTCAAAGGATATAGCAAATCAGTTAAAACCTTTGACAAAATAAATGATCCTGAAGATATACCAAAAGGCACATACTTATATTCAAATAAACCGCGATGAGTTAAAAAGGCGGTATATTGAGTCGAATTTTCACTAAGTTTCAAATGATGATATGCTGCGTGAACATCAAAATGGCTGTAAATAACTCCCTGTGATAGACTAGCTAACACATCTTCCATACGAGGAGTATATTGTGCATTTAAACACAAACGAGAATTTAGAGATTGATAATTCACTACAAGCCTTTTACTTCCTGACTTATTGTTGACAAGAAAACAAGGGAAAGCCCACTGGGAATTACTAGGACGTATTATTCCTTGAGCAAGTAAATCATCCAAAATTACATCCATTTGCCTTTGTTCTGCCCGCGAAAGAGGGTAAGGTTTTTTCCGTATAGGTGTATCGTCTTTTAACAATATTTGATGTTCAAATCCATTAATACATCCTATCTTATCACTAAAAACATTAGGATATTTATTTATTAAATTATCAACATACCCTTGTAAAGTATGATCCTGTTCCAAGAAACTAGGGTCTACTGTGATTGGTGACAATGCTGATGGCCGCTGTTCAAAATTCCCTGACCTCTCCGGATACAATGAAGAAAAAGTCTCTCCTGGGTTGGCAACAATGGGAGGATCCAAGGGCGCTGACGATATGGAAACCTTGCAGACGCCTGGCGACGAAGTCATTTCCCTTTCTCTACAACCGTCCATCCTCATAAACAAATTGGCATAAGCAGAAGCACCATCGCTACAAAATAAATCGCTTTGCGCAGAATAAGAATTATCTTTTTGGGAGGGGGGTGACAGATTATAAGTAAGGGGTACCACGGCACGTTCTTGTTTCAATAAAAGTTTGTTATTGTCAAAGTCTATCTGAGCACTTATAAATTTTAGTTCCTGGACTCCTACGATAAATGTAGGTTCTAAACCTTCCACTAGAAAGAACTTCAAATTGTAAGTTTTCTTATGAAATCTAATAAATAGGAAAACACAGGAATTCAACTCGATCTTTTGTCTGTCCACACCTACTCCACTAAATTTTTGCTCATAAACACGCACAGGATTATTTAAAGTTTTATTCCACTTCTCAAAGTATTGTTTATTCACCAAGGAAACTGAGCTACAACTGTCAAGTCCTCCTTTTAATTGTTTCCCCATAATAAAGGCATTGACAAATGCTGCAATTAAGTTCTTGAATGTTCCTTTATATGGATTCTCACTCTTAACCTCCTTAAAGTTTGAAGAAAGTTTATTAACTGGACCGTTATTCACCTTACTTGCTTGGGAACTAACCCGGGACCTCTCACTATTTGTAACACTGCGTACCCGCTCACCGCTTTCAATGTTCAACTTAGCTATACATTGAGAAAGTTTATGTGGGCACTGGGAAACTCTATGATTTCCTTGACAAAAATAGCACTGAACTACTTTTCTTCCTACTGTTTCCTTTTGTTGATGTTTAACTAAACTATTGTAAACAATTAAGTTCCGCTGATGTAACTCATATTTTTCCACTTCTGCTTTCACAGATTCTAGAGATACTGGACGATTATATTTAAAAAGTTCATAACGTATTTGAGGCTTCATCCCATTTAAAAGAATGTCAATTAATGTTTGTATATCTTCTCTCCCGTGTGTGATCACATAACTATCCACCACACTCTCGACGTGAGATACTATATTAACCTCCGGCTTTTGCAAACAATAAATATATTTATGTTCTATTTGTTGTTTACCTATCGGGGTCACAAATTTTGAATACAATAGGTAACTAATATGTACCCACTGATTTGAACCCGTTATCAAATTAGATAACTCATGATTGATAAGGCCACTACTCCTTCCTAAAGCTATAATAAACAAAGCTTCTTTCGGGAACAAGTTGAGTTTCATAATCTTATAAATCTCTAATAAGAAAAGAAAAATAATTTCGTCTTTAGTCCCATCACAAAAAGGGATTCTTTTTTATTTTTTCCGAAAAATTCTCATTGGCAGCTGATACTGCTAATTTATTCATATCCACAGAGAACGGCATAAAATTATGTAAATATGGCTTACTACGTTCATTCTCTATATTGATTTGTTTATCAATTTTCCAACAGTCTTTTTCATTTAAAGCAAAACAGCTCTTATCTACCACAGGTGCGCTAAAACCAGTTTGCCTTAACTGACCTACCGCAACACTCTCACTCTCATTCCTCAAATCGTGAGTCGTTGCACCTGCCAAGGTCGAAGTGTAAACACTGCTGGTATCTGAATCTAACAACGGTGATAAACTACGAGCTGTTTGTGGCTCAACTGCCCTACAGTAACTGTCCCTATATCTTTCGTTTTCTAAAAACGAAAAATCTTGCTCCCTCAAAAAAGGATTTAATGGATTAGGTATTATCAAACCACCATCTCCATTGGGAAAACGATTTAAATTTAACTGGCCCTGATGGGTACGTTCACTACTCGTATCTGACATGTTTCTGGTTCGAACCCCGCAATATATAAAACTCAACTCTCACAAAATTCTTTCTATATACAGCCGATATGTTACCAAACAAGTGATATCCTGACAAGTAAGAACTAGATACGTGTATCGTAACAAAAATAACTACACTGGTGCTAGCAATACTATATTTCATGTAGATGAAAAACAGAACCTGCTTTCCCAAATCTATCCTTCCTGCTACTTATAATAATAATATTTCTACTAATGAAAAATAAGAAGGAAGACTTTAGCTGTTGAATTTGTGTAACGCGTTCTCCACCCTTTACTCGTACAAGTGATTGAATGGAGCCGTCGTTAGGTAGAACAAATGTACCCTTCGGGCACATCCACACTTATAACGTATAGCAGGTTCAGAAATTAAATTATTTAATGCATAAACAATGCTAATTAAATATATAGTAATCCTGAGTTCAAAAATATTAGAGCGTATGCAGCTACTATTCATAAATATACTTAATAGTATGGTTAATCGGGAAAATAATATTCTTTGTTCTATTCATTAACTTTATAACAAATTCAATAAAGTAATACATATAATGACTGCTAATAAAGAATTCCATCCAAAGAGGCTACTTCAATAGACAAATATTTCTCCAGCAAATAAGCAGATAACCTTAACTTCCTAGAAAATTACATATAATCTGTAAGAATTTTTTAAATCTGAACAATTCTTAGTTACTTATATCAAACTTATTTCTTTATAATTAATAAATACAGTAATTAACTCACCAATATTTTGAATACAATATTCCTCCTTGTTATTTGCATACTATAGGCATGGAACTTCACACAAAACATGTATTAAGGGGATGATCTACCTTTTCTCGGCACAAAAATTTTTATATTGGACCTTATGGGGAGAACATGGCTACCGAATTTCCTGAGTTTCTAAGGAACTAGGTATCTCTAATGGAAAAGAAAAAATTTGCAGATTCTACAGAAGTTTATTAACGGGTTGAAATACTTAAATTGTATATTTGTCTGCTAGTTTAGCAGAAATAAATAATTAAAAAATAAATAAATTAGTTTCTTTTTATACAAATTAAAATATGTCTAACTTTGGAACCAATTATGGTAGAAAGATCAACTTTTTTTTGTTTTATTCCTTGAGAAGAAACGACTCTAATAGTTTTAATCACAACCATATCTGATACGCCAATTAAAAAAATAGTATTTTAATATAAGTATTAAAGTCCACCTGTCAAGAAGTTTGACAAGGGTAAGGCATCCGCGCCCACCCTTTTCTTTTGTTTTCGTCCCGCGAGATATGAAGGGAAGGGTCTTCACAAATCTCTTTCAGCTATGTACACAGACCGTTTGCACAGCAGGTGTCAATGCGAATGTAAACATCATGTCCTCACGTTCAATAGCCCAAGTTCGGCCACTTTCTCTCTCTCTTTTTTTTTCTCTCTCTTCCGAGAGGTGTTTCTACCCTGTAAGAAAATTATAGATATGTAGAGAAAATGGTGATCAATTATTTCTGATAGCCAGATGATAGACAAGCATTCTAAAATGCCTTCGAATTCCAAAAATGTATCGACCATAACTTTACCATCTGGTTATTTTCAGAAGGCAAAAGTTCTATTATTATTATTATTATTATTATTATTATTATTATTATTATTATTATTATTATTATTATTATTATTATTATTATTATTATTATTATTATTATTTGGAGTTAGAGTGCAAAGCCACGAAGATACAAATGGCTCCATTGGCTAAACATACACATAGCTGCCCCCATTCAGAACATTCCTTTGTGCGTTAGAAAACACGCTATAACAATGGGCCCCTCGCAAAAAATCTAATTCAACTCTTATTGACCTCAGTAGCGCTTACTAATAGCGTAAATGCTATAAATCAGGCATTTGCAAGTAGGAACAGGGATTGGCCGAATCAGAGAAATCTTACTGTCGTCACGGGCTGTAAAAGGTAATATATGACATTTTTACAAGAAATAATTATCGGACCTACCGTAGTCGGGTCAAGACTCCACTTAGAAACTAACAGGTGCGCTATCCAAAAATACATGTTTCAGAAACCTAAGGTACTCACGCAACAATTTTTTATAGAGGGGCTTTAGCTACGGGCATATAATTTGAAGTAGTCACCAACTACCTCTATAAAAATCATTGCGGAAGTATATCGCAGGATTCTGAAATTTCGAGTTGGTCTATACTTTTTGTCATGACTAGCTATATACCGTTTATATGCTAGTCAGTGGCGGATCCAGGGGGCAATCGCCCCCTTCCCCAGAAGAGGAAACTTTCTTATTTTTTATATATAAATAAAACCCATCCCAGAGTTTAGAGCTCTTAAAAGTATCTGTAAGTAGCAGTATTACAACCCACCGCCCCCCCCCAGAAGTCCGTCCTGGATCCGCCCCTGATGCTAGTTTAATACTCTACGTTGAAATGTATCATAACTCTGTCATTTGAAGGAAAAAAAGGAAGGAGAGCTGTTGTGCAACATAACATGGTGTTGACATACTCAACCAAAACGACCAGAATGCTTCATTCGGGTAGGTTCAAGACGATTCTTAGTGCACGTACGGACACAACAGCTGTAAATTCCTGGATATTGTAGAGAGTTGTCACAGGAAAACACAAGAGTAGAAGAACCTCTATTTTGAATTTGGTGGAGAAGATAATAGAGCGAAACCTAGAGCTGCAGGTCCTTCAAGAAACTCAAGAATGTAAAAGAGGAGAGACCCTAAAAGAGAAACCTCAAACTAATTTCGTGATCAAAGGTTTGCAGTGCTATCCTAGAAATGTTGGATATTACAAGTGTCAATAGTTGAGTAATTGTGTTAGAATCATGTACAATAGTCTATTACAGAAAAAAGTCGATAGAACATACTCAAAGAATTCTTGTAATTTGTCAACATTATTTTCAAAGACGTAGCCTTCAATGTGAATGCATTACTAGAAAATAAAGATTATACGGGGGGACAGTCAAAAAGTTCCTGGAATATTATTGTAGCTATTTATTACCACGTACAATAGTCTATTATAGTCTGCATATATATATATATATATATATATATATATATATATATATATATATAATATGTTTGTATGTATGTGTGTGTGTGTGTCGTGGATGAATAGTTACGCTCATCCCTTATAATCAAGGAGTCCCTTGTTTGATTCCCGATGGAGACACAAGTGGTTCGGATCCTACGTTAAGCTGTAGGTCCCACCCATAGGACGTCATCATTCTGAAAGTATGTTCTTTTCTGCGTATCCTGCTTCTTGTTTCAACTCTTTAGGATAAATCGAGACTAACTGACAGTGCGTAGTCTTAGCGGGGTGAGCGCGGAAAACGAAAAAGTCAAAGAAAACAGGACTTTACTCCCTTGTCCTCATATAACAATGCACAGTATGGACACCGTTCCAAATGGGTCTTATAAGAGTTATCATGGCAACATTTTTGTATAAGACAATTGGTGTGTGTTGTCTGCATGGTTGTCTGGGGACAAAAAGGGCAAACACGTTTTTCAATAAATAAATAAATAAATAAATAAATAAATAAAAGAAAACGTGCATTTTTCAATTCTCATATCCTCGTCATAAGAAGGCACTTAGCGCAACGAGCCTAAAATTTAAATGCTTTGAAAGTTTGTTCTTTTTTGCGTATCCTGCTTCTTGTTTCAACTCCCTAGGACAGTGATGATTTCAGGAGTGATTCTGGGGGGAAATTCTCCCAAGAGCTACGAAATTCACCCTCGGGTGCTTGAGATCTTCGCAGAAATTTCTGTGGAGCACGCAATTTTTTGTCGCTTTCCCCCTCTGTGCATGCTGCCTCCGGAGGAAATGATCTGAAATTAACACTGCTATAGGGTAATTAGAGATTGACTTACAGTGCTTAGTATTAGCGAAGTAAGCAAGAGAAACCAGAAATATCACAAAAAACAGGGCTTTTGCTCCGCTGTTCCCCCGTAAAAATGCACGGTTTACACACAATACAGATTGGATCTAACAGGGCTATTTAGGGAACGTCTTATAGAGAATGCATTTGGTGTGCAGTATTGTCTGCGGACAAGGAGGCAAAACCGTGATTTTCATTAAAAAATGGAGTATTTTAAATTTCCCTCGCCCCCTCAGGAGACGCTTCTTCAATGAGACCGTATCCTGCCTCTTTCTCCCATTCTCTAGGCCAATTAGGACTGACAGGCATTTGAATAAGTCCATTACTTGGTTGCATAGTAATTAGCCATCATATTGGCTGCCATATTGGATTTAGACAAATGTTCTCTCATGTTACCATGTAAAATATGTCTTGTCGTGATGAAAGCTACCAGAAAAAGTAGGTTTCGCTTAGTCCTGAGGAAGTACGCTACATCCTAAAGTAATGCTTGCATATACGCATTTGTAACTTTGTACAGTTAATCGTTAGACAACAGTGTTGTCAGGTTGTAAGGTTTCTAAGTGGCAATAAATAATGCCATATTCATCGGCCTCAAAAACCTATACTTTGACACCAAAATTATCTTTCTAAGTGCCTTGGTTCAAGATCTCTCTCTTTATATATATATATATATACACACACACACACACACACACACATATATATATATATATATATATATATATATATATATATATATATATATATATATATATATATATATATATAGAGAGAGAGAGAGAGAGAGAGAGAGAGAGAGATTTACGTAGGGCGGCGGCCATATTGGAAAATGACGGCTACCAGGAAAACACCTCAAATTTGAAATATATACCAAAGACATTATAAAAAAAAATTTTTTTACGAACACCTGTATATGGGGGCCAGGACTTTACATTGTCGGAATCCTGTGGGGGCACCCCTCTGCCCCCTTCCCTTTGCCACTACTGTATGCTATAATATTTGTCCGGAAGGGGTAAAAATCCCAAAATAACAGCGTTTTCTGATATATACTGTTCTTCTCGCGCACTCTAGAATGCATCTTGATGAACTTCCAGAGGTAAGGGGGAAAAGAGGATACTTCACACCACATCGTCCAGTCTCTTAGTATGGAACCATTGAGGGAGACAAAGTCTATCAAGCTAACAGTATTTGGCAGCTGACAGGTAATCTTAGAAACTGGTCGAGAACCTGTTTTATTCAGCCATCCACCCCCTCCATTTCACCATCCCCCACCCTTTCCGCGGCCAAGCTTTGAGTGGGGCGGGACTTACCCTCGTCAAACTTTGACAGGTGGACTTTAATACTTATATTAAAATACTATTTTTTAATTGGCGTATCAGATATGGTTGTGATTAAAACTATTAGAGTCGTTTCTTCTCAAGGAATAAAACAAAAAAAAGTTGATCTTTCTACCATAATTGGTTCCAAAGTTAGACATATTTTAATTTGTATAAAAAGAAACTAATTTATTTATTTTTTAATAATTTATTTCTGCTAAACTAGCAGACAAATATACAATTTAAGTATTTCAACCCGTTAATAAACTTCTGTAGAATGCTGCAAAATTTTTCTTTCCCATTAGAGATACCTAGTTCCTTGGAAACTGAGGAAATTCGGTAGCCATGTTCTCCCCATAAGGTCCAATATAAAAATTTTTGTGCCGAGAAAAGGTAGATCATCCCGTTAACAGGATCAAATGGAAACACACTTTTTTTTTTTTTTATTAAACGTAGCACCAAATAACTATAACTTATTTCACACATACACCGATCCTCAATTGAATTCTTAGAATATAATAATATCACGTAATAAGATTTTAACTTTCAGAACTATGCTTTCAAGATACAAAATAGCAACTGGTTAACTGGTTTTACCCATTTCGAACAAAATTCGAAACTCAGAATAGCTCAGACTTCTACCTTTGGATTCAACAGCTAAAGTGCTGTTGCCTATAGACAGAAATTAAACGTAGGAAGATAGTTCGCACAAATTCCGCTGTTGGCGCTGTTATAATGTGAAGCTGATTTACTTTTTTTTTTAACTCTAAATAAACATCTCGTTACAACTGTCAAAGATAATGGGCATGCAAACAAATTTTAGATTTTCTTTACAAATCGTGCCATTGTTCAAAAGTTACAATTATGAAACTTTTGAAATTTTTTTTCGTACATTCATCTTTACACGTACATAGTATGGTTAAAAAATAAAAATGGGGTTTTTGTACTTTTGTAATTATTATTTTTCATGTATTCTACATGTACGGAAATACAGGGTGAGTCAAAAGTCCTTGGACACCTGCATAAGTTCAAAAATCGACGGGAAAAGTAAAAAGTGATTATGGCAACAGAGGTTTGATGTCTTTTTGAGTGTCCGCAACTTTTGAGGTGTATGCCATTCATTGCCACCATCTTGAAATCCGCCATTTTGGATTCAAGTCATTTTTTTTTAAAATGGGAAAGGGGTGTATGGCACATCAAATAACCCTAGCTCGGGAATTTAGTGGTGTAATTTGTGTTTTTCTATCTTGTACAGTGTAGAAGGTATTAATGTTCAAAGTTGGGAAATTACCTTGATACTAACCCAGGTCTCTCTTTGTTCCAGGTGATCTAAAATGGGTCTGACACGTGAACAGAAGATCGAAATCATCCTTATATCAGGGGAACGCAGCTACCGAACAATAGCAGCTGACTACAACAGACGACACCCAGACAGAGAAGGGCCATTCCATCGTCACAGGCACGACATTTACACTACATTTTTGATGCTTTAAAGTTGTATATTTCTAAACGTACAACATCAATTCTGCTAATTGTGTGATATATGAGCAGTGCATACTTAGGAGTATATGTAGCTGATGTTTTCAGTATTTTTTTCTCTATAGAGTATTAAATATTAATTCCTAAACGTCTGTCACGGGTGGGGACAAAAAAGAGAAGTGACTTTCGACACACCAAGTGAATGTTAGAAAACTCTGTGAATTCTTAGCTCAAAATGTTTTTATATAAACGGAAATGTATAAATGATGATTTTTTTTAAAAAAAAAAAAACTTTACAAAATAGAAATTTGCCAAATATTTATTTAATGAATAAACTAAACTTTACTGTGTCACGGGCAGGACACATGGTTGTCACGGGCAGGACACCGTGTGAATCAACACACAACATCTCAATAAGAATTATTTCAAAAATGAAATAAAATCGAAAATAAGTTAATTTCTGCTGTTCTGTAATAGCATTTTACACAAATAATTATATTTACTTTACTTGAGGCTCGCTTTTATCAAATAAAAATAATAATATGCCGTACACTTATTTCTCACCACCTACACTTTAGGAAATGGTTTTATTTGCCCATTTACACCCACCTTGTAGGGAAATTCGTCTGTCTAACGGTATATAAAATAGGTGCTGGTATCCAGTGCATGTGCCGTGGAAAATCAGCGCCCGGGGCGAGAGTATACGACGCGTCGCGACGGCGCCCCAGTAAATATGAATGAGGTCGACAGACCAGCCGCAAAGCATCACCATGGTTGGCGCGACGCGTAAGAAAATTTTCAAAAATAAACCCTGCTTTTCCTTGATTTTGAGCACTCTTTAATACTGTTTTCCTTCCATTTTATATATATATATATATATATATATATATAATTATTTTTTCCTCCTGAATTTTGCGTCCCCTTACTTTGACGCCCGGGGCCGTAACCACGCTCGCCCCTCCTTGCCCCCGGGGCACAACACTGCTGCTATCAAAGGTATTACTTGATCGAAATGCACGTAAGACACATCTTCAACAGTCTTGAAAATTTTACCGCAATTACTTACGGTCTTCATACAAATTTCCTTGGCTTCTCGTCCTCTTCCACTGGGTTTTGTGCGATAGTTGCATGTCTATGTTTTCTTTTTCTGTCCTTTAGAGAAAACAAAAATGTTTCTTGTGTTATATCTTCAACAGCTGATCTAACACAAGCCTTGTTAACATGCAAACCTAAGTCGTCGCTCAGGATAGCTTCATGGCTTTCGGAATTATCATTTTCAGAATCTGAATAAAAGTCTGTTAGAAATTTAAAGATTTTATACGGATGAAGCTCTAATTTAAAAGTTCGACGAACTACCAAATTTTCGCTGTCAAATGGCAGGAAAAACTGTTTTGATTCGGGACATTCAATTGACAAGAACATTTTCCCGTCTTTTATTCAAAACGTCTTTTTTTTTTTTCAATTTCTGCTGATAGTAGTAAAACAGATATATTTTGAAACGAAGAGTTTAAAGCTGCTACGAAATCAGCAGCACATTCTGCAATTACTTTCTTTTGTTTCACAAAGTTCCATACTGGCCGTTTTATACGTACTCCAATGCCCTCTACTGCTCCCTTGAAACGAACAGAAAGGAGACACTAATGATAATATTTATATGACACTTATTTTAAGTTAAAACATCATACTGACAGTAATACATAATCCTCTATTTAAGTAACTAATGTTCATGCTTAGAAAACTTTATTTTAGTACACAAGGAATAATTTTCTATTATGAATAACCAATGTACACAAACTATCCCACCAATGGCAGGACAAGTTTTCAAATTGAAATAAATCGAAATATATTGTTAGCATTAGTCCAAAATTTGGTAAATGTGAAGTACACGTGAAAATTGTTACTTCTACTAAGTACGAACCACATTCACAAATTTGGTAATTCAGTACAATAACTTTTGGTAGTTTTCTGTCACGGGCAGGACACTCAAGTTGACGTTTATATCTTTAGTGATATTAGAAACAATTTTTACCCTGTAAACACTATTTCAACTGCAGCTTGTAGCAAAAAGAAGCATCTTGAATAGCTCGAAGTTACTTCAGCCAAACATGCACAATATACCGTAAAATATTGCCGATAACAAGGATAAAAAAAATCCTCGCAGCTGACATGTTACAAATTCACAACTCAGACTTAAACTTTTACGTGAATTCTAAGTATAAATAAGTTTTTCTTTGTGAAAAAGTAAATTTCGTTCTATTTACTTCATATATACGTAAAAATGCATTGGTTTTGACAGTTTTCGAAAATTTGGGTTCATTCTCACTTTCGCGTGGAATGGCCCAGAACCGGTATCTCACAGCGGAGTGGCTCACGTGATCACCAAATTCCGGGAGATGGGCTCTGTTCAAGATAGGGCACGTAGTGGGTGACCAAAGACTGCCACCAATGAGAAAACTGCAATGGCGGTTGTTGCGTCGTTTGTGAAAAGTCCTAAACGTAGTACCCGTTGTGTGTCCCTAGTATGTGCAATAAGCCTATCCTCTGTTGTTCGGATATTGCACGCCAATCAGTGGCATCCTTACAAGCTGCACATGAAATATAAACTGAACGAGGATGACCCTGATCGCCGGTTGGAGTTCTGCATGTGGGCTACTGAGCAATACGATCTGGATCCTGCGTTTGCCTAGGGCATACTGTTCAGCGACGAGGCGTATTTCACTTTGAACGGGGAGGTTAATCGACATAATTGTCGATACAGGTGTGACGCAAATCCGAACTGAGTTCACCCGAGTCGAGAACATAGTCCAGCAAAGGTGATGGTGTGGTGTGGCATATGGGACACCCGCATCATTGGGCCATTTTTCATTTACAACACCTTAACTGCACTACAGTACCTGATGCTGCTCCAGGACCTTGTGGTCCCTGCCACACTGAACGCTGACGGCATTTTCCCATCTTATTTTCAGCACAATGGAGCCCCTCCACACTATGGACTCTGTGTCCGTGAATGGTTGGATGAACAACTGCCAGGGAAGTAGATTGGTCGCCGTGGTCCCGTAGAGTGGCTGCCCAGATGCCCTAACTTACATCCTTTGATTTTTATGGGGACATGTTAAGCAGATAGTGTATGCTGAGACAATCCGTGATTTGAGACACCTGGAGGAACGCATCCAACAAGACTGAACAGAATTTCAGAAGACATTCTCCTCCGTGTGCACTCAGAGTGGTTGCGGCGACTACAGTTGTGCATTCCACGGGGTGGACAACACGTAGAACATGTGTTGTAGCATTCAGTATTAAGGTAATTTCCCACTTTTGAACATTAAGAATTTCTAAACTGTGCAAGATAGAAACAAACAAATTACACCACTAAATTCCTGGGCTCAACCTAGTGTTATTTGATGTGTCTTCCCCCCTTCCCATTAAAAAAAATAATCCAAAATGGCGTATTTCAAGATGGCGGCGCAAATACACTCCAAAAGTTACGGCCCATCATCAAACCTCTGTTCCCATCATCAATTTTTACTTTTCCCGTCGATTTTCAATCTTATGCAGGTGTGCAAGGACTTTTGACTTACCCTGTATACAGTTGTAAGTTTTGTTACAAATTGTGTCATTGTTCTTAAGTCACAACTATGAAATTTATGAAGCATTTTTATAGAATCACCTTAGCACATACATGATATGGTTAAAATATAAAAAGGATGCTTTTGTTATTTTTGTAATTATTATCTTTATACGTTAGAATAAAATTCATGAATCGATATGGTCCTTCTATATTCTACTGGCCAGAAAATAAAAACTTTTGTTGGGTACCTTTTGAAAATATCATCTGGCACGTTCCTGTTCGATCTCTTACAAGCCAACCAACCTGGACTCACGCAACTAAAGGCAAAGTTGAAAGAAGACATAGTAGACATAGTATATATATATATATATATATATATATATATATATATATATATATATATATATATATATATATATATATAGTAAATTGATAGATATCTCTTAGAAATCAAACCAATACATGAAGGACAAAAGCAAAAGTTTTACTGAATACAAATTGCACTCAAGCAACACAAGTACTACTACTCACAATACTTTTAGGCCTATATTTTACGGCCCTATAAACATACGAATACTTCGAAGCCGCATTCATCATTGCAGATGCTGTATACGGATCAACATTCTCTATAGCAACAGGCTTTCAAGGCCTATACGTTATTATTGGCTCCACATTCCTAGCCACCTGTCTCTTACGTCATCTCCTTTCACATTTCTCTCCCATACATCACTTTGGATTTGAGACTGCTTCCTGATATTGGCACTTCGTGGATGTAGTATGATTATTCCTTTATATTTCTATTTATTGATGAGGAGGCTAGCCTATTTAATATACAAAGTATATTTGACTTCCAATCAAAATGATCCTCTAAATGAAATAGGCAATCAACACAATTCTAACAACCGCCCTACTAACCATCGCTATTTGTGTAGTTGTTATGGCCATTTCAACTCTTTCAACTAAACCCTTTATTGAGCGAGAAAAAGTTCTCCCTTTGAATGTGGCTTTGACCCTAAATCTTCCGCACGAATCCCCTTCTTCTTACGATTCTTTCTCATTGCAGTAATCTTATGCAGAAGACTTATACAGAATAGGCTAATATTACAAAGTGGTGTGACGAAATTAGGTAGCACGGCGAATATCATGGAAACAAATTTTCGAAGATAGATGATTGTCAAAAAGTGGGAAGATCTGAATCCAGCAATGGATCGAAAATGGTTGATAATTGTATGTATCCATTTCCAATATACACGAAAATATCCATCACCACTAGACTCATGTGATTCAGTTCTCGTTCTTAATATCTGAACATTTGAGGTTAAGAAACAATCGCTTATATCTTGCTCTGAGTGATCATATGTTTGTGTTGATTGCAAAAGTGATTCAGAGCTATGGCATAGAATGATGCCTCGGGTCATCGTAGCCACATCGGGCTTAGCATTGTCCTGTAACAGTTGAACCCCTTTGCGATTCAGAAGTGCTGGATCCAGAGGTTTGAGTTTTTCTTGAATACGGCTCAATTGCTGACAGTAAACAGTTGCATTGATGATCTTACCAGCTGGTGCAATTCCGGATTCACGATGCCGCGAAGAACACCGAACACACAGGAGGACCTTCGTCTGGTGCAGTGCTGGTTTCGGTGGTTTGGAACCGTCAAAATTCCAGATATTTTTTTACTTTTACTCGAATCTACAGGATTTAGTTTAATTTGTAATTTTTTTGTCTTTTTGCTAATTTCTTCCAGCGTGAGTCATGTGAGTTTGCTGATATTTTATATACGAATATACAGGTTTCGGCACGTAAAACCGGCCCGTAAAGTGAACACATGAAATGAAATGTAATGTATTGAATATGATTAACTACAACACATAAATGAAAAGTAATGTATTGAATATTACTACTCACCTTCACAGCAGGTGCTGAAAGTGTCCTCCGCCCACTTCAACACACATGTGAGCACCCTTGTCAGTTCTTGTGTTGTAATGCTATTGGTGACATCCTGGATCCTGGTCTTGAGTTCTTCAATTGTGTGTGGATTTGTTTTGTATACTCTTCCCTTTAACAGTCCCCATAAGTAAAAGTCACATGTGGACAAGTCTGGTGACCGAGGAGGCCACAAGCCTTTGCTGATTGTCCTCTCTGGTGTAAACATCTCATGCACAAGGGACAATGATGCAGCTGATGTGTGGCATGTTGCACCGTCCTGCTGAAAGTAACATAACTGACGCTCCTCTTCGGTCAAGTGTGTATAAAACTCCTCCAGGATTCCCATATACACGTCACTGTTCACTGTCGTCTCAAAGAATATGGGCCCAATAACGCGTGTGGCGGAAATGGCACACCAAACACCAATCTTCTCATCATGCAAGGATACCTGGTGGATTGCGTGTGGATTTTCTGTCGACCAATACCGGTTGTTTTGGGAATTTACGTACCCAGACAGGTGGAACTACGCCTCGTCACTCATGATGAGCATTAGTGGATCCAAGAAACCACTGGCAACATTGCTCAACAACCATGAACAGAAATGCACCCTCTTCTGCAGGTCAGGCTCCTTCAGTTCTTGCACAACACTTATCCGGTACGGTTTTAACTTCAGTCCCCTTAAAACACGTCTGCAACTTCTCTCACTCGCATGAACCTGTTGACTCAATCTCCTGGTTGACTTTCGAGGACTTCTTGTCATTATCTCCTCCACCTGCATCTTTAATTCAGGTGTGCAGACAGATGGTCGTCTGTTCCTGGGAGCATTTTGAACCGATCCTGTACGCCGCCATTTTTCAATCAATTCCTGAATGTTGCTTTTTGCTGGCACAGAACGTCCTGGAAATTTCTCCCGAAACAAATTATTTGTTTTCACAAAAGATCCCGAGAGAATGAACCCTTCAACAATGGCAACACGCTCGGGTATCGAATACGGCATTATCACACACTGACACTCACCCGGCTTAACACAACGAGGCCTTTTTCTCAACTGGTTTCGACAAGTTTCACTGGCTGCGGCTGCACGTGACTGCTGCAGGTCACGTAAGTCGACCCGACCTCGACATGCCAACTTTTGGTAGCAAGGTAGATTATTTAAGTGCTGCCAAAAACACAATATACCAGAATATTACGACGGGCCGGTTTTACGTGCCGCACCCTGTATAATTAATATATGACATAAACTATTTCTTATTAAAAATCCACAAAACTCAATTTTCTTTTTGGGATAATCTTCTTTCGCACAAAGTGTTCTGAAAGCATAACTGTATTCGTAAATTTCAAATAAATATTTCAAAAATAACTTAATCATAATATTGTTGAGTTTAAGAATTTGGAGAAAGAAAATTTAGTACGGTGGTCTACAACTTCTATTATGTAAGGAGGATATGACTTATTAGCATTACTTTACTAGAGAAGGCAAGATATTATTCATATAAGAATCTCACATTTTTATTACTATTAAATTGATTAAAACAAATTCATTTCGCAGACTCATGAGAGCAATTGCGTCCTTCTGCTCTCCAAAAGCGACGTCCCTGAGAGAGTCACGTAAGCAATTAAAACATTTATAATAAACAAAGTTAACGATGAACGATGGATTCTTGCTGAACAATGGCAAATGTTGTCATTTCTACTGCAATATGAATACTAGATTACGTAAATATGTAGCGGAGCTGCAGTGTAAAACTAATTCATCCTCTTTTATCCCTCGTGACAATCATACGGAATATAACACTATTAAACTATAGATTCCATATGTTTCTGTTTTTCAAACTTTAGTAAAATCCTAACTTATTGTAGTACTCATTTCGTGAATTAGTTTCACTGCGACATTACACTCCCAACTATACTTACCCAAAGATAATAAACTTATTTTGTGGTATCTAAGATCTGGGAGTTTATGTTCTAACATATATTTATTTTACACGGAAATCGGATAATGGGTTGAGATCACGTATCAGGCAAAAACCAACTGAAATAAGCAAAGTTGATAGGACATATTTTGACATATTTTACACATTTTTCAATTTGAAAACATTGTTTCACTTTTCTAATGATAAGACTTATTTCTATATATATATCTGGGGTGCCCACAAGGGGGGGTTATGACGCAAACTGCGTCATTGAAATATTTGGGGGGGTTAAAAATCTATATAAATATGTTTGACGGGGGGAGGGAAAAAATTAATCGAAAATATTTTTTCATGGAAGAATACCTATGGATAGACAATTGCGGGGGGGTGCGTCATGGACATAAGGGGGGGTGGGCACCACTGTATATATATATATATATATATATATATATATATATATATATATATATATATATTGCAATATACTTGCAAAAAATCGATTATTTTTAACTTTTCTTAGATGCCTGCTGACAAAGTAATAACATCAGCGTTTTCGCTATGGTTGATTGAACTTGCTTCAGACTATGCGTAACGCATTTGGAATTTACCAGGTAAAAAATTAGTACGGGATAAATAATACCTACTTGCGTTACAACGCGATTTTCGGCATTTGTTTTCTACCAGGCTAAAATTTAGCACGGGATAAATAATACCGACTTGCGTTATAATGCCGAAAATCGTTTAAAACAAAAACCTCTCTGATTATTGTTGAATGCGCGCACGACAATCACAACTGCTCTTTTTTCTTTACATTTTTCCTTTTTAACAAAAACTAATAAATTAGCATTTCTTGCTGAAAAATAGTTATTTTTACGTCAGTCAAAATCAACAGTAGTTTTAGCCAGGTGTGCAGCAGGACCAAATGCAGATAATGCCTCTTTCGTTGAAGTTGAGAGCATACGTTGCAGAATTTGGGAAAGATGTGTTCTCTACAGATGACAAGATATTGTCTTCTAAATTCTTTGAATTCACTGTGTTATATTCGAAGAGATCTTCTGCATTGCAACATTTAGATACGACAAAGCATAAAAGAAATGTGTGTAGGAAGAAAGCGAAATTACAAACGCTACTTCAACATGTGACATCGTACCAGAGTAGTCGAATGACCTCTTTCTCCAAGGACCTGTCTAAAGAATTTATCCCTCTGTGGGAGTTGGAAAACCCTAATCTTCGTGAGGTTTTGGAGAAGTACCGCGACAAGGAAATCCCTCACGAATTGACACTTAGGAAGGCCTATGTGGAAAATGTCTATAGTGAAACTATGTGTAACATCCGTCAGAAAGTGAAAAATAAAAATTCTGGTTATCAGTTGACGAAACGACAGATTATTGAGGACATTATATAGCCAATTTTGTGCTTGGTATTTTGGAACCGGAATAGGATGGAGAAATTTTCCTTGTGCATGTTCAACAGTTATAGAAGTTTAACCATTCTACAATTGCTGGCTGTATTGAAAACTCAAAGCAGGTGGTTTCTTCAGAAGGAGTTCGTCATGACAGACTTCTCGTATTTGTAACGGATGCAGCTAGGTATATGGTGAAAGCAGGAAAAGCCTTGAAAGTTCTATATCCCAAAATGATCCACATTACGTGTCTGGAACACGGAGTCTGCAGACTATGTGAAGAAATTAGAGCAAGATACCCTAACGTAGATCGCTTTGTGTCAAATATGAAGAAAATTTTCTTGAAGTATTCATCACGACGCCAGGCCCTAAATGAGGCTGCCTCGGATATTGCTTTGCCATCACAGTCGGTGGTGAAACGGTGGGGAACATGGTTTAAAGTAATTCAATATTACTGCGCCAATTTGCCTATTGTTGCCGAAATAGTTGCTGGATTTCAAACTGAAGATGCAGCATGAATTAGTGTTGTTCAGGAATTGCTTAATAATATTAAATTAAATTAAATGATGATATTGTTTACATTTCTGCAAATTTTGGGTTTCTGGTCTCATCCATTGAGCGATTGGAGACAAATGGTCACAGCATGCAAGACTGTCCTGAAACCGTAGTAGATGTTAGAACAAAGTTGTCAACAGCGAAGTTACCAACAGCATATTTGGTGAAAGACAAGTTAACTGCCATCCTGAACAATAATCCTGAATATGGCACTTTTACCTACATTGCTGCTGTTCTGAGTGGTGATGGATAATTAACTCTCAAAAAAGCTGAAGAAGATTTAATACAGGCAGATCCAGTACCGGTATGTTTGAGGTTTGCTCCTTTGAGTTTTGCTATGTGGAACGTACATTCGCACGCTACAAGTCCCTGATTGTAGATAATAGGCGAAATTTCACAGAAGAGAACCTGAAAAAGGTATTCATATCAGAATGCAATGCTTAAAATTACTTAAGTCTATTGATTTGCCGATCTTTATTTTTCATTTTCAAGTGTTTATCATAGTATGACATTGAAATATACGCACACATTTTTTCCATTTGTGTGTGCGTATGTGTGTGTTCAACTGAAAGAAACTGAAATCACAAGTTCTAGAGATTCGTTTCAAGCTGTTGAAATTAACACGAAAAACCTTCTATAATTGTTTTATTGAAAATTGTACCTTTTCAACCGTAAGCTAAGTAAAATAAAACATTAAAAAATACGGTAGAACTAAAAAATAATCTGCTTAGAAACAACTGGAAATGTTCCCTAAAAATGACTTTGTAACTTAAATACTCATATTCTATTTTTTTCTGTGTATTGGGTAGATGACAAATTTTTTGACTTTTTTAAAAAAAAATTCGTGACATTTTTCCAATGTTTATGACATTTACATACATATTTTACTGTTTTATGGGGCATAAAGTCCAGGGCCCTTGTGGTATCCTATTTTCTTGTAGGCTAATATAACAGTGCACCTCGAATGGTTTACGGTATAACTTTTATCACACTTAAAACACTATTAGAAATGCTTTGATTCCATTAATTCTTCCGTTCCACTTTCAGAGTTAAAACCCGTGTGTCTGCCAATGTTCACTGACTTATTTATTGCAGGACCCTATGTTTCGCTTCCTACTATTTATAAATTGTAAATATAATAATGGATTTTAAAAGATGGCACGACAGTTTTACTTTTAGATTCTATCAGTTTTTCTCATCAGTGTGTAGTTAAACCTTAAAGTTAAATTCACAAAATTAAAATGGATTTCCGATATTAAACAAAATTGTGATGTTTTATCATTGTGCAAAACCTGGAACTCATAAGTTACCAAAATTATTGTATTTCGTAGTACGTCTGTTAATTACGTTTATTGAATTAGAAAATGTAAACTAAATGACTAATTACAAAAAGTAACTAAAAGTGAAAGTGAAAAGTAACAGGGAAGTGAAAAAATATATTTTTCAAGTGGTTTACAGTATCTGTAGAGTTAGAGTTTGCAAAGCCGTGAAAATTAACAAATGTGAAACATGAGCGTGATTGAAACTGACTTCCGAAATTAATTGTGCTAGTGACTTCAATCAAAACAGACTGAATAAGGATAAAGCTGAGAATCACTTTTCAGCGAAAATTTTATTCATTAGTTTGCTCAAAATCTTAATATTTGTTTCAAAGGACATATGTTTGGTTTCTTATTGGCTCTAAGAAGCAAATCAATCTTCAAAAGTAATGTTTTGGAGTGATCTCTCAATTTCTATGGAAGATATAATTCCATATACTATGGTAAATCTTAAACATTATGACAGCATAAGACACTATGGGCCTTATGCAGAGTCGTTTTGACGTATGATTAGCATCATACTAAAACCCTGACTACTGCAGGAAACTTATGTTAGTCGAATTCTATAGTATGGCATTAGTCATGCGTCAGAATGTCTCTGCATAAGGCCCTATGTTTTTAGAAATTCAAATTTCTTTTAAGTTAGGAGTTCATTTGAAGAAGAAAATATACTCCTTAATTATTTCGTTTTATAGATTTGCACATCTAGCAACGGAAATGAATAAAAATATTGAAAGAAAATGTAAGGATTCTAACATCAAAACTGAAGAATTTTTGATAACAGTTGTACTAAAATTGTTCTTATCAAATTATACACGTAACGTTACTTGATACTTCCCTTCTTTTGTCATTTATTCTAACCATTTTGAATCCTAAGAAATACAGATGATCCGGAAGTTCTACCGAAAATATCTACTATTTTGCCTCAGAACCAATCAATTTTTAGTAAAGTTATTCAGAATCATTTCATCATATTATTAGGCATAGGTTATCATGTCCAATATAAAATTTATTTTATTCCTTTCTCATCGCAATTATAGGTCTAAACAATAAACTATTTGGAAACCTTTCAAACCAACAGACAGCAAGGATCATGGATGTCCTATCAACCTGACGCTATCATGAAACATAGTGAGATGGCATGTACCAATTCCAAAAACGTAGAAACGGTAAATAATGAACGCTGGGTTCTATTAGAAGAATGCGTTTGCATTAATTTGACGAAACTTCTGAAAAAAAAATGAAGTTTTTGCGTTTTACATCCAACGGTTATGTCGTCTAGGCTAAAGGAGGCGGTGATCATAAGAAACGAATGAAATGGTGGAATCAAGAAAGTGGGAGGAAACGGAAGAACCCCGAGGAAACCCGCGCACACGGTGTTTGTCAACCACAATGTTTACTTGGCGCGACCTGGGATCAAACCAGGGACCCCAAACACCAGAGGTGAACGCTGTACCACTGAGCCACTGCGGCCCGAGACGAAACTTCTTGTTTAAAACTGACCGTCAGGCTTAATAGAATTATGCAAAAGGAAAAAAGGTGGAAAATATATGAAAAATACATAGTCCAAAGTTTTGTATCTATTATTACTGTTAGTGCCCAAAGATTTTCACGATATTGGATGAATCTGGCGGAGAACTTGCCCTCGAACTAACAGACGCCAAAGAGTGCGGCCTTGAAATCTAAAATCACAGATATAAATTTGATAGGTGACGACACATCACCAAAGGGGGCACGGTGGGTCAACCGTAGAGCTCATACATCTGGTTCGTGGGGTCCTTGGTTCGATCTTCAGGTATGTTTGCGCTGCACAAAACATGTCCGTGAGTTTTTTAAGAACACTCTCGTTCCGTCCCACATTCCCATTCCATCATCTTTAGCGTGCCTTAATCATCCGTCTCTCTTATCTTTAAGTGCATAATCGTGCGATGTGAAACTGAAAGACTTCACACATCAGCTAAATGTAAAGGAACAAACAGTTTCTTTCTTAGTAGGCGAAAATTGGTAAAATGAACAACTTCTTGGTCACCGACAATTTATTCCTACGAATAAGATTAAAGTGACGTGTTGATAACGACAAGTGCAGTATTTTTGAAATGTTGATATGCTTCTCAAGATCAAGACGTAACATGCAGCTTTCTTAAAATACCTCAAGGCAGCCGAACATAAAAGGTATATTGTGGCTCAGCTAACCTACAGCATTACTTTCCTCAGGTAAAGGGAATTGAATAACATTAAAAACACAGTTTTTGTTTTCACTAGCAAATACTTGAGAAGTTACACTATATTGTTATGTGTAAGTAAAGTGAATTATTCATCAGTGAGGAAAAATATAACCTTGAGTTGTGGAGTCAAGTAACACAAAGTGATTAATAATCGGTGAGCGATGGATAAAATATTCCTAGCCTCTAACTTACAAGGGAGGGTCACGAAGTGTCTCCGCTGAGGTCCGAACGAGACAATTGTGATTGCATTTGATATATTATAACTAGATGAATCCCAAAGTTATACGTGCCACCGGGCGGAATGTCCTGAGTTACAACATATGTTGTAGGCAAAAGCTGCAAAAATTACCTGGCAAAATAGTATGAATCGAGTCATGTTTTCGGAAACAGTTGGGTAAATGGAAAACTCGGCAAACACGTATCTCATCATTTTCAAGGATATGCTTTTTGGATCAAAAAAGCTTTACCGCAGGATCCCCAGACAGGGTCCACCTCAAAATTTTCAAATGGCAATGGGGGTTAGGTAGCACATTGTTTGAAAGCTGTTTGTAGAATTAAAGAAAATGGAGCAAGTTTCGACTTTCTACGACAAACCTGAGCAAAATGGCGGTGGGTCAGAATGTAAACAAAAACTTAATTGAAAAGTCCATGGTCACCCCTAAAACTCGGAAAAGGTGAGACAAATGAGAAAACAATAAAGGAAGTGTAACATTATTTTCAATGTACAACGATTTAAATTAAAAAAATTGGCCCAGAACCTCCACATGGCCCCAAGCAGGATCCAACTAAAAAGTTTCAAATGGCAAGAGGGGTTAAGTAGCACATCATTCCAAAGCTGTTTGTAAATGAAAGGAGATGGAGCAAGCCCCGACTTTCTACGATAACCCTGTGCAAAATGGCGGCGGGTCAAAATGTAAATAAAACCTTAATTGAAAATCTATGGTTACCTTGAATCCAAAATGGCTGCTTCAAATCTATATCATTCATACCAGTACAAATCTAAATCCCTATTTTTCACTATAATAAATTTAGAAACAATAGGAAGACTAAAGAACAATTGAATTTCGACTCACTTCAACTATGATTCCATTCCGTAACAACACATATATGTTTTGTTACTAATGCACGTTCGTCACGGTTCTCTCGATATAATTTACATGAATATAACGAATATGAGATGAATGCACAACTCTGACATAGTGCTAAACAAAAGTTAAATACCTTCGTTTTTTTTCTAATTTTGTCACACATAGTTCGTACATAAAGGACTTGCTGCACCAGTCAGGTTAGGGTCTCTACTGTAATGTAATTGTGATAGTTACATTTGTATGAAATTCGTTGGTTTGATCGCAATATTTCAAGCAATAGCAAATATACAAAAAAAAAAAAAAAAAAAAAGAACATTCATTTACAAGATTAGCGAGCAGTACCAGACCATGTGTAAATAATTTCAGTGCATCAAGCTGCGCAAACTTTGTTGGTTTGTCACAATATTCCAAGAAATAGCGTATTTATATACAAACTCAGTTTTCACGCTGGCAGCCATTTTGGATTAAAAATGATACTCTTTGATATTTTGTGGATATCTGCTATTAACCATAAACGTAAATACTACATTTTGCGCCTGCATCACCACTGGTTTGAGCTGGACATGCGTTCGATACATAGTGGGGCATTTCGAACTCAAGATGTCGCGTTTTTGAACATTTTGCATCCTTTCGTCACCTACTGATCAACATTAATGCCAAATTTCGTTTCCCTAGATTCAGCAGTTTGATATGCCTATCCTTTTGATATAGGTTTTAAGCGGCCATCTTGGATTCAAGGTGGCCATAGATTTTCAATTAAGCCATTTTTAGATTTTGTTTAGATACAGAAAATTAGAAGTCCCTTATTCCCACTAAAAATACGCCATTTAAAAATTCCAGGCATATTACGGTATATTTCCTAGACTTACGTATTGGAATACCAGCTTCCAAAATTGCATTTAGGAATGTTTTTGATACTGTTTTTCGATACGGTTTATAAAACATCAGTTTATTACCTAACCTATAAACAGTAAGATATATACCGTGTTAATACAGAAGCAAAATGTTAATTATACAAGTTTTCAAAAGAGTTTGAAACGAACAATTTTATTCTAACACATTATCTGTTTAGATTGTAAAACCTTGCACTACTGGACAATGTTATCAATCGTTTAGCGCATTTTCTTACAAGATCAAAGATTTGAAACAAGAAACAAAACACAACTACAAAAGTTTGAGAGCCGCTAGAAATCCCACTAGACAAACAATAGTACGCATATTTCTGGTACAAAATATTTCGTGTACAAATAGTACGAAAATTTTCGGTTTATTAGGTTTTTCATTAACTAATTAAAAATATTGCAGGTATAATTGGAAGTTATGCAAATAGAAGCATTTCGTCTTCGATTCTCTCTAACGAGGATCTTGAAATAGTCAAAACGTTTCTCATAGGTTAGATGTATGTGCTAAAGCTGCACCAAATATCTGCATAATATCTCTGAGAATTTCATATTTGTGGTAATATTGGTTCTCTCTACGGTGTCCTGCCAAGTGATTACAATTCATTTTATCGTTTGTAAAACCAATAGGTACCTCATTCCCGCTTCTACGTGATTTCTTTTCAAGAAAAATCCATTCCTCTTCTCCATTTGATCTAGGAAGTATCAATCGAGACACTGCAATTGTAAACGATGCCAATTTATTGAAAAGAGTATCACCATTAGCATGTGAGTGTCTAAATTCCCATCAGAACCTATAGTGTCACCTTGACAATTTATTGTCACCAAATAACGGTTATATTTTGAAACTGTAAACTAATTTAGTCATTGTGTCATTTCAAAAGGGGGCAGCAAAGTATCCTTATTTACTAGAACTGCATTTGAAAATATAACAAAATATATATTTCACTCAGCACTTCGATCTTGTTTCAAAGTCATCCCTATTAATTAACATAAAAACTGAGTGTACTTTTGTCGCAAATCATTCTCTAATAAACTTGATTGTTTTTTAAAAATGGCTGTTATCGGAGAACATTGCGAAACATGGAAGATACTTCATTTACTATTGCTTTATCGAATGCAACAGAAGCGGAACCAGAAAACAGCTTATATGGCCACAAATGTACTACATAATATCCAATACAGAATACATTTCGCCCCAAATATGATTCATGACTCACTAGACACTCATAATTTACCTGCTAAACAAGGGTTCAAACCTACCAGTTTTTTTTTTTTTTTTGTGTGGAATCCACCGAATTTGCAACTCTCTCACTAAAATTGGTGCTATTAGTTATTTATGTAATGACAAAGATGATCACATTCTGAAAAAGCCGAAAGACTAATCTCATTAGTACACATTTTCATTATGTAAAACCTAATGTAAACTCAACTTTCTATGTTTGGCGTACTTAAAGAGTACTAAAAAAGAACTATGATGCTCAGATGGTAGAAAATTTTAAGATATACGAAAAAAATAAAGTGAAAATGAAATATTTCAATATAACGTCGGACAGTTATGACTTTTCGTATAAGTGAGAGGACGACTAAGGCATTTTAATAAAAATTGAAGAATTGGTGGGATGATAAAGTGTGGAACAGCCCGAATAATAATAATAATAATAATAATAATAATAATAATAATAATAATAATAATAATAATAACATTGCGCTTTTGTTCAGTATTTTCATATTCATAATTATGGTAATATTTGATACATAGCAGAAAATGTTTTTCGAAGCGAAAATGGCCAGTACACTTTTCGGATGAAAATATACATTAGATGTCACAAATAATTCTCACTATATTTATTTTTACTTGTTATTTTGAACAACCTAATGAAAGTTAATGAATTATACGAATTACAGATTGATTCATCGGTTAGAAGTCAGAGCAACGTTAGCTGAATCCAGCCCTGACAGCAAACTCACTAACTAACTGTATTTCCAATCGATCCTGAAAGTTCAATACTGCATTAAAAAAAAAAAAAAAAAAAAACTCATAATTGATTTCTGTCCTTAGTCAACTCAATGCAGTTTCTACTTCGTATTCTTATTCATGTGATATCCATTTTAATGTTGTCGTCTAATCTGCTCCTAGCTCTTCCTAGTGAACGTTTTACGATTGAACGTCCAGTCCAAACTATGGAAGCGTTTCCACAAATATTACAGAAAGTTGAGAGAAAGAGTTACTAACATCCATGAGGAGAGTACCCAAAGGTAGAAGTTTGTTGTGAAGGACGACCCTGATGAATGCACGAATCATATAGTTCGTATAAAAAATAGAATATGATTTCTGAGCTGTTTAATCTCACAGTTTCAGGGAACTCAGCAACCGCCTAGAGAAATCGCATTACAGCATGTAGTTCACATTGGCGGAACGCTTAGATTTAACTCGATATATTTTTATGCTCGCAACTTCAGATCGATTGAGCGTAGAGTACGTCTTTCGGTTTGGGGGATGAGCGATGCTCAGTGAACAGAGATTGTTTGTCTGCGTTTCGCCATTTCACGTAGTTCTCCTCTGCTGCTTAAGGGATATTCAAAACTGCCTAAGTATATGCTTCGTCCTTATTTACAGACCAGATTAAATAAATTCAATGGCCGTCATTCCCACATCATTAGTTTCCACTTTTGTACTTCGGAACACTGAATGCGACGACTACATTTCTCTTTACTTTTTATTTACAACCCAAAGTATTCAAATATATCAAACGGAAAAAAATAAAAAGTTCCTAAATAAAGCAAGGGTAAGTATTGGTATAAAAACAAAGTCTTGTGTATGTTTCGTTCCCTTTTTCAAATAAATTTAAAGGTTCTTTGTCAACAGCTACTGTTGCGTAAAACTTGGCAATAGTAAAGGCTGTAAAACCTTTCGATGTTGATAAACGTGAAAAAGAAAATATGTTTTGATAATTTATTTTTTATGCTGATAGAAATCAATGGCATTTTTAGGTGAACATTTATGTTGCTGGTCTGCTCTTTCAAAATTAAAGAAACTCATCTTTACCCAAAGTTAGAATGGAGCCACTCTTCATTTGCAGTGTTGAGATCAATGGCGCGTAAGAACATTTTCTAAGGGGGCATCTCCATGGTTGCTCTATTATGGCTGGTATTTCTGGTATTTAATATACGTGGTTTGATATATTACGTATACATATTCGTGGCCACGTGCATCCGGGGCCCTGTCCCCCTTCGGGCGTCCATGGTTGA
Organism: Thermobia domestica; assembly: GCF_964235325.1. Taxonomy (NCBI): domain Eukaryota; kingdom Metazoa; phylum Arthropoda; class Insecta; order Zygentoma; family Lepismatidae; genus Thermobia; species Thermobia domestica. Next base: position 23,960,087 of record NC_137465.1, on the reverse strand, counting down.
GACGAGGGTAGTTAACTCCTATCAACTGTATGAATATAGATCAAGGACAAATAAATAATTTTACATGTTGCATATATTGTATACAGTGTATGGCTATACGATAACGTAGGAAACGAATTTTCTTTCTTCTGTACCTCCTAATCATGAAACCATAAACCATATTTATCGTATTATTTTAAATATTCAAGAGATGTCACATAACCACTAATATATGAATTTGAAAAGTTATCTCACATATTTAACTTAAACCATAAAATGTTATAAGACATAACTTTAAATTAATTTTTGGTATGGAAATAACTTCTAAAATTTACTTCTTTGCTTAAACAGGAAACAAAAAGAACAGTTAAAGTTCGATACTCGGCAATAGCCTGGTTTTATAGCGCTTATTAAATGGGCAGGACGTGGCTTATTTAATTAAGTAATTGGGTCATATTATTTTGTACTTTTTGAAGTGGGTTTGCGGTAAGCTTGAGGTGAAGCCAGTGTTGCCAGATCTACTGATTTTGCAGGAGATCTCCTGCTTTTTCTACGTTCTACTGATCTACTGCGAAAGAAAATGAAAAGCGAACAATCTTCTGCTTTTTCCTTACTTCGAGGAGTTGAAGAAATATATTATTATTAATATTGAATTTTCAATGTTTCCTCACATAAAAAGATGACATTTCTCTGTTATAGTACACAAAGCTTTGTAGAGCATATAGTTATAGAGCGTTACTTTATATAATATGAATCCAAAGAATACAACTGTACGTCATCTTCTATAAGATTCGTCTATATTTTGACTTTCTGTAAGATTTACAAGTAAGTGTTGTTTAGATTGGGACTTGGGTTGGAAGAGTGGCTTAGATCATTTCTCCACGATCGCCAGCAAGAAATCGTCTCACGCCACGATCACGTGTGACTGTACCATATAGCTACGTTATCGCTATGTGCATGAAAAGGCATTTTCCCACTCCATTTTGCTCTTCACTACGTTTTACTTCACACACGTGTGTATCAAATAATATTAATATAAATCGGGACTTTCCCTTTTATTTGCTCAACGTAGTTCATCGAAAATGAATTTTGGACTGCTTGTTTTGACTACTGCCCCCTTAATAATGGCAAATTTTATTGCCCCCCAGGATTTACATTCAAACGCCACCACTGTATGTGTCTACTGCTTTCTCCTGCTTTTTATCTTCGAATCTCCTGCTTTTCCAACTGACTGATCTGGCAACACTGGGTGAAGCATGCGTTGATGTTTCTAGTATTTGCTTCCGTAGACTCTTCGTAAATATTTTATTTTAAAACATACAAATTAACGTATATTGTCTGTCTATTCAGAACTAGTGATGCATATTTCTATTTAAATATTATGAAATAAATATAAACTATGGAATAAACATAAAACTGCCGTGAACAAAAAAAAAAAAAAAAAAATATTACAAGAAACTAATACAGTTGTTCATCGGGATCTGTTTTGTTAAGCAGGCAACGGAACGTTGACACAACACCAAAATAGTAGATCAACAAAATTTGAGAAAATGATGTTGAGAGGTTTCCCATGTGAATACAATCATCAGACATAACTATTGATTTTAGATTTTACATACATTGTGTAATAGAGAACACGCATTCCGAAAGGAATATAGCCATAACTGTGCATTTGTAACTTTAGGGAAAAATGAAATGTCATCATATTTAGATTTTATGGAAATGAACAGTGTACAAAGCAGTGAAAGAAAGTGTGCAGAAAGCGAAAATCTTGTTTTGTTTTGTCTGTACTTTTGTTTATTTATTTATTGTTTTTGATATCCAACGATTTGAAAAAGGATAGTAGTGTTTCAGATTTGAGAGAAAGAAAACTCCTTTCCCACAAGTGAAATTAACGGATACGAAGTCGATATGTGATATCTAGTTGTATGTATTTACCGTGTACACGAACAGATATATCTTGACTCACATAATTCCATTAAGCCATGTCTCGCTCATTTGACAGTATCACGAATACCTGACCAGATGCAGCACAATTCACAGGTAATATTTCTCACCGACGAAAGAGATGGCTGCCCTGCGAGAATCAGGTCTTCGTGCTGTTGATGATGCATGCACCAGTTATCCATTCTAAGATGAATCTCTGTTGTTTGAGACAAGCTGTGGAATGATCGTTTTATATCAGTAACATTATAACAAGTTTTGTGTATAACGCATGATTTCTCACCAGGAATAAAAAAAAAAAAAAAAAAAACACCGATAATACCCGAGGTAGAAAATGGGTGAAATCAACTGAAAATATCAAATCTGGAACAATCGAAGGAGATAAGTTTTGTAAATCGTTTGTTCCCATTCATTGCCTTCATCTTTTCATAAGAACATCTCCTTTTTCCTGGAAGGAAAATATCTTGCTTGTCACACTGAATGTGGGTGAAATTGAAATTGAGTCATGTTATAAACTTCAGAGATGTGATATTCGAAAGTAGGTCTACTACGTGGAAATTCTATCCTGCAATATGTTACTTACGGTGAGCGTTCACTTGATGTTACAAAAGAAGTTTTCTTTTTGGAAACCTTTAATATGAGGCTGTACGAGATACTAAGGAACGCTCGTTACTTGAGTTACTCATTATTTGAGGAGTGTATTTCCAAAACATGCTAAACCCATTTGGTAGAATTCTTCAGAAATGGTGAAACCCTGTAGCTTCTTACATTGAAACACTATGGAAGGTAATATTTTGAAGAGAATTTAGTACAGAAAATGTATTTTGACACAAAATAATTACAAAATTTAACGTAAGAAGTTCCATAGTATACTCGTTCATATTCATTTCAAAATCGGACATATTTGGATTTAGTGTGTTTTGGAAATACACTAATTTCCTTCTTTAACTTATAAACGTGTAATATCAGGGCCGGATCCATGATTGTCTTAGGAGAGTGCACCAATAACTACCAAAGTAACCAGTCACACCGAAATTCTGCAAAGTGACATGTGACACTGTTCTTTACCCCTGACAACACTGATGCATAGAACTAAGGAAAGTATTTTAAAGAGGATCGCAAGTCTTATGCAGGAAAGAAAAGTTCTCTAATACTAGTTTCTGTTGTTTCCCTTCAAGACAAATGCTATATTGTTTTGCTTGGTGAATCCTTTTTATTCAATCTTTTGTAAATCGACTTAAGCTATTGCTTTTGCAAAGCTCTGCTTTCTTTTAAGCCCCAAACGGAAACATGATGACAGAAAGTTTCGGAAAGTGTTGGTATTTTCACTGCTATCTTCTCATTTTAGGTAGTGTATATTTACAACGAAAAGTATATGCTGGTGCACGTGCACCTTTGCACCCTCCCTAAATCCGGCCCTGTGTAACATAGACCACCATCAAAGACAAAAATGTCTCGAGACATTTCCCAAGCTGAGACTGATCTTTTAATGTTAATCCGTAGCCTAAGGAAAGAGAAATGTTGGCTGTTTCTTAAATTATATTAAGACATTCATTAATATTAGTTATGTTCCAAGATATTTTAAGGTAAATATAGTTCTCAAATGCATGTTTTCCTAACTAGTACTTTAAATTATCAGTCTTCCATGAATGATCTGTGGAGTAATGGTATCGTAAGAAACTACCAAGCAGCAAGCCCAAGTTCAAGTTCCGTAGGATCATTAGTTTTGTACACTAAATTTCATTGTAAAACTTATATTTATTATGTCATTATTCATATATTATTATTATTATTATTAACCATCGTTCCCACCCAATTATTTCACGTATTCAAAGTGTTTTAGAGAAGCTATTGCGATGTAAAATAAAATGTGGCTTGCGTGTAAAATATGTTTAAACATTAGAACAATTGTGACTGCCAATTATTCAATACAATATCAATCATAACTGACTGTAAACAAACTCTAATGTAAAGCAGAAAATCACTTCACACCAAAATGAAAACAGTGCATGTGTACGAAGGGACGCGCACAAGAAGAGGGGGGAAGGAAATTAAATGGCTTTTAAATACATATTTTCTTAGTATATAGAGAAAATATATTAATTATTCAGTTAAGATAGAAAGTAAACAAAAAGAAGTTATTGAAACTGTATTTATATTGATAACAACTAGCCCTCTTTTACGGTTTTGTAATTTATAAAAGGTAAGATGCGTTCATGCTAGTGTGCTGTTGTAGTTACCACGAAGACATTTTACCAGCAATAATCATGAAATTAATTTTGCAATGGTGATTTTTGAAAACGGGTACAATTGGCTTTAAAAAGCAATTATAATTTGTATTAAAAGTAATTGCCTACAATTTAGCGCTCAAAATGCAGTAAAAATAAACACTTATTATACTCCAATGACGTAATAAAAGCATACAAGTTTATTTGTTTTAATATGTTTATTATTTTAGTAGTTATTTTGTTAATTGTGGGAGAAAAGCCGATTAATTTAAAAATTAATTATCATTATTACATATTAAAGTTGTTTAAGTCAGTGACGAATATTTAATAGTCAAGGTCAAATCTGAATAAATGTATTGCTTTAGGCCGCCAGCGATTAACAAAGAGAAAAGAAAAAGTGAAAGAAGATATGTAAATTATTCGAAACATTATAAAAGAAAACTTCTATCACCGTTTTGAAAAAAAAAAAAACTTGTCGAATAATAAATTCTGTTGTCGGGAAATCCAGAGTAAATCTGTTTCGATTGTTTACAACTACATGAATTTAAATAAATGGAACTATTATTCTGAAGAGAACGTATGGAAGTTTACTCTCATGTAAAACATTTCATATTGTATTCTTGACAGATTTTTGTTGTTGTGCAGGTGGAAGGAATAAATTTAAATATATTTGGAAGCTTTGAACATCCATCACAGAGATGCCACTTTGTGAAATGTTTGTTTATTACTAATTTTGGTTCATATATCAACAAAGTTTACTGTTATGCAATTAGGCAAAGTTTTATATAGAGATACGGAATCGAAAACTTGAAATAGTAACCATAGATCGCAGCTTAAATATTGGATCAGTTTCAATTTATGATATAGAGGGGAATTAAATCTTATGGGATGACTCATTCAAGGCTTCAAGTCCGTTGCTTGAAATAACCAACTTTAATAGTAAATGGCGCGTACTTGATTCAATTTTGTATTTATTGAAGTTATGTATTCAACAACTACTTAATAACAAATTTATTCAGGGAATAATTGGTTAATATGTTATAGTCGAAATTAACTTAAAGTAATAAAAACGAAACTGAACACCTATATATATATATATATATATATATATATATATATATATATATATATATATATATATATATATATAACAGTTTTTTATTACTTTAAGCTACACAAGTTTTATATACAGTATATATATATATAAGGTGTTTACAATTAAAGTGCCGCTATTCGCGGTGGTCCAGCGTGGGCTGTAATCAAATTATTACATTGAAATTTGGTAAACATGCAAATGAGACTATGCGTAAGCGAATTAAGCTGAGAAAAAGTTAGTTCCACTATCTTGCACCACGGGAAATGTGGCGCTGTACAGGCAATACACTTATGGAAATGGTCTTAAATGTATAGATAAGAAAATCATCTAGGTCAAAGAGGTCAAACAAGTAAAATAAATGTAGTGTAAACAAGGTGAAGGCAGGTGATTGTAACAAATGCTGCAAGGGGAACAACTTCTGGAATAATGTGAGAGTAACAAAAGGGTGAAACTTTAGTTCCATTTAGTGGTAAAAAAAGGTGCAATGGGAATAACTGTATTAATATTTGCGGTTGCAATGTCCAATTTACTTAACATGTTTTATATGGCTACCATACACATGGACGACATCTTGTATCAGCAAAACGGCATGCGCAAGAGTTGTTTCCAGCAATTTATGTGAAATTCTTGCAACGCGAAGACTTATTCCGTCCTTGAGATCCGCCAACGACTGGACGTTTCCCTGGTAGAGATGAGCTTTCAGATATTCCCACAGCCAGATGTCACACGAAATTAGATCGGGGGATTTTGGTGGCTATGCATCTGGAAAACGACGGGAGATAATGCCATCAGTAGTGAAGGTTTTACGAAGCAGATTTTTCACATGGTCTCATTGCTTCGTCTTGGTTGAAAACAGTCGTCTCCAACAGTTTTGTGTCTCTAACCCACGAGTCACATGTCATACCAAAAGGCCCCTTTAACGTGCCGATGACACGGTACAGATGACAACATCTTGGGGTGTCATCTCCTCCAAGAAAACCGCGTCAATAATGAACGTTCTTGTGAATGCATATCACACAGTCAGAGTGTAATGGTTGTCCTCGCACAACATGTGGGTTGTCCAAGACCCATACCCGACAATTTTGCGTGTTCATTGTCTTATCTAGTGCTAAATGCACCTCATCGATTCATACAATACCAACCGCTACATTTCATCCACTTAACCAAAACGGTTGCTAAAAACGGAAGGGCAAACTCAAGGCGCCATTACGAATCTCGGGGCTTCAGTTGCTGTATTGTATGAATCCTGTAAGGATACCAGTGTAAAATGCCCCTAAGAACTTTCTTCACTGTTGACTATGGGATGGTCAATCATAGTCACACCGAACGAGATCTAATAGCGGAATATGAAGCACGTAGTGCGTAGTCCACACAAGCCACAGCAACCTCGTCAACAACCTTTGTTCGAATGGGTTGTCTTCCTCTTCCTGAAGCTACACGCAACTCGCCAGTTATCTCGAATTATCGTCTTTAAGCCATTTCGTGATATCGGTCCTCTTATCATTCCTTTCACTCACGATATTCCCTCAAATTTGCAATGCAATTGCTCCCGTGCTGTTAGATCAACTTGAGTAATAGTGCACGATCTCTCTTATCAATTGCCATGTACGACATGTGAGTTACCTTGTATTATGACCGGTATAGCGCCACATTTTCCCCTGGTGGCGGAAAGTAGAACTTCTATTTTTCCAGCGTAGCTCATTTCCTCATGGTATCATTAGAATATTTACCAAATTTCAATGTAATACTTGATTACAGGAACCACACGAACACCGTGAATATCGGCAATTTAATTACAACATCCCTGTATGATTAATCGAAGCTTTCTATGAGCCTAGTGGGAAAAAATATAAATATAAAACTATGTTAATTACTATATTAGTAATTCTGATAAGAATTACGGGTTGCTGATTTACATAAAATTTGACTAATATGAAAAGCATACATTCTATTCAGGGCTTCCGCAATAATCGACTGAATGAGCCATCTGCTATGGAATTAATGGAATTCAACAATTATAAACTGCCACTTCTCTTCAAAAGTCTGAAATTTTATAGGTTTCATATACGGTAGATCTTTATGTATCAAACGGCTTTACAAAAGATCACCATTGAATATTGATCCGTTTAATCTTCCTTAAAATTGCTTTGTAACAAAAAAAAGTACTAAAAGCGCTGGATAATTTGTTTCAATATCTTGTCGTGACATTATGCAAAATAATGTGACTTTGTATTATCCAATTCAACAATAATCTAAAGTGAAATTATTTTTCTATGAGGAAATCGTGAATTCAAGTAATATGTTGATTTACAGTATACCACGTAATGTAGAGAACCTTTCCAGAAAGAAGCAGACAAATAAAGATTAACGAAGATTTCATAGAAAATATAGTACTTGCATAACCTGTACATCTTTATGAAAACTTGTTCAGGAAAATAATAGTAATAATCTGACCTTAACTTTATCCCACATCTCTATATTTTAATATCAAGAGTAAACAAATTCAGAAAGTTTTATGTAATTTTTGTACTTTCCAAATAACTACATTTTTATTTATTTAATCTAATTTTAAGTTTGATTTTACATTTCATTTTAACACTTACAGGAATTAGAAAGGATTTTCTCTTGAATTCATATGACTTGCATTTTTTGTGGATCATTATTATGTGATGTAACTACGAGATAAAAACAGGATGCTTTTGTTTTTTCAAAGAAAAAGAAAAGAACGAGGTATTATGCGTTCCGTTTGTGTTTCTCTTTGAACACCGGACGAGTTCCTCAGAAGAGGTACACTCCTGTTAAAAATGAGACGTCCGGTAACCTTCTTCTAAAATAAAATTAATATGTATGAAATCAATTTAAATGAATATTCTTACTTGAAGCGTCTGTCACTTGAGTTATCAGGGGTTACGCCGTCTGTCTCATATTAGAATAAAATGTCTCATAGTTTTAGAAAAAAATTTAAGGTGTTTTCTTTAGAATTAGCAAATAAGCTACTGTTTGCGAGTTGTAACTGTGTCCTGAGTTCATGTCAAATTAAAAATATGCTTATTCTAATAATATAATAACAATAATATATCCTAATCCTGTGTAACATGTAAAGTATTAACCTACTAAGGAAACCTTGATCATAACATATGTTTTACTCCTTCTGTTAAAGCATCACACCCCATTGCCAGCAATATTGTTTGTAAAAAAAAACAAACATAAAAATAAATGTTTGATTTATAAATTAATACTGAAACGTCGAGCACTTCTTTTCACTTTAGTGGAGGACCTTGATGACCATTCTGGATAATCAGCATTCTTTAGATTGCGCGTGAAACAAAATTAAATTAGCGAGCACCACAAACTTACAGTCTAAGTTGCCCTATTGTCATTTATCAGGCTTTTTGCTTGCTTCCACGTCACAGGTTTATTGTTTCCCCTGCAAGTGCATATTCAACTGCTGTATAATTTTCTCCCATACAGCTGCATAACATGGAACTGTATCAGGTGCGTCATTTACGGGGTGCAGGGAGGAGCAATTGCCCCCTATAAGTTTAAGATTTATATAAATTTTATCAAGAAAATAGTAGTAAGTCCGTGAGAAACGAGAAAGTTTACTTATATCAAGAGGTCTTGCCTCCCCCCTCCAAACAAAATCTGAAATGACGCTCCTGAACTTTATCACTTCATTATGAAATACCGAATGTAGCAGTAAAATAATCACATGTCAATACAATTTATAAAGGATTATTATTTTTATTATTATAAATAAATTCAGTATAAAAATTTTGGTTCCCTGGGTAAGCAATACAAAGAATTACATCCAACACAAAAAGCAGTTCTCTAGAATGACGCTAGTGCGGAGGCTTGTGCCTGTGTTATTGTGCTGCTGCTGGTGGCAGTATTAGGAACTCGGAACAACCATTCAGCTCCAATGTCAAGGGAGTAAAGCAAATGAACAATTTTGAAAATCATTTGAAATGAAATAATAATGTTAAGCGTGTGTACTTTATTTTTCGGTATGCTCTGCTTAACTTACATACATGAGATAACCACAGTCGTAAACAATAGAGATTCCAGTACAACAAAAATGGTAGACGGTAGGAAGGACATTTTCCTTATACCTTCAGAGTCTAATTTCAACCCTAAGGAAAGGTTGTAAAGGATAGTTTTAATTTCAATCCGTAGTTACCATTTTATATTGGAAGTAGTATACCTAAACATTTCCATTTAGAATATCTGATCTCAATAAAGAAAAAGAAAGCAGGCACTAAGCACTTTTATAATACGGATTCATCGTCCTAAAGACAGTGTTCCTATCGTCTCTAATTCCTCAATTGAAACCAAAAGAAGTAAACCATAATTTGATTTTTATCCTTAATAGCCAATGAACAATAAAAGTTAGCAACAAATGTAACTTGCACTACCTCAACATAGACGGATTGATTTCGTCTTCATCCCTCGATTGTAACCAGAAATGATTACGAAACTACTGTAGATCGACATAGTATGAAATATTATACGTTCACAATATGAACGTCAAGAATTGTTTTATTTTTGTTTTTTCTTTTTTTTGTTTTCTGTTGTTTTCATTTTTTGCTTAGGCATATTGTCAATTTAAGGAAGGCATTTTATGTGAAACAAGAGAGTAAATCTACCCATTTTGCATTAAGCTCCCTATCTTCACTTGCAAGACTATGTGCCTTGTAATAATAGTGAAATTCCAATGAAATCATATTTGCATCTTCCTTTAAAGCGATTCAGGACTTTTGATGTTCTTTAGGACAACATAAACAAAATTATGCAACCAAAATTTTAACAATATCTCTATAGCATGTAATATTTCCGTAATAACTATATGCTGATCTATGAAGCTATAATGTGAGAACTTAGAATCAAGTAATGAAAATATTATTTGTGTAGCAGTCTTAACGCTAATGTTTGTTACTATATTTCCATGTATTAGTACAAATTATATGTAATTTAAGTAGACTGTTTACGAAGGTGACACAAAATCAAAGCTCTGAGATTGTACTTTGATTACTACGAGCTGCTCTGGTTTGCACACTCTCGACCGTGCCCGAGCGACTGAGTGCCGCATGTTGCCATTCTGGATATGCATATGTGATTGTGGAAAAAATTACCATCTTTAAGACGTGGAGTCTTGTTTCATGGCTTATGTCACTGCAACGCAGAATGGTATGGAAGTGCAGACAACTTTCGGAGGGCTCGATGTTTAATGTCTCTGATAAAAGGACCAAAAGTAAGGCGTCAATCTAAGATTACTTCCACTATTTCGCATGCAGACGTTGTGGAATTTCAACATTGTCACACAATAAGGGATGGATGGCTCTGCTGCGTCTTTTGCTATAACGGACTGCAACGCTGCTATCCACGTTGATTTTTTTAGGCGCCAGGTGGTAACTCAACGTTGGGAGCCATTGAGTTTGTGCTGCATGTATTGGTAGGAGAACGAAGATTACAGCTGTTCGTGAAGAAAGCAATGCCATATCGGAGTATGTCCCAGGAAAACAGTGTGGCACAATGCGTAAGTCAGCAGTGTATAAGGTGTAAAGCACAGGTGAAAAAACCGTGCCTTGAGCCACACCAGCTGAATTGGTTTGGGAGCAGAATGGCCTGTCCCACAGACACATGGAAAAAGAAATGGAAGAGGTATGAAACTAGGAGTTTGAGATATGATAAAGAGAAGTCTTGTAAGCGAAGTTATAGATGAGGCCCGGTAACCACACTTTATCAAACGCTTTGGAGATATCAAGGTATACGCCTGAAACACATTGTCGTCGAAACGGGTATCAGGTGGTCGACTACCCACACTAATTGGCTTGTTTTGCTGTTGGTAGCACGAAAACCAAATTGATGGTGGGAGTATATATTGAGTGGTGACGTGTTCTTGGAGTCGGGCGAGAAACACTCGTTCGAAGAATTTTGCTCATATGACATAACAGGCTGGTTGGTCTGTAGTTGTCTGGGAGAGTCGGAGTTTTAACTGCTTTAGGGAGAAGAATGACATTTGTTTCTTTTCAAGCACTGAGAAAGTAGCAAACCTGAAGGATGCCTGTAAATAAAGCAGCAACATAGACGAGTAGCTTCCACCTCCCATGCTTCAGTAGTTCCACGTGGATGTGATCAACTCCAGGCCTTTTGTTGTTGGGCAAGTAACGAATCTGGTGCTCAACTTCCCTTGGTGCTACGACCTGAGGCAGCGGAAATGTTGATTGAAAGTGGAGCATGCACATACTTTCGCTAATGTCCTGCTCAATGTGAGGAAGGACAGGAGTGGGATTAGGTATAAAGTGGGGTTCTAGACCGTAACGTATTCCGAGTGGGGGGTAAAAATATTCCCACAAAAACTAACGTCATTTGACATGTACTTTTAAAGTACATACACACAGTTGATGTCAAAAATAAGAAATAAATAATCCAATACGCTATTGAACTATGCAATGAAAAATAACGTAAATTTGATTAAGTAAAGAAAATCCAAGAATTTAAGTTCAATTACTTTAATGAACAATTTGAAAAACGTCAAAATAGGTACTATAACAAAATAAGAATTCAATGGGATAACGTTGAGACTAAGAATGTTCAATTACAAACTTAACACTTACGAAAGTTTTCCGCATCTAAACAATCTCGTCCATAGCGAATTCTGTGCTTGTACATTGTATTTATAGTTTTATCCCAAATTAAATAAATACATATGAAACTCTAAAGCCACTTTAAAGACGATTAATTGATACAGAATACTCACTCGAATGGGACTAATGTATACTTATAGTCGTCTGACAAGATAGCCCCCCACTTTAGAAAATTGAAACAATGACTAGCTCCTTCGTTTGTATTACGTTTGTACCGTTTGTACCGAAAATATTTTCGTTTCTACAATTATCCTTATAGGGTTACTTGAGAGATCAACTGGGGGGCAATCCTGGCGCCAAGATAGCTCCCCCCGCATCTAAGCACAAAAAATTGTAATACACCATTCGAAAGCAAATAGTTTGTACCGTTTGTACCGAAGAAAGTTTTTGTTTGTACCCTGATAGTTTTTGAGAAAGAGGGGATGATATTTGGCGATGCTATCTTGGCGCCAAGATAGCCCCCTATCACAGCACAAAAAATTGAAATACACCATTCGAAAGCAAATCGATTGTACCGTTTATACCGAAAAAAAGTTTTGTTTGTACACCGATAGTTTTCGAGAAAGAGAAGATGACATTTGGGGGCTATCTTGGCGCCAAAATAGCCTCTCCCCGTATTACCGAACAAAAAATTGAAACACACCATTCCAAAGCATATCGTTTGCAACGTTTTTACTGAAAAAAGTTTTGTTTGTACACTTATAGTTTTCGAGAAAGAGGGGATGACATTTGGGGGTTATCTTGGCGCCAAGGTAGCCCTCCGTATAACGGGACAAAGCAAGTCTTTTGTACCGTTTGTACCGAAAAAGTTTTGATTGTACCCTGATAGTTTTCGCGAAAGAGGAGATACCATTTGGAGGCTATCTTGTTCTCATGATAGGCCGCGTAATTTGTACTTTTTCCATGCCCATTATTAAGTATTGTGTTTATTCATGTGAATTTATGTGTATTTAGAACTCTGGTTGTACATATCCAAATGAAAAAAGAACTTGTTAGAAATAACTCAACATTAAAATTGAATCGGCGAGTGGGAAAACAGTGTGAGTTCAAAATAAGACATTTTGAGGTGAAGGCAAAAATAATACTTAAGATGTAGAACTACAAGGTGTAATGAAGAGCTTTACAATTTTCAAGACCTCACACGTTATAGCAGAATGCTATAATGTCGACTGAACATTTTTCGCATTAACAAACGAAAGCTCTTTCTTCAAATATCTTAAAACGCCTTTCGTGGACAAGTATTGTCTTTTCACTCACCGATTAAATTAAATGTTCTCTATTTCTGCCCTTTTCCGTAAAGAAATACAGTAAAAAGAATAACAAAGTGTGTACAAATTCACAAAGAAACTGAATTTACAGAAATAATCTTTTACAAACAATCTTAAAAAATGAAATGTTTACTCACCTAAACTGCGTCCTTCCACGTTTTAGCTTTACACTACCCGAAGAAATTAACTGTTCATATCTGTCACATTAACGGCTCAAGAAGCTAGCCGCCTTCATGGACCATAGACGAAAGCAAGTAGGTCATTGCTGAATAATACTATTTACTTACGGAAAAGGGCAGAAATAGATAAAATTTAATTGAATCGGTGAGTGGAAAAACACTTCTAGGCCCCAAAAAGCACTTTGAGATATTTGAAGAAAGAACTTTCGTTTGTTAATGCCACAAACGTACATTCGACATTATAGCATTCTGCTATAACGTGCGAGGTCTTGCAAATTGTACTGATCTTCATTACAACTTGTAGTTCTACATCTTTAGTGCTATTTTTCCCTTTACTTCAAAATGGCTTATTTTGGACTCACACTGTTTTCCCACTTGCCGATTCAATTCTGACGTTGAGTTATTTCAAAAAAATTCTTTTTTTCATTTGGATATGCACAACCAGAATTCTAAATACACATAATTTCACATGAATAAACACATAATACTTATTAATGAGTATAGAAAAGGTACACATTATGGGGTCTATCATCCGTACAAGATAACCCCCAAATGCAAAACCCTCTTCCTCGAAAACTATCAGGGTTACAAACAAAACTTTTTTCGGTACAAACGATTTGCTTTGGAATGGTGTATTTCAATTTTTTGTGCTGTGATACGGGTGGGGGGATATCTTGGCGCCAAGATTGGCCCCAAATGTCATCCCCTCTTTTTCGAAAACTATCAGGGTAGAAGCATTGGTTTGTGGTGAGAACATTTCAGTAAGCGACGAAGCTTCTCAGTGTTTCTCCCTGACTTATTAATATGCACAGTATACATTCTACAGTTATTTGGAACTTAATTAAGTGCTTTCTTTAATCGTTTATGGAAATATTGCGGTAGATTAGACCAGATCAGAGTAGACCAGATGCTCGTACACCAGAGCGACGCCAGCCACAACGCTTTTAAGGTCGTTATCTAAACGTTCCCATAATCAAGTTATCGCAATGTCTTGTGCGTCGTGACCAGTGGACTAATATTAATTTTAACTCTTTTTTATGTTGTATTTGCATGCACATACAGGTGGTTTAACCCGAGTGCTTTTACGATTGAACTGCCAACATTGATTAATGGACCGATCCAGTTCGTATCTCGAACTTATTGGTTCGGGGAGTGTTACTCTTATTTTACAAAAAATTTCGTTGGTAACCTTAAAAATTGGAATTTTGATGACCATTATAATTATTACCCTGCTTGTATCTTTCGTCTCTACGACTTTGCTGAGCATGTCATGTTTGTAATTTTTGACTTTCGGCCAAAAATTCCCTGATATTGTTACATGAATGAAGAAAAAGTTTAGTTTTGAATCTATTAGATAAATTTTGTATCAGAAATGTAAGTATGAGAAATTCAGGCAACTGCGGTTTCAATTTACGAAATTTATTGAATTGATCAAGCACGAAATCATGTACAGAACTATGTATCATGGGATCAAACCTAGTACTCTTACAGGTTGATAGCCTGTGTTGTAGTGTAGCTTTTCCAGCGAAAACTTCAGTGAGTGCTTGCTTGATTTGCTTATAATTAGTAAATTCGTCTTTTCTGATATTGTACCAACTTAATGAAACTCCTTGTAACAAATGAGGAATGAGCTTAAACAGTGCTCTATCAGAAAAATTAGCTAATTGAGCTGTAAGCTCTAGCCTTTGTAAATAATTACGAATTGATTCGCTGGAAGGATCACCCTTAGGAAAACACTGAATTTCTTTAAGGATGACGTTATCTTTTAATTAAGCATTCTTTCTTTGATGATTTATGCAAGTGACATTTTTACTACGCTTACGTCTTCGGTCGTATACAACGTTAATTTCTGAATAACCACTTGCACTGTCACTACTACTGGTGTCCTTACATTCCGAATAAGCGGAATTACTATAGTACATTTTTCTAAATTGTCTAGGAATATCTGTCTCTACTTGGGGTTCGGATTCCTGGGCTCTGTTTTCGGTAATTTCTATTCTCTGAGCGAGCTGTACCATATCTCGCCTGATTTCTTTCATATTCTTATCAATTGCTCTATTTCAGCACGACATTCTGCGTTAGATTGTTTTTACTTTCATATTATAATCTATGAGTTTTGCTTCTTCGTACACCATCTTAATGTCTTTTCCTTGCTCTTCTATGCGTTCGGAAATTTCTTCGTCACGTTCGTGCATCTCATCTAATTTATCGATTGTATCTATATGTAAATTAACGCAGCGCTCCTTGTTAGCCTGACATACATCTCGGGATGATTCCATCTGACACTGGAGAGATTGCGTGCATTCGTGCAAACCTTCCTAAATGAGTGTAAATTTTACTAACTTTTGTTTCTATATATTCTACACGATGGCATGTTTCTTCAGTTTGTTGCTTAACTTCGACGCTGGTCTGTGTAGCAAGTTCGATTGCCTGTTTAGTACTATGATTGACTTTGTTAAGCTTGTCTTGAATCGTAAATGTTATGCCGTCGTATTTTTGTTCGAGGATTTCGTTCGTACGTTTGCTTTCGGCTTCTACAGTCCTAATACTCTCCTCTAATCTTTCGTTATTTTCGCGACATTCTTTTTGCACGGCGTCTATCTTCTGATCTAATTCGCTGTTTAACTCAATAAAATTATGTTTATTCTCATCTACTTTCCGTTCTAATCTAGCAGAATTCTCTTCTTTTTTATCTGCTTTTTGTTCTAACCCGCCGAAATTCTCTCTAAGCTCATTTCCACGTTTTGCATTGCAGTCTCACCATCAGACAATATGATTTTGGGACTAACAGTCAAAATGGTGTTGAAATCATTGTGATTTAAGTCAGTTGCTGGCGAATGGTAGCCCGTGACCAATATGATAGGATTCCGTAGGGTGAAGACTTCTATAGCAACGGCTTCCAGTGTGTGTAACGGAGGTAAAATGAGTTGTTTAATAGTAAAACTCCGTTTCAGGGCAATCGGCAATCCTCCTTTCCGTCGCTGAACTCGTTCTAGGCGAAATAGTTTGTAGTTTAGCAAACTCAAGTGTGTAATCTGGGCAGTAAAGTTAGTTTCCTGTATAAGCATAATGTCTACCTGATGTTCAGCTAGAAAACGAATTAGTATATGTTTCTGGTGTGCATTCCAGGTTGCAATAGTTATAGTGTGATGAATGAGTGGTTCGTTAGAAGCAGTCATCAACAATCATGTCAGCAAATGTTCCTATGTCGACAGTAGCCTTGGACGCAAGATCCGTGGCTTCTCGAGATCTAGTAAATACTTTCTTGAGGTGAGAGATAATTGGGCCAAAGTTGAAGGTTTTCGTGTAAGTCAGAAGTGAAATGAGATCGAAGTGATTGGACGAGGGAGTAGACGCACTACTTTTGTGCTGGACGTATAGGGAGTATCCTGTTTTGGTGGTGGAAGACGGTTGCTTAGGGGTGAAGTATCAGCCAGTGGAGAAGTAGGTACATTAGAACCGGAGCTCCGTCCAGAGGGAGTAGATTTCTTGAGGGTTTCTGAGTAGGAGCGAAGACAGGGCAATCGCGATAATGGGCTGGATGCTCCCCACCGTAGTTTGCGTAGATTGCTTGCGTGTTTGCATTATGTTTGGCACAGGTTTTCGTAAAATGACTTGCCCACACTTGACACATTTAGTTTGAGATATGCAAGTGTCCTGTGAATGACCAAGACGTTGGCAGCGGTAACACTGCAGAACACTCGACGGCCCATAAGGCTCAAATGTGATTTTATAATTAAGGAATGTTGTTATGTTTTTGATCTTCTGTATATTTGGAGTTTTCTCGAGGGTGACGAGGTAAAGGGGCAAGATAACCCTACCTTAAGAGGGTAAACTACTAAACACTTTTCAAAAGCTAACAATTTTTCTTTTGCCAGTTTTTCATAAATGAAAAGAGATAGTGAAATGTAACTTACCACAGTAATAGATAATGTTATTCTACATCCGAAAATACGACTCAGAAGAATTTTCAGCGTTGCTATCCATAGAAATTACAGTGTAACCAGAATTTGAATTACTCAAAAATCTAGGTTAAGATAATGACTAGAAAAGCGAACTCAACTGTAATTGATGAGCTATCTCTGCTCCTTGTTAACTACTTTTTATATAACATTTGTATTTAGTTTGTAATAACTTTTTTATTTTGTAGTAACGTATGTTAGTTATTAGAGAATAAATACAAATATTATTTAAAAAGTAGTTAACAAGGAACACAGATAGCAAGATAAGTCATCAGTTACAGTTTGGTTCAATTTTCCAGTCGTTACCTTAACCTAGATTTTTGAATAATTTAAATTCTGGTCACACTGTAATTTCTATGGATGGCAACACTGAAAATTCTTTTCATTCGTATTTTCGGGTGTAGAATAACATTGTCTATTATTGTGGTAACTTACATTTCAGTATCTCTTTTCATTTACGAAAAACTTGCAAAAGAAAAATTGTTAGCTTTTGAAAAATATTTAGTAGTTGCCCCCTTAACCAGTGGGGCCCTTAACCAGACATTTGATGAATCGTTAGTGGTTTAAAGACTAGGGTGATAACTTCAGAGTGAAGATCAACTACTGGACGTACTTTTTGGTACATCTTAATATTTAACTACTGGTTCACATTTCCTGCAAAAGCTTCATTGTGACTTCTACTTCCGTTTTCTTATAAACATGGTAAAACTGTGAATAGTATTGGAGCTTCGAAATTTAATTTAGAATAATGTTGTTCCTTAGATTAGGATCTATGATTTCAAGTAGTCACAGAAATTAATTATTTTCAAGAAAAATATCCTCCTGACATCTAGTGACAATAGAAGATATTCGGTATTGTATTCATTGCGCGAGAGAACTGACAATGTACGTTAGTGGAATTAACTCTGGATAATTTTCATGATAAAACAATACTTGGAATTGTATGATATATTTGACAAGACTTATAATGGTTTCCTAAGATAGGTAATAATTACACAGAGCAGCGAATTGAAACTCCTCTTATGCGAGATGAAGTGAATCGGATGTTTTTTCTTTCTTTCTATCTTTTTTCTTTCTTTTTTTTCTTTTTTTTTTTTTTTTTTTTTGCTAATCTTAAAAGTGCAGATTTGAAATGTACAAGACCTGTTCTCGTATCTGGTAAGATTGCTTTACAGTGTGCAGATGAAATGCTGTATAAAGTGAAGTACTGTTGTTCGACAATATACAGTATCTGTCGCAACATCAAATGTTTATACTTCTGAATACAAATGACAAAATGTAGTGAAACAGATATGAAAGATTTAAAATACTTAAATTATTTTAAATTCACCAAATAAAAAGTATATGCTTGTTAGTTCCCAATATTCTTTGTTCAGTGCACTAGGTCTAGAGAGGAGAATTTAGGCAAGAATTGAAGAAAAGTTACCGGTACTTCAAAGACATATGACATCTGATCAGTTCTGTTTCCTTTTTGGTACTTTATTTCACTGTAACTACTGGCCGGATCTGCACAAAATTTGACATTCAATTCCCCGATTCCCAAAGGAATGAAGATCCCTATATTCCCTATATTTAATGTCCAAACTTGGACAGAGAACGAACTTTCACTCTAGGAGCTTCTGAGTTCGGTCCACTTCACTTCCGTTGTTTGGAACATGGTGTTTTACGTGTGGTGGAACGTCATGCCTGAAGTTTCGCGTCGTTAATATTTTTGAAAACTGAATAGCTTACAGTGGCGTGTGCTAAAAGGCTTTCTTTGGGTAAGCAATCCTAATTATAAAAGGAAAACATACAATTCTGTGTGTCACGCTCCGCCCTGATGGATGTCGCTACGTATAGTTCAAACTTGCATTTCGCCAATAGGAGTTTTGCCAACTCTGGAAAATAAAATTACCTGCACCCCCTCAAAATTCCCTATGATATAGGCCTAAGTGTGAGGTATGTCTGTTCGGACCCATACAATGTTACGTCGAATATTTCACAATACAGACATTTATATTGCGTTTTGCAATCCACACTACCGGCGCTCTTTTGATGTTTTGTTGGTGGTTCTCGAACTTCACGTATTTTAGTCCAAAATTCCTCAAATCCTTCTCTCTTGTTTTGCAAGACTCTTTCAAATTCCTTCACTTTATCTACACAATAACCAGTGTCAGAAGCTTTAGTCTGCAAGATATTATAAAGGGTATCCATAACTGGGAAAATATAGTCAAATACGTCCAAGAGAAATATGAAGTCACCCATTGTACTTAAAATTCCCCGAGCTGCTGTAAAACACTCTTGACCCCAATTCTCTTTGGAGCTAAAAATAATTTCGAAAAGGCCCATAAGTTCTTTCTTGTGCTCATAGATCTGTTGAACAAGACGAGAATTGTAATTCCAACCTGTCTGTGAAACACGGGGCAGGCTCTTTTGTAGCTCTAAATCTAGAGCTTGGGTTATCTTTGTAGATGTAAAGAAAAATCCATCAATCTCATTAAGGTTTAAGAAAAATATGCGACACTCTCTAACTTGAGATGCTGCCTGAGAGAGAACTAGATTCAATCTATAAGCAAAACAGTGAACAAACAAAGCCTGTGGATATGTCTGTTTTGCTCTAGCTTGCAGACCGTTCAAATGACTCGCCATCATAGCTGCACCATCATAACTATGCGCGACCAACTTTTCACTACAGTTATATTCCTTCATGACGTCACTCACAATATTGTGCAAGGCTTCAGCTGTCCTATTCTCAGAAATATTAAAACATCTAAGAAACCTTTCGTTAATTTCCCCTTCTACTGTTCGTATTTCATAACTACAGAAAGCTGAGCCAAACTAGCGATGTCTGTAGTTTCGTCTACAGATATAGCTATAATCTTTGTTTCTTGGATTTCTTTTTTAATATGTGTCATCATAACATTACTGATTGATTCAATTAAATCATTTTGTATAGTATTTGATAATCCAGTGAACACTGTTCCATTTTCTACGAATGTTCTCAGCTTCTCATTGTACTCACGTAACAACTTAAAACCTTTGATCCCGAAATATCAAAAGTGCTAATAACAGTATGTCAGACGTGCGTAAAGGACATAAAAAATTGCAACGAAACTTTGTGTATGGACAATAGGCAAATAATAAAGGAATACGTTTTTTTATTTTCTGCGGAAAAATGGTTTTAGTGAACGAAATCTCCCACACAAGATTTTGGAATTTGACGCCCGAAAGGCAAGAAGTGAGCCGAAGTGAATGCAATTGTTCACAAATATTGTAGAGGTAAGATGAGGGAATTTGTGTTTCGTATTTTCTTCAAAAGAAAAATCTGTTGAGTGGATCGAGGCGTTGAGTGGGGGAAGGAGTGGACCGGATCCAATGAAATTATATGTAGATATTGGATATGTAAAATAAGGCCATTTTTGTTTCACATGTGTCTCCTTCCGATTTATTCAAATTTGACAGATCAACAACAAGCACACACAGAATAGCGTATTTTATAGTATTTCAGGATGCACCTTTAACACTTACAATATTTCTTCGCATAAAGAAAAACGTTTCGACTAATTTCCTGTTTGGTCGATTTGCCAAATTTGAAGCAAAACGGATAGGTACACTTGAGAAACACGAAACGCTTTATTTTACATAGGGTCCATGCAATATCTATACCCAATTTCGATTGCTTCGGTCCACTCCTTCCTGCTCTATTGCGGTAATATTTACATTTTTCGGAGGGGGGCCTAGACCTCTCACCCCAGAACACTGTTTTTCCTCACAAATTAAAACGCGTGTCATTTACTGTTTTTCAAATTGTCCCTATACGAAGTTTCACTATAATTTTCTATACTTTCCAAGAACTTCTGACGTACACTTATTTGCACTTTTGAAATTTCGTAATCAACGGTTTAGTAGGTTCGTGCCCCACTCAACCGCATTTTTGCAGGAAAAAAGAAACTCAATTACCTCAATTTACGTCTACAATATCTGTGCAAATTTAATTCAATTTGCTGCTATTCTTCTTGCCTTTTGGGCCTCAAATGTCAAAATTTTGGGTGCGGGCTTTTGCCCCCTAAAACTGTTTTTCCGCAGAAAATAAACCCGTGTTCGTTCATCTTTTACGTATTGTTACTACACAATGTTCAATTCTTCATGTCCTTTAAGCACTTTTGACATACTGTTATTAGCAGTTTTGATATTTCAAGATCAAAGTTTTGGAAGGGTCTGTGTCCCACCAAAACGTTTTTTTTTTCAGGAAAATATGAAACCCGTAATCCCTCATTTTATGTCTACAATGTCTGGGCACAATTTCATTCACTTAGGTTCACTTCTTCTTGCATTTCGGGCGTCAACTTTCAAAAATTTTGGTGTTGGCTTTTGCCCCCTAAAACCGTTCTTCCGCAGAAAATTAAAAACGTATTTGTTAATTTTTTACGTATTGTTCATACACAAGTTTCATTGAATTTCCTCAAGTGCTTCACACGCATCTGACATGGTGTCAATAGCACTTTTTATATTCAATGATCAGAGGTTTGGTTGGGGCCGTAACCAACCTAACCTTTTTTTTTCACGAAACTACGAAACACGTATTCCCTCATTTTTCGTCTGCAATATCTGTACACAATTTCGTTCAATTCGGTACATTTTTTGCCTTTCGGGCGTCAATTTTTAAAATTTTTCGTGGGGGCTTTTGCCCCCTAATTTTTTTCCACAGAAAATAAAAGAAAACACGTAGTCATTTATTTTATGTATAGTATCTACCTGCCAATTTTATAAAAATCGTAGTGCTGCACTTGGAAAATTGTACTTGTAAGTTATTCCTCCCATGAACAGAAAAAATATACATATCAAAAACTAAGTTATTTCGAAAAATTGTAAGATACAGTATTCACGCCATTTATTTTGGACATAATTATATATACGAATTAAATTTCAGAATCAACCCCATGCGGTAAGCGTCGGAGGACCACCGATGGGTAACTAGTGACATCTCGCCAAATATTGGCGACCCGGCAGCGACAATCCGCTGTGGCCCCACTTCTGTTTTGAATATTATATGAGGAGTGGCCCACTAGCGGCCGAGACGCAGCAAAATGCCAATCAACCAAGAAATTATTCCCCAAAATATGTTAAATTGCCTAACTGCGTGATTTGTTTACATGAAGATGAGTTTTAAAATATTCTAAAACAGGGAAACAAGTATTACCTCCTGTTTCCTTTATCTCTATTGTCAATTGTCTGTGTGTTTAAAATAAGGCATAATTACAAACGAACATCTACTAGCGATATTTAAAAAGTATTAAATTGTAATATTTTAAAGATTAGAAATGTAGTAGAAGTGATTCGAACCCGCGACCCTCTTCTTCGAAAACCGAAACACTACGTACTATGGCAAAAAGCCAACATGAAATACATACCACAATGAATATATAAAGTGTGCGTATATATAGTAAGGTCTGCAATTGAAAAAAACATAACAATTAGTCGTTTCTTCGAGCTCGACGGCATTACACATACATATGTACTGTCTACAGTATTTCTTAGCATTAGTTAATCTACATCAGTGAAGAGAATTGTTTGTATTACGAAAAGATACTATAAACATTGTCGAATAGATTCGGTAGGATTAGAACTACCAACAGTACGAAGTGAACACTCAGAGAGTAATGAATTCTTTAACAAGAATACGACCGCTAAAGAGTGATTTTCAAGGTGTTGGTGTGACGGGTAGAAAACATATGCTTAATGCTTCTCTATGTACAGCAAGCAAGAAGATATATAACAATAGGGAAGTTGTATTCATACCGTTATCACATACACACCACACCAATGTGTTTTACAAATGTCAAAGTTTATTGTTTCTTATAGTATTCCTGTTCTCCTAAACACGTTTCGGATCGAACCACGAACAGATGCTGCTTGCCTCTCTATTGTAATTTGGTCTTTGAGATTTATGTCCCACGGTTATGCCGGCTAGATTAAAGGAGACGGTGAAGATGAGAAATGAATCAAATGGTGGAATGAAGAAAGTGGGAAGAAACGGGAGAACCCCGAGAAAACACATGCACACGGTGTTTGCCCACCACAAAGTTCACTTGGCGTAAGCTGGGATTGAACTAGGGATCCCACGCACCAGAGGTGAACACTCTACCACTGAGTCACCGTGGCTCCTGCCTTTCTATTGAGTGTGTCACAAGCTGAAATAGCAATCTACAAAACATACAAACTCTGGAGATCTCTAACCTGTGATAGTTTTCTACACCAACAATTAAGCTTGTCACAATTGCAGATTGCAAATTCAGAACACCTGAAAGCAGTAAGGATGAGCACGAGCCGAGTTACAGGTAATTTGCCCGATTGGAGTTGTGAGCCAATTTACTGTTTTTGAGGTCAAGCTTGGATTTGAATCGAGTTTGATATTTAGCTTGTCCGAAAAGCTCGTTTTCACTGGTTTTGAAATCATCAACTGATTATTTGGAAAACGAAAGTTATGAGAAACGTGAGCAGTAATGTGGAACAGTTTTAATGTTTTTCACGAGAGGGGATATCATTATTTAATTGCTATCAAGGCAGCCCAAGCCGAAGTCCGACCAGCACCGAAAATTTTGAACGAGTTTGGCCGGTGCACGATACTTTCTACTTGGGTTAATCCGGAATCATGATTCTTTGGAACTCAAACCAGGAACCTCGTGAATGACATCTTTGCCTCTTAGACTGTTCGACCACTGTGGTCAGCAGTCAACCAGTAAACAAATACTGTACATTTTAGCAGAAACACAACCCATCTTTCATGTTTTTATACTAGGATACAAGAAAGATAGGAGTACAAGAAACAGTAAAGAAAGTAAAAGAATTGTAAGACCGGGAAAATCTTCTCGAGTTTCTTCTTGTTCCTTTTCTTTTTCTTCTTCTTCTTATTATTATTGGTAGAATTGCAATGCAATGAACATTAAAGTCCCGTATGATCCTTCGTATCCTCTTGCCTCACGTCCTCATATCTTCTTCCCACAGTACTTAAAACTACACTCAGAATTTGTTTCGTTTTGTTGGACTCGACTTCAGTTGGAGATTCTTTCTCGAGTCGAGTCAATAAAACTTCCTCCACTTTTCATCTGCCCATCCGTAGAAAGCAGGATCAGCAGCGTCACAAGCAGACACGAGCTACATGTCTTCAAACTTTGCTACACAAGAGCAGCGGCGGTTCCAGGGGTCAATCAGGGCCGTCGCCCTTCAGTAGAGGAAACTTTTTTTTATATATATATTAATTAAACCCATCACAGAGTTTGGAACTCTTAAAAGTAGCTCTAAGTAGAAGTATTACAACCGACCGCGTCCCCAGAAGTTCATCGTAGATCCGCCTCTGCACAAGAGTATGGGTGAATAAACACTTATAATTCACATTCAGTTTTCACATCTCAACTAACTAACTAACTAACTCTATGGCCTATGGAACCCGGAGGTTCAATGCCGCGTTCACAAAAGCTCTGCACTGACTTCTATCCTTAGCTAACTGCATCCAGTTTCTACTCTGTATTCCAATCTCTGCGTGATCCATCTTAATATTGTCCTCCCATCTGCGCCTAGGTCTTCCTAATGGTCGTTTTCCGATTGGTCTTCCAGTCAAGACTTTGAAAGCGCCTCTACTTTCTTACATTCTAGCTACATGACCCGCCCATCTAAGCTTCCTAGACTTGACGATCCTAACAATGTTGGGTAAACCGTATAAATTATGTAGTTCCTCGTTATGTAGTTTCCGCCATTCCCGTTCCTCTTGGGTCCGAATATTCGTCTCAGGATCTTGTTCTCAAATACTTTCAGTCTATGATCTTCCCTCAGAGTAAGTGACCATGTTTCGCAGCCATACAGAACTACAGGCATGATTATCGTTTTGTATATTTTAAGTTTCAAATTCCTGGACAGAATTCGCGACGACAAGAGATTTTGAACCGAATAGTAACACGAATTCCCTGCTTTTAGTCGACATTTAATTTCTCCGTGAATATGATTTCCCTCTGTTAATATTGATCCTAGATATTTGAAAGTATCCACTTTATCAAAAGTATTATTTTGTATTTTAACGCACCCATAATTTGCTGTATTCCGGTCCCGACGCACTTCTATGTATTTAGTTTTCTCTGTATTTACTTCTAAACCCATGTCCCTGCAAGCATTTAATAAGATCTCTGCATTTCTTTCTATTGTTCTCCTATCATCCCCTATTAAATTTACATCATCAGCATATGCCATAACCTGGTGAATACCGTTCAACTGTAAGCCCTGGTTGCTATCTTTGATTTTTCTTATAGCGTATTCCAAAACGAAGTTAAATAATAATGGCGACAACGCATCTCCTTGTTTCAGGCCATTTTCGACGTGAAAGCTCGTAGACAAAAATTTTCCTACCCGGACTTTACTTTGGGATTCATTTAAACATATCTTAATTAATCTAATTAGCTTTATCGGTATTCCAAGTTCTGTAAGAACGTTGTATAATGTTTCTCTCCTAACCGATCTGTACGCCTTTCTAAAATCAATAAATAGTTGATGTACCGGGGTATTGTATTCCCACTTTTTTTCGAGTATTTGGCGAATGGTAAATATTTGGTCGATAGTTGATCGATTTCGTCTAAATCCGCACTGATAATCTCCAATAATTTCATTTGCGTATGGGGTCAGTCTTGCTAACAGAATATTTGAAAGGATTTTATAGGATGTTGACAGAAGAGAAATGCTTCGATAATTATTAGTCAGTTTTGTCGCCTTTCTTGTGGATTGGAACAATGATTGATTCTTTCCACTCTTGTGGCAATTCTTCCGTGTTCCAGATAAGGAGAATGAGTATGTGTATCTTGTTCCACAATTTTTCGCCTCCAGCTAAAATTAACTCAGCCGGAATTTCATCTACACCCGGAGATTTGTGTTTCTTTAATTTCTTTATAGCGGTTTCTACTTCTATTTGGTTGGGTTCTGGAATATACGGTTCTGCGGTGTGTATCTCCTTTTCTCCACGAACACTAGTTTTTGGTTGCGTGTTAAGCAAATCGTCAAAGAAATCTTTCCATCTATTTAAGATGCTATCCGTGTCAGTGAGAACTGTACCATCAGATTTTTTTTAATATATAAGCACGAGGTTGATAGCCTTCCTTAAATTCGTTGATTCCCTTATACATGTCCCGGATGTTTTTTTTTTACTATTATCTTCAAGTTCCTTAATTTTAGCTTTCAGAAAATCGCGTTTCTTTGTTCTAAAAGTTTTGGAAGTTTCCCGCCTGATATCTGCGAAATTTTGTGTAGTCATATCATTCGGATTTTGTAGCCAGCGTAATTTTGCCTGTTTTCTCTTCTCTGCTAGTTTTATGCATTCCTGGTCGAACCATGGTTTGTTCCTACGTATTTCCGCGTGTCCCATTTTTCTTTTGCTGAAATTTTAATGCTATCTCTAATTTCAATCCAGGTATCCTCAACACTAGTGCACTCCGAATCTTCTAAAGCCGAAAATCTATTCGAAACTTCAATCTGGTATTCCTCTCTTACCTGGCTCTCTTCTAATTTCTTTAAATTGAATCTCTCCGTTTTCGGACAATGAATATTACCTTTATTCAACGATAACCTCTCTCGTATTATCGCTGTTACCAGGTAGTGGTCAGTGTCACAATCAGCCCCTCTAAACGACCGGACATCAATTATGCTAGATTGCCTTCTTCTATCTACTAAAACGTGATCAATTTGATTATGTGTTTTCCCGTCTGGTGATGTCCAAGTGTATTTATGAACGTCGCGATGTGGGAATTTTGTACTCTTCACGATTAGGTTTTTGGATGTTGCAAAGTTCACGAATCTAACACCGTTGTCATTACTTTCCTTATGCAGACTTTCGTTCCCTATAATCGGTTTGAAAATATCCTCTCGTCCTACCTTCGCATTGAAATCCCCTAATAGAATTTTCATATGGTATCGCGGGAGTTGGTCAAATATCCGTTCCACTTCTTCGTAAAAACTGTCTTTTATATCGTCATCCTTATCTTCCGTTGGGGCATGTACATTTAAAACAATAATATCATACCACCGTCCCTTAAGAGTAATAAAAGAAAGTCTGTCAGTAACAAATTCAACCCGTTTAATTGCTGGTAATATACGTTTATGAACGAAAAACCCTGTTCCTAACTGGTGATTTTTATTTCCTTCCCCGTAAAAGAACGTAAAATTTCCGGAATTCTCAGATCCATTTCCTTCCCACCTAACTTCCTGAACTCCTACTACGTCCATCCTGTATTTCTCTAACTCCCTCGTTACGGATTTTAACGCGCCTGCCCTATAAAGACTCCTAATATTCCATGTTCCAAATCTCATGTCCATTTTCTTTTGCTGAGGTCGTGCCAAGTTATCAGTCCTTGTCCGAGGCTTTTGTGAATATTTCTGAACAAGTGCTTTTTTTTTTACAGGATGAGGTTGTTAGCCCTACCCAAACCCCCAAGCTGGAGGACCACTCCTAGTCGGCTGTCCGCGACTGCTTATTCAGTATATTCGCAGCTAACCTCTATATCTAGAGGCCTTCTCCTCGATCCGCAACCTGAGGACGCGCCATGCCGTGGTGATAGGAACCCACGTTACACGGTTCACATCTCAACAAATAAACTATATTTTCATTCACTTCCATCTACTACTGCATTCTATTGAACTGTAATGACTTCTTTATGTTTAAAAATAATTGTTCATTTTCAATAATTTTAAATGTGTAAGTTCAGTAATTCACCATGAATAGGGTCAACTAGAAGCGTTTCAGTAGCAAAGAAATAACAACATGAACTGTGAAATCTCTTTTCACAGACTATCGAGGTGTGAGAGTAGACAAACTTTACTCTTTCGGGTACAGATTGCCCCGAAACTCCGATAGCCAGAATTAGCCTAGGTTAGGGAACTTATATTTAAAAAAGTGTCAATCTCAGCAAAATGCAGAAGTCTTTTAGTCTGAGAGAAAAAGGAATGAAATTTCTAACTTCTATTTCTATTGGTCTTGTAGCTCTCAGTCCGTTCCAAAGTACTGACAGAAATATGGACAATGAATTATGACTATTTTGTGGAACATTCCATTTTAATATCACAGAAAGTCATCCTCCGGCTTACTTGGTTGTGAAAAATTATAGAGTATATTTCTATACTATGTAAAGTATGTGCACTATCCCTGATTTGTGATGACAATCAGAAATAGAAGTACAGAAACAGAAGAAGAGGTAAATTAAAGTAATAGTTTTCTGTTAGTTGTTTTATATTAAAAGAGAAACGGAAAACCTACTTTTATCTTAATATTTTTTGCTTAAAATTTATATTCGAGTTGACACCCTTCCCCCTGAACATTGGATGGGGAAATAAAGAACCTATTTAGAATTTCATTGTGGATTCCAGTATATTTTAGGCATCGCTTCTCGGACCTGGGCTTCTATATATGTCGATAAATCGCTACCATCGAGATCTATATTTTGATATATCAACATTCGATATCGCAAATATATGAACATGAACATATCATTCTAAATTTTCGATATCGACATTCGGGGGGGGGGACAAGGTATAGGGGCCCCTAAGACTTGCAATGGATGAAGAAATAAAACTTACTTTTTACAATAATGTCTTCTAATCATAATTTCTTTATTAGCACAAATTACACTTGCAAATTTGCAATATTTTATATAATTTCTTAGCCGCCAGAACTTTTCTATTCCCGGTAAAAAGAAACAAAAAAGCACGTGCCAAAGCCAGTGCTTAGAACTTTGAACTAGAATTTATCATAAGAAAGGTTTTGTTTCTCTCTCTTGGAGATTTTCATCCCTTTGGGCTTTGAGACCGCTCAATGACAAAACGTGCATACATGACCGCTATATGCAGACATGCTCTTAGGCAGAGTCAGAGATTATAAAAAAAAAACGACTATTATTATTTTACTGTTATTATTATTATTATTATTATTATATTTTTATTATTATTATTATTATTATTATTATTATAACAATGGGGTTTAGATACCTTTATTATGCATGGGAGGCCGCAAGTCTGTTACGCCATTAGTGTCCTTATTCTATGGTAGTCTCTTTTTACGTTTCGTGTAGATGTTTGTTTTTGTGCTGTTAGATTTTTACCTTTACATTATGTAACTTTTTCCTTTTTTGTGGGGGGAGAAGGAGAGAAATGCTTTCCTCTGATATCTGTTTCTTGCCATTCATCTTGTTTGAATGACTTAATTAAGATCATTTTGTAACTTTTAATGTCAACAAATTCCGTCACAATAATAAAATTGACATTCTTAACAATTTGTTTTATTCTCTTATTTGCATTTTGCCACACTGATATATTTGTAAAAAAAAATTGAAGTTTGGTCCAACGCTTTTCAAATTCACAACCTACCTAACCACCGAGATTTTTGGGATGCCTGCTATTACAGGAAAGTAATTGCAGCTGGTAATGCACTTTTGGAGTCATTTGTACATGTCGGTTTGTGTTTCTTGTATTGCAGTTTTTATGGCATACATCCGGAAACGGTTTTTTAATACGCAAATGTTAAGAAAGCCCAATTTTTGAATAATTACTTGTGATGACCTCCTTGAATTTTATCTATTGCAAGTGAAATGTTTTCATGTTACATAGCGCAAATCATTTAGGGGACAATAAGAAGGAAATTAATAAAAGCATTATATTTTTTCAATAATTATTTCGAGTGATAAACCAAAAGTAAACCTGCACGTTAGAGCACAGGAGATCAGTATAGTAATATTTAGTCGTTTCTACATTTGCTCGATCTTCCAGTACTATCATGAAATAATATCAGTAATGAGAAAAATAAAAATAAATAAGCGTCAGTGATCAACACCTTTAATTAGTATTGAACATCTTTCTCTGAAAGTTTCTATAGCCTAGAATTTATGGGAACAACAAAGTAAGAAAAATTATCTTAGTTGCATAGAACAGTGTTGCTATCTAGACTTACAGTTGTGGGTTTACCTTATATCCCTTTTATGTTATTTGCTGGTTTATAATAATTATATTTTTATCGTTATGACAATTTTCATGTTTATACCTTAGTAGGTAAAGATTCTCTAATGGGAACTTGGTATGTAAAAATGAACATGTCATATACAATATTAACCCATAACCTCTCTGTGTTTTTCTATTGTTAATGGTATATATGTTCCCTTCTTTTAGTTTAAAATTTGTAGGTAGAATGGACTGAATGACGGTAATGTAGTCTGTGGTTCAATGTTGGTAAATATATGCTGTGGTTATGGTCTTAAAGTGTCATTATAAAACTTTTCTTTTCAATGGTATAAGGCTACATTAAAGAGAACAGTGATTTTGGAACAAATAAATTATTTATGTTCTATACTCTGCTTTTTACTTTTCTGCGGTATTTTACCCGTTTTGGACTATCTCATCATTTTTCTTACGGACTGATGTCTGATTTTAAATTTTATACGACATGGTGTCGTTCTGATTGTTTTTATGATCCTTTAGAAATACTAATACAAGGCATTTTATGTAATCATTTTTTTAAAAATTGTCTTCAATTCATCAAATCCAGCTGTCTTCGTAGGAGAACATGAACTATTTATGCCGAAAAAAAAGGAAGATGCACCTATAGCCGGAAATTTCTATTTTCTTTGTTTAATCATCGTAAAAATTTCATTGTACTTCTAGGGAGACATTGTTACGATCGTGCTTTCCACGAATCGTAACATTCCACTCATTAATTATTATTAAATGTATGTATTGTTGTTAATCTTTGCTTGTTTACTTTTAAACATTATTCGTTTAAATACGGAATTTATGTACAAGGGTACATGTTTACAATATGTTCTTTTTGTGTAGGCTTATATTGTCATCTCGATTGTGAATAGTAGTGCGTAATAAAAATTCATTTTAATAAGCAAATATTTTGACATAAACACCAGTAATTATTAACAACATTAAAATTTAGGAGGAATATAGCCTTTTCTTTTGTATAAAAACCGAAGTAGAACAATATAGAATTTTGTATAATATGATGACAATTAAATGTGACGGATGTAAACAAACATTACGTATTAGGCCTAAATCCGATATGTTTAATATGTAAAAATTTAGTCATGCGCGGCAGTAAAGCAGCAATTCTAAGAGATAACAGACATAATAAATTTATATTGCATTTTAGATGAATTCCGAGAGTAAATTGAATCAGTTTTGTATTGTAGTATTTTGAAACTTACCCTTTGGTTTATCGTACAAGTCATGTTTATAATCAGATAACAGAATGGACTACGTGAGTGGAAAGAATAAATAATTTTACAAAATGAGAATCGTGTAATTAGAAATGAATATAGAGGGTAATTTTCTTTTAATGAGAAAAGAATTTAAGTATTAAAATTAATGGGATTAATGTACTCCAAAATTTGTTTATAGATGTAAACATTAGTCTGCTCCCGAGAGGGCACGATGATTTACGGGCGATTACGATGTGAAGATTTGAAGAAGCTAGGATCCTGCAACTAAGTGCCAACAAAATTAATTAAAATTTTGTAGCAAAAGAAGCTACAATAGAACTGAAAAGTGATAAAAAGTGGTTGCAGAAAATATATGCTGCATTTTAGAAGTACCTAGTAAGGAGAACACAGGTAATGAGATTGACACTTCAAATAAGTTATCGTCTAAATTCGAACATAATAAAGGAGACATTATAATAAATCCTGCTTCACTTGGTCGATTATTATTCCCCAATGAACTTAATTAGATTTTTATTTTTATAAGTGACTGTCAGTATATCCGTTCTGATTACATTGAAGTTATAATGCATTATTATGAGTAAGTAATTTGTCTTCGTCCTGTCACACAAACACAGACAAGCTATGAGGGGGGCGTGTCCTAACTTGTTTTGCTTCAAATGTTGGATCCATCTTTATTATTGAAATTCATATTTAACCAGACATGGAATATGACTTCTTTTGGATTATGTAAATATTTGAGTTAAAATGAACTATGTATCCACTCTATTTCGATATGAATTAGCTACTGAAGACTGATAGCGTTTAAGCAATTAATAAAAACACTCTTAGGCAGTTGTGATTAGCTGGAAGCTAATAATCATAACGAATCAGTTAAATGAATACGGGAATAAACAAATAAGAATATCTCATTTGCTACCCTGTACTCAATCTGGATGATGCCTATGGTTTGGTTCTTAAATAAATGCATAGTTAATTTCCCCATTGTTATCAACACTAATGAATATATCAATTATAGGATTAAGTTAGTTAGATTACGGTAGGTAACGTTAGATTAGGTTAAGTATTATTATGTTGTCATTGGTCTGAACTATGCTGAATTTTGTGGCTGAGTCCAATACTATAATTATTGAATAAACTTGCATAAGGAAATGAACTATGTAGAATTGATAATAGTGAGATGTAATCCTCATTAAGAAGGGAATATGATTAACCCCGTCGTCAGATAAATATATGTACCTGGAAATATGACTAGGTCATTGTATAATCCGTAAAAGAATAACAATAATGTTGAATTTACGTTTCAACCCTGTCACTAGGAATTTTGTTAATAATGCCATTACGCACATAGAACACATGTTTTAAGAAAAAACCTTTTCATAAGGGACCAAGCATAGAGTATAATTCATATGCTAGAAATTCAAAGAACATCCAGAGTAAGTAGTGTAGTTACGTATTCCCTATCAATTGTCAACAACTTAATAAGGAAATTAATAAGAGGATAATAAAACAACATTAGCTTTATTGTACATAGTTTAAATGTCATGAACTACTTCGTTAAAAAATATTGCAAGTTAATTTACAATGAGTTACCGTATGTATACAGGACATCAAATATATAATGAATCTCAATTTTCATGTTATATGTGGTCCCAGTTTCAACAATTGTGACTTCAGTAATCCAGTTAACTTCAATAAAATTAATTTTCCAAAAATCAACTTAATTTGTTTATATCATATTCTCTATAATCTTAGAGTCATCATTGGAAGTGTCACTGCTGCATGTTCCTGGATAATCTAGAATGATACCGTTGCGCTAAGGATATTTTTTTGTCAATACATATACTGCTAACATATATACTGCTCTTTATTCAGTAACTAACATATCTTTTCTTGTCTTTTAATAATCGATACTGTTTTTTTCTAACCCAGTGACGAAATTTAGAAATGTACGAGATGCATACATTCAATTATTTATTAAGTAATGTTACGACATATAAGTTTGATTTAGAGAATTGAAGACAATCAAAAAGAATTGGTGATATGATATACATTGTATTAGCATCTTTGAAGGATCACAAAATTCAAAAGGTCTCCTTGCCGTAAGAAAATTAAGATGAGGCACCACTCCGTAAGAAATTTTTTTTTATTATGTGTCCTTAATAAATCGGAAAGGTTTTACAATGGAACCTTCCCAGAAAACGTGGGCAGCTCCGCAAGTAGAGACGTTTCCGAAAAAAAATGTCGGGAAGATAAACCTTTTCAGTGTAACGTAGGTAGAACCACTACTCTACCACTACTCTAAAGATTAAGAGCCACGCATTTCACTTATTGTCAGAGAAACAATTTTCTGTCCAGATTTTGTTGCTACTATTGCGTTAGTTCCAAAAGATTTTAACTAAATATCAGACTCGGTATAATGTTAAAATCTGTAAGTTATATATTTGTTATGATTTATGATAGGCATGCCCTTGCTAAGTTCGATTATGCGTTGACTTATGCAATGTTGGTTTGCATTACGGTATTCTTTGAAGTTAGAAGGATAAATATTATTTTCCCCACAACTTTTATTTCAAGTTTTCTTGTTTTAAATTACATACAGATTATTTTCAACGTAACTGACATAACTAACAAAAATGCGGCTACGTCGGGAATCACTCTCAGCTTGCACGATAGCTGTGAATTGTTGTCTAATATAGACATGCAAGTCATGATAGGTTCCCAAGGCAATATTCCGTGATCACTCATGTAATGCAGACTAAGTTCCATCAGAGAGAGTGAAGAAAATGGTGACTTATGGATTCTATGCTCTAGTACAAACCACGAGTGTTTAATAGTGTAAGCATTCGCATAACCGTCTTGAAAATTAACATTCGCAGAAACTAATATCTGAAACAGAAGACGCACATGCAAACCTAAAATTTGAACATAATCAAGTGCGTAATCGTACTTGGTAAACTCTAACACTTTATTCCATCACAATGAGAGTATTGTAGCTATAATGATTTATCCATTGTCTACTCAAATTTCAATTTTTGAATTTATAGTTTTTCATTTACTTGACTGTACATGTTTGTTTCTAATCAACTTTAATGAAGTAATTGATTCCATTGAAACATTGGGCTCGGAACATAGATTAATTGGTTGTTTGCTTCACGTTCCTATTTAGTTACAAAGCCGTATGAGACGGACTCCACTTTTAACAGTAGGATCGAAACAACTGATATTTAGTGTCAGAAACAAATATGCTGCCGGGAGACGAACCAGAAGCCACTCATACAGAAGGCAGTACCCCATAAAGCAGCACTGAATCAATTGATAATGTAAAGAGTTGACAAAGGTAGAAGCAACAATTGTAATATTTTCCATTGTTCAAGATTTGCTTTTAGTAGACTTAACTCCTATTTAAACTACTCGCTGAGCAAAATAATACATTTATAGTAAAAAAATAAATAAATAAAATAACATGTAACAGTTTCGCCAACTTTCCAGTTGACTTGATGAAGCCAAGTGGATTGTTGGCGAAATTGTTAGACCAGGGAAACAAATGAGCAACAAAATTTTACTAGTCCAAGAAAATACTAGCCCACATCCCACAATAGAAGTAATTTACTTACATACGGTATGATATAAATACTCGCCGCACCGATCAAGCACTCGTCCCAGACGAGTGGGCGAGTGGTTATTTGCATCCCTGTGTTAAACGATATTATTCTTTTAGAATAAACGTATTGTTTCCCTCATCGAATGTTAGAGGGAGATTGGAAGTTCGTACAGAACTATGTATTTTAGTTCCGTTTTCAGTGGGTACGTACTGTAAAAGTTCAAGCGTATAGGTATCTAAAATTTAACACCAATGTGAATGCGCCACTGTTCAATGTAAATTTTCATTTGAGTGATTGATTAACCTTTGATATTTTAGTAAAATACTAGAGTAATATATTTAGTTCCCAGCAGATCCCTCGGCAATGCTATTTTTAAATGTCAATTATTGTGCAGTCTTCTAGACACTATAGTACAGAGTTACATAACGAGTAATTCAGACTTAAATTTATGCATTGAAATCTTTTCCAAATACTTAAGTTTCTTGTACTGTAGGACAGACACAAAACTGAATTTTTACTTTTCAAAGTAAAACTACTGCATGTTTCTTTAATATAGTAAGATGTGGAAGTAAAGTTAAGATGCTTAATAGAAATATTCTTCTATTATATTCCGTGGCTTACAATATTAGAGTGGCTATGTTCGCACATTATCGGTTTTGTGAAACCTTCAAATATATAGAGCAATTTAAACGGAGCATATTTAAGATCATCCTACATAATCCTGAAACTAATAACCATTCTAAATTTATCTTAAGAGTTTTAGGATCGTGCGTAGATTCATAAGGTTGCCTTTAAGACGAAACAACCTATTTCAAAACTCAAATTTAGGGTGATTGTGTTTAATATTGTTTACATCTGTATATATTCACATAGGATTACATAGGTCTAGTTGATGTTTCCTTTGGACTACCTTGGAAATAATTAATCTGGTAACTATCTAATAGCATTGAAAGAGCAAAATACTGCCATTAGAGACACCATACATTGTAGAAACAAACGTAATATGTTTGACCTTGAAGGTATATATATCACCTTGCCGCTGTGTGGTTTCTACAGGAAAGCAATCGGAACAGTTCTTAAGATCTTAGCCAAACTGGTAACGTTTCACTATTATTTCTTTTTCGAAAGTCCTCCTCAAACGAGTAGTATTCATAAAACCATTTTGGGGCCATTTCCTCAAACCAGGCTTTTTTATATATGAAATCCTCCAGCATAGAATCTAATTATACACATCGAAAATTACATCTTCCCCACATTGACCCCATACAGAATACATCTTCAATCTACTTTTATGATATATAACCATAAAAGAATTTTACACCTAAACTTACATCTAAAACTTATAACTTATAGCACTGTCTTTGATTGAAAAAATAGTTTTTGTTTGATCGAAATCGGTTCACAGATGGCTGAATGATGATAAGTTAAAGTTAAGTATGTTGATTCGCTGGTTACACCAGACGCACATACATATAATCAGCTTACAAACCAGTTTCAGTTCAGAGTATACAGTCTCTCGCTTTCCCTTTTCTTCACACCAACATACATATATATGCATTAGCCTCTTCCTTCAACGGAACTTCTAGCTGCAGTAGACACCAGATGGAGCTGTTATGACGTAATCCCACGGCATGGGACTACGCAATAACTATGACGTGATCCCACGAGATGGGACTACGCAATAACTATGACATAATCCCACGGGATGGGACTACGTAATAACTATGATGTTAGTTGATACACGTCATTATATCCTTCCACCTTCATCAAGAAAGAGAGACAATGACTTACATATAGCTCAACATGAAAGAAATTCACAACTCACAAATTGTACATGCTGTTCTCACTAGATCTTTTTACCATGCAGTGTCTCCAACTCAATATATTTTTTCGGAACGTTCCAGGATTTTAATTTTTCAAGATATCGCTTTAAAACATATCTGGATGAATTCACCCCATTACTAATAAATATGATAATTGTTAAAAATGAGTTGGCAACACTGGGAGTCCCACCCCCAAATAACGTTAAAATTCCATACCTCGGCCCCTAATTAACCGATTTAAAAAATTCAAACGGCAAATGAATACTAATAACATAACCAATTTTTTAAAATGCATAAATGGTTAGTTAACCCTCAGGATTTGTTTCCCTTTTTCAATATCTCTACAAAATTTCAGCAAATCGAAAAAATAAAAATACTACCATAAGTCAAATAAAATTTTAAGACTTTTTTAAAGAATAACGTTTTTCCGAAAACTCAAAAATAAACCCGTAAAAAATTCCCGAAATTTCGAGTTTGCTGTAACTTCATCAAATATTAACCGATTTTCAAAATTCAAACGTCAATCAATAGACAAATACATTTCCTATCTATTGAATGTCTTATAAATTGCATAACTCTAAGGATATACTTACAAAAAACTCAAATAAATCCCTTATTTATACATGTATCTTTAAAATTTAAATGACATTATTTTCTGTATATCCAAAGGTCTTAGTTTTTTATAGTCTGATACTATAAGAACACTTATACACTTAAAATTACAAGTTCGGATATTGATAATGAAATCATAAAAACACTTATACACTTAAAACATACTTAAAATTACAAGTTCGGATACTGATAATGGAACCTTCTGCTAACCTCGTTCTCTATAGGAAACAATGACTTCTTAAACTCTGTCCACTGATCATAATTCAAGCTGAATAGACAGCCGTTAATATCAAAAGCAACTTGAACTTCGGTTTGTACATTTTTTACAATTACATTGAAATTATTGGTAAGTATAAATTTCTTTTGAGGATCCATTCTATCCACTCCATTTTTTAATTCTGACGACATATTTTTGATCATTTTTATTATTTTTTGGATTTACATACAGAACTCAACAGTTGGATAATTATCTTTTAAACCAGTGTATTTGATTTTTATTCCATCTTTAACGATCTCATCAATCATTTTATCTGTTAAGTGTTTTGTAAATCTAGGTGGAAGAAATACCTTAAACTCTTCACATTCAACTAAAATGCTCTTTCCAAACTTAGTTTTAATCTTTTCCATTTTCACAATCTTATATTCTGTATTTAATTCTAATTCTCTTAATCCAATAACCTGTTTTTGTTCAAGACTTCCAAGTTTATTTAAAAGTTCAATATGACTCGCCATCGTATTTATTATATTAAACTTTTTAAAAATCAGTTTCTAATAGTCTCGAATTTCGTTAAGTATGTCATTGATTCTGTTAACAATATCTCTTACATTTTCATCTGTTAATTCACCATTCATGAGCTTAATTACATTAAGCTCATCTTCAAACAGTCCAATTCGATTCACCATATTTTTATAATAT
The DNA here is from genome assembly GCF_964235325.1 of Thermobia domestica. Classification (NCBI taxonomy): domain Eukaryota; kingdom Metazoa; phylum Arthropoda; class Insecta; order Zygentoma; family Lepismatidae; genus Thermobia; species Thermobia domestica. The sequence goes on along the minus strand of NC_137465.1, from coordinate 23,921,609 downwards.
TCTTTCTTTGAAGCTATATTAAACCGTGTTGATAGACCAGTGATAACAGCCGAAGCCGAAGCAAATGCAGTTGTAATAATTGAATACACTGTAACAGGAATAAATACATTGATGAACCCTGTAGAAGCTGATAATAGAATTGATAACGTAATAAGAGTAGTATAAACACATTTTATTCTCTTAAACTTCCTTTTGTTTTTCATTAATAACTTCTCAAGATTTAATATAGTATCTTCAATTAACACAATTAAATTCTCACGTGGAATGTTATCTGGAATAGTCATTTTATTAAATAAGTTTTTATGATAATATCATAAAAACACTTACAAACAAAACAAATCTAATAAACATATAATTGATTTATATCTTCTCAATTATTTTTTCTTTCTCAACATAATACTCTAAATTTTTCTTACCAATCATAAGATAGCAAATTGTTTTATCTGATACATCGCTTTCAAAATTAACAGTCAGTTTCAAATTAGTTCTATCACTTACACTTACTGATTTATGCTTGCTTGTGTTAATTACGAACATTGGTCTATTTTCTAAAAACTCTTTAGGATAATAAAACATCTCAGTATTTCCAATTGTAGCTCGCTTATATACCGTATACATTTCAGAAACTTTCAAATACTTATGTTTTGCAAAATCTAAGTTTAAAGATTCTAATGGGAAAGATTCATTTCTAGAATTACGAAAATGGATATTCTGAACTTTACAATGATCAAAATAGATTGAATCTCTTTCTTGATTATCATTTCTATCAGTTTGGAAAAAGGCAATCACAAAATTAGGCATATCAAATACACTTGAGTTAAATTGTGTGGTTAAATCGAATTCTAAATACTTTCCACTAACTGATTTCTGTAAACATTGATATGTGTTGAATGAAATAGGAATCTTACCTTCTTTTAACATATTAGATCTTAACAAGGTGACATAGTTAGGTTCATAATTAACAATAGGCATTCTTAACTCCATATTTGTAATCTTAATTTTACCTGGATGCGGTTGATCATTCTCATATGTTCCATCCTGCTTTTTTTGTTTTCCAAATAGCAAATGCGTTATCATCAGAACCACTTCTTTTAAATGTATATTTCAATCCCCCTTTCCACATAATATCTTTAAAATCTGAACAAAATCCTGGCAAAAGTCTGAGTAAAAACACTATTTCTTCATCTGTTCTTGCCCACGTAATTCCTTCCTATCCACATTCATTCATCCCTGATTTGCCTCTGGTTTTGAAATCTTACATGTGTTTACAGCTGATGAAGTTAAACCAGGATAATCTATAATATCTAATATCTGTCCATGCTTACTAACTTGAATTTGAGAAAACAAATGTGGGAAGAAATTATTAATAAGTCTAATATTTTGACCAGTAGTATATTCTCCATCAGCGTCTCTACATCTAATTTCAAAAGTTACATAAATATCAGCATAATAAGGATGTATGAAGCCATCACCCACGTCAATATCAAATTCAATAGACCTGTTTGGCTTATTTAAATTCTCGATTGTTTTTTGATTAGGTTTAAAGGATTGTAATTCATATGATTCTATCTTATCCATATTTATTATAAAAAATATTTGTAATCGTTTTATGAATTAAGCCCATAAAAACTTAAATATAACTTCTCCAAATATCCTTATTCCTATTCACCTGACTAATAATTTCTGAAAAACTGTACTCATCTGTAAACATTTTTAACACTATAATGCATAAATGTCCACAAATTACCTCGTTAAAATGTTGTATACGGCTGCTATTGTACTCTATATTATGACCAAGATTTTTACGAGTGTTTTTGGTGGATTACCTCCAAATGAATCAAACACATACTTTCTATTTCCTTTTTTCCAATAACAAATCCAATGCGTTCCTATATTTTTAGACGTATCAAAATTAACAATACCACACTCATTCTTCCTTGGATGTTTAGGCAATTCATCACTCATAAATACACCTCTAAAGTTTCTTATCTTAAGTTTTTTGACAAGCTGTATTAGGTCTAAATTACTTAAAGGTTTAATTTCTTCTTTTTCTTTACTGTTTTGGAGTTTACGTTTTTTGAAAGCTTACCACCTTGTTTTTCTTCCATTGCTAAGTTATGTCGCTTTTGTTCCTCTAATTCCATTTTATTCTTTTTTGCATCATCTACAGTCTTAGTAATAGCAGCCGCAACTCCAGCAACAGAACCTAGAGCACCTATTAAAGCTAAAATCGTTGAAATAGTAAATATAAAACCACCATAATGAACTTTATTATCATTTGCCTTCATTTCTTTGTTTATTTTCTTAAGTTGTGGTATAGAAAGAGTTAGAGACATACATCGTCCTTTACTTAGTTTTGCTTCCTTTTGTTTAAGTTGTTTGTTAGTTAAAATGTGATCTATATTTAATTGTTTAAGTTCCTGATTAGGAATTGTAAATGTAAAACCTTTTAACTGCATATGTATTATATAATTAAAAGCTTTTTATGAAAAATTTCCATAAAATGTACATATATACCTAAATCTAAAAAATACTTATAAACCTAAACCAAATCTTACTTATAAACCTAAACCAAATCTTACTTTTGTATTCATCACTAAAGCAGTTCCAAGACCAGGTAGTTTTTCAGTTATTAAATTAGCATCTTTAGCAAAAACTCTTTCCCAAGCTTTATTTTCTAATTCCTTATCTGCAATATGTCTTGATTCTGTATCTTTATTATCCCTATAGTATATATCATGTTCTTTACAAGCCTCATCTAATGGGTTAATACCTTCATCACCTCTCTCTAACCTTTCTTGAAGTTTTGTACCCGGACCACAATATTGAAATCCTGGAATATGCAACTCAAATGGAAGTTTATTAATCAAATCATTTACTAATCCTTTTCCATACTTTTCACTATTACAAAATTTTGGTGGCAACGTATTCAATATCTTTATCAAATAACCTATACCTTTTGGATCATTAGGAATAAATTGTATGAGTTTAGAATTAATCATATTCATAATACCTACTTTCTCATTATAAAAGTTATCATTTCCAGATTTTTCTTCCCCATCAATAACAATCAAGCGATCAATCAGTTTTCTCACATCATCCATCCATATGTATTCTTTTGATAATTCGTTATATACCTTTATTCCTTCTCCAGATTTTGGTGTCTTTTTTGAAGGTGTTGTTGGTTTTATATATTCATCCCAAATAGGTTTGATAATCTCTTTATATTTTTTACTTTTACTAGATTTTTGTTTTCTTGTATTCGGATCATTATTATGAAATGCAACACTAGAATCAATTACTATTTGTTTATATTTTTCTAGATCATCATCATTATAATTTGTTGGATTATGTTTTGTCAATAATTCCCATAAACCTTCTGTTCCTGTATAATGTCGATTATTAATAACTAAATCGTCACCATGAATTTTAACATCTGCATTTCCTATCATATGTATAATTTGACCATCTTCATCATATGGTTGTATTCCAAAACTTTTATCATCTCTAGTTGCATAATATCTTGAAGCAATCTTACCAAAATGAGTTGTTGCTAAAGATTCTATTCCTTCTACTTTATATTTAATTTGTTTTTTCATGTGTTTTATTTCTTCTGTTATAGGCGTATCACTTTCATTTATAGGACTATCATACATAGGTGGTGTTTCTAATAAGCTTGAATCCACTCTCGCACTTTTATGTACAACTGGAACTAACTCTTGAATTAGATTTTTATTTTCTTCTGCTACTTTTGATATATCTTGCCCTAAATCTTTAATTGCATCAATAACAGGCTGATCTTGTTCTTTAAATTTTTCATATTTACTTCGATTACTTTGTTTAATTTCCTTAAATCTTTTAATAAGTTCTTCTTTTAACTTAATATACTTCTTAGCTTTATTAACATCCATTTATTATATAAAGAAAAATAAAAACATAACATAACATAAGATAACATAACATATACGTTCATCTACATTCATATACGTTTAGTTTACACTTTTAGAAATTCTTTCATTTTATTTCTATATTTACCATTATTCACCTTCCTAGTCATATCTATTGTTAAGAAACCATGTTCTTCACTCCAACACTTGCTACATAATGATTGTAATTTTTCAAACCTCATATCAGATGCAACAAATTCATCATATATATGTTTTAAATTTACATTTTCCTGTCTAAATATACAAAGAAAGTTTAAGTTGTTCCTAATTAATTGTTTTGGTACTTTAGAATATGTTTGTCCAAGATAGAAACAGTTCAAACCCTTATGACGACCTCGAGTAAAATATTCTCTAACGTGATTTTGTTCTTCTAATATAAAATCATCAAATACTACCACAGAATAGTCCTCACATTCATCTAATGGAATAATCTCTTCATTGTTTCCTTTTATTATTGCTACTGTATCTTTAATATTACGTTCTATATCTCGAAAAAGTTGTATTAAGTGTTGGTATTTAGGTTGATTTAAACTTTTAGAATAGATATAAACATTTGCATATTTTAACCATTTAGGTGCTAACAAAAAATTATCAATCATTAACGTCGTTTTACCACAACCACTAGGCCCAACTATTAAACATCTTATATCATCAGGTAACAACTCACCATTCCTCTTTCTCTTCGCCGTTTCTTCTGTTAACCTTACTTTAATATCCCAATTATCCATATTAGTTATTTATTATATAATAAATTAAGGTATTTAGTTTAAATGGTTATTCATCTGCATTAAACATGTCATTGCATTACCCATTTGAAAACGATTTAGAAGTAGCAGTTGCAGGATTTTACACAACATACTTAACACCAAACATTACAGAAAAGAACAACAAATTAACATTTTGCAGTGAAGAACCTGAAGTTACAAGACAAGCCATAGTTGAACCTGGTCAATATAGTTTAACAGAATTAGAAGAATATATTAAATCAAACCTTCCATTCTACACTGATGAATTCAAAGATACTTTTGAAATTACGGAAGACAGGAAGAGAAATTGAGTTAAAATATTTAGTGAGGTTTGTGATATAAACTTAGATACCATTAATACTGTATTAGGTTTTAGTGAGAAAAAGTTAACTAATAATATAGAACATGTTGGAGATAAGCCACCAAAGTTTCATCCGTTTGATACTATAAATATTCACTGTGATTTAGCAGAAGGTATGATTTTAAAACACAATGACACAACAGACAACAAAACAGACTTAATTGCAACATTTAGAACAAATGCAGAGTTTAGAGAACCAATTATATATGAACCTAATGAAAAGATATTTTTCCCAATACATCACAATAAATTTAATAATTTGAAAGTTTCAATTAAAGATGAGAATGGTGATTTGATTGATTTTGGTGGAGCTCGTATAACTGTTTTACTTGCTGTTAAATAATTTGAATTGTTATATAATAAATATGGATATCTTTGGTAATACTAAAAGGGGGGCTACAAACCTCAATCATGTAAGTGAAGTTTTTACATCAAATATAACATGGGTTGATTTCAAAAACAAAAGACTTGTTAATGTAGGTGATGCAATTGACCAACATGATGTAGTAACTTTACAACAGCTAGATTTAATAAATAGTAATGTTAATAGTCAATTGGAAGGTGATAGAAACAAATTTGAAGATGTATTAAAACATTACAAGACACATATAAAGAAAAAAGATTTTCAAAAGGTTAGGATGGATACTACTAAATTGATTATGCAGAAGGAAACTATACTCTTAATATGTCAATTGAGAGCTAAAAATGTTAAGGAACCAATCTTTAGAATATTTAATCTCTCTAATGGTTACAAATTTCTCTATAATGGGAAAATAATGCACATGGAATTAAGTTTGGATAAATACTTTTTAGAGATATATTTAGGTGATACTTTGATTGAAAATTTACCTGTAAACATTAAAAAGGGTGATATAATTACGTTTCAAGCAAGTAAGAATTCAGCTATGGAAGAAGGGCAACCATTGCAAGTTATTATGTATATAGAAAGAGAACTTAAATGATTTTCTATACAATAAATAGGATGTATTGTGTTAAGTGTAAGAAATCAACGGATACAGAGAAAGATACCATTAGAATAGAACAGACAAAGAATGGGAGATATGTTAAGAAAGGTATATGTGTTGTATGTGGTACTAATAAATCCCAATTCATTAAAAACCCCGATTGACTATATGAAGGTGAAGGTATTAGAGAAGACATTATAGAAGAAATTCATAAACCATCTAGAAAGAATTATCCTAGGTTAAGTGTTATTGTTAAAGGTATTGATGATCTTTGGCAAGCTGATCTTGTAGAAATGGATAGTGGTGTGTTAAAAGGTGTTTCAAAATTAAATAAAGGCTATAAGTATCTGCTAACGATTATAGATGTGTTTTCAAAATATGCGTTTGCTGTTCCCGTTAAAGATAAGAGTGGTAAAAATGTTACAGAAGCATTTGAATCAGTGTTAAAAGTAAGAAAACCTAGTAACTTACAAACTGATCAAGGTAAAAAGTTTTACAATAAAGAATTTGAAGATTTGATGAGAAAAAACAATATCAATCATTACTCGACATATAGTGGTAAAAAAGCTTCTGTTGTTGAAAGATTTAACAAAACACTTAAACAAAATATGTGGAAGAAATTTACTGTTCAAGGTAATTATAAGTGGTTAAAAATATTGCAAGGTTTGGTTGATGAATATAATAACAAAGTACATAGAACAATTGGTGTGAAACCTGTAGAAGTGAATAAGAAAAATGAGCATGTAATATTGAAAAAAGTATATAAGAAACAATATAAGTCTGTTAAGTTAAAGTACAAGATTGGCGATTATGTTCGTATAAGTAAAATTAAAGCTTTGTTTGAAAAAGGTTATACACCAAATTGGTCAGTAGAAGTGTTTGTTATTAATGAGGTTATACCATCTAATCCAGCAACATATAAAATTAAAGATTTAAACAATGAAGAAGTTAGAGGAAGATTTTATGAACCAGAATTATTGAAAACTAAATATAAGGATGAGTATTTGGTTGAAAACATATTGAGAAAGAAAGGTAATAAAGTGTTTGTTAAATGGTTAGGGTTTGATGATTCACATAATAGTTGGATAGATAAGAGTAATGTAATATTATAAATGATATATTTTATGGTTTAATAATTGTTTAATAATGGTTTAATAATGGTTTAATAATTATTGCAAGGTTTGGTTGATGAATATAATAACAAAGTACATAGAACAATTGGTGTGAAACCTGTAGAAGTGAATAAGAAAAATGAGCATGTGATATTGAAAAAAGTATATAAGAAACAATATAATTCTGTTAAGTTAAAGTACAAGATTGGCGATTATGTTCGTATAAGTAAAATTAAAGCATTGTTTGAAAAAGGTTATACACCAAATTGGTCAGTAGAAGTGTTTGTTATTAATGAGGTTATACCATCTAATTCAGCAACATATAAAATTAAAGATTTAAACAATGAAGAAGTTAGAGGAAGATTTTATGAACCAGAATTATTGAAAACTAAATATAAGGATGAGTATTTGGTTGAAAAAATATTGAGAAAGAAAGGTAATAAAGTGTTTGTTAAATGGTTAGGGTTTGATGATTCACATAATAGTTGGATAGATAAGAGTAATGTAATATTATAAATGATATATTTTATGGTTTAATAATTCGCATAATAATTAAATAATGTAATATTATAAATGTTATATTTTATGGTTTAATAATTCACATAATAGTTTGATAAGATAAGGAAAATGTTGTAGTGTAAATTTAATGTTTAACTTTTATGAATATTTTCATAAAAGGTAATAAAGTGTTTGTTAAATAACTTGAATTTATTAAATGGTTAGGGTTTAATAATTTGCATAATAATTAAATAAACAAAAGTAATATAATATTATAAATGTTATTTCATAAAAGGTAATAAAGTGTTTTGCTAAATAATTAGGGTTTATTAAATGGTTACGGTTTAATAATTGCATAATAATTAAATAAATAAAAGTAATATAATATTATAAATGTTATTTTTTGGTTATTTCATAAAAGGTAATAAAGTGTTTGTTAAATAACTAGGATTTGTTAAATGGTTAGGGTTTAATAATTTGCATAATAATTAAATAAATAAAAATAATATAATATTATAAATGTTATCTTTTATAGTTATTTCATTGAAGGTAAATAGGATAAGAAGGTGAATGATAATTGTGATGATGAGTGAGTTTATGAAAATGATTCAGTTTTTATCATATTAATAATGACTTTGATGGGGTGATCCCATAAAAGCCCTATACTAACACAACACACTAATATATGTAGACAATGGCAGGAGTGTACAAGTATTAGCAGTTGTGTTAAGAAAAATAAGTATGCTAATGTTGGTATATATAACATGAAAAAAATATTATGAAAATGAACTAAAACATTTGGTAAATATTAAAAAACGATACAGTACTTTTTCAAATAAGATGAATATAAATAATGTTAATTTTACTGGTGAGGAGATGAGGGAGATGTCGATTGCAAAACTAAAATTAATATGTAAAGTCAAGAAAATTCGTAACTATAGTCCTTTAAATAAGAGTGAATTAATCAAAAAACCGGACAATATCAAAATGAACCAGATGAATTGAAAGTTATATACACAATGAAAGTTGATGAATTAAAAAAAGGAAAGGAATAAAAGGTTATTCTAAATTAAGAAAGGCTGAACTTATTGACCGTATTAAAAAATATGAAGATGAACAAAACAGATCACAAATTAGAAACATATTTCCATTTAAACAAGATGTTTTTGAAGAATCGAAACCACAACGAATACCAATTAAAGTAGAAACAAAGGAAACAGCAATACAGAAACGATTACAAACTATCACAATTGATAACATAGGAGGATATAAAGATCCAGTGAAGTTTTTAAATATAAGTGGGAAAGTAGTTATTAACAAAATCAAGGAAGAATTAAAGCACCACCCATTAAAAATCAACCTTGTATTCATTTGTGATTATATTAAAGATAAAGAAGTACAAGAACGCAATTTTAAAACTATGAATGAAAGAATATTACAATCAACTGACTTAGACGAATATATAACCCATGCTAAACAAAAACTATGTAGAGAGATGGAGGAATTTCAAGGTAGAGGATCAGGATGGACATTACATCAAATTAAACATTTAGAAATCAGACTAAATAAATATGTACCATGACGAGCTTCTTCCTACATTGACCTTCCTAAACCAATTAAAGATAAGAAAGCAGTAATCAATATTAAAAATCAAGATAATAAATGTTTCTTATATTCAATTGCAAGTTATTTAAAACCTATTGATAGATGTTCTCAATATCAACGACCTTCACACTATACAGAAATTGTGAATGAGTTACAAGATAAATATTGTAATGGTATTGAATTTCCTGTACAATTAAAAGATATAGTAAAGTTTGAAAAGAGAAGTAACATATCCATTAACGTATATAGTTATGATGATGAATATAATATATACCCACTTCAAATCACAAAAAATAAGCAGGACAAACACGTCAATTTATTATATATAAAAGATGAAAATAATAGTCATTTTTGTCGGATAAAGGATTTATCGAGATTAATAAGAAGTCAAGTAACAAAACATAAGGAGAAATTGTACTTTTGTGATAGAGGTTTGGTAAGACATTTTAGAAATGAGAAGCAATTACAACAACATGAACTATATTGTAAGGAGCATGAATCTGTTAGAATAGAACTTCCAAAACCATATGACAATCAAATACAGTTCCAAAATTATAATAGATCATTTAGAGTATCATTTGCGATATATGCCGATTTTGAATGTTTGTAATGTAAAATGGAAGTAGACCATAATTGTTCTAAAACTGTGAAGTATCAAAAGCATTTACCAATGAGTTTCTATTATTATATTAAATACTCAAATGATGTGCATAAAAGTCCTGTTAGTTATATTGGTTTAGATGCTGCAAAGGTGTTTGTGGAGAAGTTAAAACAAGAAGCAATAGAAATAAAGAAAATATATAACAAAAAAGTTGAAATGAATAACCTAACTAAAGATGAGAACGAGATATATAATAATTCCAATAGTTGTCATATATGTGAGAGAAACTTGAATGATTTACCACCAGCAATTGAAAAACAAATAAATATGTTAAATAAGAAAATACAATTCGCTAAAGATAATGATAGCATGATTGAAAAGATAGAAGAATGGAAACATGAATTAGGAAAATATTTAAATGATATAAATAAAAATAAAGCAAAAGTAAGAGATCATGATCATTTAACTGGAAAGTTTAGAGGTGCAGCTCACAGTTATTGTAACTTAAGCTATCGAAATCCTAATTTTATTCCAGTATTTATTCACAACTTAAGTGGTTATGATACTCACCTGTTTGTTAAAGAACTTGCTTATGATAAGAATGAAATAAAACTAATTGCAAATAATGAGGAAAAATATATAACATACTCAAAATATGTGAAGGTTGATATAAAGAATGGAATTAATTTACGATTTCTAGATTCATTTAGGTTTATGCCAAGGAGTTTAGCAGAACTAGCAAAACCTAGAAACCTTACAAAAGAACAATATAGAGAGACCTCAAAGTACTTCCCTAATGATTTGTTACATTTAGTAATTAAAAAAGATGTGTACCCATATGATTATATTGACTCAATTGAAAGATTAGAAGAAACGAAACTACCTTCAAAAGAAATGTTCTTTAATAAACTTACTAAAACCCACATCAGTGATGAAGATTATGAGCATGCGGAAAATTTTTGGAAGTTATTCAATATTAAAAATCTAGGTGAATATACAGAACTTTATAACAAGACAGATGTATTAATATTAGCTGATGTATTTGAAAGTTTTAGAGATGTGTGTTTAAAAGCATATGGTTTAGATACTGCTTGGTATTTCACTGCTCCTGGTTTATCGTGGGATTCAATGTTAAAGATGACTAAGATCAAACTAGAAATGTTGACTGATTATGATAAAATATTAATGATAGAAAAAGGTATAAGAGGTGGAATTTCACAATGTAGTAAGAGATATGTAAAAGCAAATAATAAGTATATGAAAAATTATAACAAAGACGAACTTTCAAAGTATTTAGCTTATCTAGATGCAAATAATTTATATGGATGGGCTATGAGTCAGTAGATGCCTTACAAAGACTTTAAATGGGTTCAACCTTACATAAACATAATGAATATTCCAGATGATTCACAAACTGGCTACATATTAGAAGTTGATTTAGAATATCCAGAATACTTACATGATAAACATACAGATCTACCATTAGCTCCAGAAAATATGTGTCCACCAGGATCGAAACATTCAAAATTATTAACGACGCTTTACAATAAAGAAAGATATGTTATTCCCTACAGAAACTTAAAATTGTATATGTCACTTGGGATGATATTAAAGAAAATTCATAAAGTATTAGAGTTCAAGCAATCAAACTGGTTAAAAGAATATATTGATTTAAATACAAATATGAGAACAAGCGCTAAGAATGATTTCGAGAAAGATTTTTACAAGTTAATGAACAATAGCGTATTTGGTAAAACAATGGAAAACATTAGAAAGAGGCCATCTATTACCTTAGAATGTGATCCAGTGACGGTGGAAAAGTTAATAGCGAAACCGAACTTTGATTACAGAACAATATTTACTGAAGATTTGTGTGCGATACATATGAAAAATGAAAAATTGACCTTCAACAAACCAATATATGTTGGTATGAGTGTGCTAGATTTACCAAACTATTAATGTATGACTTCCATTACAACATTATGAAACCTAAATACGATATCGATATAGACTTATGTTATACGGATACTGATAGTTTTATATATGAAATTAATACAGATGACTTCTACAAAGACTTGAAGGAAATGGTTGATCTATTTGACACAAGTGATTATGGAAAGGATAATCAATATGGAATACCACTAGTAAACAAAAAAGTATTAGGAAAGATGAAGGATGAAAACAAAGTTAAAATAATGACGGAGTTTATTGGGTTAAGATCAAAGATGTATGCCTTTAAAGTTAAGAATGAAGAGGAGAAAAAAGCAAAAGGAATAACAAAATGTGTAGTAGCAAAAGAGTTACAATTTGATGATTATAAGCAAACCCTATTCAATGATGTGAAAACATATAAAAATATAAATCTAATTCGAAGTTGTAAGCATGATATATATACCATAGCTGTAAATAAGTTAGCATTAGATTCAAATGATTATAAAAGATATATACTAGAGGGTGGTGTAAGTACATTAGCTTGGGGGCATTATAAGATATATTTAAAATGTATTTATGCGTAGTTTAGTTTTAGGTCATATTTAATTAACTCTTATGTATAGTTTAGTTTTAGGTAAAATTTAATTAACTTTTATGTGTGGTGTAGTTCAGTTTTAGGTCATATTTAATTAACTTTTATGTGTGGTGTAGTTTAGTTTTAGGACATATTTAATTAACTTTTATGTGTGGTGTAGTTTAGTTTTAGGTCATATTTAATTAATTTTTATGTATAGTTTAGTTTTAGGTAAAATTTAATTAACTTTTATGTGTGGTGTAGTTTAGTTTTAGGTCATATTTAATTAACTTTTATGTATAGTTTAGTTTTAGGTAAAATTTATATTTTTAAGTCATAAAAGTTGTTTTTGTAATTTTATCCTTAGACATAGGCAACCAGTAATACATGCAAATAATTTTTTTAGTCTAGTATTTATGTCCTGTCTACATTTCCTTAATACATTCTTACATAGTGAAGATTTTTGATTTTTATAATTTTATCCTTAGACATAGACAACCAGTAACGCGTTAGAAAAAAATATAAGAAAATAGAAACCATTTACCGTTTGAATTTTGAAAATCGGTTAATATTTGACGAAATTATAACAAGTTCAAAATTTCGGGATTTTTTAAGGGTTTATTTTTGAGTTTTCGGGAAAATGTTATTCTTTAAAAAAGTGTTAAAATTTTATTTAAATTATGGTAGTATTTTTTATTTTATCCATTTGTTTAAATTTTGTAGAGATATTTAAAAAGGGAAACATATCCTGTGGGTTATGCAACCATCTATGCATTTAAAAAAAATTGGTTATGTTATTAGTATTCATTTGCCGTTTGAATTTTTGAAATCGGTTAATTAGGGGCCGAGGTATTAAATAATAACGTTATTTGGGGGTATGACTATCAGTGTTGCAATCTCATTTTTAACAATTATCATATTTATTAGTAAATGGGTGAATTCATCCCGATATGTTTTAAAGCGATATCTTGAAAAATTAAAATCCTGGAACGTTCCGAAAAAATATATTGAGTTGGAGACACTGCATGGTAAAAAGATCTAGTGAGAACAGCATGTACAATTTGTGAGTTGTGAATTTCTTTCTTTTATTTGAGGAAATCATGTTGAGCTATATGTAAGTCATTGTCTCTCTTTCTTGATGAAGGTGGAAGGATATAATGACGTGTATCAACTAACATCATAGTTATTACGTAGTCCCATCCCGTGGGATTATGTCGTAGTTATTGCGTAGTCCCATCTCGTGGGATCACGTCATAGTTATTGCGTAGTCCCATGCCGTGGGATTACGTCATAACAGCTCCATCTGGTGTCTACTGCAGCTAGAAGTTCCGTTGAAGGAAGAGGCTAATGCATATATGTGTATGTTGGTGTGAAGAAAAGGGAAAGCGAGAGACTGTATACTCTGAACTGAAACTGGTTTGTAAGCTGATTATATGTATGTGCGTCTGGTGTAACCAGCGAATCAACATACTTAACTTTAACTTATCATCATTCAGCCATCTGTGAACCGATTTCGATCAAACAAAAACTATTTTTTCAATCAAAGACAGTGCTATAAGTTATAAGTTTTAGATGTAAGTTTAGGTGTAAAATTCTTTTATGGTTATATATCATAAAAGTAGATTGAAGATGTATTCTGTATGGGGTCAATGTGGGGAAGATGTAATTTTCGATGTGTATAATTAGATTCTATGCTGGAGGATTTCATATATAAAAAAGCCTGGTTTGAGGAAATGGCCCCCAATTGGTTTTATGAATACTACTCAAACGACTTGTTTAACTTTGGGTGAATTAATTTTGTTACCTCAGAGCGGTGACAGCTTGGTTGATGTATAAGCAAATATTTTAGGGATCTTAAAGCAAATGTCTCTAACTCATACATACTTCATGTACCTGTTTAAGTGTGTAAGAATGCTAATTTATCAGCGCCATTCTATGACTTAACCTAGAATCAAAACCCAGAAAGCTGCCCCTAAAACAATCAGTTTTCCCTTCGACAAACGAAAGGCATGATGTGTGCTATTATAACATATGAGGAAATCTAAATAATAATAATGAACCAGAAGAAAGACGACGAGATAAGTACCAAAAGATACGTGTAGTTAATCTGCGGTATGAATTCCGTGTCAGTTTTATACCATACTTTCATTAAATAACTTTAAGTCTCACGATTTATCCGACGTAAACTGTATAGAGATATGGATATAGGCCCGCATCCACAGGGATCTAGGGGACTGGGCCCCACCTAAATTTTTGATAGCAATATACACCACTGTTTCCAAAAATGGAGCGTATACCCCCCTAAACTTTTCACATTAGGGCTACAAATGAACTATAATACGGTGATGAACTATAAATATGGTTGGATCGGTCCCCCTTACTTCTACCGCTCCCCCTACATTTTTGGGCTGGCTACCGGCCTGTATGGACCTAGAGTTTCAATTGTGCTGCAATGTCCTAAGATTCCACAAGAAGCTGGACCTACCATACTATACATGTATACTAACCACCTAGCAATGAGGGAGATCTCCAAAAGATTATAAAAATAATCTTTGAAGAAAATAGTAAGAAAGTATAAAACAAAATCTTTAAAAAGTTGACTAACTATTAGCTTACAAAAGAAAAGTTTCACGTGTCAACATACGTAAATAACTGGTCAAATTGTCGATTAAAATGTAAATGCATAATTCCAGTAATCATACGAATATACTGTATTTTAAATGTAAAATATATCTTAAATCTCATAGTCGTCCCCTACCGTATAAAAAGCTTTCCTTAATAGTTTGCATATTATGTTGTTTTTAATAACTTACCTTAAAATTTTACAGCTTGTATGCTGCTGACGTGACTATTATTACGCAGTAGCAAAAATATAACATTTCACTTTAAAAATCAACGATTGTAGTCACTAAACAATAAATCCGATTATTATTTTTGTTCTCCTGTCAAAACTAAATAAATATTTTTTTAAATACTATATCTATCTAAAAGTTCACAGTGGCTTGGTAATGCAGTGCTTAGCATAGATATGAAAAGACTCTGGTTGGATCCCAGATAAGATAAGTTTATAGTGAGTGATAAACTTCGTATTCCTGGCTTAATTAAATGTTCTCCTGTTTCCTTCGAGGGTTCACTTACACCAATTGTTTCATTCACTTTTTGTTATCTTTTTTGAGCCTAGATTACAAGCCGTTAAAATCTCATTTCTTTGAGCTCTTTTGTTAGTGTATTAAAATAATACATGACAAGAAAAAACTTATAGATTCAGTGTGGGCAAAGCAGGTCACAAGGGGCTTAATCCACTTGACCGTCCCCTTAGAATGGTCCTTCGACAGGTTAACTAAACATTGCGGAAAATTACACTTTTCCAAGAAAGATGAGACAATCAAGTTTGAAAGCTTTCATATTAGTTTAGATTAATTGGATTAATAATTTTTTTTTTCGTTTTGAACACAAAAAAATCTCTTAGTGTTTTAAAGAGCCTACTCCTTCAAAAACATACGAAGCTGAAAATCTTGCACTTTTATATGCCAGGAACGGATCCAGGAAGGACTTCTGGGGGGGCGGTGGGTTGTAATACTGCTATTTAGAACTACTTTTAAGAGCTCCAAGTTCTGGAATGGGTTTTATTTATATACAAAATAAGAAAGTTTCCTCTTCTGGGGAGGCAATCTCCCTAATCGCCCCACTGGATCCGCCCCTGTTATTTGCACACCCAACACAAACTTAATAATAAAACAAATGTTTTGAGTGATATGTGTTACATTTCTAATTTTGTTCACAAGACATAAATATGAACTAGGAGAAAAACAAATTTAGAAATCAAAATTGTAAAAAAAAAAAAATGTTAGGTAAAAATCTAACCAAACACTTGTCATAAATACATTTTGATATTCTCAGAATTATATTAATTTTCAAACCTACTACGTATACGTAACCTTTTCGCAATTTAATTTTTATTTATAGTTATAACGGTTATCTCCTTCTAAATTTAACTTCCGCCTGGGCATGCAACAGCACCTATGAAATATGATTTTTAGGTAATGAGAATAGATTATGTAAAAAAAAAGAAATTATATGAAATGAATATTATATCTTCACATCCCTGTTGTATATCTGTGCCCTTATTAGTTATCATCTGTACACCAGGCTTTGGTTGGAGTCACTTTTTGCACTAACAAGAGATTTCATTGTTTCTCGGTCCTTTCCTTTCCTTTCCTTTCCTTTCCTTTCCTTTCCTTTCCTTTCCTTTCCTTTCCTTTCCTTTCCTTTCCTTTCCTTTCCTTTCCTTTACATTTTTGTATAGCATATTGTGTTTGCAGCAATAATGATTATGTCCTGTTAATCGTAACCTACACTGCAGAACGCGACGTTCAATACAGAATATTTTTTTTTCAAGGATTTACAGACTCGTATACTAAGCAAATATTTTTATACTTCACGTATGGGCATGGGTATACGCTCTATTTTTGGAAACACTCGAGTATATTCCTATCAAACACTTTAGTATTCGATCATTAGATGTTTGAATTTATCAAACTAAGAGTCGAGTAGGTCAAAAAGACAGAATATACGTAATACATTTTCAGTGAGGCCGGTGTTGCAGTATTCGACCACGCCGAGCTAATTTACTGTTTATGAGAAGAGAAGTATGAGAAGATAAAACGAGAATTTGCTTCTTAAAAATATCCATAGGTAACCGCACAGAAATTATTAATCACTGGTCAACCATAACACCCGCAATATCTCAACTATTTTAAGGTGTAAACTTTGGCCTAGCTCTCAAGCTGATATAATACATATATGCAAACTTGCAGCATGAAAGGATGTCATACCCCTTTCTCTTGATGGATTCCAATATGGTTATTTTGCAAATTGCAAGCAAGAGACATTCGAAGTCCTTTCAAAGAGAATACATTTTATGGGAGTTATTATGGTAGACATAGACAGACACATAAGCGCCAATAGAATTGCATAGCAGAAGATTCCCTGGCGCCCGCTTCAAAGTTTGTGTGTCACAATTGTTTTAAATTTTTGTTATTTATTTATTCTTCCCAAACACTCTTATGTATACAGTATGATAAAGATGACTCGTCCAGCTCATCTTTAATAGCCTTCAAATGTTTCCATCTAAATTATGAAGCATGGAAGATTACCAAATGAAAGGAAAGAAAGAAATGCTATGTCAAAGATAAATTTGCCATTCTTGAAATACAGTTTTCACTTAATTTATGACCTCCACAGGTTTTCTATATTTACACAATTTTCTTTAAGGCGTAGTAGAAGATTCCCCAATAATATCATTTGCAATAATATAATGAAGTATCAAACGTAAGACTTTTCTCCCATGTGCTTGAATCCTGTTAAAGACATGTATTCTCAAAACCAAAACAGAAATAGCAGTTTTACTCCCCAATGGTTCCTCATCGTGCTTGTCGTCATCAGGTCAAAACCATCTGACTTTCTGGTCTAAGGAACCCGAAGTAATTACTTGAAGGAGCACACGATACCTCTTATGTCCATTGCAGCCCAGTCTATCACTATGGATTATGTAAATTTAAACAGCACTGCTGAGATTAAGTTAATCGAATTCTTTCTGGTAAATGACATTACAGGCAAATGAGAGGGCTGTGGGAAAGACTGCATTGAACCCAGTCCCATGCATGAAGCTACTGATGTACTTAGAGCTGAAACCATTGTTGAAATAATTGCACAATACTTCAAAAACTTGTAGGGGGCGCGGTGGTTCAGTGGTAGAGCGTTCACCTCCGGTGCTTGGGGTCCCTGGTTTGATCGCAGCTCGCGTGGACAAACACTGTGCTAATGGGTTTTCTCGGGGTTCTCCCGTTTCCTCCCACTTTCTTCATTCCACTATTTAACTCATTATCACCGTTTCCTTTAGCCTAACCGGCATAATCGTGGGACGTTTCATTTTTTTAAAAAAAACTTGAACATTACACACTTAAAGCAAAGTCTTTTATTCCCTACGGGTACTAATATTACGACTGGGTAAAAGGATTTCTAACAATAGTGAGAGACCTTTCGCAAGTTCGATGACTCTCGAGATAATGAAGTAGTTGTTCCATAGCCTTTCTTGCTGCCTCCTTCTTGTCCTAAAATTTCGGCCTTTTGTTTTAGGTTCTTTACCTTCCTTTTACACTGTGGGTCTAAATTAGGACTTGAAGCAAGATAATCAGTATAGACCATCTGAAGAGACGAATCTCATGAAAATGTGAAGACACCTATCACTTAATAGAAAAATGTAAAAAATATGTATTTCACAACTAATTGATTCGTGAAGTAGATTCTCTGTATGTGACGAAGTATGTTAAAGATGTTATTCTATTCCGTAATTCTTTTTGGCTAAAAACACTGTTAGCTCGAGTGGTCTCTACACTGTAAATCAAAAAGGTGTAACTTTTCACCAAAAAGGTGGGAGCATTTAGGTTCCACCTCAAGGTCTAAGTGAAGGGTGTAAAGATTCACCGGCTGATTTGTTACACCCCAAATGTGTATAGTATCGAGTTTTCACAACTACACACATGAGGTGTAAGGTCGCACCCAAAAGTGTTAACTAACACTTGTAAGATGCAACGTAACACTTTATAAGTGTAACGAACCTGCAAATGTTGCAGCCAAGCTATCAGCAATTGTGTGTAAACAAATACCTTTGGGAAGTAACTTTACTGCCTTCACTTACTTCACTAAATGCTGCCACCTTTGAGGTGTAATTGACAAGTTGGAAGGTGTAACTGAAAAGGAAGGTGTAACATTACACCTTAGGATGAAACCATTTTTATCTTGTTCTACCTTAATTACACTTTAGGGTGTAAATGCTTCCACCCGAAAGGTGTAATGGAATATGCCCCCACCGCAGGTGTAAGAAATCACCTTTCAGGTGCTCACCCTTCCCACAGGTGCATGTTAGTTGCATAACGTTCTCCCGTGTAGTGTCGTGATCTGTATATTGTTTTACATCCAGTGCACACGATAAGGCGTGTAGGAATGTAGTCTGTAAAAATTGGGTTCAATCGGTGGATTTAAACAGGAGTAATATAAGTGAAAGGTTATGCAACTTTACAGATGTAACTGCTGACTCGCATGATATCGCATGATGGACCTTCTCACTTTGCTTTATTTATTGGTATATTTTTCCTCAAACACGAAGAAGAAACCAAAATTTGAAGCACTAGTCCATCATGCGAAATGATGTAGTTGCATAACCTTTCGCATATACTACACTTGATTAAATCTACTAATTGAACACATTTTGTAGAGACTTCAGGCGTCCACGTCTTATGATTTGCACTGCATGTAAAACAAAATACAGATCAAGACAATAAACTGCAGGTAACGTTATGAAACCAGCATGCACCTATGGGAAGGGATAGCATCTGAAATGTGTTTACTTACACCTTTGGTGGGAGAATATTCCATTTCACTTTGAAAAAGTCTTGATTACGAGTGAAAATACATAGAATGAACGTGCATTATTTACTATTCTACAAGTTGCACACTTTTAACAAAATCAAGAAAAAACTGTTCTTATACATAAAGGTATTTTGTTTAATTCACTTAACAAAACATTACATACATAGAATACAAACTACAGAAAAAATATTGAAATAGCTGTAGTACAATGCCCTGTATTAAGAATACAATGCCCTGTACTGTATAGCTGTAGTACAATGCCCTGTAGTACAATGCCCTGTATTGCAATCATACAAGAAAAAACGAACCTTAACAGAGACACAGTATTCCAACTGAGTAAAACATGGACACCAATCATATCCCGCCATTTCAAGCACCAATCAGAAGCCGCCATTTCAACCACCAATCAGAAGAGTCCAATCATACATACATGAGTATATATATTCCATACACTCCATTGCACCATCATATTCGCCTGAAGATGAGGACGATGTCAGCCCTCGAAACGTCGCAAGATATAACAGTATTTACCTGGCTGCTAGCCCGAGAAGACCTGTTCACAATACGTCGCCAGGAAAGCTTCAATAGATTCAATAGATGCCCTGTATTAAGTTTAAATCTTTAATAAATTATTATGCTAAGTACCTACATATTGTACACATTTGACAAAGATACAACAATGACAATTTGGCATAGGATAAGGAATTATACAAGGAATAAATTAGCGGCCTACAAGGAAAGATGACAGGATTCTCACTTTTTCGGCGATCGAAAATTTTCTGACTTTTCCTGGTCACAATTTACAAGTTTTCAGGTATATACAGGATGTTAGATTAATACGTATACGAAAAATGAATGTAGATACCAGATGTCAAAACAAGAGAAAAAACTGTTCTTGAACTTTGGATAAAATCTACGTTTCAGAGTTATAGGCTCACCAAAATATCCTCATAATCAACGCTATAGTATGTAAACATTCTTGGTATACTTTAACATTTTATTTCATCTCCACGAATTTATGCAATGAATAAGAAAACTTCGTATTTTGAAATTGTATTTTTCAGTTAACTACATTGAGAATGTTTCGTTCTCACGAATTACAGTGCATTAAACGTATTCACTTAAATGCAGAGATCCGAACATAAATTTATTCGTTGTTTACTTTACGTTTCTTTCCAGCACCTCGGATGTGGAAGAAGAGACGTGTAAGAGGACATTTAAAAGTGGGTTCCAAACCACTAATGTCTCCATCCGAAACAAGTACGCCATCGGGAGAGGTTGCAGGAGCCACTTGTACAGAAAACACGAGAGTTACTTACCAAGCAATGGAAGGGCACTGGAAAATTTAAAGCGTTTACAAAAGTACGAAGAACAATTAATAATGACAAAGGTGGAGGGAAGGTTAGGAGAGAAGTAAGTTGTTCTGTCCCGTTTTCAGTAGGTGTACACTATAGTTCCAAAAAGATTCGATATTATTAGTAAAATACTGGAGGAATGTGTTCACTCTCCGACAGATGTCACAGCTGTGTTATTCTTTAAAAATACTTAATTTCCGGACTGCTAAACTCCAAACTACAGAATGGGTAGCAAGTAATGCAGATTTCAATTTGTACAAGGAAATCATTTCAAACTGTTTATTTTTCGTGTAACACAAAACACATACAAGATACAGATGTTATATATCAAAGTAAATTTAATTTGATACTTTTTTTAAATTTTAACACGTGGAGATAAAATTTAGTTGTGTAATAATATACTGGTTCTAAAAAGTGTATTGGCTCACATTGATGGGACGAAAATTAACTGAGTAATTTATTGGAACAAAAGTAATATTCCATCATCATTAACTTGCCTTTAATAATCCGTGTCCTTTAGCCTAAAGGGCATAGTCAGGGGACGTTAAGCTGAAAGTTTTCATTTCAGTTTCCCCATTCTAATGTTGAAGACAGCACTACTCATACCTTAGTTGGTTATATAACACTGCCACGTCGCATCAATGCCGTATGAAGCGCAAAAAGTTATTTTTTGGTATTAACCCTTACCCGGGCAACCAGGGCCTCCCAGGCCCAGTAGCTTCATTTTTCTAAAATGTCTCAATAACCATACATATTTCGAAGACATAAAATACGGAATTCTTCTATCTTTCGTCGAAGTTAAAATCATGAACATATCGAGTTGGTAAAGTTTTTTTCTTTTTTAATTTGAAAATCTTTTCCTGACGTAACCGGGCAACCGGGGCCTAGGAGGCCCCGTATAACTTTAGTGAAATTCCTGTCAAATATTAGATCAAATTGTCACATAATTATATATTGAACATGTGACTATTGTAACCTTTAGTCGGAACAGTATGCGGCAACAGACATTGAATTTTGAGTGTTCTGCACTTCAAATATATACTGGGCCTGACAAGCTCCGGTTGCCCGTTTACGTTACAAAAATGTCTGGACCGGATAAGGGTTAAGTAGGTTATCTCTTAATTAGTTAATTTGTTGAAGTTTCAGAGTCCTTTCACAACACCGACGCTATATGAGACATGGATTTACAGTTTAAGAAGAAATCCAGGCGATTCTAATGCGTTCGACTCTTTCCCTTCAGAAATAGAACCAGAAGCCATGCACGACCTACCAGTGCAACACGCAGCTACTTAAAGGTTAATGTGTATCGAACATTAGATATAAATATAATACAACTGTAAAATTTGTGCTAGTTACGTATAAATACTATAAAAATATAAAAATATGTTCTACAAATTCCTCTAAGGTGAAAATACATTAAATAATTAATCTACCTGATTGATTGCAATGAAGAGAGAAATAAAATGAAGTAATGAAAAATGACTTACGAGTAGTTCAAAATATTTCCTTTTTAATTGTATTTACTGTTCTTGCTAAGAATTTTCGGTAGCAGAGAAGTAAACTGGGACCCAACTTGATTCTTGTAGTACTCGAGTAGTCGAATACGATGACAGGAACATTTTTGAAATTTGACCGTGGGAACATGAGTAAGTTTACAATTAAATTTAAAAATATGAAAGTGAGGGAGTTAATGTAGTTGTCGGCAAACTGAGCTTGTGCTGTATTTATGTTTGGATTATATCTATTCTCTAAATTTTCTACGGTTGTCCCAATTCCCAGATGGAGTATTTTTCCTTCCCCCAGGGGAACATGGGAAAGAATAAATAAATAGACATGTGAATTTAAGAGCTTGATAACATTTAGTTAATAGTTTTGAAGGTCATAAGGTGCTATATTACCAACCAAAGACTCAAGAGCTTAAATTCAAAACGTTCAGGGTATCAAAAACAATTGTTTGGATTATTTTTTTAGAACATAAATAAAGCCTTACATCTTAGCCAGTTACTGTGCCTGTAACCGTTTCTAATTGTAATGACAATAGCGCGGTGCAAAGTAGAAGCATCTGCGCACACACTCACTTAGAAAGTTTGCACACAATGTCTTTTTTTTTAAGACGGGAGATCAGGTGGTTCGGACTCCACGATAATCAGTAGGTTCACGTCTTATATAGCTTCGCTGCTGAACGGGACGTTAAACTTAAAAACAACTCAACTCTGTTTTTCGTTTTTTTCATTTTTGTGTCATTTAATCACACGGTTATCACACTTTTCAATAAAATACTGTATTATGTACATGTTCATTATGCAATTAAATGCTACACTACTTCGTTTTCTAAGATATATTTGTCATATAGTTGTCAACCACAGTCTAATTGCATTGTGTACAGTCAGAGACAAGAATACTTAATCCCTTGATTGCTATAAATCCGTAAGATGGGCTAAGTACGTACTTGAATTTGCATGACAAAACGCCTGCAAAGATGCAACCCAACTTACATATGACTTTTTATCAAGTTGGTAACTTGTGGAGCATTAACAAAAACAGCCATTTTTTTGCACTTGATGCCTTGGAGCGTGTTGTTCAATGAGTACCATATATCAAATATATTATAACTCGTATGGGCAATATATTTTTCACTACATGCTACACGTAAGAAGAAAAAAGGAACAGGAACAATACATAAATTGGAAAATTACTGAAATAAACTAAAAATTCGAAAACTGGAACAATCACAGGAAATAATTTTGTAAACTTTCCTCTATTCAGCGTTCTGTTCCTATTCCTCGTCATTCGAACTTTTATTTTCTTCTGCACAGGACATCTTGGTTATCACTAAAGACCGGATGTTAGGCAAAATGCCTATTCCATAATATTAAAGATATTATATAAAAAATTAACGTTTTAAACTTTATATGGGGGTTTATAGTTTCGATTTAAGCTAATTTTATTTTGCCTATTTTGCCTATTTCTACTTTTACTGCCTAAATAATTGCTTTAGTGCCTGATGTTGCCTATTCTATGCATTTTCTTTAAAATAGCCTTCATTGGGAAAATATATAATTTATATAATATAAATAATACATACATATATACGCACATTAGGTGTTTACACAAGCACGTGGTACGTTATAATATATATACAAGGTGAACTTCAAACATGCTTCGGGAAGTGATTAATGATATCAAAAGAAGACAAAGAGTCTTCTTGTATTTTGTCGAATTCCATGTCGTGTACGACTGACAGGGGTGCCAACATGAAATCGAAAATCGCATCCTGACAATTGGAACGGAACCGAAAGATGTGCACATACTTCGACAGATGATTCGTGACATGAAAAATAAAAAGACAAAAAGCCCTCTTGAATGTCATGAATCACCTCCCAAAGTATGTGCACACTTTTATGTCTCGCTCCAATTATCAGGATTCGATTTTCGATTCCAAGTTGGTCCCCTTTTATTCGTAAACGACGCGGAATTTCACAACATGTAAGAGGATTTTTTGTTCTCTTTTCATGTTACGAATCACCTCCCGAAGCATCTGCACATCTTTAAGGTTCACCCAGTATATATGGAATGCCTAACAAGCTTCGTTTTTATGTATACGATAAAAGAAGATATTAAGAAAGAAGTATGTTTCTATATCCTTTGAATATTATCTGTGACTTGAATCTATTTTTTAATGGTATTGAGTATTTATCTTCAGTATTTCTATTTACATTTTAGTGCCTATTTTACTGCCTATTTTTTAAATTTTAGTGCCCATTTGCCTGCATATTTTCCAGGTTTTTAGTGCTTAAACATCCGGTCTCTAGTTATCAGACTGAGAATGGTTTGATATTGAATTTGAAGCATGTCGAAAAGCCCGGACCAACCAAAATTGGAACAGTTCTTCTGTTTCTATTTCTAATACTTAACCACTCGCCTAAGCGTCCTGTTTCTCGAGTTTACACAATAACTTTTAGCTAGTTATTTTTTCCATGCATTTGACCATTGAAAATTTGTCGTGAATATGCATGCTATTATACTACGGCTACAAACAAGCACATTCTGCATCAAAAAGCTCTTGACACCTTTAAACAAATCCATATCCTACTCCATCCATACAGTGTTTCTACTATTTACTTGTAAATGCTAGCAATTGGTCAATCTACACCATTGTTACAACTATTCTTATTTTAATGCTATAAGAATTGTATTTTTATAGCTTAATTGCCTTTCTTCGTACAGAGAACATGTTTCATTTTGGGCATAAAAGGCAATGGAGACTGAAGTTGGATTAAACAGCATCGGAAGTGTCACTTGCGTCACAGTGACCCTGAAAACTATGGATGGGACACTAATATAAGCTATTTTCGAACATTTTTAAATATCATCCTTCCCTACACCGTCAAAGTGAAATGATAAAAAAACACCTTAGGTATTTACAGCGATTTATGAAAAATACACATCATAAGATGTAAGGAATTAATTCGTTGTAGTAATAGCTCTTCATTGACATTACTTCTCATTATTTTCCAAGCGATTACGAGAAGAATTCAAAAAAGCATGGTGTATATGATTATGGAAAACCAAACTCTTTTATTAATTGAATGGTGTCCAAAACCGATCAGTGAAAGGTTATTTTTATATTATAGAACGGTAATATATATACGTTTTTATATCTTTACATATAAGTTATTTATGTGAGGTAAGAGAAAGGTATGAAAGTTATTTATTTACGTTATTATATTATTTCACGTTATTTTGATGTGACAAATAGTGGAATATGATACAATTGCAAATACGAAAATAATGTCTGAACAAATCTAAGAATTATTATTTCCTGGGGCCTACTACTCAATTTAAAAGAATATATATATTTGTCCAAACAATAAATTGTAGGCTGCTTAGAGAACAGGTACCTAGAAATAAAGAAACAATATAGAGCTAATGTGATTTAAATATTAAATTATGTTTATGATATAATTTATAATATACTTTGGTTACAACGGTCAACGTAATGTCGTTTTACTTCATGAGTTCTAATGACTTGAAAAATATATTTTAATTACACATATGTCTAAATGTATTTTTTCCTGGTTTGAGACTCTACTTAAGTATAAATAAGACTAGACTGACCTTTTAACGAAAGGTGCTGCGTTTGGCGTAACATACGGACAATATATAGATTTACATGCAAAAACTACAGTATAGACGGTTCAATCATGGCAAATTTTATCAATCTCTGAAAAAAGTTGAAGAACGTTACAACGATTTATTATTCATGATATTCATAGAACATGTTTAAATTTATTAGTTTTAGACTTCATTAGACTAAAAATAATTGGCAGTTGCATCTATTTCCACATTTTCTCATCCTAATTTTCTGTAATTATTCTCTGTAGAGCTATACATATTGAATCGGAATGACATTTCTAAAAATTTCAAACACAATGAACAAAAATATTTCAAACACAGTTTTGGCAGAAGGATGGCTTATTAATTCTAAGCATTAGGTAACGAAATGATTGTACATGAATTTTACATACACAAAAATTTAGAATAAATAAAAACATTAAAGTTCAAGTGTTAATGATAACTTCACATGATATGCCACTAACGGAAGTACATAATGTGGTTTCTGTAATTTCGTAATGAGAAACATGTTGGGTGTATACAGCACTACGTTTTACAGTAATATGTAACCTGCTTTTCGTATGCGTTAATTTTCATGTTTACAAAAATAATATTTCGCCCATTTTATAAAGGATTAAGGATAACATATAACAATGATGATCCTGCGGCGAGAACCACCAAATTATATAAAAGCATAACTTGTTATATACAGGTCCTCAGTCATATTTTAGCTATATTATATCTTTAAATTCACTCAAAACAGTTTATGTTGCGTTTAGATTTCTTAGCTTTTATGGTGGTACACAATTATTGAAATAAAATACACCTTTTCAATTATGAACACATACTTTATATGATGTTTTGTGAACTATTATATTATATAATCACTAAACTAAATACACTTCAAAAGATTGTGTGTATATCCGTTCCTTAAGATGGTTCTGGAATAATAATTTATTAATTATTCGTTGTCATGACAAAATAAGAACAAAAACTCATCCAATCCACATATTAGAATCAATTTTCGATTCTATCTCTTTTTCGTACTTTATTCTTCTTCTTCAAATTAGTTAGTACATATTTTAAAATTACACATTGAACAGAAGTATAATAAAATATATTTAGAATTACACTGAAAGTACAAAGATATCCTTACATATGTCGCCCAAAATATAGGGCTTTCTTTTATTGAGTTTACAAAATAAAAGTAAAGAATCCTGGACCGTTAAATAATACATATTAATCATTCGAGTTTTCGAATGCACCTCGTATATATGAAAATTACAATTCATATAAATATATATATGTAGAAGATATCAGGCTTAGCGCCTATTTTGAATTCTCCCTGTATGTTGTCATTGTTCTTCAAACAAGAAATTGTAATTATTAAATAATAAAGAAGAGACTTCCCTATGTTGTTACCTCATCCCAATACAAATTCACGCTTACCATTCTCTTCCTAGTTTCCGTAACTTCATCAAAACAAACTCAGCCACGCCGTTTCAGCAATTAAACTTCCCTGTTGACCAAGATAATTGTGATGAGCTAGTTATCCACGTGCGGAGCACCAGGAAGAAGCGAAAGCAAGGAAGTAGAACAAAACCAGGGGACACGGAACCCTCGAGGAGAGAAGTGTGACAGAAGCCGCCAGAAACACACTTTGGACCCCTATTCAGAGTCGTCGTAGCAGCAATTGAGAGACGGTTGGCACGCCTGGGCCCTCACCATCCACTGCATGACAGAGGTGTCATTCCGAAGAGGCCAGGACATCTGGAAGCTGTTGCCCTGAGGTCGAGAGGTTCTTCACTCTCGAACGTGAGGTCCGGAATCGATACCAGAAGGAAACACTCAACGGATTGGAGGACAAGGCTTCACCCGATAATTGAAGAGGCTCATCATATCGAAATGGCTGAGGTACAGTAAGACCCTCTCGTTTCCTAACCTTTGCGTCTCTGTGATTTCTTCTATTAGAAAACATGTATTTCATTTCATTCATCCCCAATTAATTACTTCAGCGCTGTACTGCTCAGGTTCCCACGTACTTTCTCTCTTGCCATGCGAAGTGCTATCCCCAAATTCTTTCAGTAAAGAACTGATATTTGAGCAAATAACTGTGGTTGTAACCCCACAGTACAGTACAGCAAGATGGAGGAGATGTGGACCTTCACTTTGTGAAGATTTTTCAGGCCTTTGCCTAGCATTTAGGATTTTTTTCTCTTAATGTAGAAATGCAGCTTCTGTGAGACATTGTTATTATAAATTCCGAACCATAAAACTTTTAAATTAACGTCAATCCGACAATTTTTATCGTATCATTTTTTTGTTACAATTCTGTTACATCAAACCATGTCTTTCTTATTATTTATTATTATTATTTATTTTTGAAGTGACGCAATGATTGGGTTTATTTTAACTTTAAGTATGTTGTGTTGACACTGATTTTATATGCATGTTTACTTAGCATTTTCTGCATGTTTCGATTATTAGCTGAACAGTATCTACAACCTTTTGATGATCTAAACGATATTTCCACTACGCAGTACTTTGAACCCATAATTTGTTCATCACCGATTGCCATTCCAGTTACTAGAAATTTTTATACCAATCTTATAGACAATTTGCATTTATCTACCCCAGTTTCAAGTATTTCTTATTCTTTCACACCGGACAGTTTAAACATGGCCCAGAATAATAGTGAGAATGTAGAAGGTTCATTGACCTCGATTCATACGATAGTAAGGCCCGAACCATTTTATGCTAAATTAGGAGAAGACATCACGCGGTATTTGCAGAAATACGAGGCTATTGCCTCCATCAATAATTGGACAGGCATAAGAAAAAGCTAATACTATGTACATTGATGAAGGGTCCGGCTGAATTTTGGATGGATAATACTTCCAAAAAACCCGAATTTGCTAATTGGACTTACGATGAGTTCAAAGCAAAATTAATAGAAGCTTTTGGCAGCAACACCATGCCTCAGTTGACAGAAAGTGAAATGCGTGCTCGCGAACAAGGAGAAACAGAGAGCATATCTGATTATGTTTATTCTAAACTTAATCTCATTTTGAGGGTAGACCCTCAAGCCCCCCCAGCGAAACAAACACAATTAATCATAGAGGGGTTGCAACCTGAGTATTTTAGGGCTGTTATTCGTAAGGAATATGATTCAGTTGAAAAACTGATATCAGATTTAATAACTGAGGAAAAACCAAAGATCTTATTAGAACGGAAAAGCATCGAGAAATACATTAAGCGTAATTCGTCAGTATTGCAGTCTTCATTAGTTTCTAGTAATACGAATGTTGACCCGATGAATACGCATTCTTGCTCTCAGCCTACCACACAGTCGAGAACAGTTGAGAAAATTTCTGCTCAGAAGAATGCTGACGAGCATGTAAATTCTCAGGTCCCTGACTCCAATGCATTGCAGCAAATACAGCAACAGTTAGAGAAACTTTCTTTAAATATTACGTCTCTCACTGCAAATCAAGGTCAATCGACAAACACAGGAAATGCAAATTCATCTTTTCGTGGTAATAACAGAGGAAGAAGAGGCCGAGGTAGAGGGGGAAACCAAGTTCACTACTACAACAACTATGCTCAAAATCAAGGAAGTAATGGTGACAGGGGTAGCGCGATTGACAATAACTCGAGTGACCAGGATTCAAGCCCCTTCTAAACCGCCACGTTCTCCTATTGTCTGTTGGCGCTGCCAAGGATTAAATCATATAGCCCGAGATTGTCGCGCATTTTTAAACGAAGAAACGGAATAGTTGGTCGGGACACAACTATTCGTCATTCTGTGTTACAAGTCCCTATATTCAAGGAATCAGAACTCCCATACGTTAATATTAGAGCAGGGAGCGTGTACACTCCATTGTTAATCGACTCAGGATCACAAGTTTCTTGTCATCCTGAAAATTTAGTTCCTAAAGGAGCAAAGAAAATTGCAATTACTACAAAATTAAAGGGAGTAACGGGCAACACAATTGAAGTATCTCATATTGTTTTCTTGTGTTTCTTCATAGGAAAAAAGAGCTTTACGCATCCGTTCAGAATAATTCCTCGGTTTCCATTTAAGCCCTTGCTTGGTCAGGATTTCTTAACATCCCATAATGTTTTCCTGGATTTTCAAAACAATATTTTTTTTCAGTTAATAGATTTGGGAAACCACCTGTAAACCAGCTTCCACGTAATAACAATGAGAGTGTAATTTCTGAAACTTTAAAAGAGAAATTAGCGTCTCTTTCTAAAGCTATTTACACACTTTCTGAACGAATAGTGCTTCCAGCGAAAACGTATACTCGAGTTTCTCTCACTAAACGTTACGACATAGGAGGGAATAAGAACCTTTTAGTGCCAAATATTTCTTTGCAGAATAAATTAGAAATTTTTATTCCTTTTTGTGTGTTGTCACCATCTCAGCCTTGTGTATGGATTACGAATCCTACTATTAAAGACATAACGTTAAATGAGGGTCAAGAAATAGGGTTAGCCGAAGAATTTGAAGAAATATCAGAGGAAGACTCTGCTTATCTAGTAGGTCAAATTCAGGAGGAATTGTCATCGGAAATTTTAGAAAAAAGAAAACTGTTTGACAGGTCACAAATTCAGGTTAACCCCGAACTTTCTGGAAGTGATAAAGATAAATTTTATGATCTCGCTTATCGTTATAGTGATATTTTTATGTGGCACGATCAAGATTTTTCTTTTGCTAAGGATTATGAATATAAAATCCAGCTCAAAGACCACACGCCTATATGCAAACCAGCCCTACCTATACCGTATCATTTGCGCGCTGTAGTTAAAAAACAGCTGGATAATTTATTACAAAGAGGGATCATTTCGAGAACTATATCCCCATGGAACTCACCCATTCTCTTAGTTAAAAAACGAACAGGTGATTATCGTTTTCTTTCTGATTTTCGGGGTGTAAATTTCCAATGTAGGGTGGGTTCTTTTCCGATTCCTAGCATGGAGGACGTGTTAAATCGTGTTTCTGGAAAGAAATATATTACAACGTGTGACCAAAAAGATGTCTTCTTCCAAATCCGCATCACAGAAGATAGCAAACCAATCACAGCATTCGCTGTTCCGGGGGAGGGATCCTTTCATTATAATGTGGTTCCCCAGGGATTACTTTGTTCTTCTGCGGCGTTGAACCGGCTCATAAAACTGACATTAGTTGATATTCCATCGCCCCATATATTGAATTATCTAGATGACTATTTTATAGTAGCTGACACCATACCGGAAATGTTAGAATTATGCACATTACTCTTTGATGCTTTTCGCAAGCGAGGTTTAAAATTGTCTCCAAAGAAAACCAAGTTTGCACAGACTTCTGTAGTTGTTCTTGGACATAAAGTAAATAAATATGGTATTTCTGTTTCTGACAAAGTGATTGACACTATAAAATGTTAGAAACGTCCTAAAACTAAAAAACAACTCAAATCATTTTTCGGCACTTGTAGTTTTGTGAGACGCTTTGTAAAGAATTTCAATGAAATTTCAGCTCCTCTCTTACAATTACTTAAGCGTGATGCTAAATATAGCTGGTAAAAGCCACAACAGGATGCTTTTGAAAAACTCAAAGAAGCAATAATAAATTCACCAACTTTAATGAACTATCACCCCAACAGACCATTATTTTTGTACACGGATGGATGTAAATCTGGGGTGGGGGCCGTTGCTAAGCAACCAATTGATGATAACCCTGACAGTGAATTAGTTCCTATTGGGTATTGTTCCCGGTCTCTAAACGCCGCAGAAAAAAATTACTCTATATATGAGATTGAGCTCCTTGGGGTGCTGTATGCACTACGTTCTTTTCGTTACTGGCTCATCGGAAGACATTTTTTTCTGAAAACGGACTGTAGAGCGATCACATTTCTGAAACAATCTAAAAATGTTAGTGGCAAGCTAGCTCGGTGGCTTTCCCAACTGGAACCATTTGACTTTACAATATCCCATGTCTCAGGAACCGCCAATATAGAAGCTGATAATATCAGTCGTTTTGCTTCCAATAAAAGAGATCTCGAAGATGAAAAGTTAAGTTCGGAGGACCCTGTGTTTTTTTAGAAGATAATACCGATGTTAATATCCGCGAAGCTCAGAGAAAAGATAATGTCCTTAAGCACATTATTGACTGGCTTGAGGTCAAATCTAAAGACAATCAGTATGAAAGACAAGCTTCCTGTTACGAATTGCGCAATAAAATTCTTTACAGAAAAAACAAAACACCTATGGGTATGAACTACTTGCTTGCCATTCCTTTGTCATTGCGGGAAACAGTTTTTAAGAAGTGTCATGAGGAGATTTTGGGAGCCAATCACTCTACTTTTAGTAAAACATATAAATTATTAGTTAACAGTGTATATTTTCCTGACATGAAACGTTTTGTATATAGACGCTGTAGAGAATGCCTTCACTACCAAATGTTAAAGAAAAGAGTTGGTTTGAGTCATGGTAAGCTACAAACTCACCCTAGTGTTATGCCCTTTTACCGGCTTTATTGAGATGTAGCTGGCCCTTATTGCACTAACAATATTTTGAAACACAAATATTTTGGCTGTGTGGATGAAGCCACAAGATTTTGTATAACAGCTAGTATTCCGGACACCACTGCCAATACTTTTGCATCATTCCTTTTTAATGACGTCATTTTAAAATATGGGTTATTTTATGAACTCTGCCTAGACAGGGCAGCTGCTTTTACAAGCGCCATATTTAAGGAATTGTGCAATATTTGTGGTGTTACGTTGAAATTTGCAGACGTGAAAGCACATTTTTCTATTGGGCTTGCTGAAGTAACAATACGTAATTTGGAACAAAAATTGAAGCTCAACATTGACCCAGATAGTTCAGGAAACTGGGTGGAGTTACTTCCCAAGGTTACATTTAGCCATAATATTTCTATTAACACAAGTATGGGACACTCCAGTTTTGAATTACTCCATGGTTTCAAACCAAGGTTAATACATCAAGCTATGTTTGACACAAAGTGTCAATTTCAAGACAACGCAGTCAGGCTATCCCACCTTCATGATATTCGAGAGCAGGCTGCTGAAAAATTATTCAAAAGGTTCCAAACTTCTGCGAAATCATATGATAAGCGTCATAAACAAGTGCAATTTCAGAAGGGAGATCTTGTTTGGATATATGTAGATAACATGGAACGGGGCCAGACACGTGCTTTCACTGGGAAATACATTGGACCAGGTGAGATACAGGGCAAGAATAACGAAAATAATTACTTCGTTAAATTCACTACTGGCACAGGAAGACAGAAAATAGACTCCATTACGGTTGACCGTCTTAAGAAATATTACCCTCCGTCGCCTCTGGACGAGTTAGGAGATCACGACTATCTAATCAAGAAGCCTCCCACCAGTGACGACATTGAAACCAGAGACTCAGCCATTCAAGGAGAGAACGTACCCCCTGAAGAAAACTGCACAGAAGATGAGTAGGAACGGAATCAGCTGTCTCCACGGAATGATGAAGAGGAAACAGGCTTACCAACATCTAGGTTTATTATGGAATTCACTGGAAGGAAAGAGGGAGAGGAAGAAAAAGGTGATCAAACTGACAATTACACATGCCTAAATATCGTTAATGCCATTTCTATGCTCCATCTACCGGCGTGGAATGTCACAGCCAGACGTACGCTACATAATGCACCTAAAGTTCCTTCAAAATTTGGTGTGAACACTGAGATCAATTCTAAAGTAGCTTTGTACCATGGAAGCATTGTAGAACTCCAGGGTGACGCCATTGTAAACCCAAGCAACACGGATTTATTACCCACAGGGGGAGCAGACAGGGCAATACACTTAGCAGCAGGGCCACAATTAACTCAAGAATGTGCACGCATTGGGAAATTAAAAGAAGGTTCGTGCATAATTAAAGAAGGGTTCAATCTTCCAGCTAAACACGTAATATACACTTCATATTCTTTCCTGACGTTTTTGTTGGTCGTTTTTTCACTGTCAGTGAGCCTTCAAGGTAACATGGAAATAAATAAAAATATATATATGTACATATTAGATGAAAAATAAGGGAAAGAAGCACTTAAAGGTTTCTAGTGCTGTATATAGTAGATAATTTTAATATTGTTTTATTATTGCTCATAGCTCTTCACCATGAAGTTAAGAAGTAAACACAGGAATACTGCTTCAAATCTATATTTAATTGTAGAACTAGGCATGATTTCTATTCTAATGTGCCACTTTTTTCACTTTGTTGCAGGCAAAATATCTCACTCTGCTTTTTGTGACGATAACTGCTGTCACTACAGTAGCAACTTTAGAATTCAGTATTTCGTCTGGATTTTATTTTAAAAAGTTAAGTAATATGGCCACCTATCAACACTCAGTACCATTAACTTTCAATATCAGTTTTGTGTTCCCGGAGAAATTAAACTCTTCTACGTTGTATAATTTTTTAAACTGCAATACACAACAGTATTTTCACATTGATGTATGTAAAGCCGCAGATACGCTTAAACAATTACACGATCACATTTTGAAAAACTTTTTGCATATACCGAAACCTATGTTTCATAAGCCGGCACCTAAGAAATCTAAGAGAGCGTTATTGGGTTTTATTGGCAATCTTCTAGGATATTGTTGGTATGTAGCTGAATCATCAACTGTAGATGCTTTGCATCAAAAGGAAGAAAAGTTAGAAGAAATTGTATTGCAAGTTCAGAAACAATTAATGAAAAATAACATATTTTTACAGTACTAATCTCAAGAACTTTCAAATTATCAGGCTCAAATTCAAAACAACTTCCAGAGAATTAGAAATTTTTCACAACACATTGTAGAACAAGAAAAAAGATTAGGCAAATCTCTTAACACGCTAGATTCTAAAGTGACGGCTGAATCGTATGCTTTTATCTCCGAATTTTATGAAATCACGGCACAATTTTTGAAATTTTTGGAAATTTATAAATATGATTTATTAGTAGAAAGCTGTAGAGATGGCAAACTCAATGCCAATACTATACCATATGATGTTCTTGATGCACAACTATTAGCTTTAGAATCTACTCTTATTAAATCTGGGTTCGCTTTAGCCATTGATAGAAACCTATTAGAAATTTATTGCACCATTTCAACTCTGTCATGTTCAATAACAGAAAATTACATTTATTTCCAACTGAAAATTCCTATCCTGGAAAAAGATTCTAGTTTTGAAACTTTTTCTGTAAGAAGTATACCGTTCGCAATTAGAAACCAAACATGTATCGTCAATTTGGAACCTGCTATTGTAGCAGTTCAAAACAAAGGTTTTTCATTGGTTGAAACATCATTTGAACGTCCTATCTTTGAACATGAATGGTTTGTTCCCGGAATCATTTTTCTTTGGCAACTAATACTCACCATTTACGTAATTTATGTTCTCAAACAAAACAAAATGTTAATTATCCCATTTTGCTCCAAGCCTGTGAGGGCAATGGAATTATCTTCGGCGTTTCAAAGCTTTTTAGGAATTACTGACCTGCTCATCATTATAACCCTAGTTCTCATGTTACTTGTGTTAATAAAAATCTTCCGTTTATTACAAAAGAAACCATTATTTCTTCATCGTAATTTTCCAAGATTTTTGCCTGCTACTACTAGAGACAACGCCTCAACGGAGACACGCGAGGACTTGCATCACTCCAAGCTAGAACTCACTCCCAGAAACATCTCAGCATCGTATTTATACATCTATATCCCTTATGTGTAACGTATTTTATCTCGTGGTATCCCAGTCGTTTAACTAATCTGGAATAGTGCTACTCTTCATATACCGTTACAGAGTAGTCCGCGGTATATCGGACTTTTCAGGCACTTAGTAGAGGAAATACTACTAACCAAATTAGTTAATCTAATTGTATCCTCCCATATTCTAACACTCCCACGAACATCAATTTTAACTAACACAAACTTTTACGACTACCTAAACTTAGAGATATTTTACTTTGCATATGTATAAAACATATATTATTTATCTTATATGTTATTTATTATTTATAATTTATCTTATTATATTACATATATTCATATATTTATTTTTTATATCACAATTAGGTTAAGGAATAATATAATTATTGTATATAAACAAGTTACAATTAATTTTTCTTCCAAATGTCATTTTTCCTTTCCACTTAACCTCTTACTGGTATCTCAGCCAAAATCTATATTAATAATCCCATATTAAAATTATTACACTTACCTCCCATCAAGATTGCATAACACCACACTTCCTGATGTACTATGAACTAATTCATTTTATTTTTCTTTCATATAAAAAAAATCTGAATCAGCGCAACCTTGAATTCTATCCTTCTACATCTTCAGTTTCTACGTAGTAATGGGAGCGTCCGCCAGAGGGCAACCTTCGACAACATATTATAATTAATTCATACCTGACCGCCATCTTAAGGACATTGGAGAATTACTACAGCATTTTTTGGTCAACACTCTTCTCCAGGAGAACACTCCGAATTTTTTCAAAATCGTCGTGGAGAAATAGAGCAGGGAGTGTAGAGGATATCAGGCTTAGCGCCTATTTTGAATTCTCCCTGTATGTTGTCATTGTTCTTCAAACAAAAAATTGTAATTATTAAATAATAAAAAAGAGACTTCCCTATGTTGTCACCTCATCCCAATACAAATTCACGCTTACCATTCTCTTCCTAGTTTCCGTAACTTCATCAAAACAAACTCAGCCACGCCGTTTCAGCAATTAAACTTCCCTATTGACCAAGATAATTGTGATGAGCTAGTCATCCACGTGCGGAGCACCAGGAAGAAGCGAAAGCAAGGAAGTAGAACAAAACCAGGGGACACGGAACCCTCGAGGAGAGAAGTGTGACAGAAGCCGCCAGAAACACACTTTGGACCTCTATTCAGAGGAGTCGTCGTAGCAGCAATTGAGAGTCGGTTGTCACGCCTGGGCCCTCAAAATCCACTGCATGACAAAGCTGTCATTCCGAAGAGGTCAGGACATCTGGAAGCTGTTGCCCTGAGGTCGAGAGGTTCTTCACTCTCGAACGTGAGGTCCGGGATCGATACCAGACGGAAACACTCAACGGATTGGAGGACAAGGCTTCACCCGATAATTGAAGAGGCTCATCATATCGAAATGGCTGAGGTACAGTAAGACTCTTTCCTTTCCTAACCCTTGCGTCTCTGTGATTTCTTCTATTAGAAAACATGTATTTCATTTCATTTATCCCCAATCAATTACTTCAGCGCTGCACTGATCATATTCCCACGAACTTTCTCTCTTGCCATGCGAAGTGCTATCTCCACATTCTTTCAGTAAAGAACTGATAATTGAGCAAATAATTGTGGTTGTAACCCCACAGTACAGTACAATTATCTTCGGCGTTTCAAAGCTTTTTAGAAAATAACTGACCTACTCATCTTTATAACACTAGTTCTCATGTTACTTGTGTTAATAAAAATCTTCCGTTTATAATTGTTTATATTTCCCGGACCTCACGTTCGAGAGTGAAGAACCTCTCGACCTCAGGGCAACAGCTTCCAGATGTCCTGGCCTCTTCGGAATGACACCTCTGTCATGCAGTGGATGGTGAGGTCCCAGGCGTGCCAACCGACTCTCAATTGCTGCTACGACGACTCCTCTGAATAGAGGTCCAAAGTGTGTTTCTGGCGGCTTCTGTCACACTTCTCTCCTCGAGGGTTCCGTGTCCCCTGGTTTTGTTCTACTTCCTTGCTTTCGCTTCTTCCTGGTGCTCCGCACGTGGATGACTAGCTCATCACAATTATCTTCGTCAATAGGGAAGTTTAATTGCTGAAACGGCGTGGCTGAGTTTGTTTTGATGAAGTTACGGAAACTAGGAAGAGAATGGTAAGCGTGAATTTGTATTGGGATGAGGTGACAACATAGGGAAGTCTCTTCTTTATTATTTAATAATTACAATTTCTTGTTTGAAGAGCAATGACAACATACAGGAAGAATTCAAAATAGGCGCTAAGCCTGATATCCTCTACACTCCCTGCTCTATTTCTCCACGACGATTTTGAAAAAAATCGGAGTGTTCTCCTGGAGAAGAGTGTTGACCAAAAAATGCTGTAGTAATTCTCCAATGTCCTTAAGATGGCGGTCAGGTATGAATTAATTATAATATGTTGTCGAAGGTTGCCCTCTGGCGGACGCTCCCATTACTACGTAGAAACTGAAGATGTAGAAGGATAGAATTCAAGGTTGCGCTGATTCAGATTTTTTTTACATGAAAGAAAAATAAAATGAATTAGTTCATAGTACATCAGGAAGAGTGGTGTTATGCAATCTTGATGGGAGGTAAGTGTAATAATTTTAATATGGGATTATTAATATAGATTTTGGCTGAGATACCAGTAAGAGGTTAAGTGGGAAGGAAAAAATGACATTTGGAAGAAACATTAATTGTAACTTGTTTATATACAATAATTATATTATTCCTTAACCTAATTGTGATATAAAAATAAATATATGAATATATGTAATATAATAAGATAAATTATAAATAATAAATAACATATAAGATAAATAATATATATTTTATACATATGCAAAGTAAAATCTCTCTAAGTTTAGGTAGTCGTAAAAGTTTGTTAGTTAAAATTGATGTTCGTGAGAGTGTTAGAATATGGGAGGATACAATTAGATTAACTAATTTAGTTAGTAGCATTTCCTCTACTAAGTGCCTGAAAAGTCCGATATACCGCGGACTACTCTGTAACGGTATATGAAGAGTAGCACTATTCCAGATTAGTTAAATGACTGGGATACCACGAGATAAAATACGTTAGACATAAGGGATATAATTGTTTAAATACGATGGTGAGATATTTCTCGGAGTGAGTTCTAGCTTGGAGTGATGCAAGTCCTCGCGTGTCTCCGTTGAGGCGTTGTCTCTAGTAGTAGCAGGCAAAAATCTTAGAAAATTACGATGAAGAAATAATGGTATCTTTTGTAATAAACGGAAGATTTTTATTAACACAAGTAACATGAGAACTAGGGTTATAATGATGAGCAGGTCAGTAATTCCTAAAAAGCTTTGAAACGCCGAAGATAATTCCATTGCTCTCACAGGCGTGGAACAGAATGGCAGAATTAACATTTTGTTTTGTTTGAGAACATAAAGTACGTAAATGGTGAGTATTAGTTGCCAAAGAAAAATGATTCCGGGAACAGACCATTCATGTTCAAAGATAGGACCTTCAAATGATGTTTCGACCAATGAAAAAGGTGTTACATTCATGTGGCTAACAGATGAAATCCATAAGTCATTCACTAATGTATTGACATTAAAGAAAACATTGGGTTTGAGTTTTTGTCCAACGAGAAAATTATTATATTTATTTTTATAACAATATTATCATATTTATTTTAATTTTATCATTGACTTTATTTATTTATTTATTTCAACGACAATAAGGCACATACGAAATTTGATGTACAAGTTATTTAATCTTAAGTCCTTTTCGGGTCCATTAAATTTTTGTTAGAAGTTAATAATTATTTACTCGGGCATAATGAATAAGGTTTAGAAAAAGATATATGTATGATATTCATAGCGTTGTTCTTTGAAGGTAAAGGGATCGGATATAGAATATATTCAACAAAATATAAGTTAAAATGAAACTATTGACAATATTTAAAACATAACCCAATAATTAACTTCTTATCAAGAACACAAATGTACGATTAGTTCCATTTGTTGATTTATTGAATTCTCTTTATAGAAGTCAAATAAGATACGAATAACAAACAAAATCATAGTGATATTTCAAGTGAGATAAAGCAGAAATCAATTGAGTACGGTTTTCTCGGACGCCGTAACTTTAGCTTAAGTTACATGGCAAACGAATTCATTCAAGTTACGTTGAAAGTCACAAATCGGGGTACAGTCTTGCACGTTACTTGCTTCTACAGTTCTTTGTTTCTTGTTTTGAGAATTTGTACCGTCTATGAAATTTCTACGAAATGCAGTCCGAGCGAAATTAGATCTAATGATTACATGCTTCTTAGGTGTACGTAATCGTACTGCACTAGAATTAGGTTCAGTTACACGATTACTATTACTACTAAGGTTAGTTTCGGTTATCTTGCCGGTAAAATTAGGTTCAGTTCTCATTTGTTATACTATTGGCGAAATATCGTGTCTCCTAACGGATCTGTACTTGTCCTTTACACGATATTCACGATAGTCTGTCCTACTATGGTTTCTGTTTCTTGTGTTATTAGGTTCGGTTACATTACCGGTACCCGTGAATTTAACATCATCTTGTACGTTGGAATTACAGTTTAATCTCACATGAATGTTTCGAATTTGGTCTCGATTAAGGTTACTTTGGTTCAGGTTAGTACTGTATTGCACCATTGATCGATTTTCAAAATTTTGCAATGTCATACCTAGATGATTGAAGTTAACGCACTGCACCACATTCGGTAAAAGCGCCATCAGATTGTTCACTACTATCATTTTGAACTTTTCATTGAATGAACACTTTTAAACCTACAACTGAATCGAATAATCACTACAAGCACACGTTCTCTTTCGGAATTTCACGAATACTGGAATCAACTTTCTTAATGCTACATGAACCAAAGTCGTGTACGTATCATTGAACGGTTCTATTACCATTACTGCATCTCCGGGAATAATATCATGTTGAATAAATCGTGAATACAAGCAGTCAATAGCATTGACTAGACGAAGATGACCATAATCTTTCGCATGTTGATGCATACTAAAATCTTCGTTACATACAACAACAGTAAGACAATAGAAAACATTCGAATGAAGAAAAAAGTCAAGATAATATGATCCAACCAATACTACAGTATTATTTTTCGCGAAAACTCAGTACATTTCACTAAGGCAAACTCAGGATCTGCGTTTCCTGTTGTTTTCATAGAAGCTTCAGGTTCATTTAGAGCATTGATGTCAAACTGCGATGACATTTCTTTAGTGAAGCTACGGAATATTTCACCAATGTCTTGTCTCAGTTGTACAAACTGTTGATTCATTTGCTCACCAAAATCTTGCCTCAGTTGTTCACTATGTTGTTTAAATAGTTCAGCTAAGTCAGAGTAGTTCGTCTCCCTATTACCATTTGATTCATTTGCATTTCCAACGCCAGGACGACTCATGTTGATAGTAATGAAAATTTTTGTGCCACTCCTTAATATTGTATAATCAAAACTATGTAACCTTAAAGACAATCTGTACACTTAAATTTTGTTGCTTAGGAGATTGTCTACTGAACTTCGAAGAATCCTCTAAAATGTCCTTGGCCGCAACCACCAAATTTATATATAACAATGATGATCCTGCGGGAAGGACCACCAAATTATATAACAACATAACTTCTTATATACAGGTCCCCAGTCATAATTTAGCTATATTATATCACTAAATTCACTTAAAACAGTTTATGTTGCGTTTATATTTCTTAGCGTTTATGGTGGCACACAATTATTGAAATAAAATACCTCTTTTTAATTATACATACATACTTTATATCATGATTCGTGAACTATTATATAATATAATCACTAAACTAAAGACACTTCAAAAGATTGTGTGTATATCCCTTCCTTAAGATGGTTCTCGAATAATAATTTATTGATTATTCATCGTCATGACAACCTAAGAACAAAAACTCATCCAATCCACATATTGGAATCAATTTTTGATTCTTTCTCTTTTTGTCACTTTCTTCTTCTTCTTCAATTAGTTAGTACATATTTTAAAACTACACATTGCCCAGAAGTATAATAAATGATATTTAGAATTATACTGAACATACAAAGATATAGTTACAAACAATTTACAATATATCATGTTATTTTTTTGCTCCATAAGAGACACAATTCATACGTAAATGGGATGTTCAGATCGTAATTAATAAAATTTACAAAGATATGTTATAACATTATCATTTTCTTGTAATCATTTTTCTTGTAATAAGCTTGTAAATTTTTGGGCGATACTTGAGTTTTGTATGCACTAGCCAGCTATTTTGATAGAAGAAGAAGAAGACATTAAATTATGATTTTGTGTTTCTGAATGTTGTCATAGACACCTTTACTGTATGTAATGGAAGGTTTTGGTAACCTTGACGACGGATTGCTTGTTTATTAGAAAAAGACGTAAGTTATAATGTTCTAAGTTTTCTCATCCCATATTTGTGCGATAGTGAATTAATTATTTTTGTTTATTCATATTGGGTCAATAATATCGTTAAGGATTAGGAGGTGGTGATATTATTATGTTATAAATTGAATTATCTTAGTTGGCAAAAAAGAGATACTAAGTTTGTACGATGTGCTTACGTATAGAAAAGTTAACGTTTCTTTTTTCCTTTTTTCACTATTGTAACGTATGTTTACAATTTATTGACATGCGTCTTTCAATCTCTGAAAGGAGCTTTAGTTAAAAGTCTTAAACATGAAATATTTCTAAAATGAGTATAAGTGGTCCTAGTTCCCTTGTGCACTGCAGCATTATACGTTTCATCTTATGAATTAATTTTCCTTATAACCTAATAATGAAATAAATAAAAATCATCTCGTCATAAATAGGTAAACATTTTGAAATAAGTATTTAAAACTTTTCTTTTAATACGTGTCTTTCTGTTTTGTGTATATTCTTTCCGTAATAGTACATGATGAATATATACTAAGAATAGTATTAAACGTAACGAACTAAGCGGCTAGGTAAAGAGTTTCATAAATACTATTATATGATGACGTATTCTTCAGGATGCTTTCTTATTTATTTATTTATTTCCTTCTTTATCTATGTGGGTAATTCATCCTAGGCAATTCCCCGCCCTGTGCAATATTATCATTTGCAACCTCTCCTTCCCAAGAAAAACATATCTTAGCCACATTATAAGTACGTTAAGCCATCATAATTTTAGTAACCCATCATAATTGCAATAAAAATTTATTACAAAAGTTCTAGTGTTGGTAAGAACATAGAATGTTAGCGTTTATTTGTTAGGAATGAAGTTTAAATTAACACGTTTGCCAATTATATGCTATTTTAAATTTGAGTGAAGTATGAGATTCACTTCAGCAATCTAATTGGAAATCCAGCTACACAAGTCTAGAACTGACGTACTTCGTGTGGTATGTCGTATCATATTAGCTCTGTGCATATGATACGACGATAAACAAATGCAACGTAAAAATGATTTATGGCTTTTTATGTGAAAATAGATGGGCCAAAATAGTAAATTTAACAACTATTATCATGAACTTAGGTTTCAAGAGGAAATATTCATTTGAAATAGTTTATATTGAAATGTTCTGTTCGGTAGAGTCTTAAATAACAAAACCAGTAATTAAACCCTCAACTTTTATTATAAAAGTAAAGTCTTATAGAAGCTTTTACAAAGTTTTTGTAAGTCTGGAATGTTTTCAGAGTTCAATATAAGATCCTCGGCTCAAGAAAGTGGGCTTGGAATAAAGGTTCAACTATCTATAACTCGTAATGGTCTTAGACAGTTATAGTGGATAACTCCTTCGCTCATTGCAGCCTCAGCAGTGGGTGATTAAAGAATATCTCCTTCACTCATAGCAGCATTGGGAGATAGTTAAAGGACTTCTACGTATCTCATGGCAGCCCCAGGAGAAGATGATTAAGGATAACTCCTCTGTTCATAACAGACTCAGGAGATGGTTTCAACCCATAGCCCATGGAGGCCCTAGGAGAAGGTGTTGATGGATGAGTGATCAGCAATAAACTGAGAGTATCCTCTTCTTGAGGTCTTCTTTCATATGCCTCTTCTTGAAGGGTTGAAGGGAGGACCTAAGTAGGAAAAGTCGGCCTTCTTCGTAGTTTTTCCGAATCCTCTTCGTATCTCTCTGCAGGTGTGGCTTTTCTTACGATGCTTACTACTGTTTGTTTATTT
This sequence comes from Thermobia domestica, assembly GCF_964235325.1. NCBI lineage: Eukaryota > Metazoa > Arthropoda > Insecta > Zygentoma > Lepismatidae > Thermobia > Thermobia domestica. Next base: position 23,877,431 of record NC_137465.1, on the reverse strand, counting down.
TCGTAAAATATGTGCTCGTAGTAAAGATATGTGATTACAGTGTGTGCGGGAATGGACCCTTACAATATATATTCAGTTTATATACTTTATGGAAGATTTTTGCTGTCTCGAAAACTTGTCACGCTGTGCAAATGCACGTGTTGCATATACGGTATAGACTATGATGGTAAGTTAATATTTCTACTGTGTTTATGTGCTTATGCGCTTCGGAGAAATGTAGGAGAAGGATACACAGGAAATGCAATATGCGCTAAATATACAATTTGACCAAACAAGATAATTCTGTAGAAAGCAACTCATTTATTGATAATATATTACAACTATGTACAAGAATACGCTATTAATCATTGAATAAAAGACACTAATACTCAAAATAATGTAAATTCGATAACACAAATTAAGAAATAAGAATTCTCATTAGGATTATATGTTTTATAAATTTTAAACAAATAATTCAATATTATACCATACCAGCATGAACACATTATGTAACAACATTTACTTCAGGCGTCTCCCTTAGTTTAAAGAGCACAATCATGAAACTTTAAATTGAAAGATTGCATTTCATTTTAATTTCAAGTTTACTTCAGAAATTACTTTTAATAAAGCCAGTTTTAAAACTGCAACTTTTTAAACAATACACAATGCAACCCGCAGTTTGGGACAGTACGAATTTTGAGCCTGAAACAATACACAAAGAATGGTTACACCAAAATGAAGCGTTGTTCACGTATATATTTTTAAACTAGGAAGCAGCGATTGAAGAAGTACACCAGGAACCACACAGTGTTGCCAGATGTAAACGAAGGTGTAAATCTTATTTTTTTTTTTTTTTTTGCAAACACGTAAATTCACTCATAGCTCAAACGTATGGATGTTCTGTCTTTAATTTTCAGTTTGTTTAGTAGGAGTAGCTTGGAAACTATGGAACAGAAGAAAAATATTTCATTTCCACCGATAAGTAAACGGATGGGGCCTATGTAAGGAGGAATTAGGGAAATAATAGTCTTCATAAATTAACACTCTGAATTGGCAACACTGCTAATGTTTCGGTGCATCAAAATCTGTGTTAAGAATCTATCTACATTATGCAAGTCCTGAAAACAACGAAAAAGAAACTTTGAAATTATCATGATAAACTTTCACGTACATAATCCGGCAACACTGCTATTATCACGAAATGAGTTAACAGCTCTCTATTAGATGCTGGAAGTACCCCCTCTTTTGATTCAAACACTGGTTCACATGTTTGAACATGTTGGCAACAGCTTTACGAAGAGTAGAAGTGTTAATATTCTCAATGGCACAATTTTCGTTTCCAGATCTTGTACAGTTCGAGGATTGTTCTTGTATACCTCTTGCTTTAAATACCCCATAGAAAGAAGTACCAGTTTTGCCGGGTGCATGTAAATAAAAGTTTTATCATAGCAATTTCAACGTTTCTTTCTCGTTGTTTTCAGGAATTGCATAATGTAGACAGATCCTTATCACACATTTTGATGCACCGAAACATCAGCAGTGTTGCCAATTCAGAGTGTTAATTTATGAAGACTATTATTTCCCTAATTCCTCCTTACATAGGCCCCATCCGTTTACTTATCGGTGGAAATGAAATATTTTTCTTCTGGTCCATAGTTTCCAAGCTACTCCTACTAAACAAACTGAAAATTAAAGACAGAACATCCATACGTATGAGTTGTGAGTCAATTTACGTGTTTTGCAAAAAAATAAAAAATAAAAAAATAAATAAATAAAAAAAAATTACTTACACTTTTGGTTTCATCAGGCAACACTGTGTGGTTTGTAGTGTACTTCAATCGTTCCTTACTAGGTTACAAATATATGCATGGAAAAGGCTTCATTATGGTATAACTATTATTTGCGTAACATTGCAGGTTCAAAAGTTGTACTACCCTAAACTCCAGGTTACATTATATTGGACACCCTGTAATACATTATATAATTTTATGAACACCTTTCTTCTTCTTTGTATTGTTGCCTAAATTTTAGTTAGTGTTGGTATTTAAGTTTCTCCTTGGTAGTGTTTTGTGTAGTTTATTAATTCTCAGAGGAAGTTCAGTTATACTTATGATACTTTCTTTGTATTCAACATGAACGTGCAATAAATAACCAAGAGAAGAATTGTGGAAGGTTGTTATATGTTCACGATACCAGACGTTTCTCTAACTTATTTTCTTCAGATTTGAGCTCGTTTATGCAAATAGTAACCAAGAGATTTGAGGCTGAAGGTAATTCTTCCAAAGAAATGTTAATTTCATGTAATAGATTATGTTCAATAATTAATCAATGTCTTAAGTTTTAGTACTTTACGTGAACCATTTACATTCTCAGAATATCAGTTACTGAGTGTTAGTCATATTTTTGAATGGAAGTACATTCTGGTTTTCGTTTATGACAAAAAAAAATCGGCCCACGATTTAATAAACTTAAGGTACGTCAGGCACGTAGCCAAGGGGGGTACGGGGGGTCCGAACCCCCTATCTAGACCAGAAATGAAAAAATAGGGAAGGATGAAAAAAAATAAAATGAGGAAAAGAAGGATCAGCGTTAAAAATAAACTACACGAAGCTTTTGGTTACTCTTTCTTACGAGGAAATTTCTATTACTTGCAATACATGGTTGAGAGGTGAGCAAGATATCCTGGAAGAGTCAGGGAATTTGAAATTTCTAGAAAAGTTGCGGAATTGTCAGAATTTCTCCTACTAGACAGGGAGATTTCAAGCTTCCGAAAGCATAGTGCCGCTGTAAACAGCGTGGATATTTTTATCATAATTTTTCGTCGTCGCATCCTTGCAATATCAAACATGTTATTTCAATAACAATTTTCTACTGCTCCTTTAACCTGTTATTTGAAACAGACAGTAGTTGACGAAATAATAAAAACAAAAAATATATGTAGAAAGAAAGTTCTGTTAACATTAGATTCAACAGAAAAAGGAACGCAGATATTGCAAAATATTTTACAAGACATTATTGAGTATGTACTTTTTATAATAGTTGAGGTCATAATGAAAGAAAATTTGTTATATTTGAATAAACAGAGGAAGGATGTAAATATTGTATAATCTTTTTCAATACTTTTTTTTATTTTACTCAAGATTTCTTCATAGTTTATTAAAATACTTACCAACATAACCTCACAAACAAAAATATATGTTGATAGTAAAGTAGTTTAGATTGATCGAGCTACTGGGCCTTCAGAATTTCATGTCACGCCGTTTCCCCCCGTTACGAAATCCTGGTTAAACGAACCAATATATGTTCCAGTAAAATTGTTTAGAATGATCGAGCCCCTGGTGTGATGACCACAGTATTTCATGTCACGGACGCCCCCCTTCACGAAATCCTGGCTACGTGCCTAGGTACGTGAACGAGGTAAAACGAAAATATTCAAAATGTATTATTGTTAGTTTCGAAGATGTTAATAATTTTGAGTTTTGCGTCCCTATCCAGCACTAAGACTATATAATACGTAAGAACACAGCTTAAGGTGTAATTCTATGCTAGAAATACTGCAAATTTTAATAATATTTCACTCAACTGCGTCATATTAGCTTTGCCACTAGACCATCTTGGGAAGATCCCTCCTTGTGTATCCTGTACAAATTTCGTTTGCTCTAAGTTAGTTAGCAATGTTAAAGGAACCTCCTTAAAAGTGTGTAATATTAAGTTCACGTGCTAGGATAAAATAATTTTGTCAATGATTAATAATATATTCAGCATAAGTTCGCATTTTTTCTACAAGTTACCTTTTCATATCTACAAAACGTTTTAATAACAAAGTAAACTTTGTTTGTAAGTACACAGAAATGATTGAATAACATTCTGCCTATATTTTACATATACTTTGAAATATTTATCTTCAAATTGTTCCTAACCTTTTCAAAATTTGTTTGAAATGTTTGAAAGTTAAGAGTATAATATATACAAATATTTACATATATTTACACACACACCCATATATATATATATATATATATATATATATATATATATATATATATATATATATATATATATATATATATATATATATATATGTTGTACAAGCCTAATAAACCACTGAGTACATATATATTAATCTTGAAAATATATATTATGCTGCTTGACAATTGCTAGAGATGAAACACATTTTCAGTCATAAGTTTTCAGTACGTGAATTCGTGGCTATGTAGTAGCATAAACATATCAGTAGAGGACATTAGTGAGTCATTGCATCCAAGAGGAGAGGCAACCAGTTATGCGAGGTTTCTGCTTACGAACAAGCGCCAGACTGAGTCATACGGTTGCAAGCAAAAGACTCGGCCAAGTACAATAGCCGCTGTTGTGACTACAATACTGTAGTGGAAGCTAATTGGTCTGTTGGAAAATGGCACAAAGGGTTCATCAGTCATTATGATAGTGGAAGAGTTGTTGGTTGTCACGAGGCAGCTCAAAGTGCTACAGATGTTGCACGTGTTATGGGAGTAACGCAATGTGTTATATTCTAACTGAAGAAATTTGTTGTGACCAAAGAATGCTATACGCATGCATGGTGAAGATCGGGGGAGGAGTACAAAAGCTCGACAGCATCACTACATTGGCTAACTGCAGGAAGAGACGTGCTATTCCTGCGCAAATTGCTAGTGAGTTTGCCGGGGCATCAGATGTTCGTGTGTCCCCCGAACAATTTCACGACGACTCAATAGTGTCGGGTGTTTGAGCAGTAGCCCGTTAAGTGTATTCCATTATCCCCCACTCACAGCCGTGTCAGATAGCAGTGGTGTATGTAACATTTTGGTTTGAGCGAAAGGAACTGGGCAAGTGTTATGTTTTCTGATGAGTCACCTGATTAGAGTCTCGGGTAAAATGGTCTCAGATGAGTGATTCTGGCCATCAATTGGTGTGGCAAGGGCGAGAAACACTTTACCATTCACAGAAAACATGCGGGAATAGGACAGATATGGTGGCATTGATGTTATGGTATAAATGAGGATCATCAAAAATGGACGAACACCACTGTATATTTTTGCGGGCGGATTCGTAACCGGGGAACGGTATTGTTATGAGATCCTGATAGGATATGTTTGTCTTTCTCGTGGTGCAGTGGGCGCAGAGTTCATGGATTACAACGCATGTCCACACAGAACTGTCCAGTTGAAGAGGCCTTGGAGCCTAAGAATATCAACGCATGGATTATCCCCTATATTCTCCTGCCCTTAATTCTACTAAGCATGCCTGAAATGCCCTTGGACGACGAGTTGCACAGAGAATCCACAACCTTTGACCGTTCGCGACCTGAAAACTGCCCTAAAGGAAGAATGGATCTGCATACCCATTGAACTGTCTCGCGGACAGCATGACAAATAGCTATGCAGTATGCATTGGTGTCCGATGTAGTCATATGCTTTACTGATGAGCTTCGAACTCCTCTTTATTCATGATATCTGACATTTCATGCTCCATTTTACTCCATAGCGCGTTCTATGTGTTTCTTTGCTTTTCCAAGTCCTGTTCCTTTTCCTAATGACAAATTTCCGCCATATTTTGGAGAGAAATCTTAAATAATATCTGCACTCATATGTTAGTCATTTACTAGACCCTGACTGTGTTACAAAACATTGTGGTTGACAATGTGTTTCATCCCTAGCATATTGTCAACCAGTGTATGTTAACACACATAACAAACTTGTAAGTTCTCTCTTATGAGTTAATATACATTATTAATACTTCTGTAATGATGTAACGTACTGTGTAATAGTCCATTACGTTCCAGATAACATTTTCTGCATAACTCAACAGCTTATATGATAACGTATTTAGTGTGGGTAAAAGTAAAAGAAACTACACTGAAATTCTACAGGGTGGCCCAAAAGTAGATGTACAGTTCCTTACTGATCGGTCATGACATTTTATATCATTTACTTATTATTATCCATACAGGTATTGACTTAGTTTCTTCATTATCTGTTCTCAATTTATTTTCACTTATACTTTAAGCCCAGAACGAACCGAAGTAAATAAATTCATTATCTTAATCAATTAAAACGTCAGATACTTAATAGATAATACTTAATAGATACAGGTCTGTATACCTAATTTGGGCCACTCTGTATATCATTCTTAACTGACTACTGTGCTACATGCGTTGAAAATATGTAAGAAATGGTCGAAATATAAAGAAATAAGCTATCTCTATCACACTCATGAAACTGGCACCAAGGAACAAACCACAAACGCCTCCTAGCGACACTGAAAAATAAAAATAACAAATTATTATTACTATTATTTATTATTATTATTATTATTATTATTATTATTATTATTAATAATATGTGCACAATAAATAACATCGCACAGTTACCCCAATTCTCTTGTGGCAAACACAACCTTAAATTAATTCATATAAACTAGATATTTCATTATTTCCTATAAGCTATACACCCTATCAAAAGCCATGGTGATTGGAACGAAGGGGTCTGTGTCAAATATAAAAGTAGGAGGGGAGAAAATAGAACAAGTGAATAGTTTTCGATACCTGGGTAGTATACTTAGTAATGACATGAAATGCGAACGTGAAATAAAAGTAAGGATAGGAATGGCGAAAGAAGCCTTTAGGAGGAAGAAAAGTCTGTTTTGTGGGACCTTGAATAAAGAGTTGAGAAAAAGACTCATAAAATGCTTCGTGTGGAGTGTTGTACTGTATTCAGCGGAAACGTGGACATTATGTAAAGGTGACGAAAATCGACCGGAAGCCGTCAAAATGTGGGTGTGGAGAAGAATAGAAAGAATTAGTTGGGTAGAGCGGGAAACGAATGAGAGAGTGTTAGAAATGGTGGGTGAGAAAAGAACACTTTTAAATATTATTAGGAAGAGGAAGAGAAACTGGTTGGGACATTGCCTAAGAAGAGATTGTATCATGAGGGATGTTCTAGAGGGTATGGTGGCGGGAAAGATAAATGGATGATATTAAAACAGAAAGATCATACGTGAAGACGAATAGGTTAGAGGTGGACCGTGGAGCATGGAAGCTTCTCAGCTGCGGCAAGTGACCTGCCAATAAAGGCAGAATACCTATGATGATGATACACCCTATCCTTGAAATATAAACTGGAACGGACTTCCGTGCCAAATCTATCGTGAATTGCGAAGAACTCGTACTAAACGCATTATTATCTACGGTATTTACACAAATCAAATAAAATGCAGCATCCGAGAATTAAAATCCAAATACAATGTAAAATCACGTATGACATTTTAAGTATTGTTGACTGTATTCGTAAATGGATATGTAACTCTTTTGCTATGCATCAATATTATGTAAGCTAATCTTATGTTTGTTAAATTACGGTTCAGAATTGAAATTATTCTTTTGAATGCGTGTGTTACTACTTTAAAATTCATTTCGCAATATAGCTTCAGTAAAATATGAATTCAAGACTGTATATTTCAGCTAGTAGATTAACATAATATACGTTATTATGGGGTAAAAAATATATGGTGTTTAAAGTTCATTGTTTTTCAACGCCTAATGTCCAGTACTCTGTCCTAATTATTTCAAGTAAATTTCTCGTTTCTTTAAATATCAAAGAACACGACACAATTCTCAGTTCAACTCAATATTTCAAAAAATACCTCAAAAGATAAAGTATACGTAGAACATATTTTAAAGGTTCATTATATGTATTATTGGAAGCTTAACACCGAACAATTAACCCAAAATAAAAGGCCATATAGCTTTAAAGTTTACCCTAATGACTGACAGTTATGCAACATGTAGCGTTTCACAAATATTTATCAATATAACTTATAATTACTCCCACGATTGCTGTGCTATGGGAAGTCAATGTTAAGTCACGTTAAATTGACTAAATAGTAATAGTCAGTAGTAAATTTTGTTGGAGTATTACAAGTATAACGCTATGATTCATTGAGAAAAATATTACACAATGGAATAATTACTAAAAAATGTAAAATCTCAGCACAAAATGAACAATATACCTAGAAGATTAGAAAAGTTGCATACTTCTGTTTTATTGTTTACAACCGTCATGAATACACTTTAAGGTATACACTTACCTACAATGTCCAACATGCTTCTCATCACTCTAAGTTGTATTCTATGCGAACTTAGTTGAAATGTTATTTCGTATTCGTAGAATTCAACTTCTGAATCAGTACTGCAAACAAGATGATATTATACCGAAATTAGTATTTGTGTGTGTGAACAATAAGGCCGTTCTTATAGGCATATTATTCTATTTTCAGTGTAAAACATTATTTTGAAGAATTATAGTAAGTACCGTAAGCCCGAAAGATAGATGTGAAGATGTAGAGCGCCACTGGGTATAGTTTATTGGCTGCTAAGCATTGGAAGTAAACTCACAAACAGTCCACACATCAGGAAAGTTTTAGATGATAAAGGCTTACTTTTCTTTCAAACAACTCCTTTCGCCTAATACCAATAAGGTAAGACCCTGTTACATGTATTTCGGAATGTGAAAACCTTAGACCAGGAATGAAACTTTCTTTCCTTTCCTGGCTTCTTCGATTAGCTGAGAATTTGCTAACCGAACATGTAACCGGTCAGTGGTCGATCGTCCAGTGAACAGAGACGATTTTCGTCAACTCAGATTGGCGTCATTCGTCAACGCATCATACAAGTGATTTCTGTGGAACATATTGAACATTTACTTAACTTTCCACAATGTATATAGCGTCTGCTTCAATCACGTAGAGACTTACATTATACTGATTCATGAAGGTTAAAAATGTTCAGTTCTGAGGTTGTAGTCACATCTGTATAGTAATTTAACATACCTATGGTACACATTTGATTCCATTCATGGCTTTGTCGGTGTTGCAATTCTCATTAACACAATTGTGTATAAGCCGCTTAAATAACATTTACAGTATACACTACAATTATCTCTCAATAGTTTTGTAAAGATTTTGTCCAAAACCACATATAGATTTTCTGAATAGTTTCATGTTTAATTGTTTACGATTTGTATGGAGTAGTTTCTTATTAAATCTCAAGTTTACACAGACTTATCAGATTTCTCTCTATCGTTCACATAAACTGAGGTTATGATAATAAAGAAGATAAATCAAAAGAAATGAAGCAATAGTTAGTCAAATATGGCTATTTTATTTAATTTACACAGAATAAGACGTATATCTATTAGTGACGTATATTGATAAAGTAAGCATAAACATTATCACGATATTTTTAGTTTATAATTTTAGTTAATACAAACTTACTCAATCTTAATATTCTTCAATGACCTGTATTACTATAAAATTACCTTTGGTTAATTGTATTTCTCAAACTATTTTCATCTAAATATTGTATCGGTGGATAGAATAAATTTCAGAATCATATTAAACAAGTGTCAAAACAACTGTTGTTTGTTCTAATAGTTTTCTTGAAATTCTTTTATTATAGGATAAAACTTGCCAATGCACAAACATGGCTCGATAAATGTGTTCTTAGCGTATCGCAATATAAATTCCAATTATTTACTTATTAACAACTTCAGCATATTTTATGTGTTGGAAGTAGTTTCATTTTATATTAATAGCTAATGTATACTTTTGGGCACTCGTGTGGCTACATTTACACTACTTTCGCAGAAAAATGCGCATGTGATTCCAATAGACTTGGAAAGATTGGCCACACTGTCAGGGTTTTCTAGTTTTTTTAGGTAAGTATTAACACAACAGATAACACAGAACACATTACTTTCGTGATATTAATTGCAGTGGTTACTAAGACGTAAGGGTGGTGACTTTGATGCCACGAAAGTACTAGCGTAAAGTCACTACTAACGACTACTCGGATACTTAACTTCAACTATAAGTATCTTCCTTAGTTATCAAAACACAAAATAATCTGATCACAACGTTTCTCTAATCACCTCACTGACTGAAGATCTAATAAATGTTTCTACCTCATCTACTACTTATTAGCCTTACTTAACTCCGTTGTCTTAACAAAGGTTAATCTTTACTCTTTTGCATGGAAAGTTTCCAATTGGGAGCAAATGGTTCCCCGGTGTAAAATAGTTACAATGGTGTCGCGCAGGAAAATTGTTTCAAAAGCTATGAATAAACTGAAAGCAACCGCAAATATACTATGATGAGAAAATAATACTGATACCATAACTGAAAGATCACGAAAATATTTATATTCATTTATATTCATGGAATTATTAATTTTTGGAATGTCTTCCTTATACGGGAATTTTACGAGATGCCAAGGAGGCACCGAAGAACCAATTAGCACATTAGGTAACCCTTATTATACTAACTATCAAACCCAAGAAACTAAACTTGAAACCCAAAAAGCAATTCGAGAGGGTCGACGTTAGGTTTCTGACAAATGACGATAATGTGAACGATTTTGATTTTGAAGTGACCTTTTTGAATATAAATTATAAATTTATCGATCAGTGTTTAATCGACCACCGAAGTGGAGTTAATTTTCAGCAAACTACTTCCGACAAAATCGTCTCCGAACTTTACCACCTTTGAGAGATCTGGCAACCTGAGAAATACAAGTGACCACTACGGCCACAATGTTGGAGCCTGCCATCTTAAATATCTATTTCATTTTGAAAATACTAAGGTCGGAATGCGACGGATGTTTTACATACAATGTTTTCGCAGAAGTGCAATGCGACTGACCGTTTTGCCTTATCACTAATTGTTCACGATGTTTCTTATATTCATCCTCCATTACATATGCTTTAAATAACAATCATTTGCAACAGTAATATATGCCACACGCTTCTTCCATTTCCAATGCGCAGTGGCTAACAATGTTTCCGTATTCACAGCAGCAAATGCCGTGGACTTTGGATCTTGACAGTGTACATCATACATTTAAGCTATGTAATCCCACAGTTAGAAGTCCAGTGCCAAGAGATCCGGAGAAGGATCTGGCCAGTTCACTTGTTCCACACGCCCGATCCATCTCTAGGAAACTACTATTGAGGTAGTTTTCCATAGCGCGTTTCCATAGGGGAGTGCATCCATGTTGCTTGAAGAACTTTGTACATATGGTGATTAAAAAAATGGAAACACCTGTAGTTGGCAACACGTCAGATGTATGCGTTGGCAGTGTGTAGTGGCGCCCGCAGCGCCGGACCGATGGTGGTGGTGTGTTAGGTCGGTCTTCATACTACGTCAGGCGTAGTGGAACAGCAGTGTCCAGTGGCTGCAGCAGACGGAGGTAGTGTAAAATGGGAGACCTCTCAGACCTCTCAGAGGGCAAATTGTTGGTGCGCGGTTATGTGGAGTGAGTGTGACGGCAGTGGCTACTGTGTTAGGTGTGTCGCGTGAAACAGTGTCGAAGGTGATGACGGCCTACACAACACACGGGAAAACCACATCGGGGAAGCGGAACAGTGGTCGGAAGAAAATCATGAGTGACAGGTCACGCCGGGTATTAAAGCGCATTGTCACGCAGAACCGTCGTGCCCCTGCGGAGCAAGTGATGGAGGAACTCAATCAGCACCTCCCCCATCCTGTTTCGACAATCACAGTCCGCCGCGAATTACATGACATGAACTCACGGGGTCGTGTTGCACGGGCCAAACCGCTCGTCAGGGACCATAACGCTTTCGCACGCCGCAAATGGTGCCGCGACCATGCAACTTGGACCGTTGAGGACTGAAAACGTGTGATGTGGTCGGATGAGTCATCCTTCACCCTATTCCCAACCACGGGCCGTGTTTATATGTGGAGAACGCCCAAAGAAGCTTATGATCTGCAGTGTCTCCGCCCAACTGTGAAACATGGCGGCGGCTTGGTGATGCTGTGGGCCGCCATATCATGGTTTTCATTGGGTTCTGTGGTCACACTTAGCGGACGAATCACTGCCAACGATTATGTCGCAATTTTAGGAGACCACTTGCATCCTATGGTCCGGATGTTCTTCCCGGACAATGACGCCATCTTCCAGGATGATAATGCACCCATTCACACAGCTAGCGTTGTTGCAGTGTGGTTTGAGGAACATCGGGATGAAGTTCAACACCTCCCCTGGCCCGCGCAATCCCCAGATCTCAACAAAATTGAACATGTGTGGTCCGTCTTGCAAACACGACTCCGGCGAGGATTTCCACCTCCATCCTCTCTCACAGAACTGGTCGATGTCCTGCACGAGGAATGGTGTAAAATTCCACTTGCTACCATTCACGACCTCTATGCCTCCATCCCACGTCGCATCAAGGCCGTTCTGAAGGCGAAAGGTGGCCCGAAACCATATTAATCTGGTAAGTTGCACTTCGTTCAGGTGTTTCCATTTTTCTGATCATTATCTGTATATGAGACATCATACAGCAACACTATCGTCTCATCCTGCAGGAGTGGATATTGATCGGCGTTCAGTGTTCCATAGATGAAGAGTGGGCTAATGATTCTTGTACAAAAATGTCACACCAGACAATAATATTTTCGCCTCAAACTAGCCTTGATATATAAATCAAATGTGGGTTGCTGGCACTTCAATAGTTTTATTTGTTTATTTCTCTGTTCACGTAAAAATGAGCCATGTTGTTGTACAACATGTTCAAAGGAAGAATTAGTTTGGTTTGTAGTTCCTCTTTCGCCTATTCGGTAAACTACATTTGATGATCTTTGTCCTTTGCCAGATGCTGTAGCATCTAGATTTTATATAGGTACCGCATATTAACGGAAAATATTCTCCGTACAAACGTTCGACTCACTCCATATCCATAATATATCATATACTATACTGAGAGCTTTTACTGTATAATGCGAGAACAGCAGCAGTAGCTATCATATCTGTAGACAATTTCGAACTACCACGGCGAGGATCATTGGATACATATCCCGTTTCTCGGAATCTACTGGTGAGTGTGTTAATATCATTATGGGAAGTGGACTTCCCATCGGGACGAAGCATATTGAACTCCACAGTAACCATACACGAGTTCCGAGTTTTACACATCGGAATTTTCTCAACATGTTTCTTAGTAGTCAGCAGGATTGTTGTCAACGACAACTGCAAAAAGAAGTAATAATTGGTAAATGGTTAATAGGAATTGTTCAGCCACTGCTGCCTTCCAACACAAAATAAAGCATAATTATTGAACGGTTAGAGATTTGACAAAATGGTCAGTGAGATTGCATTCATGTGAAGAAATTCATATACAACATATGTTTCATGCTGATCTTCGTATTTGAAATATTAAAGTTCTATTCAAACTGACGTCTCCAACATGCCGCATATAGTGATCAGTTGAGTTTCTGAGGTTACCAGATAGTCAAAAGATCATCTGTGGGGAATTTGAACGCCCAATACAACATACTTTCCTGTTTAAGGGTTGCTATGTGACTTTATTCTCAACTGTACAACCTGCTTTATGTGTGAATATTGCAAATGTAAAGTTTGGTTACAAGTTTAGCTTTTTGGGTTTTATAGTTAGTATGAGTAGGACTATCTAACGAGCTAATTGACTTCTCGGTACCTCATTGGTATCTCGTGAGGCTGCCGTGTCAGTCCACAACATTACACTTTGAAGTGATTCCCAAGGCTATGCAAATAATGTTCTATATGTCCCAAATACCTGTGAACGAGTATGTGTACTCCTCTGTATATAGTTCCAGTGCAGCTTCGATAACAACGGCATCCACTCCATTTTCCATTTAATCCTTCTATTTTATCTGGAAAAAGAGTACACGATTATAATTCTTTACGAGCAATAACGAATGAATTTGAAACTTTGATCTTGACTAATTAAATAGGTTTTCTACTGCACCACTGAAATTTTCCTGCAACAATTGCGAATAGTTAATTGAAAATTTTGTATAGTTATCTGAAAACGTCTGTTCATAATTTTGAAATCTCACTTTCGCCCAATTTTTATAAATATAAAATATACGGTGATTTAAGAACTACACTTAATATTTCTGAAATTTCAATTAAAGAAAAATTGATTTGTTTGTTATGAATGACAGAAGAAATCTTTAAAATTCAGGAAAGGGAAAGTAAAAGTGTTTTTTAAATCCGAAGTATTACGGTTATAATATTTTATATCAAATACTTTCAAGGGTCAACGGTTTCTACAAGCAAACATTACATAAGATATCAAAGAAGAATAAACCTCTACAATAATAATAATAATAACAATTTTGAAATTTTAAATAAAGAAAATATTTAATCTTTTTCTTTTACTTGTTTAATTGCTATTTCACAATATGAGTATCGGATTGAAACGTTTCTTACTGGACAGGGACCAAGATGTCAATCAGATTAACATGTAACGACCAACTATTTTCTTGAACGTTACAGTGCTTGATCACGATCTTTTAGTTTTCTAACATTTACATTGCACATGTGTTTTCATACTCAGCGGCAACCTGTTCAGATACAGTGTTGCGACTATGGACATTCTTGTTCCTCAGGTGTGTCTTCGTAGAAGGAACGGTATACACTGACTCCCCAAGCCAAAACATTATTACATTATTGAACCAAGTAGTTGGGCTAATGTTAGAGGCATGGAACACAGCAGAACCTCTGACCAGATGGCATGGTCTTCACTCGATCAATCTGTGTAGAATGGGGAAAGCTAGCGGTATATCAGAGTTTAATAGGGCCCAAATTATGATTGACAAGGGACAAGTTCAAATCATAGTGTCTTCTCAAGGAGAAAAAAGAAACTGAAAAAACTAGCACTAACCACAAGACATGGCGCTACCACATCTCATTAAATATGTCGCACGTAGCCTAATAGTGGACAAAGGATGAGTGTGTCTAAACACATAAATTACCCTACACTCTAAGATATAGGCTTCCACAGCCGACAATCCATACGTGTACCAATGTTAACTGCACGCAAATATTTATAGTGACTGGAATGGACACGTGCCCATTCTCATTAGATTGCCAAGCGATGGCACAACTTGCATGGTATGCTAAATCACAATATTGGGCATCATCACATTGATGAACAAGTATTGATATGTCGTCTTCCAGGGAACAGTTGTTCGAGACGTGCACAGCAGGACTGCGATAAGCCAGTGGTGGATCCATTATGATTTGGGAAGACTTCACTTTGTCAATCATGGTGCCAATAGCGTGTGTGGAATGCGTCATGACGGCTTCTATTTACCGGCAAGTCATTACTGGTCAGGTACACCTATTCATGCCGGTTATTTTTCAGCTGTGAATGCTATCATTCAGCAGGATAACGCTCCTTGTCACAAGGCAAACATTGTTCTGCCATAGCTCGTTGAGCATAGCGATAAATTTTTATTGCTACAATGGCCCCAAACCTCACTCGATCTTAACCGATTGAACATTTTTGAGATGTCATTAGACGTCAGATGCAAAATCATCAATCTCCATCACAAAATTTACAGAAATTAAGTGACTTGAATGTGCAAATATGGTGCATACTTCCAGCCACGTATCTAGATCTCTTTGCTTCGATGCCAAGTCGCATTACTGCTGTTGTGAGATCCGAAGTTGGAAATACCAGAAATTAAGTATGTTCTCATAATGTTTGGTTGGTAAAGGGATATTCTGAAGATACCAAGTCACGTAAATACGATCAAATAATAATGTTGAGGGTATTTACCGTATATTCTAAAGGTATCAGGTCACACAAATACAGGTAAGACCGCAATGTGTGGTGAAGAATGCAGACCGATGTCATGTATTGGAGAAGCACAATACCTATGTCTAATTTTGCAAGGTATTTCTACTACACATGTTTTCGTATATATTACCATTTGGTGTTACAGTAATTTTTGCCATTGGCAAAGGAAGTTATAAAATAGAAACCACTGTGTGTCATAGAAAATACGATATACTAGTTTATATCTGAGAACTTAGAAAGAGCTCCTTCAGATATGTGTTTCTTTACTATTTTGTGGTGGTTTGTTTAAACTGATGATACCGCCTATTTTTCTAAGTGACAAGTTTGTTGACTAAATCATGTTACTCGTTACTGTATATGATTTCTCTCTGGTACAAAGAAACATAAAAATTTGGAAAATATTTCGTTTATAGCTCTGCACATTTGTTCAATAAGTTTGAGGATTTTCGTATACGTATATATGGGGCTCCAAGACTTACAATCCCTCGAAAAATCTATGCAACGTAAACATTAAATTTTAATTATTAAAAGGAATGTATTTTCAAATCAAATATTTCGGATTAACATATCACGACTATGCCCTTTAAGTTAAGGGAGACAGATTATTAAAGCAAGTGAATGACGATGGAATGAGCAAGTGGGAGGAAATAGGATTACCTCGAGGAAACCTACGGACAAGAATGTATTTTGTAAGAACTTCTGCCCCTACCTGGTTATACCTCCCCACATAAAATCACGCATAAAGCCTTGAGAAATAATCAATGATTAATCGTTATCATTATTGAATTTTCATATTATTATTTGTTACTTAGTGTCAAATATATTTCTAGTCTGGTCTGTTTAACAACCTTAATATTGTGTCATAAAATACGACATTCTATTTTGAATGAATGCAGCGAAAACTAGAGCAATGTTGTAACCATTTTAAAGGGCTTTACATATGATTGCATTTTTTAACAGAAACTGTAAAACGTATTTTCAGAAATACAGTATACCGGAACTTATTTATATTTACATATATGGCCTTCAAATTAATGTTAAATGACAACCAAACTAACTTTATGAATAAAATTAAAAAATCTCATTTTAGTTCATACTACAAAAAAACTATTTAATACGGAATACTGCATATTGGAAATAGATTCCAATTTAATATTACTATCGTATTTTCAGTTACTCTTAGGAAATTTACGTAAACGTCTTATAATATACGGTACTATCGATAACAGTAATGAAAAGATACAGAATCTTGCTCGCTATGTGTACTGGAAACAGTTCAAAATTTATTGAAAATTTAAGCCAGAAAAGTAAATGTGTGTCTTACTCAAACGTTTTACAGTATTATGTTATTGAATTAAATGGGAAATTAAATGTGTATTACCTTGAAACTTGTTTAGGCAATCAAGGCCCCTTTCGTCGCACAGTGGTTGTCGTGCTGAAAAATACACATAACTTTAATTTTTAGGATCATTATTAATATATTAATTTATAATACATTTTTCTTGAGAGTTTTAGAACGCATACAATACTAATTTACTCTAAGTTGCTAAACTGATTTACAGGTATAACTATTTGAAACGTATCCAATAAACATAATTATATTTATCGATATGAGGCTTCAAATTAAAACAATAAACAACATATCTAAGATAACCTTTGTAATAATTTAATTAAATATAATTTGATGTTTCCTTGTTTTTGTTAACATCTTAATAATGTATGAACAATAATAATACATTGCTTATATATAATTTTATTTTTAACTACAATTGAAAGCATTTTAAAATAAGTAAAATATTAATTTAATTGATTTTACATTTTTCTTAGTATAAGTGTCTTTAGAAAGCATAACAAAAACTCTGTTTGTATATTCCTAAGGGATATTAAACAATACAGGGTAATTTCAAGGGCTCATTCATACTACAGTAGGTTAGGTATTATTAAAGAGATTTTGTTCATACAAGTAACCATGCACACAGCTCTCGCCTATATGGTTAAATTTACAAGTTATTTCTTCTACTTTTATACTCACATAACTTCATTAAATAGTAAATATAATCAAACTTTTATTCATAAATCTAGTTTTATGTGGAAAGTGTGACACTTATCTATCTAAGTAAAATCAAGTAACTTCTTGTGTTGTACCGTTACGCCAAAATGGTTAAACCAATGTTGATTTTTTTTTTTACCAAAGACAGACTTCAACTTGCTGAAAGTTGATATAATCTGACGCAGATAAGAACTGAAATAAGTATGATCAAAATTTCCATATTTATTAAATTGATGTAGATGAAATGGCTCCTCAGGTGCGACCACTCAAAATGCCGAAATACATTGTTAATCAAAGTGGTCGCCCGAAATCAATCACATATTTTTTGGTTTTGAACAGTCAAAGCTTCGAGTCAATGCCGAAAGGAGTGTGCAGTCTACGATACGAAGAAGTCTTGCACGTTATACTGCACGGTCATCATGGAAAGTCTACCATCTCAAGAAGTAATCGAGTTGTCAAAAGAGTTTGTGGTCACTGGGAAAAGTAGCGGCAAAATAAGGTGGGAGTAATGGATTCATACTGCATTTCATCCAAAGCCCGCATTGTCCTTTGTGAGATATGTATCACATATCTTACAAGTCATCAAGCATATGGACCATTGTCTGTTGACCATATATGGGTACCTGAGGACAAGTTTATAGTGAATTTTCAATGAAGCTAAGCACTGTAATTGTGTGCATTGATAGTTTCACCTTGCCTGAAGAAGTGGTTTCACCTCGCCTGATGGATGACTTTCACCCCAGACCATCAAACAGCTTCTGTGGGTGTAGGATTTGTTTAGGAAACTGTCCAGGACAGTCATAACATCCAACCATTCTCCTGACCGCTTACAATCGTCATAACAGACCCCTTTCTAATCTGATATGACGATCCGGTGAAGCGTTTTCGTTACTTTTTACGCTCAGAGAGTTGAACGTTTCCAGATGGCAATTCTTGTTGGCCAGTGTTAATTTATGTGGCACCTATGAAGTTCACCTTCTTGACTTTTACGATTGCACGAAATAGCCTAACAATAGCAGTACAATATATGCCTAACTCGTCTGCAGTTGCATGGAGTCACCGAACGACATTGGTATAGTGTATACCTATCTGTCTGCACTGTCATGGAGATACTTAGACACCGAACGACAGTGATATGGCGTATGCCTAACTCGTCTGCAATGGCATGAAGACACCAAATGAGAGTGGTGTGTTGTGTGGCAAACTCGTCTGCAATGGTTCGAACACTTTCCAAGGGTATACTGTAACGTTTTCTGAGAGACTCATCCGAGTATGATGGTGGTCGGTGTTCATGGGGCCAATGTTGTGTCACCGGACTAAAATCTGACAGACCAACAATAAATGGTGCGTTAATTCAAGCATTGACTTAAATGCATTGTTAACTAATTGTTGTGCAGAATGCATAAGTTTGAATTGTTAAGGAAAAATAACTTGTAATTGCATATTTTCCATGTTGTATTTTCGTACGACCTTGTTCAAGAACATACTGCCGCCTGACTGTTTTTGTTACCCCTGTATGTTTGCTGAATATGCACTATTTGTGACGTTAGATGGATGACTTTGGTCCATCATTGTGTTGTGTTCTTGAAGTACGATTCTCATCACATATCAAAGCAAATCTCCCATTCACATCAATACATAATAGTTACCATAATAATTGGTAGCAGCTTCATTTACAATATCGACATTATTATAGCAATGTAAGAATTACTTCGGTAATTGAGAATTTTACATCTTGTTTTGTTATATTTTACACGTTCTTATTGGTTTACTTTTGCTTTTTTATGTTTGATTCCATTTATTTCACATGTTCACTTCAAGATAGGTTACGGCCTTTAGTCTCCACATGAAAGTGCTGAAAATGATATATACATATGTAGCTGACTAAGATAGTCGGTAAGTTGTTGAATCGAAAAAAATCATGGAACTTATTTTTTTTACTTTCTACTAACGTAACAAGTGAGTTGCTTAACACATACACCTTTATATAATATAATACTACCTACACTTGTAATAATAAATCTTGATTCTAATTTGTAGTATACAGTGCGGACCATTTATCCGGATATGTCTCCGTAAATTTTAAACTAATCGACAGAAAATGCTGAAGTTATGTGCCATAAAGATTTCTGAAAGGGGATATTGTCTGACAGACCACACCATACCAGAAGATTAACAGAGATGCCAACTTCACGTTACAGTTTTTCAAGCTGTATTACATCACGTTATTGCGTATTGCAAATATACACACTGTAACTTACAATATCAGATTTGCTATCTAGTGTTGCAAACTAATTATGGTATAATATACAGGATGATACGATGTACAGGATACAATATACAATATATAAGGATTTTGGTGGCTTTATCGCATAAAACCGCAAGTGGGACGGACAAAGAAACGCACATTCAAAGTACCTTATTGCCTAATAGTATGATAACAATATGGTAATCGATTTCGAATGAATTGGGACAAAAGTCCAATGGATTGACTTTAAAGCTTCTATTTCGAAAGACTGCTTAAACTAGTACATCATACAACTGCATAGTTGGCTTCTAATAAACATGAAAATCATAACACTATTTACGCCAACTTGATATTTAAAACCATTCTGGAGATGGCAAATACTTGTGAAGTTTATAACAATGCTTTTATTTATATAATTACGAAAACTTGTTGTATTAGACCTACCAAAAAGTATTGATATAGTGTTATAGAATGAAAGTAAATCAGGAGGTGTTTTATTACAACTACGTCATTTTAAGCGTACATAATTTTAACATTTTTCATATTTCCGGAATAGTTTGGGATATCAAATTGATGTAAGCGGATTTGGATTTTTATTTCTATTGAAAACCATCTACGTAATTGGATGTGGCACTTACCTAAACCTTTACGAACTACAACCCTTTGACAAAAATCAAATTGTCAATTCCTTGTAACTTTATTTCTCCCTGTTCGATATACGTCATGTGATGACTCTAGTATTTGATACTAAGGTGCTTTAGATGCCTATAACCACGTCCCCATTACTTGCGTTAATACTGTTGTAGAATCGTATAAAAATTGGTTGTTTTTCGATGTTTGTAATACTGTAGCGCTCTTAGTTTGCAACACTGTACAATAAGTGTAGAATTGCAATTTTTCGTTTTACATGTAGATTTGAAATATGTAATACCTTGACGTAGTGCCATTTGAATAATACAACTTTATGTTCGGTTGCTAAGACTGTTTGCTGATATTGGAGAATAAATAAAAATGCTCCCTTATCGTTATTTGCATAGTACGAAATGTCAGCTTTTCGATTTATTAATTTACGAGTTACAATTTATATCATGATAAATAGTCCACCCTGTATATAGACTGAATATGAGTATCTGATTTTAAGAGCACTTTTATATAAAAAAAACAGATCAATTTAGAATAAGGATAAAACAAGTTGAAATACAGAATCCATAAAATTTATGAAGTTTTTGTAATGGTGTGCTAAGTATTTGGAAGGTTTTTGTTGTGGTGTGCTAAGTTTTTAGAAGATTTTTGTGATTATACGCTAAGTCTTTAGAATTTTTTGTAGTGGTGTGATAAGTCTTTAGAAGGTTTTTGTAATGGTGTGATAAGTCTTTAGAAGCTTTTTGTAGTGCTGTGCAAAGTCTTTAGAAGATTGTTGTAATTGTGTGCTGTCTTTAGAAGCTTTTGGTAGTGCTGTGCTAAGTCTTTAGAAGACTGTTGTAATTGTGTGCTGTCTTTAGAAGGTTTTTGTAGTGGTGTGCTAAGTCTTTATAAGATTTTTGTAGTGGTGTGCTAAGTCTTTAGAAGGTTTATGTAGTAGTGTGGTAAGTTTTTAGAAGGTTTTATAATGCTGTGGTAAGTCTTTAAGTTTTTGTAGTAATTTGCTAAGTCTTTAGAAGATTTTTGTAAGTTGGAGTGCATTTTGACAAATACTATTACTTGTTTTCGATTGTGAAAGAAATAGAATCGAGACTTGAACGTATTTCTTTAGATGCTTTCGATTAACTAAATATTTTGGATGACCTTTCCGCGTTTGTATACACGACTCCAAAAGTGCATTACCACATGCAATTCTCCTTTTCCTGCAATAGCAGGCAACCCAAAAAGCTCAGCGGTTGGGTTGGTTGAAAATTCGAAAGGCGTTGGACTAAACCTCAATTTTGTCTCAAATATATCAGTGTGGCAAACTGAAAATAAGAGAATAAAACAAATTGTTAAGAATGACAATTTTATTATTGTGACGGAGTTGGATGACATCCAAAGTTAAAAAATGACTTACTTAAGATATTCAAACAAGATTAATGGTAAGAAACAGATATAAGAAGAAAGCATTTCTCCCTTTCCCCCATCCCACCCAAAAGAGAAACTCATAAAAAGAAAAAGTTATATAATATAAAGGTTTCATATAAAAGAGTAACAACACAAAAACAAATAGATAAACGAAACGAAAAAGAGACAAACACAGAATAGGGGACACCAGTGGCGTAGCAGAATTGCGGCCCTCTCACGATAGATAAAGAAATGGGACCCTAGTTTTAAACCCCATTTTTAAAATAATAATAATAATAATAATAATAATAATAATTATTATTATTATTATTATTATTATTATTTTTAAAAAGTTGTTTCCTTTTCAAAATCTCTGACTTTGCCAAAGAGCATGAATGCATATAGCGATCATGTGTGCACGTTTTGTCAATGAGCGGTCCCAAAGACCAAAAGGGGTGGAAATCTCCGAGAGAGAAATAAAAAACGTTCTTATGTGAAAGTCTAGTTCAAAGTTCGAAGCACTTGTTTTTGCACGTGATTTTTAGTTTTTTTTTTCAGGGAACAGAAAAGTTCTGGCGCCTAAGAAATTATACCATATAATATTGCAAATTTGCAAGTGAATGTATTTACATAGCAATTTGTGGTAATAAAGATATTATGATTAGTAAACATTATTGTAAAAAGTAAGTTTAATTTCTTCATCCATCGCAAGTCTTAGGGTCCGTTTAAACCTCGTCGCCCCCCGAATATCGATATCGAAAATTTAGAATGATATATTCATGTCCATATATGCTTGAAATATACTGGAATCAACAATCAAATTCTAAATAAGTTCTTTATTTCCGTATTCAATGTTGAGGGGGAAGGGTGTGAACCCGAAAAGAAATTTTAAGAAAACACATGTTCAGATAAAAGTAGGTTTTCCGCCTCCCCTTGAATATAAAAATTAGCAGAAAACTATTACTGTAATTTACCTTTTACTTCTGTTTCTGATTGTTATCAGAAATCAGCGACAGTACACATACTTTACATAGTATACCAATTCACTCTATAAGTTTTCGCAACCAAGCAAGCCGGAAGATGAATTTCCTGTGATATTAAAGTGGAATGTTCTACGAAATAGTCATAATTCATTGGTCATATTTCTATCAGTACTTTGGTACGGACTAAGAGCTACAAGACTAACAGAATAGAAATTAGAGATTTCATTCCTTTTTTCTCTCAGACTAAAAGACTTCTGCATTTTCCTGAGATTTTCATTTTCTTAATATAAGCCCCTATCCTGGGCTAATTCTGGCTACCGCGGTTTTGAGGTAATCGGTAAAAGAAAGAGCAAAGTTTGTCGACTCTCAACTCTCGACAGTTTGTGAGAAGATATTTCACAGTTCATGTTGTTATTTCTTCGTTAGAAAAACACTTCTAGGTGACTCTATTCATGGTGAATTACTGAACTTATAAACATTTATAATTATTGAAAAATGAATAATTATTTTTAAGCATAAAAGGTCGTTACAGTTCAGTAGAATGCAGTAGTAGAATGCAGAAGTGAAAAAAAATATTGTTTAGGATGGACTATAGGACGGATCTAGGATGGACTTCTGGTGGCTCGGTGGTTGGTAATACTCCTACTTAGAGCTACTTTTAAGAGCTCCAAACTCTTGAATTGGTTTTATTTATATATAAAATAAGAAATATTCCCTTTCTGGGAGGCAATCACCATGATCGCCCCCTGAATCCGCCCACGCTCTTGTGTAGCAGACTTTGAAGATATATAGCTCGTGTATGCTAATGACGATGCTGATTAGGGATTGCCACATTTGGATAATTTTCTGTACTGATTTCGGATAGAAACTTATCCGGATTTGCAATATACGGTTGACGGATAACGAAACGGACGACGGATAACGAATAATATCAGGATAACGGATAATATCCGAATAACGAATGACGGATAATATCAAGATAACGGATACAATCCGCATGATGGATAACGGATGACGGATAAGATCCGGTTAACGGATGATATCCGGATGAGCGATAATATCCGGATGTCGGACAACATCCGGATAATTTATAAAATTAAGATAACGGATAATATCAGGATAATAGAACATTCGAATAAATGACTACATCTGGATGACGAATAAAGGATAATATATGGATAACGTATGTGATTTGAAAAAGACAATATACGGAGGGATTTATCAGTCCTTTCTCCTCTTGCAGTTATTAAAAGACGATCATCGAGTAGTGGTCTTTACCATTGAAAGATATTGCTTCTTAAAATGTCTCCTAGTAACTTCCAATTTTCTTGTTCATGTAGGGCGCGGTGGCTCAATGGTAGACCGCTTACGTTGGCGCGTGGGGTCCTTATTGTTTCTATCCCTGGCAAAGTAAGTTTGTGGTGGGCAAGATCGTATCCGTAGCTTCTCTCAGGGTACTCCCGCTTCTTGCCACTTTTCACTCCATCAATTCTTCTATTATCATTGACTTGCTTTAATCATTGGACGGGGTGGTTCAGTGGGAGAGCACTTCCTCTCGTGGATGGGGTCATTATTGTTTCATTCTCCAGCCAAGTAAGTTGTGTGGTGGAGAGTATCGTATCCGTGGGTATTCTCAGGGTACTACCGCCTGTTCCCACTTTTCATTCCACCAATTCGTCTTTTATGATTGACTTGCTTTAATCATTAGGCGCAGCAGCTCAGTGGTAGAGCGCTTCCTCATTTGCTTGGGGTCCTTATTGTTTCGATCCCCACCCAAGAAAATTTATAGTGGACAAGATGATATCCGTGTTTTTTCTCAGGGTACTCCCGCTTGTTCCCACTTTTCAATCCACACATTCCTCTATTATTATTGACTGGGTTTAATCATTGCGCGCGGCGGCTCAGTGGTACAGCGCTTCCTCTGGTGGACCAATTAAGTTTGAGGTGGATGAGATCTTATCTGTGGGTTTTGTCAGAGTACACCCGCTTCCTTCCACATTTCATTCCACCAATTCGGCTATTATCACGGACTTCTTCAATCATCGGGCACAGTGGCTCAGTGGTATAGCGCTTCCTCTGGTGGACCAATTAAGTTTGAGGTGGAAGAGATCGTATCTGTGGGTTTTCTCAGAGTACTCCCGATTCTTCCCTCTTTTCACTCCACCAATTCCTCTTTTATCATTGACTTCGTTCAATCATTGGGCACGGTGACTCAGTGGTACAACGCTTCCTCTAGTGTGTGGGGTCCTTACTGTTTCGATCCCCTGCGTGATAAATTTGTGGTGGACAAGATAGTATCCGTGGGTTTTGTCAGCGTTCTCCCGCTTCCTCCCACATTTCATTCCACGAATTCCTCCATTATCATTCACTTGCTTCACTCATTGGGCCACGGTGGCTCAGTAGTAGAACGCTTCCTCTGGTGCGTGGGGTCCTTCCTGTTTCGATCCCCTGCTTGATAAATTTGTGGTGGACAAAATAGTATCCGTGGCTTTTGTCAGGATACCCCGCTTCCTCCCACATTTCATTCCATCATTTCTTCTATTATCATTGACTTGCTTCAATCATTGGGCACAGTGGGTCAGTGCTAAAGCGCTTCCTCTGGTGGTCTAAGTAACTTTGTGATGGACAAGATCAAATTCGTGGGTTTTCAGAGGTTATTCTCGCTTCTTTCCACTTTTCATTCCACCAATTCCTCTATTATCATTGACCTACATTAATCATTGGGCACGGTGGCACGATGATAGAGCGCTTCCTCTAGTGGGCCAATTAAGTTTGTAATGGACAAGATCGTATCTATGGATTATTCAGGGTACTCCTGCTTCCTTCCATATTTCATTCCACCAATTCTTCTATTATCATTGACTTGCTTCAATCATTGAGCGCAGTGGCTCAATGGCAGGGCGCTTCGTGTGGTGTGCCAAGTAAGTTTGTGGTGTACAAGATCGTATCCGTGGGTTTATTCAGGGTACTCCCATTCCTTCCCACTTTTCATTCCACCAATTTTTCTTTCATCATTGATATGGTTTAATCATTGGGCGCGGTGGCTCACTGGTAGAGCGCTTCCTCTGGTGGTCCAAGTAAGTTTGTGGATTACAAGATTGTATTCGTGGGTTTCTTCAGGGTACACTCGCTTCCTCCCACATTTCATTCCACCAATTCTTCTATTATCATTGACTTGCTTTAATCATTGGACGCTGTGGCTCAGTGGCTGAGCGCTTCGTGTGGTGTGCCAAGTAAGCTTGTAATGTACAAGATCGTATCCGTGGGTTTTGTGAGGGTACTTCCGATTCTTCCCACTTTTCATTCCACCAATTCCTGTATTATCATTGGCCCACCTTAGTCATATGGAGCGGTAGCGCGCTTCCTCTGATGGGGTAAGTATGTTTTTTGTGGGCAAAATCGTATCCGTGGGTTTTGACAGGGTACTCCCTATTCCTGGCATATTTCATTCCACCAATTCTTCTATTATTGTTGATTCTTTTCAATCATTGGGCGCAGTGGCTCAGTGGTAGAGCGTTTCCTCTGGTGGGCCAGGTAAGTTTGTGGTGGACAAAATCGTATCCGTGGGTTTTCTCAGGGTACTCCAGCTTCTTCCCACTTTACATTCCACCAATTCCTCTATTATTATTTACTTACTTTAATCATTGGGTGTGGTGGCTCAGTGGTAAAGCGATTTCTCTGTGGATCAAGTAAGTTTGAAGTGGACTAGATCGTACCCGTGGGTTTGTCAGGGTACTCCCGCTTCCTCCTACATTTCCTTGCACCAATACCTCTATTATCATTGATTTACTTTAATCATTGGACCCAATGGTTCAGTGGTAGAGCGCTTCCTCTGGGAGGCGAAGTAAGTTTGTGGTGGACAAGATGTATCCGTGGGTTTTCTTAGGGTACTCCCGCTTCCTCCCACATTTCATTCAACCAATCCTTCTATCATCATTGACTTGCTTTAATCATTGGAGAGGCCTTGCTCCTTGAGCATTGCTGTCATGTCAGAAATCAGATTCGGTCGCAAGCATTTGGGTTTTGATGTAAACCTTTGCTGTGGTTCAATCTCAGTATTTTATTATGCGAGATAAAACCATCCATACAGCTATAAATGTTGTTCTATCTTGCGCAACCAGGTATTGATATTAAGCCAATACGGAACCTCATTTCTGTCGCTTTGAAGCGAGGAACCGATTTTGGAAATTACACTGTCCTTAAACTACTAGGATCTTTCCAATGTTATCATCCGCGTCCAACAACTCCATGTTTAATACGTGAATAGAAGGACCCGAGCCCTTAACGTCAGGACTTCATTCCTTGGGCTTCGTTGCCTGGGCCTGATTTCTGACATTACTACTGCACTCAGTGGCAGAAGTTAGCGATGGGGACGAACGAGTTCGAGCGAGTTATTTTTGAAACTCGATTCGACTCGAAACAGACATCGTTTAACTTGACTCGAGAACTCGACTCGAAAAATTTCTTCCAACTCGACTCGAAACTCGATCCAAATTCGAGTCGAGTTTCGAGTCGAGTCGCTCCAAAACGAGCCAAATCGAGCCAAATCTTGTGTGTAGTTTCAAGTTCCCGTTTCATTTATTCTACATAAACAATATAATTATTATCAATGTTGCTACTTCCACTACAACTTTTATTATTATTATTATTATTATTATTATTATTATTATTATTATTATTATTATTATTATTATTATTATTATTATTATTAAATTCTGTAATTAAACTTGAAAGATTGGCGGTTTGCGTCTGAATACTAAAAATTAGTTGACTGCCGATTTCGGTAGTCGTGAAATCTAGGACACAAGGACATTGTTCACGAGGTTCTGGGTTTGAGTACCGGAGGAGCAAGTCTTCGGCCAAAATTTGTTAAAAGTTATAGCGTGCCAGGCAAACATGTTTAAAACTGTTCTGCCTTGGTCTACGGTTGTCAACGACTTGTGTGGCTTGGCTCACAGCTTATTCAATATCAAACCGAACCGAAAAGTAGGGATGCGGACGAGTCGAGACCCAATTTGTAAAATTCGAGTCGAATCGAGACTGCTCGTAAAAGTCTTGACTCAACTCGAATGTCTCAAAACTCTTCACATATTTTTAAAAATAATTTTGAAGAAACTAATCATTCAGAAACAGTTATATATATATATATATATATATATATATATATATATATATATATATATATATATATAACTATATAGTATACAGGTATACAGGTTATATATATATATATATATATATATTATACAGGTGCGGATGCAAGGGGAGCTACAGCCCTCTTGACACTCAAATATACACTGGTTAAAATAGGCTTCAATCCTGCTTTACACTGGATAAAGCGGCAAACTGTGACTTAGTCGCTCCCTTGATCATATCCTGGATCCGGGGCTTTAAGGATCCGTAGCTGTACAACTATGGGACCTATCGTTAGGGATGCGCACGAGACGAGTTAAGACAGAATTTTCCTGACAAATTTCCAGTCGAGGCACAGCTCTTCCAAGAGGAAAGAATACATTTCTCGAGTCGAGACATCACTTTTAGAGGACATTTTCGAGACGAGACAGCCTCCAATCTTGTCTCGTGCGCATCCCTACCTATTGTAGTCGTGTTAAGACTTCACTTAGAAACTAATATGTGCGCTATCCAAAAATACAATATGTCAGAATCTAAAGTACACACGCGACAATTTTTAGAGAGGAACTTTGGCTATGTGCATATAATTTGAAGTACTCACCAAATACCTGTATAAAAATTGTTGCAGAAGTATGGCAGAATTCTGAAATATGGATATTTGGATAGCGCACGTACTAGTTCATTTCTTCATGTTTTTGGTTGCTTATAACTCCGAAATTAAGCATTTGTGCACCCAGGTTGTTTATTACCTTTTGTCTTATCTTGGTGTCAGGAAC
Organism: Thermobia domestica; assembly: GCF_964235325.1. Lineage (NCBI taxonomy): Eukaryota > Metazoa > Arthropoda > Insecta > Zygentoma > Lepismatidae > Thermobia > Thermobia domestica. Next base: position 23,848,578 of record NC_137465.1, on the reverse strand, counting down.
AGTATTTCTTCCAGATATGTTTTTGGGGGCACTGCCCCCCCCCCGGAGCTCTGAGAGTGTCCCCCGGAGGAGACAAAATAATATGTCTATAATACAATAATAAATAGAATAGTACTAGCAGTGCCCCCCTCCACCCGGAACATTTCTTTTTCTGAAAGAACAACTGGTCAGGAATCTCCTTGCATTTTTAATGGAGTATCGCATCACAGTTTGCAGTGCAAATGGGAATGCAATGCAGTGTAAACATGGAAATGCAATGCAAATTGAAAAATATTACTATTATTTCAAGAAACGTCCCCCGATTTGAAGGGTCGGTTATTGCAAGAAAAAATGCCTCGACTTTGGATTACAATAGTTTTCCATTCTTGTCTTTCCTTCCCTTTGTCAGTTTATTGTTACTGGGTTATTCTCCAGATCTTCTCAGGTGTCGGGTCATTATCCTTGTTTCTGAGCGTGTAATAATAATAAAAAAACGTTTCTTGAAGAAAAGGCGCATTGGCAGCAGATTGGACCTAGCCGATATATGGTATATATAGCATGATTGGGGCTTGGTTAGTAAAACGCAGAAGTGCGTAGCCTACATTAGATCAGTAAAACAGTAACGGTATTCTTCAATGCCGAAAATACAGTATATGAAAATACACTCATCTTTGTCTATCTTTTCTTTTTGCTTTTCATTTGAAGTACTGATATACCGGATGCCCATTTGCGTTCCTTGTTAAAAACAACATGTTTTAGCAAGATTTCTTCTTGGGAGACGCCGCTAACCTCAAAAAACATCCCGAGCAAATGGACTCTCTCTTTCTGTGTTTGTACCATGCGTTGTTTTTCCTAAACCTAATTGTTGAATTTGCCGCTGTGGTAAAACTACTTCGCTCAATTTGACAAATAATATAATAAAATATAATACTTATCCAACAATGAGCGTGGATTGCAAGGAAAAGCAGTGAACCCTAAAGTACCCCTGTAGCAGGGGCGGATCCAGAACAGACTTCTGGGGGGGGCGTGGATTGTAATACTACTTAAGAGCTCCAAATTCCGGGATGGGTTTTATTTATATATAAAATAAGAAAGCTTCCTCTTCCGTGGGAGGAGGCGATTGCCCCGATCGCTCCTTAGATCCGTCCCTGCCCTATAGCCTCCCCCGAAATTAAAAACATTGATCTATTATTTTCTATTCGAAGTCATTTTCGCTTCCATGTTAATGGTGACGGAGTTCTTGTTCTTTGTATCTCTGTACTCAAGATAATAATAATAATAATAATAATAATAATAATAATAATAATAATAATAATAATAATAATAATAATAATAATAATAATAATAAAGCATCTGAATAATAAAGATATTGTTCACCCTTCTTTAAAATTTCTGTGGACTTCTCTGAATCTAAATATGTTGTTTTATATTGTATAATGCAAAAAGGCTTCAAACACCAATCTGACAAAAAGTATTTGTGTAAAAGACACAAACGCCTTATCAGTTTTTTCTACAAAGAACTACTAAACAACTGACGTTGTTTCTTTTTGCCTTTAAACACAATGTTATAATTTACAAGGCACAGACAAAAGTAGAGAGCAAAGTGTATTTCGCCTAAGGGCACCTTCGTTGCTAAACTGAAGACTAGCACTATGTCAACATATTGCATAGCTATCAACAAGTCACACTCATGGGTTCTTTCCAAACGTTTTGGTATAACAGGTTAATCAAACTACGTTGTTTTAGGTAAGGGATGAGACTCTGAAAGACCGATAAGTGTATGAGCTCAGAGCCGTAGCTAGAAATTTCGTTGCCCGGGGCGAAGTAGATTTCGACGTCCCCCGACACTCACCTTACCAAACTTTGACTTTTCCTTTCTGTGGTTTTATTTTTAACATATAAGTGAAACACCTTTTTATTGTCATGCTACGCTGTTTTTTTTACCAAGCCGCTTGGACAGACCATTGCAACAGCCAAAAGCGATCGTTATGTATTCTTTAACCAACAAGAGCCGACCTCAAAGGCTTATTTTAGACTTGCTGCTAAACTTGCTAAATACCTTGTATACAAATCCATTTGGAGAATAATTATGAAAAAAGCATGGAGTCGATTCTCTTTCGTCAGGACGACCACGTTAGACATGGAGTTGCTGAACACGAGTGGTAGCGTTGGAAAGGTCTGGGTCCCCTGAGTGCGGTAGTAATGTCAGAAGTCTGGCCCAGGCCACGAAGCTCAAGGAATGGGGTCCTGACATTATGGATTCGGGTCCCTTCTATTCACCTATTAAACATGAAGTTGTTAGACGGCTTTGGCGACATTTGAAAGGATTTGATCCGTTGAGCACAATTTTGACGTCAGAAATCGATCCCTAGCCTTGAACCTGAAGAAACTGGGTCCGGAAGTTTTAGACACGGGTCCTTTCTATTCCCCTTTCAAACATGGGGTTGTTGGACGCGGAAGGTAATATTGGAAAGATCCTTGTCGTTTGAGGACAGCGTAGTGTCCGTAATCGGTTCCTGGCCTCAAAGCGCCAGAAATGAGGTTTCGAACTGAATCAATAGCAATAACTGGTTGCGCAAGATGGAACAAAATTTATAGCTGTATGGATGGTTTTATCTCGCGTAATAAAATACTGAGATTGAACCACAGGTTTACATCACAACCCAAATGCTTGGGACCGAATCTGATTTCTGACATAACCGCAATCCTCAAGGGACCAAGACCTCTCTAATGATTAAAACAAGTCAATAATAATAATAAAGGAATTGGTGGAATGAAAGTGGGAAGAAGCGGGAGTACCCTGTCAAAACCCACGTATATGATCTTGTCCACCACAAACATACTTGGTCCACCGGAAAAAGCGCTCTACCACTGAGACGCTGGGACCAATTATTAAAGTAAGTTAATGATAGTAGAGGAATTGGTGAAATGAAATGGGGGAACAAGCGGGAGTACCTTGGGAAAACCCACGGATACCATCGTCCACCAGAAACTTACTTGGCCCACCAGAGAAAGCAGTCTACCACTGAGCCACTGCGCCCAATGATTAAAGCAAGTTGATGAGAATAGAAGAATTGGTAGAATGAATCGTGGGAGAAAGCGGGAGTAACTGAGAAAACATACGAATAAAATCATGTCCATTAAAACTTACTTGGCACACCAGATGAAGCTCCCTACCACTGAGCCACCGCGTACAATCATTAAAGTAATTCGATGATTATAGATGAATTCATGGAATGAAAAGTGGGAAGAAGCTGGAGTACACTGAGGAAACCCACGTATGCGATCTTGTACACCAAAAACTTAATTGCCCCAACAGAGGAAGCGCTCTAACACTGGGCCACTGCGCCCAATGATTGAAGGAAGTTAATGATAACAGAAGAATCGGTGGAATGAAATGTTGGAGGAAGCGGGAGTACCCTGAGAAAACCCACGGATACAATCTTGTCCACCAAACATTTACTTGGCCCACCAGAAGAAGCGCGCTATCCACTGAGCCATCGCGCCCAATGATTAAACTAATTCAATGATAATAGAGGAGTTGCTGGAATGAAAAGTGGGAAGAAGCAGAAGTACCATGAGAAAACCCACTGATACTATCCTGTCCACCACAAACGTAGTTGGCCCACCAGAGGAAGCGCTCTACTATTGAGACACCGCACCCAATGAATAAGGTAAGTCAATGATAATAGAAGAATTGGTGGAATAAAATGCAGGAGGAAGCGGGAGTTCCCTGAGAAAACCCACGGATACGATCTTGTCCACTACAAACTTATTAGGAGGGGATCGAAACATTCAGGACCCCACGCACCAAAGGAGGTGCTCTACCACTAAGCTACCGTGCGCGATGATTAAGGTAAGTTAATGATAATAGAGGAATTGGTGGAATGAAAGGTAGGAAGAAGAAGGAGTACCTTGGAAAAACCCACGGATACGATCATGTCCACCAGAAAATTACTTGGCCCACCACAGGAAGCAGTCTACCACTGAGCCACTGCGCCCAATGATTGAAGCAAGTCAATGATAATAGAAAAATGGTGGAATGAAATGTGGTAGGAAGCGGGTGTAACCTGGCAAAGCCCACGGATACGATCTTGTCCACTACAAACTTACTAGCCCGAGATCGAAAGAATAAGAACTCCACGCTTAAGAGGAAGCGCTTTAGCACTGTGCCACCGTGCTCAATGAATAAAGTAAACCATTGATAATAGAGGGACTGGTGAAATGAAAAGTGATAAGAAGCGGGAGTACCCTGCGGTGACCGACGGATTTGATACTGTCCACTACACAACTTACTTGGCTGGGGTTCAAAAAAATAAGGTCTCCACGCACGAGAGGATGGGAGCTCTGCCCCTGAACCACCGCGCCCAATGATTACAACAAGTCAAAGATAATAGAAAAATTGGTGGAATGAAAAGTGGCAAAAAGCGGGAGTACCCTGAGAAAACCTACGAATACGAAACCGCAAACTTACTTGGCCGGGGATCGAAACAATAAAGACCACATGCACCAGAGTAAGCGGTTTACCATTGAGCCCCACAACAAGAACAAGAAAATTGGAAGTTACTTGGAAATATTTTAAGAAGTAATATCTTTCAATGGTAAGATGCCCGATGATCGTCTTTTAATAACCCCATGAACAGAAAGGACTGATATGTCCCTCTCCTATATGGTTTTTTCCAAACCATATACGTTATCCGAATATTATCCTTTATTCGTCATCCGGATGTAATCAGTTATCCGAATGTTCTAATATTCAGATATTCTTTATCTTAATTTTATATATTATCCGGATAAATCCATTATCCGGATATTATCCGCCATCCGGGTATTATCCCTCATCCGGATATCATCCGTTAAGCGGTCTTATCCGTCATCGGTTATCCGGATATTATCCTTTATCCATCATGCGGATAGTATCCGTTATCTGGATATTATCCGTCATTCGCTATTCGGATATTATCCGTCATCGTTATCCTAATATTACCCGTCATCGTTATCCTAATATTATCCGTTATCCGTCATCCGTTTTGTTATCGGTCAACCGGATATTGCAAATCCGGAGAAGTTTCTATCCGATATCGGTATAAAGAAATAATCCAAATGTGGCAATACCTAATCAGCATCGTCAGGAACATACACGAGTTAAATATCTTCAAAGTCTGGTACACGAGAGCGTGGGCGGATCCAGGGGGCGATCATGGCGATTATTTCTTATATAGAAAGGGAATATTTCTTATTTTATATGTAAATAAAACCCATTCCAGAGTTTGGAGCTCTTAAAATTAGCTCTAAATAGGAGTATTATTAAGCACCGAGCCCGCAGCAGTCCATCGTAGATCCGGCTCTGCACAAGAGAACGGGAAACACTTTTTATTCACATTCAGTTTGCACATCTCAACAAATAAACAATATTTTCTTTCACTTCTGCATTCTATTACTGCATTCTACTGAACTGTAACGACTTTTTATGTTTAAAAATAATTATTTATTTTTCAATAATTGTAAATGTTTACAAGTTCTGTAATCCACCATGAATAGAGTCACCTAGAAGTGTTTTGTAACGAAGCAATAACAACATGAACTGTGAAATATCTTCTCACAAACTGTCGAGAGTTGAGAGTCGACAAAGTTTGCTCCTTCGTTTACCGATTACCTCGAAACCGCGGTAGCGAGAATTAGCCCAAGATAGGGGACTTATATTAAGAAAATGAAAATCTCAGGAAAATGCAGAAGTCTTTTAGTCTGAGAGAAAAAAGGAATGAAATCTCTAATTTCTATTCTGTTAGTCTTGTAGCTCTTAGTCCGTACCAAAGTACTGATAGAAATTTGATCAATGAATTATGACTATTTCGTAGAACATTCCACTTTAATATTACAGGAAATTCATCTTCCGGCTTGATTGGTTGCGAAAACTTATAGAGTGTATTGGTATACTAGTATGTGTACTGTCGCTGATTTCTGATAACAATCAGAAACAGAAGTAAAAGGTAAATTACAGTAATAGTTTTCTGTTAATTTTTGTATTCAAGGGGAGACGGAAAACCTACTTTTATCTTAACATGTGTTTTCCTTAAAATTTCTATTCGGGTTCATACCCTTCCCCCTCAACATTGAATATGGAAATGGAGAACTTATTTAGAATTTGATTGTTGATTCCACTATATTTCAAGCATCACTTCTCGGATCTGGTCCTGTGATATGTCGATATTTATATTATAATATACCAATATTCGATATCGCGAATATATGGACATGAATATGTCATTCTAAATTTTCGATATCGATATTCGGGGAGCGGCGAGGCATAAGGGGCCCTTAAGACTTGCGATGGATGAAGAAATTAAACTTACTTTTTAAAATATTGTTTTCTAATCATAATATCTTTATTACCACAAATTGCTATGTAAATACATTCACTTGCAAATTTGCAATATTATATGGTATAATTCCTTAGGCGCCACAACTTTTCTTTTCCTGAAAAAAGAAACGAAAAATCACGTGCAAAAGCAAGTGCTTCGTACTTTGAACTAGAATTTACGACAAGAAAGTTTTTTATTTCTCTCTCTTGGAGATTTCCACCCCTTTTGGTCTTTGGGGCCGCTCATTGACAAAACGTGCACACATGATCGCTATATGCATTCATGCTCTTTGACAGAGTCAGAGATTTTGGAAAGGAAACGACTTTTAATAATAATAATAATAATAATAATAATAGTTATTATTATTATTATTATTATTATTATTATTATTATTATTATAAAAATGGGGTTTACAACTAGTGTCTCATTTCTTTGTCTTGCATGAGAGGGCCGATATTCTGCTATGCCACTGGTGTCCCCTATTCTGTATTTTTCTCTTTTTCGTTTCGTTTATCTATTTGTTTTTGTGCTGTTAGACTTTTATATGAAACCTTTATATTATATAACTTTTTCTTTTTATGAGTTTCTTTTTTTGGGGAATAGAGAGAAATGCTTGCCTCTTATATCTGTTTCTTACCATTCATCTTGTTTGAACTGCTTAAGTAAGTCATTTTTTAACTTTGGATGTCATCCAACTCCGTCACAACAACAAAATTGTCATTCTTACTTTGTTTTATTCTCTTATTTTCAGTTTGCTACACTGATATATTTGTGACAAAATTGAGGTTTAGTCCAACGCCTTTCGAATTTGCAACCAACCCAACCGCCGAGCTTTTTAGGTTGTCTGCTATTGCAGGAAAAGGAGAATTGCAGGTGGTAATGCACTTTTGGAGTCGTGTATACATACGATCAATCATGCAGAGCTCCAGAAAACAAAGCGTTTATCGTAACAAATATTATTTTCTAAAGATTTTTGTGATTCCTTACTAAGATAAGTCCTCACTGCGGCGACATCTAAATTCGAGAGTTTAAATGAACACTTATAATGGAAAAAATATTCTATTACGAACAGCACTGATTATTTTGTTTGACATTTATTTATTTATAATGCATTATAAACTCTTAGAATATTGCATAAGTAATGTCTTTTGGATAAATCCTGAAAGCGAAGTTTACAGTTGTAATGGGCGAGTTTCGTTAGGAGTTTTACGTAGAAAATAGCTATAGCAAAATTATCCGTTTCTTCAGATCTCTTATGTATAATTGCAAATAAATGTGAGTACGACAGCTTTGTATTATGCAGGAATATTTGCAAGAATATTTGGCATTCCAGCAGAAAGAGATGGGAAAATGCTACACATAATTATAGTCTTTTACTTTAAATACTGTTATTGCATAAGAAGTCTTGAAAGTTGACTAAAATTTTCATTTTCACCAATGTAGTATCGTTACGTTATTCGTTGCATTAATTTTTAAGATTATCACTCAGAAAGGTGAACAAAAGAGAAAGCTTCATATTTGATCGGCCATTTGTTATAAAAATAAGAGGGGAAAAACACTGAAAATTTATAGAATGCAAATATCGACAACGATATTTTTTAAAAGTATTCTGTTGTATGACTAGATTACATGTGTTGGTACCAAACATCAAGTTGTATGTTTTCAAAACCAATTACGTCAGACTACCACATTTTTAAATATACATGTTCAATCAAAACATTTAATACTCCATTTGTTATTTAGTGTTACCAACTAATGACACTACAATATCATAAACATCTTAATTGTCCAGGCCTCTACATCAGTAACAGCACAAGCTAAACGTACTACGCAATGAAAATTCAAAGTACGTTAGTGCCGAATACCATAGGAGCCAACTTGAAGAAAATATTGCGGGAGGGGAATGAATAAATCTATCATCATATTCAGCTGTTTTCTATCAACTGCTTGATGAAGGCTCAATACCCACCCCATATCTCGGTCCACTGCTCCATTGAATCCGCTTCGCTGCAAAATTCACGATCTAACTCAAATTCGCTTAAAGACATTAAAACAAATTAAAGTTCAAAATTTGAGAACATCAGTCGCGGGCGTCTCAGGAGGGGGGACGCGTCCCCCCAAATATTTTGTGTACGAGATAAATGGATCAATGCTGAAACTATTTCGATCAATGTGGAAGAAGTAAAAACATAGGCAGAACTGTTCTTAAACATTAGGTTAATGTGATTAGAATGTTCGCCTAACGTGTGTCACTTTCAAAGAAGGATTTTTTAAAATAAAGTTACGCTTCTTTGTTAGTCAATGTCATCTCGGCTGCACGCCCACAATTTTTTTATTACTTAACTAGCAACAATTGGTTTCGATGACGAAGGGAGACTAGAGAAGCGAAGGAAATGATGTATAGAAAGTTTATCTGCGAGTTAATAAGGGAAATCTACAAAGACAGGGAAATATGCAATAGAAGCTAAGATAACAAGAAGAATTTTAAAAGATAGAGAAATTTGAATATTGTATATGAGAGTAAATTTCATGTGAATACTGTAGAATGGCAGCAAGGGACAACTACTATGACAATATACAAACTAAAGATAGCAATGAGTATTTAATGAGCGAATTGAGTGTGAGGAACATGGAAAGAATACATTGAGGAGCTGGAAGACACCAAGAATAAACTATACATTTTAGATTTTAAAACGGGAAACGAAGTAATCGAGGATGGTTCGTTGGACAAATTCAAGAATATACAGCGAAATGAAGAACAAAGAGGTAGATAATATACCTTTTGAGTTTATTAATAATGCGGAAGAAGAATGAAAATCAAAAATTCGAAATTCGCCATAAAATCAAGTATCATCGTCAGACTTCTTTCAGAGAGTTAAGATTTTGTTAACTCAAAAATCTAAATATATGATTACCATAAAGGTACACTCGTACAAATGCGTTTAAGAACACTAAGCAGAGGAATTCACCGGTAGGAATATCAAGGTGAAAAATTTACCTAAGAACCATATTATATATAAAATTAATTTCGTTTCGGCAACTACTCTACCAGGATGGAAGAAAATTATGATGAATCGTTTTGCTAAAGGTAGAAAGAGCGGATGCCATTAGTAAAGTAGATTCCAGTTTACTCATAATTTTTACGTAAATTTAGTTGGAGTCTACTGGCATTCTAGTCGCCCCCGTCCCCCCCAATTTTAACATGCCAGAGACGCCCATGACTTCACTGCAACTTTGCTCACGACATTGATGTGCTGGCAGAGTGTTGGCTGAAGCTTCAGTCTTCTATTAAAAACACAATTTTGAAAACGGAATTTTATATCGAATAAGAAGACTGTTTTAAATATTGAAATAAAGGCACCACAAAGTTTACGACATAAACTATTGCTCTTCTTTGTTCCTCGACTGGATTATATTGGGGACAAGGATCCCACCTTTAAATATGGAGGGAGGCAAAAGTGTCCTGCCCCTCAAAGTCGGCGCCTATGCCGAATACTACCAAGCTATAGTCATAATGTAATATATTTTGAATTAATAAGAATAAAATTGATTATTTTACTATTTTCAGAAAGTATTTAGTACGAAAAAGTACTTAATTTCATATGAATCACGTAATACACATAACACCCTTTTACAGAAATTTAATATTGAAAACCATACAAAACATGCAACGCTTCTGACTACATCGATATGACAACTTGATTGGCTTGAAATTTTGCGTCTTTATAGCACAGAGGTTATATGAGTCGCGAACTTACAGCTTAACGACATCCGAATCATATGATATCTCACAAAGGATCGAAACGAAGGCACGTCAAGAAGAAACGCTGTCATTACAACAAGTACTTACACGAGGTGTTCCCATTATTTTATTAGGTTTCAAATTACTATATTAGAAAATCGTAACGCAAGTTAATTATAGATCAAAAGTTCAACACACATTCTAATACAAATGCTAGTTTTCTGCCTCCATACAGTTCATTAAGGTGTAAAAAGTAATTCCAGTTGGCTGAAACCATAGTTGAAGAAGCAACACTTCTAGTAGTACTAGGTCTTCTGGACCTTCACTTGCAGATCAAAAATCGTACTACGCATCTCAAACTAGTTACGAAACTGCAATTGCCAAGTGCTTTGGAGGTTCTGTTTTAAATTAATCACTCCACTGACGTATTGGTATAATGACATTTCGAATGTTAAAATGCCATCTGAAATGTATTTCTGCTAATTATATATTAATTGTGGGGTGGTCGTTTTCTTTCAGTGTCATATTTCGTACCTCACACGTTGGTTATGAAAGTACCAACAACTTTGAAGAACTTAGCCTTTGACAAGGAGGTAACATAAATCTGTACATACTTAAGTTGCAAATTGATGTATTTAATACTTTGGATGAGAGGTAAGATACATCAGTAAACGGGTTATTATTTATAAAACCAATACTCATGACATTTATTTTAAAGTATTTGAAGCAATTCCATTCTGAAGAAAGAGAGGATGGAGGGACGTAAGAGTCTTAGCTGATGGAAAGTATATTTGTGGGTAGGGTATTAAGGAGATGGATACAGGAGAGGTTCCGTAACTATAATTCGACTTTTCTTCAAGAATATCCAAAGCAAAAATTCATGTATATGGATATAATTAAAATTTTTGATTAATCTTATTGAGCAAGAGTTGATTCCTCAGTTGCTCCTAATACGTACAATTATAGTAAAATGTATTGAACATTCATATCGAATAATCTTCCATTTAAGAGTACCCACACATATCATAAATATAACAAGTACCTTTGTTGAATCCTGCTTGCTGATCTGTGCAGTTGCATAACTCAAGTTTCTTATCCAATATGCACTGTGATATGCATGCTGTATAGCTGTAGAATTTCGTAATCCATAATCCTTCATTTTCTTCAACAAACTTACATCTTCTTGAATCAATAGGTACGGCATGAACATCATTATCTGCTCCTTCATCTTCTACTGAGAACATTGCAATAAATTTATCGAAGGTAAAATCTCTTGTTTTCTTATTTTCGAAAGTGATGATAGTGTCAAACGGATTCTCAAGTCTAAACTGCAATGAATAAAATACATTATTATTTGGTACATTGTTACTTTTTTAAGAACTGGAGACAGAGTACGTGGTTCTAGGGTTGCGAGCAGACAAAATGTCAATAAGTACGAGTCATATTGTTATGATTAATGGTATTTACTTCAAATTTGAGTGGCTCGAAGGAAAAGCATGGTAAATTGCATTTTCCAACTTTTATGTAAACTGAAAGAAAAGGATTAGGAAGTAATTTCTGGGCTGTTAGTATCAATAGCTATGTTATCCCGTAGGGCGTGAGAGATGACGTATCATGTGAACAGAAAAAAAATAGGATTACACATTCAAGGGTTTAAAGTAGCAATGCTGCGTGGTGTATAATCAAGATAATTTTCCCTTTTTTCCTTGTTAAAGATTTTCATCACCTTACCCTTCACCAATTTTAATATTAGTTAACACAAGTAATTCTTAGATATAAAATCGTATTTTCTGAAACAAAAGCTGTACTGAACCGTGGTCTTAAATTTTAAGCGCTCTTCTCTCTTCCTTTAAGTGATATCAATAGAAAGAAATCTACTTCATTAGGAAGTTTGAAAAGAATAAAAGAAAGCATAGTTATTGTTTTACGAAAATAGGGTAGTTTTAACAAAAGTTGTGGTTAGCATGCTTTTCTAAGATGATGTGAATTTATCCCCTTTCCTCTAACTAACGTCTATTTCAAGCGTTACGGAGCTAAAACAAAACAGAGATAAACTTTTTTTTACAATACAGCGGACTATCATCCAATCAGTACCATTTTCGGACTTTGTCAAGTTTTTAAATATTTCTTAATAACCAATTAGAGAGTGTTAAACAACAAATAATTTGTTAGATACGTTTCAATCTGAGTTTTGAAGTAATTATAATACTTGCATAAGGCTTGTGAACGTAATAGATGATGTAAGATCTTGGATGAGAAAAATCAAACAATTATCATTCTACTTGATTAGAGTAAGGTATTTCATACAATTCATCGCGATATGTTACTTCATAAATTATCATTATTTATTTTTCAGAAAAAAGTGCTTAAATGATTTAACTCGAACCTTCACTGAAGTTAACAAAGGGTGGTGGTCAATCAGATTATATCCGACATGTTATTCTATCTATATTGGAGTGATCCAAGATGACGTGGTAGGGACTTCGCTATTGTCAATATGACAATTATCCGGGCGATTCATATATGCTTCTTTCCTCTCATCAAAATATGACTTGTTCAGTGCACAGGGAAATCAAGTCTATTTTTGGTCATTTTGTTTACATTTCATTTTCAACATTTTTAACTGAAGTTTCTCCCAGAGCTTAACAAAATAATGGTCAGATATTGTAAATAGGTCTTACAGTATGATTTAAAAACCATGTAAACAAAAACTCGTTCTCTTTATCTCGAACAAGGAGGAATTGAGATAAGAGTGGGAAAAGTCAATCATTGTTCCAATTCACAAGAAAGACGACAAACTGATTGTAATAATTATCCAGGAATCTCCCATCTGTCAATATCCTATAAGATCCTTTCAAACATTCTATTAGCAAGATTAACTCCACACGCAGATGAAATTATTGGAGATTATAAGTGCATATTTAGGCGAAACCGATCAACTATATACCCAATATTTACAAAATCAACAAATACTCGAAAAGAAATGGTAATACAATACCCAGCAAGTCAATTATTTATTGATTTCAGAAAGGTCTAGGATCAGTTAAGAGGAAATCATTGTACAACATTCTTATAGAATCTGGAACACCGATAAAACTAGTTATTTATTTGAATCCCAAAGTAAAGTCCCAGTACCAGAATTTTTGTCCACGAGCTTTTACGTCGATAATGGCTTGAAACAAAAAGATGCTTTGTCCCTATTATTATTCAGCCTTGTTCTGAAGCACGCTATAAGGAAAATCAAATACAACAACCACAACGTAGAGTTAAATGGTATTTACTAGGTTATGATACATGCTGATGATGAAAATATAAAAAGGGATGATAGGAGAACAATAGAAAAAATGTAGATATATTATTAAATACTTGCAGAGACATAGGTTTGGAAGTAAATGCAGAGAAACTAAACACATGCACGTTCGTCGGGAACGTAATACTGGAACTTATGGATGTGTCAAAATGTCGAATAATACTCATAAACAGCCCAAAACAAATGTAAAAATATTTCCATACTTCAACATAATTAATGCAATAAAATCTCAATACGTTCTAATTGTCTCACTAAGAATCTTGTTTTGTATTACTACATAGCAGTTAACAAATATAAAATTGTCCGTTACTGTCAATTTTATTCTATGGAGCTGTCAACAGCTTGAGAATCACACTAAACCCAAATCTTCCGTAGTTTTATCAAATAAAAGTAGTTTATAGACTCATTTGATACCTGCCATATATTTAATCATCTAAGAAAGATTTCTACCGATAAATCTGAAGATTAAATTTATCGAAATACACGTCTTTTCAAATCTTAACTATTGGCATTCAGCCTATTCTGATTTTCACAATAAGCAATCAAAGCGCTTAGAAAGAGTTCAAAAAACTTGCATTAGATTTATTTTCATTTTAATTTACAGTGAACATCTTGCATCATTTTAAAACAAATTCAAATGTCTGATATTAGGAGAAACAATCAATTTAGATTATGTCTCTCCGGATTTTTTTTTAAATAAAGGTAGTTATAAGGTTAGAAATAACATATTTATCTCGTAGATTGTTGTATTTTTTTTTTTTACCTTCACAAAGGCAGCGCAAGATTACTAGATAATGGACATTTCCTTTTTGACCAAAGGTTGTAATTTAAAAACATCATCGTGTAGAACTAATCTTCAATATACCCAAAACTCTCAGAAAAATATATCTTCGTTACGGAGATGCAACGCTTCAAACAATGGAAAAATGAGCTGCTTACGTGACGACAACACAGACAAGGGTTTTGGCGTGACTTCACAGGTACGTATCGCTCTGTGAGTCGCATTGGAAACTTCAGGGAATCTTTTCATATTACAGTTTATTACTGCAAACTACATAAGTTTAGTAGAATAGTGAAAGGAAAAATGACAAAATTAGTGATACATTTACTGTATATAAACGTAACGTATTAATAAGACCTATTTTCCTAGTTTGAAATACATTAATGGTCATTTGTAATGTTCTATCATTACAAATATTTTAGATACTTGTACACTTAAGCAAGATACTTTACTATTGTATTACCCCAAAAACTTTGGAGTCTAAGCACTGAGAATATCCAGGCACCATATTATAGCTATTCTTTATTTTAAAGATTTGTTGTGAATCTCCATCCCATTATACTACGGCTACAAATAAGCAATTTCTGTACCAAAAAGCTCTTAATCCCTTTAAAAATATTCATATCCTATTACATCCTTTCATTTTTTCTACTATTTAATCTGCATATTAGCAATTGGTCACCCCCACCATTGCTACAACTACTGTTATCTTAATGCTACAAGAATAGTATTATATAGCACTTTACTGCCTTACCATACTTCTACAAGGGAAATGCTTTGTGATCACCGCGGTGGTTTAAAGCTGTAGCAAATGGAGGCAGACAGATGGTTAGGCTGCCAAAAGACCATCATAAACAAGATAAGTACTCGAGAATTTTACTTGTGACCTAGGCGCCGGTTCTCAAACATAGACACCATAATAATACAATTTCATACATAGGCCTTCATAATTTTATTTTTGATTTAACTTATTTAGAAGCCAGACTCCTATGTCCAATCGCCTTGACTACCTGGAGTCCAGGATTTTTCGAGCCTGAACAAGAGGAATATTGGCAGAAATTCATTATGTGTTACTTATGTTACTTTGAAACTTCAGCTTTTTCTTTCCAGCAACTTCACACAAAAGAGTATTCTAAGTATACAAACATAAGTTGATTTATATTCTTTCTCCCCTTCATCCAGGCCCGTATCCACGGGAGGCAGGTCTCCTAAATTTTTACTGACTCCGTCAAGTTTTCAAGGTACGCTTGCAAATAAACTATAATATGATGATGAACTATAATATGGTCGGATTAGCCCCCCTAACTTCTACCGGGCCCCCGAACATTTTTGGGGTGGCCACAAGCCTGCATTCAGCTTTGAGATGATTAATGTTTAGTATAAGGTGGTACATTTGCAAAAGATTATATCGTGAAAGTATTGCGTCTTTGTTCTGAGGTCCACAAATAAAACAAAATATCATAAAGCAAACGTTTGAAGAAATCAGCCTTTGTTAAGTGTCCTTCAGTAAATTGATTTCTCTTGTATTGTTTCAGTCACTGGAACAGAATATTATGTTCATTAGTCGTCATGACATATCACAATCATTCATAACCAAAGGACGCAGTGTATCAATACTTAGTGGAGCGCTCA
Source organism: Thermobia domestica (assembly GCF_964235325.1). Taxonomy (NCBI): domain Eukaryota; kingdom Metazoa; phylum Arthropoda; class Insecta; order Zygentoma; family Lepismatidae; genus Thermobia; species Thermobia domestica. The sequence continues at coordinate 23,832,772 of NC_137465.1, read as the reverse complement.
CCTCTAGTGTGAAGGGTACCTGGTTAGAATACAAGTCATATGAATTTGTGGTGGACATTATCGTGGCCGTGGGTTTTCTTGCGATTCAGACGTTTCGTTCCACATGACCATTCTACCGAAGTAGTGAATAATTCACTTTGGGAAATTTGACCTTGAGTGACTGTTACTAGGCGGTTGTTACTAAGATGTACGTAGGCATAGACATGTATTGGGGCAGTGTTGCTAAGTGTTAGGACTCTCCGTTTGAAGAGTTTCGCCCTGGGAACATTCCCTGGGTGCTGGGATGCTAAGATGAATATCGTAGTTCACCATCTATCAAAATGTAGGATGAGAAATTGCATATTCAAGTGCCCGGCCTTGGGTGCCACATGAAAGTTGATGCAAAATAAGCAGCATCGAAATTTAACCTTGGTCCTATTCCCCCGGAGATGCGTGTATAAACAAGATGAAACATAACTTTCCCAGGTTTTGAGCGAATTGTTTGATATTTGGATTCCATTCAGCATAATGTAAGAACGGAAGCTTCTCATAGCTTTTCATAATGATTTGACAACGTAAGATGAAACATCGTATACTCAAGTCTTCCAGAAGGCTTGTGTTCAACGTGAAAGGTGTTATATGAAGAACTACATCAACGAAAACTGTAATATATGAGAATGATGCCTATATCAAATTATGTTAACGAATTATAAGTTAGTATGTCCTTGAGGTCACACGAGAAATGGATTGTAGTTAATGTGTCTTTGAATAGTTGAAGTCATGTTTGGAAATTGAATAATGCCTTCACTACGGTTTCAAAGCCACCTTTTTTTTAGTCTGAATGACATGTGAAAAATACTCTATGCATAAATCTCATAATAAAGCCCCAGGATCTTGTTAGGACATGTTTTGTCGAAGGTAATCAGATTTGTGAGTGTGAGTGTGTGTGTGTGTGTGTGTCTTAATGAAAGCTTGTATACGACTGGAAATTTATCAGTTATAGTGGATACAGTGTGGATGTGTGCAGTGAGTCGTTTTTTATCCGGTGAATTCAATATTTATGATTACCTGATATGGTTATTAAAATAGGTAAGTAAAAACGAACTTAGAAATATTAATAGTAAATAAATAATAATATTAATTAAATTCCACGTCCGATAAATTTGAGTTCGAGAGACACATACTTGGTAATGAGATTAATTCTAACGTTAAAAAAAGACGCATAGAAGGTTACCAAGGATAGCTCCTTCTCTTCGTTGTACATTGAATTCAATGACATGTTTATGTTGTGTACTTTGAAGAACAAAAGATAATATTACAGAGTATGAGTGTGCGTGTATATTGATGTTTTGTATTTCAATTTTCCTCCCAGCCGTCATGCGATAAAATGTGTAGAGTGTCGTGTGAAAACAGATGCTGAACACGAAAAGGAAAGAATCATCACTGTCGGTATGTTAAAAATATTAATATGAATGAAGACAACTATGTTTCAGCCATTGATAATGTCATATGATAGCTTTAAAATAAAAGTGTCTATCTGCCTGTCCGTCTGCATGTATGTATTTGATCGAGGGGAGTATCAGACAGGGGAGCCGAAAGTTATCAAAATTTGGTCATGGTCTCAGACCAAGGCGAAGCGTTTTTGGAGGTAAACTCGAGTTTATGTTACTATCAAAGATATCCCGCCCCCATGAGGTAAGGAATACCCTCTAATAGGGGTGGATTATCCAAACATGTAAAATAATTCAAAAGGCCGATATTAGTGTTAAGTCCATAGTTTTCGGATCGCTAAGCTCAAATGTAAATTCAAGTTCACCGTATATAAATAAAAATGATCAGTATTTCCATCTGTCTCTCTGTCCGTCTGACGTCAGGGTGGAGGGCAGACGAGTGGACCGTTAGTTATCAATGTAGATATTACATGAACAGAAACACATTAAGATAAGTTTGTCTGTTGCCTTCATTACAGCTGTTTACGGAGGGGGTAGGCAGGGCGGTCCCCCAGGGGGTGAAATATCAAGACATGTAAATATATTTCAAAATGATTGATATTAGTGTCAAAACCACAGTTTTCGTGGGGTCGCTGAGCACAGTTGTAAATTACAATTCACGTTATATGAATAAAAATAAACACTATGTCTATCTGCCCGTCTGACTGTGTGACGCCTGTGGAGGGCCAGAAGAATGGACCGGTAGTTATCAATATAGATATTATATATGAACAGAAATTGTGATAATACTCATTAATATAAGTTTGCCTGTTGCCTTCATTACAATCGGTCACAGCCGCCCGGGTGATCACTCCAGGAGTTGGGGGTATCAAGACGTAAAAATGACAGATATTAGTGTCAAATCCATAGTTTTCGTGGTCAATGAGAATAATGGTGAAGCTCCATTTGCATTCAGTACATTTCGTTGTGGATCAGGGTGGCCACTGGGTGGGGGGGGGAATACCAAGATATGTAAAAATGGTCGGTATTAGTGTCCAACACATAGTTTTTGTGGTCACTATGATTAACTCTTAACTGTACTGGTAAAAACAATTACGTACTGGTGAGGTACCTAAACACCCCTAGTGAAAATTAACTTTATAAATATAACAGCCACGGAAAATATTACACACAATCGGGGCAAACATAATGATAATGGTCCTTGCAGATACTTTTGTGGCATTTGTTACAAAACACTTTTGTTTTTCTGTCTAGTGAACGCAGGCAAAACGCGCATCTCCTTACCTTTTTACTTGCATTTTCTTCTGCTGCTGTCTCTTCGGGTTTCCTAAGTTTCTCCCCGCTCATCCTTCTTACAAGTTCTTGTAATTCTGTAGGTAAATATCTTGTTTCTCTTCTGGAAATCTGAGGTTTCACTAGGGCCATAACTAGTTCCTTCAAGAGGTTTTTTCAGGCGGAGATTACTCATTTCCGAAATAAATTCCATTTGTTTTAGAAACTACTTGACTGTTTACTGCGGCTATGTTCAGAAATGCATGAAATATAACCTTTGGCCATCTTCTGGTTCGACGGGACGTTGAATAATCTGCGCACAATTTGTCCAAGGGGTCCACACCTCCTTTTCTTCTATTATAATCGAGTATCATATCAGGCTTCCCCTTTTCTATATCAATTGCTTGATGAAAATGCATACTTGAGAGCAGAGGAACATAAGAGCAAAGCGTACAATCTTCCAAGTGTCCAAAGATTGTTGTCTCAACTGGTCGCTTCCTGTTTGCTTTGAACTCCTGCAGAATCTGGGGTTTAATTTGGTTCGTTGTTCCTAATATGGTTAGCTTTTTCTCCCTCAATTTATCTGCTAATTCAATCGAAGTGAAAGAGTTGTCCACAGTTATATTTCTGTTCGTTCCCTCGACTTGTGATATCAGGTTCAGAACAGCTTCTGTTGGAAAACTAATATCTTGATTTCTGTTAGGATTCTGTCCCACGTAAACGAATGCGTTAACCATATAAAAAGTGTTTGAATCACAAAGTGCTATAATTTTTATTCCGTATTTGGCGGGTTTCTTGGGAATGTACATTTTTAAACTGCATTTCAGACGGAAAGGCACAAGTATCTCATCAATAGTGACGTTGTCACTGGGAACAAAATATGTCTGACAGTTACGCACGAAAGAATTCCACACATCTCTTATTGCAGCAAATTTATCATCTTGTTTACGTTGTTCTCTTGTTTCCGCACAATCAAAGCGTAAAGACGAAAGTGTGAAAAGAAATCTCGACACACTCATAGTAGAACGAAAAATCTCCAGTTCCATGTGAAGCAAATAAATCTGTCACATCCCCGTGTCCTGATTTCATCATTCCTGATAAGTAGGGAAGTCCTATGAACGATCGAAGCTCTATCTTGTCATTGTCATTTGTGTACGAAGGTTTAGGATCACGAAAGTTTCCACGTTTTCCTTGGATCTTCACATTTGCGTTTTCCAAAATACACCATAACATATCTTGTGAACAAAACAGTTCTCAACAACCAGCGGTATCTCCTGAGGGAACATTTTTTGCATAGCCTTTTTTCCAGGTAAATGGAAAATTATATTACAAGACCCGGTACGTTTCTTTACAGGAACACTCTTATTCTATTTAAAACATTTATTTTTCTATATATGAAATCTGAAACATGGTCGTTATCATCATCCGGTGACGTACTGTCTTCACTTTGTTCTGAACTCGATGAATGGCCGCTTTCGATATTGAACTCACTATTTGCATTTGATTCAACATCAGATTCTAATTCGTTCTGCAGAATAGAAGTGATTTCGTCTTCACCCAAGGATTTACTATTGCGATATTCGTCTGCCATGTTTTCAGTATAACTTAGCTTAGCTTGAAAGTGTAGTTTTGTGTCGAGTATCGGACAAAAGTCCCTGACTCGATGACAGCTGTAGAAAACAAAATGATTAGACCTTTGGAGGGTGAGTTACAACATGAGATACAACGACGTCATGTGGCCTTCAGCTGCAACTGTCGCAGTGAGGGGGAGAGTGTGGGTAAAGAGTTATGCTACAAACGTGGCGTCCTGTAAGTTCGTCGGTGTGTATGCGCTGTGCCAATGGCTGCAATAGTGGGGTTGATGTGGCGGAGAGGTTGGCCCAAAAACGAGTATGGTGTTGATGTAACACGTTCCGGATAGGATATATGTTTAAGTCCTCTAGAAGTTGACGATTACGCGTATATCGGTCATGGCCTGTTATGATACGAGCTGCCCTGGTTTGCACACTCTCGACCATGCGCAAGTGACTGAGTGCCGCATGTTGCCATGCTGGACATGCGTAGGTGATTGTGGACAAAATTACCATTTTAAAGACGTGGAGTCTTGTTTCATGACTTAAGGCACTGCAACGCAGAATAGTATAGAGGGCAGACAATTTTCGAAGGGCTCGGTGTTTAATGTCCCTGATATGAAGACCAAAAGTAAGGCCTCGATCTAAGATAACTCCCAAGTATTTAGCATGCAGACGGTGTGGAACTTCAACGTTGCAATAGTATAAACGATGGATGGCTCCGCCGCGTCTTTTGCTATAACAGACTGCAACGCTCTTATCCGCGTTGATTTTTAGGCGCCAGGTGGTAGCCCAACGTTGAAAGACATTGAGTTGCAGCTGCATGTAGTGGTGGGAAAGACGAAGATTGCTGCTGTTCGTGAAGAAAGCAGTGTCATCGGCGTATGTTGCAGGAAAACAGTGTGGCACAATGGGTAAGTCTGCGCTGTATAAGGTGTAAATCAGAGGCGAAAGAACCGCGCCTTGAGGTACCCAGCTTGAATTGGTTTGGGAGTAGACTTGGCCTGTCCCACAGAGACATGGAAAAAGCGATGAAAGAGGTATGAAGTGAGGAGTTTGAGATAACGTAAAGAGAAGCCTTGTAAGCGAAGTTTATAAATGAGGTCTGGTAACCACACTTTATCAAACGCCTTCGAGATATCAAGGTATACACCCACAACATATTGTCGTCGATTAAAAGAGGTAGTCAGGTGGTCGACTACCCTCACTAATTGGCTTGTTGTGCTGTGGTTAGCACGAAAACCAAATTGATTGTGGGGTAGTATATCAAAAGTGGTGACGTGCTCATGAAGGCGGGCAAGAAGCACTCGTTCGAAGAGTTTGCTCACATGAGATAACAGGCTAATTGGTCTATAGTTTTCTGGGAGAGTCGGATTTTTACCTGGTTTAGGGAGAAGAATGACTTTCGCTTCTTTCCAAGCACAGAGAAAGTAGCAAACCAGAAGGATGCCTGTAAATAAAGCAGCAAGATACAGAAGTAGCTTCCTTGTCCCATGTTTCAGTAGTTCCGGGCGGATCTGATCAACTCCAGGCGCTTTGTTTTTGGGCAAGTGACAGATCTGACTTTCAACTTCCCTTGGTGTTACGACCTCAGGTAGGGGAAGTATTGGTTGAAAATGGAGCATGCGCATAGTGGCCCGAACGTCCTGCCGAATGTGAGGAACGACGGGAGTCGCATTAGGTGCAAACTGGCGCTCTAGAGATGCAGCAAATAAGTCTGCTTGCCCTTGGTCGTCATGTATGACTCCATGCGGACCTTGCAGTATTTGAGTGTGACGCGAAGTCTCTCGGCGCTGGAAAAGGCGGCAATACTGCCAAATTTTATTGTCATTAAGTGTGACCCCACGAAAAAGTATCTCCCAGTACTGCTCGGTTTGTCGTCGAGTGACGGTCTTTATTTTGCGGCTTAAGGTGTTCCATAGCGTTTTGTAGAGTGGATGTCTGGGGCGCTGCCAAGTACTTCGAGCCCAGCGTTTGAGATGGATATAAAGACGAAGTAATGGAAAGTCACAGTGTGGATCGGACTGCGAGTCAGGAATTATTGATGTGCTGAGGGAGTAAGCCGTACGTAGAGCAAGTGTGAGATGGGCGACCGCTTGATCAATTTCCGCAGGAGAATTTGGACGAGCAGCTATGTCGAGCAAAGAGTTTAATTCCTGCTTATAGACATCCCAGTTCGTAGTTCGGGAGATATGAGCGGGTGCAGGACGGGAGATATGACGATGCGAAATTTTGAAAAGGACCGGATCATGATCTGAGTCCAGTGCTGAGATCACGTAAGGACGTGTAGCTAAGATGGTATCTTTGCTTAGAACTATGTCCAGCACATCCCGTTCTCCGCCTGCTTTAGGATGGTGAGTTGGATCAGGTGGCCCATAGGCGATGAATGGAGATGTGTGCAGATACCGGTGTAATATTTGTCCGTTTCGTTGGAACGTCTGGAGTGCCATTCTCCATGTTTTGCATTGAAGTCCCCTGCCAATATGATTTTGGGACCCAAAGTCGAGATGACGTCGAAATCATTGGGGTCTAAGTCATGTGCTGGAGAACGGTAGCCCGTGACCAATATGAGAGGAATCCCGGGGAGGAAGACTTCTATTGCAAGAGCTTCTAGTGTGTGTAACGGGGGTAAAAGGAGTTGTCTAGCCTTGAAACTTCGTTTCAGGGCAATCAGTAATCCTCCTTTCCGTCGTTGAACTCGATCGAGGCGAAATAATTGGTAGTTGGGCAGTCTCCAGTGTGAAACCTGGGCAGTGAAGTGAGTTTCCTGTATAAGCATGATATCTACCTGATGTTCAGCTAGAAAACGAATTAGGAGACGCTTCTGGTCGGTAAGACCATCTGCATTCCAGGTAACAACAGTTATAGTGTGATGAATGAGTGGCTGGTTAGAAGCAGCCATCAGCAATCATGTCAGCGAATGTCTCTATGACGACAGCAGCCTTAGACGCAGGATCCGTGGCTTCCCGAAGTCTAGTAAATCCCTTCTTGAGATGAGAGATAATGCGGCCAAAGTTGAAGGTTTTGATGTAAGTGAGGAGTGAATGGAGATTAAAGTCATTAACGGATGGTGTAGACGCATTATCTGGTGTGCTGGACGTAGAGGGAGCATCCTGATTTGGTGGTGGAGGACGGTCGCTGCGAGGTGCTTTATCGTCCATTGAAGTTGATACAGTCGGACCGGGGCTGCGGCTAGAAGAAGTTGATTTCTTGAGAGCATCTGAGTAGGAGCGAAAGACGGGACAACCGCGATAATTGGCCCCTCCGCAGTTTGCACAGGTTGCTGGCGTGGATGCATCTGGTTTGGCACAGGCTTTTGTAAAATGACTTTGCCCACACTTGACACACTTAGGTTGAGCTTTGCAAGTGTCCTGTGAATGACTAAGGCGTTAGCACCGGTAACACTGCAGAACACTCGGCGATCGATACGGCTCAAGTGTAACTTTATAATGAAGCAATGCTGATATGTTGTAGATCTCTTGTATATTTGGAGTTTTCTCGAGGGAGATGAGAAAAAGGGGCATGAGAACCATATCTCCACCAGTGCGGCCCCGACGAGACATTTGATGAATCGTGAGTGGCTTAAAGGCTAAGGTAAATAGTTCAGACTGAAGGTCAACGACGTCTGTATCAATGGGCAATTTGCGAACGACAACCTTTAGGGGTCGGTCACTTTTGGCGATGCCAGTAGCGTATTCAGTTTTCGTCTGTTCGCAATAGTTTTTTATAGTTGTAAATTCGTCCCTAGAATTAACTTGAATCACGATACGTTCTTTGTTATGCCGAACCTGAGGCGATTCTCTGAGGGTCTTGGAAAGGCTTTTGGTAAAGTTGTAAGTGTTTTTGATGCCGTAAATGTAAATAGGAGGTGGTTTAATCACTTTGGTGCTTTTGGGCCGTGGCTCTATCACAGAAGACTCGTCAGCTGTGAGAGTAGAGAGACGCTCAAATAGGTTGCTCATCGGTAAAACTGGGAATTCTGATGAATGTTGTTGGCTCAGTGTGGACTCCAAGGACGAGCGACGTCGCTTGGGTGTAGTAACCAGGGTAAACTCCATGGCATTGTCGTCCTGCGGTGGAGTAAGGGATGGAACGTCAGTCGTCGACCGGTTAGTCGAGAATGATCGTGACTTGGGAGTAGCGCCGGAGGTGGGGGCCGCCCCAGCGGAACAAGGAAATCCTCAGGCCGGTATTGAGATCGGCTGACTATCTTCGTTGGGATTTTGGTCTTCTTTCTCGAGATGACTGGCTTGGACGTAGCCATCATAGGAGCTCAGAGGATGAGTGAAGCTGAGATGTCAAAAGTATAAGCTACCCTCCGAAGAGGATGTAACTTAATAAATCGTTTAGCCAAGGGAAAATGCAAGGTCGTCAACAGATAATATCAATTTGGTGCGTTAACCTCCGTGGAGGTATTAAATATAATTCGACGGTTGTTTCCTCAGCCTCAAAGAGGCAAGTAATCCAACCGTATATACGAAGATCGCGAATAAAGTAAACCAATGGGGATGGAATACCTAAGTGACTTGGTTACTTTTCTCCGCCAGCTACGGATACCCTATTTCTTTTACCTGGATAGAGATTCCAGGTGGCCAGTTGTCAGTATAAAAACACAAATAGATATGTTAAAATAAAAGCAACAAATACTTTCAGTGAGAAAGAAGTAAAATATAATCTATATATAAAAAAAACTATATTATGTTACGCGTGTTTACTTCTCGCTAGCAGATGACGCCATCCTCCACAGTAATTTCACTTGGCAGTGAGCTTCTGCATGTGATGCTGTTAAGACGTAGTTGCGACTTTACTGATGCTAATAACACGTTATTGGGGTGCAATAATACCCCAAGAGCACGGTAACGTAAAAAAAACTTACGTTACCGTGCTCTTGGGGTATTATTGCACCCCAATAACGTGTTATTAGCATCAGTAAAGTCGCAACTACGTCTTAACAGCATCACATGCAGAAGCTCACTGCCAAGTGAAATTACTGTGGAGGATGGCGTCATCTGCTAGCGAGAAGTAAACACGCGTAACATAATAGAGACAACGGGGTATTTTTATACCCTACCAGCACAGTTACGGATTAATGGTGAAACTCAAGTTGACGTTTACTTTCAAATTTATCCCCCACATGAGTTAAGGAACAACCCCTAACAATGGGCTATCAAGACTTAAAATAATTCAAAAATGACCGATATTAGTGTCAAATCCATAGTGTACTTGGTCGTTGAGATTAATGGTGAAACTTTAATCGCATTCAGTACATTTGGTTCTGAGCCAGGGTGGTCACTAGTGAGGTGGGAATACCAAGATATGTAAAAATGATCGATATTAGTGTCAAACACATAGTTTTCGTGGTCACTGAAATTAGTGGTAAAACTCAAATTGACTTGACTTTCAAATTTACCCCCACAGGAGTTAAGGAACAACCCCTAACAGTGGGGGCTATCAAGACGTAAAATAATTTAAAATTACTGATATTAGTGTCCAATCCATAGTTTTCTTGGACGCTGAGATTAATGGTAAAACTCATTTTGACTTTACTTTCAAATTTGCCCCCACAGGATTTAAGGAACAACCCGTAACAGTGGTGGTTATCGATACATGTAAAATAATTCAATATTGACTGATATTAATGTTAAATCCATAGCTTTCTAGTCCGCTGAAATTAATGGTGAAACTTTAATCGCATTCAGTACATTTGGTTGTAGATCAGGGTGGTTACTACGAGGTAGGAACACCAAGACATGTAACATAATCCATAATGACCGATATTAGTGTTAAATCCATAGTATTCGTGGTTGCTAGAGCAGCCAACTCTAGTGCGAGTTATCCCTGTTTCGATCCCATGTCATGGACAGAGGGGGTTATCGAGACATGAAAAATAAAGTTAGTGTCAAGTCGATAGATTTCGTGGTTACGGAGATGGGTTGTGATACTTTTATATTCACTGACTTCCAAACACTGCCACACTTGTTGGTTATCATTAGACTACTGTTTTAAAAGTTGTTTAACGATTATGCTTCGAAAGTAAGGAAGACGTTAATAATATTGATGAACTAGGTGGTAAAAATACCATGCATATAGTGTTTGCTCAAATCCGTTTGATGCATACTGGGATATAATCAGGAAACTCACGCTCGGAAGGTTAACATTCTATCATGAGCCACTGCTTCTCTAGAATAATCAATATAGCAATATTAATCAATCTAGAGATCATGTAACATCACCACAGGGAATTGGCTCCAAAATTGCGAAACGGAAGAATAAGTATAGAAAAACACGCACAGAGTGTTTATGCATCAGAAAACATTTGAAGCAAACTGTAAACATACACTTGTTTCTCTCACGTATTTTATAGCAGAAGTAAAAAATCAGTTTTAGTACACGCGTGATACTGAAAAGGTATGCTTTTTGTTTCCTTGATAGCATAAAGTTCTATCTTACCTTTTCTTATAACGATTTGAAATCTATATGTATATATACTGTTTTATAACTATTGAGAATGCTTTTATTAGTAACGAGATGAATTTCTTTTTTATGTTCAATACAAATTAACAAAGACAAGTGTATACTCCTTTCCTTACCTTTATCGATATTGTTATTTCTTTTTTAAATATTTATATACATCCTTTTTAACATACTTATGTATACATATAGGAAAATATCCTTTTTGAATTACTTATATACATATAAAGAGAATAAGATGGAAACAAGAAAAGTACGCAAGAACTTTTAACAGAGATTATAGACTTTATTAATAACATAGAAGCAGAGGACGTACGAAATAGACGCATGTTCTTCTAAGGGAAATAGATGATGTAATCGGTATAGAAGGAGATGGTCATCATGAGAGGAAGAAAGGGGAAGAAAAAGATGACGAAAGGAAGAAGAAAGGAACACATAAGGAAAAAGTAAGATTACTATCATATGTACTTTCTGAAGAAAGAGATAAGTTACTGAAATTCAAATAGCAGAAGAAAAAGGAGAGATGATGAACAATGCTCAAGAAAAAGAAGAAGGAGATGCAGTTAATGAAATTAAAATAGCATAGGAAGAAGAAGCAAAAGAAGAGATGATAAACGAAGCTGTAGAGAAAGAAGAAAAATAACTATTAAATATATTAGAAAAATGAGGTAATAAAATGATAACACGAGAAGAAGAGGAAGAAGCATCGGCTTCTATAGAAAAAAATAAAAAGTGGTTAGAAGAAGAAGACATCGAAGAGCGGACAAATGATGAAGATGTGCTAAATCTTACGTTTTCGCAGATAATACAAGAGGATTTCAATGAGGGAGAGAAAAATGCAGAAGGAGAGTTTTACGAAAGTGAGCTACAAAATTGTCTTAACATTTTATTTCGCAATCCTATAAAAGAAGAGGAAGGATAAATATATCCATAATTTATGGAAATATTAGCATAGGCTTATATTGAACATGAAGGAATAGAAGTTGATTTAGACGAAATATAGAAGAGAATGGATGAATTCTTATCTGAATTTCAAGCAGAACGAAACACAAGTGTGCAAGTGGGATTTCGAAATAATAATAGCATGCATGATAACGATAGATTTCATATAATAGAAGAACATAGAAGACAGTATAGAAGATATAATATGGGTGGTACAATGCCAAGAATCCGTTTAGCCCCCTGCGTGCAGATGAAAATCCTTTTACTGCAATTGAAACAAGTTTACGTGCTCTAATAGATTATTTGTTACGTAATATGGACCAAAATGATTACGTAGCAATAACAATCACAAATGAAAGAGAATATCGCGCTTTTGGTTATCGTTCAGAGATGCTAGAAATCTCTCAGCAGAAGTATTATGGAGAAGTCATAAGAAAGTACTACAAAGTAATGATGCTTCCCTTATAAATGAAGACTGTATCATGAACTTTCATCATGTACGTATGCCAAGAGGACAAGGCAGACGCTTGAAACAACATGTTATGAATACCAGTGAATATGTTAAGGCACAACGGGATATTGTTACAATTAAGAACACATGCACTAGATGTCGTTGTCAAAGGATTAGAAAACAAGGGAAGAAATCAAACTGAATATAATAGATTTAAAGAACAAATTAATCATATAATATAAAAAGAAGGAGAAGACCTGTGTGAAGCTGCCGATGTACACCTTAGTCACGGGGTCATTCATGAAATTCGTAAATTTCAAGAACATTGAAAGGGTTATAAAATCACGATATATAGGGGCTTTACACGAAGTGATGTCATGTTTGAAGCACCTGCAAGTGATAACGAGAGAACAACTTTAAATTTACTTTTCATAGATAATCATTACAATGTAATTGAAAGATTCACAGCAAGTTTTAGCTGCAGGTATTGTTGGGAAAGCTGTCATAAGAAATGTACAAAAAGCATGCACATCTGAAACAATGCATAGATGTATGTTATCAATGCAATCAGAAGCCACCATGTGATTTTAAAGAAGATAGTGTTACATGAATGTAATCAAGAATTTAATGGTCAATCATTCTATGAATGTCACAAGTTAGCTCCTTATCAAAATGGAAAGCCTTTATTTTAATTCTAAAATGTTGTGCCCAGCGTTTGAAAATGTATGTGTTGAAAGAAAAAAAGATCTCACGTATGTGGTGAAACGTATTGGAATATTTGCTACACTACAGTACCACCTAATCACGAATGTTATATGAAAGTGAATGAAAGAAGATCAAAAGAGCTAATCAAAAGATTATCATGGAGAAGAAAACTATGATTGTATGGTATGATATTGAATGTACACAAGATACGAAAATAGAAGAGGATGATGCAAACATATATGAACATAAACCTAATGTATTGGTTAGTCAGCATGCATGTTAAAACTGTTATGGAGATAATAACATAAAAATGATTGTATCGTTTGTGGGAAACTAGAAAATATATTTGATGGAGAAAATGTAATAGAAGCCTGTCTAACAAAGCTACAAAAACGACGACCAAACATTAACACAATAAAATGCATTCAACAAAATCCGAAAGGCTTATGATCCACATTTCATCATAAAGACTGTGGTTGAGAAAATGAATTGGACTCTAGAAGTGGCCATCAATGGAGCGATAATTCTATCTCTTAAAGTTGGGAATGTAAGGTTCATTGATTCACTAAGTATTCTTCCTATGCCCTTAAGTAACTTAAGTGGTGCGTTTGGTCTTGAATCCTGCAAAGGGTATTTTCCACACTTTTCCAATCAACGTGAGAACCAAACATATGAAGGTACACTTACAGACATTAGGTATTATTGAGCAGATACCATCAAGGTAGACGAAAGACTCAAGTTTCTGCAATGGCATACTGAACACCGACATGATACCTTTAAAATGAAAGAACTCGTCAAGTATTATGCATGGGCTGTCGAAGTTTTACGTCTAGCATGTATTTCCTTTAGAATACATTTGAATGAGAAACGAATTTTAATCCAGTACTTGAATTTATTACAATCGCTAGTGCATGTAATTTGGGGTATCGAAGACATTTCGTAAAGGAAAATACTATTGGTATCATACCAAAGAATGGGTATCGGTGGAGAGATGTATAATCAATTGAAGCAGTACAATGGATAGCTTGGGAAGAAAAAAGAGAAACATTCAAATTGCCAATGCTGCACGTAGTAAGGAAAAACGAGTTGCATCAATGAAAGTAGATGGTGAATGGACAGACCCTGATACAGGAAGAATACATGTGTGGGAGTATGAAGAATGCTTTAACCATGGTTGTATTTTCTGCTGCCCTAATGACATGATAAACCCATATATAACAATGCTACAGGCACCATGAAGTTTCGATATGAAGCAACAAAGAAAATTCAAAAAATTAAAAGATTTTGACTGTGAAGTGCACCAACAATAGGGGTGTGAATTTAAAAAATAAATGGCAGGATTGAAGAGATGAAGAAGCATGTTAGTAATCATCCGTACACAAAGAAATCTCTATTGAACCCTAGTGACGCTTTTTATGGAGGACGTGTGAATGCCATACTTTTGTATAATAAAACACAAGAGTTTGAAGAAACGATGTGTTACAAAGCTGTTATTAGCTTGTACGCTTCCGCCTCTGAAACTAAGAAATTTCCAATTCGTCACCCCAGTATCTATTTGCCTGGATTCAAATTTTCCCAGCATTGAAGAAGTACAAGGATTAGTTAACCCATTAACGCCGAAATTATTTTTTTGTTTTAATTTCGATGGAATTTGTAATTTTGAGTTATTTAGGTTTAAGGACCACTTACGAGAAATTTTAAGTTCGTGACGTAAGCGGTTTTGCTGGGGTGCCCCGTGATCATATGAACACGCTAGGCGTTTAAGTACTTTCGTATATTATGATTAAGTGGATGCCCTGTTGAATTATTAACACATATGGAAAACAAAAGGGATGTTTATTTGTCTTAGAAATTGTTACACTTTAGAAGACAGTGTTTCGACTATGGAATTGTCAGGTTATAGAGCCCATTATCTATGGGAATTTATGAAAATTGAAAAAAAAGTCGGTAGGCACATAAACCCATACTATACTTGAAACATTTCGTAGGTATTGTGTTTGAACACAGTGTACTTCCAAAACATTTACGCTTAGCCCGAACCACTAAGAGGTTTCACCCATAAAAACAAATGTCTTTCCTTACTTGGTATTGTTGACTGCTGGACTCAGAAACGACTGGAAGCCCTGCATCTAATAGAATGGCTTTATACTTTTGCAAATAAGTTTGTACTATATGTCTTCCAAATTCTAAGTGTGAGATGCCTATTTTGGCTTTTCTCAACATTAGCCATGCCTTTCGTATGGTACATGAATCATCCAAGAGAGAGGCGCCCACCACCACTTTTTGGACTTGATTCTAATTCTATAATATGAGATATCCTGGTCAATTTGATCAGTAGGTTCCATGTGCTTGCTGATATTCTCCGAATTCATACGCACGAATACTTTCTCTTTTTAATTTGGGAATATTGCTCGAAATTAAAAATAGGCTTAACCCCGTTACAAGTAGACAGAGTTGTCACATCTTCTTCACCGAGTCGAGTATTATCTGTATGAACAACTTCAGCATGACTGGAAAGTTGGCGTCCTGTAAGGTTGTCAAAGACTCCATTTCCATTCCCTTCTCCTCAATCTACATCCGAAAAGATGTTCGGTCTCGGAGGTTCAGGATATATGTTTTGCATGTCTTGCACGTCATCCGATTCTAAAATATCAAGAATTTGTTGGAGGGAAAGACATCGGTTTCTAAAGGGGAAAACATACAATTACCTGTAACAGGAGTTGCAAAAGTCAATAATAATAATAATAATAATAATAATAATAATAATAATAATAATAATAATAATAATAATAATAATAATAATAATAAAGAATAAAGTAAGTCAACTGAAAGCATGTACAAACTTTTCTAAATCGTTATACCTGCAAAATTTTACTGTATTATCGACACTTATACGTACGTACGTAAGAGAGAAAAAAACTACTTAAACGCCTTGCGTGTTCATACGATCACACTGATGGAAAACGTCAATAACCATGACCCAAATATTTCAGACGAGTGAAATGTAATCTGTACCAACTTTTGACATCTCTAAAACATAACCAAGCAGAAAATAATTTGAAAGGATAAGATATAAAGTTGTTTTTCAATACTTACTGCGAATACGATGCCATTTTTCTTGTATTTCTGGCGCGTTGCGTGTATCTGTGCCTCTAGGTTACATTCACGCAGCAATGAGGAATTTGTTTTGTCTGAATATCGTTACCAAAACCTTCTTTTAGTAGTCAACACGTAAAGCTCAAAAAATGCACTATAATTATGTTATACAACGCTTATTTTCGTAAATACTAATTGCTGTGATCATATGATCACGCACAGCGCTAATGGGTTAAGTTAAGCATTCTTCCTCGAAAAACTCTCTTCCATCCAGTGCTCCCTTATAAATCAAATGATAGTTGACTTGATTTTAGTTTAGCGTCCGTTTCAGCAGCGAGGCTATATGAGACGTGGACCTACTGATTAACGTGGAATCCGAACCACATAAGCTCTCGCCGGGAAAAATCAAATGAGAGATTAATGTTTCCACTTTGTCGTACATGTTGTGATGAGTTAACCAGGCACCTTGTTATCACAGTGATGAAGACCGAATTTTACAGTGTACATGTGTAGCAGATGAAGTAAGAAAAGCATTGGAAAAATGACACAAATTAATGGATATTCATGAAATTTGGGATTATGATCTTGTTCAATACGATGAAGAAACAAAAATTGGCGGCTTATTTGCGGAATACATAAACACTTTCCTGATAGCAAAAGCGGAAGCTAGTGGCTGGCCATCATGGTGTGAAACAGATGAGCTAAAGAAGTACTTACAACAATTTTATGAAAAGGAAGGAATACGTCTAGATGTAAAGAAAATTAAACATAATCCAGCACTTAGGAGTTTAGCTAAATTAATATTAAGTTCTTTTTGGGGAAAATATGGTCAGCGTGAGAACATATGTCATGTAAGCATCATTAATGATCCCAAGAAATTGTATGATAAATTAACATCCCATGATATAGACTTATATCAAATATTGCCAGTAAATGTTGACATGTTATATGTACATTGGCAAGACACAGACGAAGTTCCTGTTTCACTAGCAACAGTAAACGTTGTCATAGCCGCATACACAACAGCACAAGCAAGATTGGAACCGCGCAAGTATTTAGAACAACTACAAGAAAGAGTATTGTATTTTGATACTGATTCAGTAATTTATACTAAAAAACCTGATGAAAGTACAATTCCAACTGATGACTTTTTAGGTCATTTAAAAATGACTTAATTGAGTATGGTAAAGAGGCACATATCTCAGAATATGTATCTGCTGGACCCAAGAATTATGCGTACCGTATTTTTGATGCCAGTACGAAGAAGGAATACTAAGTATGCAAAATAGGAGGCTTTTCATTACATTATGACCCTTCTAAACACCTAAATTTTGATGTAATGAAGAAAATGGTACTACATAATGAAGAAGAGGCAGCAGCAGAAGAAGAATCTCGTCCTACCGAAGTCAAAATTGCAAATCAGAAAAAAATTGCCGCAGGAAAGATCATACTATCATTAGCATGCCCGAAACAAAAGTCTATAAGGAGAATTATATAAACCGACATAGAATTCCAAATTCGTATGATACTTTTCCATATGGAAACACACCTTCCAACAAAAGAAGAAGAGGAATGTAATATGATCCTTTATAAATATACGGTTGAAGAGAGAAATATCATACTCTTTAACACGGATGCTACGTGGAAACGTCCCTTTTCACGTATTGTTGCAGGACCAAATGGATGTGGAAAAACTTTCCTCTCAATGTGATTCCAAAGTAATTTACCACGCGTGGTTAATATACTGTTTCGTCATATTTATTGGTACTATGCAGAGTGGCAAATACATACAGAGAAATTTCGACAAAAGTACAATTTAATAAAATATTATCTCCAACAAAAGACTTCTTACCTGAAACTGAACCTCATCTTATTATTATTCATGGTCATATGTGTGAAGTGAACCGTAATATAGTTGATTTCTTTACAAAGGGTTCACATCATAGAAACGTTAGTGTAATATTTATTACAGGATACACCAGATGAACTTTGTTTCGAAACAAATATCTTTCCTGATTATATTTATCATTATGTTTTTGTTCCTACGAAATAGAAAAAAAAAGATATGTTTATAATGTCAGTTTAAAACTGTGTTTGTTCATTCTGTCGATACGTTTCCACTGAAAAGTAAATCACGGAGATCTTCTTCATTCGCGGAGCAAAGCAAATCCTAAATTACGTAAAGATATAGTGGGAAATGCAGACCCTTCAGTGATTCACAGTATTTTGCGAATGTTATAATAATGTATTTAAAGGGAATGTACCTCTTACTAAGAAACAGAAAGGAAGATTAAAGCAATACAAGAGGACGCTTTGATATATTATGAACAAAGGAAACTCCATGGAAGAGAAGAAGCATTTATTAGTGCAACAGGGTGGATTCTTACCGGCATTATGAGCTCCTATTTTAAGTGGTGCATTATCAAGTTTACAATTCCGTTATTGCAACGGAACATGTAAAGAAAATGATCTTAGTTCTACCTGAACTTTATAATCGTATACAAACTTTGGCATCATCATCATCAGTCCTTGAGAAACGTGAATCTAATTTGGATCAAGAAATGCAACATATTTTACTATTATCTTCTCTTAGTAATGAAGAAAAGTAGAATCAATATAAAAAATGTTCTTCAAAAATATTTAGATTTAACACGAAAACAAGAAGAACCTGTGACACTTTCGATTAAGTCAACTAAATCAGAGAAGTCTGAAGTAGAGAAAGAAATATCTATACCGAAAATGTTTCGTAAAAGAGCTCAATTACTACTGCATAGAATGAACATGATGATAATATCACGAGGGATAATAAAGGAACTGTTAACATCAAAGGTGGTTAACTAGAAGGATCTCACATTGCAGATTTACTTTATGATGTGTTGCGACCACGGAAACACAAATCCAACTGGATGGGAAAAAATTTGTAATTATTTATCTTCTAATAACAGACCTCGAGAGCTTATTGGAAATCTAAAACGTTTGTTATATATTTTACGACGAGCTAAATCTTCAGCAGTAGCATCATCGTCGAGGAAAAATACCTCTCGAATCGTTTGCAGAAGACGAAGAAGAATCATAAGAACAAGAAGAAGAAAAAAGTAGTATATCCTACAAGAAAAAGGAAACGTGCATGTAACCGTCCCGTACGGTCAAGATTGAAACCATAAGCAAACAGTTAAGCAAAATTTCTTACAACCCTTCACGCCTTGCTTCGTATTCAACTACTAAAAAATTGTGGACAGCTACAAAAAAGAAAATTCCTATACACTGTATAAGAGAATGGTCACTGAAACAATCAACATATACGTTACACAAAGAAGTACATCGTAGCTTTAAACGAAATATCTATGTAGCGAATAACAATGATGATAAGATGGAAAGTGATATTAATGATGTTCAGTCTCTTCATAAATTTAATGACGGATAGCGTTATATTCTTACAGTGATAGATTCGTTTACTCGATATGCCTGGGATGTATTAAAAACTAAAAGTACAAATGATGCCTTACAAGCAGTAAAAATTGTTTTCAAATGCAGAAAACCAATTACATTCCGAACAGATAAAGGAAGTGAGTTTACTAATGAAACAATACAGAAATACGTAGAGGAAAACAAAATAAAACATATTACAACTAAAAATTCTGATAAAAGGGCTACTATTGTAGAGAGTTTTAACAGGACTCTAGAAGAAAAAATGTGGAAGTATTTCACAAAGTATCAAACGTATAATTATGTAAATGTATTAGCTCTTCTTGTTAAATAAAATGAAGGTTATCATTCAAGTATTAATATGGCACCTGCAAATGTTTCCCAAAATATCCTATTACAGGTATGACATAATCTGTATGGTAGTAAAATGAAGAAGAATCCGGATTTCTCAAAACATCTTAAGATTGGTGATACAGTACAAATTAGTAAAACTTAACGTACATTTGATAAAGGAAAGATGAAAACTTGGGCTTGGAAAATATTGAAAGTGAAGAAGATAATAACTAGAGATCCACCTGTTTATGAAATAGAAGATATAAACAAGGAACCACTGGATGGATAATTTTAGAAAGAGGAATTACAACCTGTGACGTTATCAAAAACTTTTTACGTAGATAAAATCATAAACACAAGAAGAAAAGGTAACAGAAAAGAATATCTTGTTCACTGGAAAGGATATCCTCCTTCTTTTGTTCCCTGGATACTTGCATCATCCATGAAGAAGATCAAGACGTACAATGGTACCTGATAGAGATTTTTACGTTACGCTTGCCAGTAATGGTTCTATGGAACATTTTCCTGACAACACCTTAACATCATACACAACTAAACTTCATCAAAGAATGGAATTTCGTGAAAAATAGGGAGTGGCTATTGTTGAGATTCATTATTCTCATTCAATTTTAAATATTTAATATTAATGAACAATATAATAAAATTTATTACAAACGTGCAAAAAGTGATGAATGGAAATTTGGAACTATTCCTGTCCGTTATTATACTGACATTTCAGAGTTGATAAAGGTAATTAATAGGTACAACAGATTCACAAATTTACATATTTTTTACATTCGTGACAGTAATACCTGTATATGTCCGACGTCTTCATGAGGACATAAATGTTAACTTACATTATCACCAAGTGTTAGTGCAATGTTAAGATTTGATCGAAATGTTGATTGGAAGGATATGCAACAAGGCCAAAGAATTCCAAATTTACGTTTAGGACTTTTTCCATCTACAATTTATGTGTATTATGATATAATTCAATCCGTATTTGATGGAGATACAGTAGCACCATTATTACGTATAATAAATATGAATCCCGTGAATCATACATTTGGAAGTAGTGCTATATAAATTTTTTTATTTCTCCACTGTATGTACCTATACAAATATGCATTTTGAACTCATCAAAACAGATATGAGAGATAGTACGGGGTCTCCACTGGCATTCACGTTTAGAACTATATGCGTTAAAGTATATTTTCGGCCAATGCGCCAACATCAATAATTACGAATAATCCATAAATACAATATTATCAAAAACAAGCTCTTGCTGGAACTGGAAATGTTTATGTTGGATCACCTTATCAAGTTGGACTTGGTATTGGAAGTTTCCTGGGGGGATTATTTCGTTCTGTCACGCCATTAGTAAAACAAGGAGCTAAAACAATAGCAAAAGAATTATTAAATGTAAATCAAACGCTAATAATGATGGCATCATCGATAAACAATATATTATCGAATCATTTCATGAACGAATGGGTCAAGCGAGATCCGTCTTGCACGACAAAACAAAAAATAAACTGAAATCTATGCTAGGATCTGCATATCAGCGAAGGAAAAGAAAAATTGCACATCGTTCTATTTTTAACCCTTCATCGTTACACATCATCAAGCGGAAGAAGAAGAAGAATGGGAAGAGGAATCGTACACAGAAAAGAAAGAAAAATCAGTCTTATACAAACAGGAAATTATCAGACGATATCTTTGATGAAATCTTTATCATGGCTTTCTTACATCATTAATCCTGCGACTGTGTAAAAACTGAACTACATATTTTTTTCTACAAAACTAACGCAAAGCAGTATATTAGGTAATAATGTTGTTACATATAAACCAATCAGTTTACTAGCTGATAATGCACCTACAGCATTTGTCATCCCAGGAACAAGTGATGAATACATATATTTATCACATATTCTCTTTTACATTGAAGCTCAAATTGTCAAGCCTGATGTATCAGCATTTGATGAAAGTGATTAAGATCTAGCTCCTATTAATGAGTTTCTAAATAATATGTTCAGTAAGGTGGAAGTGTATTTAAATAAAAAACATATCATTTCCATCTCATAGTTATCCATAGATCGAAAAACTGTTAAATTATGATGATTTTGCTAAAACCACTCATTTCAATGTGCATTATGGTTTCAAGATACTGCTGGACATATGGATGCAACATCTAGTGCTAATAAGGGATTTCAACGACGTTATGAATTAACGAAAATGGTGCAAAACTCGACATGCTTGGACATCTTCATTGTGATATTTTTAGTCAGGATAAATTTTTAATCCAAGGAGTAGAATTAGCATAAAGGTTATTCCTGCAAAGCCAAACTTTTGTCTCATCGTTAGTGATTCGTCTGTTGAGGCTAAAGTAAATATTTTAGACGCTGCTTTACATATTGTAAAGGTTGATGTTAGTCCTACAATAAAACTAACACATAAGAAGCTTCTACATTCAACAACCGCCAACTATCCTCTCACAAGAGTGCAACTGAATTCATTCGTAATTCCAAAGGATCTTCAATCAAAGACAATCGATAATTTATTTATGGGAGTATTACCAACTCGAGTGATTGTGGCGTTTACCGAAAATGATGCCGATACAGGAACGATAACATCATATCCATTTCATTTCAAACATTTTGACATAAAATTTCTTTTCGTTATACATTGGTGGAAAGTCTGTACCTTCAAAACCTCTACAACCAAATTTTGAAAACAACCCGTATGTTTCTTCATACCATACCTTATTCTATGGATCAGGTATTCACTTTTCCAATCATGGCTATAACATTCCTCACCTTGACTTTCGTCAAGGATTCAATATTTTTGTTTTTGACATTACGCAAGATGGAGAAGCCAGCGATGTGCAGCATTGGGATCTAATGAAACACTGATGTGTTCGTCTGGAAGTTCATTTTAAGAACCCTCTACCAGCACCTGTCTCATGCATCACATATGGCGAGTTCCACTCACTCTTAGAATTGGATTTCCAGAGGAACATAATCATAGGATTTTAAAGATAGGTTATTATTGAAATAACTCAATATTTATGTACATGTCTGCATTTTTATACATGTCCTCTACCCTAGAATTATTGAATGCTAGTGTAAAAATTGTTTATTTCAAAATCATTGGCTTATTTGCAGCCAACCAATTACCAACACATGTTCCACTACCTGCAACTATCATCATAAATGCAGATCTAACTAGTAAAATCGGTACCCATTGGGTATGCGTCCATGCCCACTACTTTGATATATTTGGATTTCCTCCATATGTAATGCAACATATTCAGTTTCTACGTAGAAATTCGCTTTCTTATACATTTAATAATAAACAAATTCAACATGTGAAAGCTTCCCTATGTAGACATTATTCATACCTATTCCTTTGCTTCAAAGCTTAAAGAAAGTCCTTAAACGGTTTTCTTATTTTCGATTATTGTATCTATTACTACAGGTAATCATTTGTCTTTCTTTTTTCTTTTGTATACATATTATCATGTCTTCATTATTATGACTGTTATTTCTTCTTCGTTTGTTGTGGATACTTTGTGTTATAGATAAATCAAACCTTAAGTTCTATCTATTACTGCAGGTAGTCATTTCTCCTTGTTCTTTGTTATGACGTGTTTTGTATACATACGATCATTTCTTCGTATTTTCTATACTTTTTTATTTCATGATTATAGATAAAATAAATTTTAAGTTATGTTTTTCAATTTTTCCATTTCAGAGAATAAAAGATCGTCAGCGTGTGTATGGGCAGCATCGTTGTACAGTATGACTTCTATCTACGTTCCATCATCACCAGAAGCAGCATCATATGAAACTTGGTGTGGAGTGTAAACAAAAAGTGCTTTTTTTAAATAATTCACACAGTGAACATGAAGAAGAAGGAACTGTTTAAACACGCATTTCTTAAAAAAATATATGTACTATACTCACTATCCTTTTTCTTTTGCAAATATTATTATGAATAAATAGTTTGTATTCTTGTTTTTGTCTTTGAAAACAAATGTTTTATTTATTTTTTCTACGTTTCCAAATAAATGTGTTTTATGATAAATTATGTAATTAAATAAGTATTATAAAACATATTTTATACCTATCTAAAACTCATTGAATTAAAGAATTCCATGATGTGGTTTAAAAATAATATAGAACTGATTTTTTGAATTCAATGATGTGATCATGTAACTAAATAATAATAATGAATTCAAATACTTAATAAGTTATACTTTCATAAAATTAAAATTAGTATGTGAATTCTATATTAGTATTATGATGTTAGGAATTGGTTTTAAAATTTAATATTAATTATGTTAAAGTTTTCTTTAAAACAAAAATGCCTATCATATTTAAGGCAGAGTTCTATAATAGTAATAAATTCAAATACTAACTTTTTTTTATTTAAGAAATATTTAAAGTATATGAGTTCATTATTATTATAAATAATACTTATATTATACAAGGAAAATATATTAGGATTTTCTTGTCATAAAAAATATTAGTACACTCAAAAATATCATATTGAAGTGAATTAAATGAACACAAACACAAATAAAACATTTCAATTTCGCTATATTTTTTACTATTAAATTTATAACTAAACTGTTCAGTATAAATAAAAAACAAATCAATTTTCTTCTTTATGAACAGAAGTCCACCTCATCGATACCCTCCAAAGGTTGAGTTTCAGTTTCCCCCCACCATGGCTGTGTTTGTACACTATCAAATAATTCAGCCATAATTGACTCTATGAGTTTTTGTTTGCAAAATACTTTCATTTCCAATTTCAATCTTTCACCATCAATGTTAAAATCACTTTTCTTATCAAGATATATACTTGGAAAACTCATGTTCATTCCATTAATAATACTCTGTTCAATCACACATATATGAATTCCGGCAAGTCCTATACATGTAAGACACTGGGATTGTACATGATTGCAATAGTGTCTGTACACAAGTCAAGCTATTCACGTAGCAAGAAACTGCAAGCTTTACTGTTTTTTCGCAGCATGTTC
Organism: Thermobia domestica; assembly: GCF_964235325.1. Lineage (NCBI taxonomy): Eukaryota > Metazoa > Arthropoda > Insecta > Zygentoma > Lepismatidae > Thermobia > Thermobia domestica. The sequence continues at coordinate 23,808,028 of NC_137465.1, read as the reverse complement.
AATACACGTTAATATTTCCAAGAAATAAAGCCAATCACTTGAATTTATATATACAGTGTTTCGAAGGGCTTGAAATGTTCCTTTCTTCCCTAACATCACTAATTTTTTTTCACTTATTATTTTTCGCACCACCAGTTCGTTTCTTCGTCCAAGAGATATTATAATGTAATTCCACTTGAAAATTCAAAGTTCGAAACAAACGGGGTCAAATGTACAAGTTTTCCCACTCTGCCAAATTTAAGTTCACTCCAAACACAAGGCCTTTATCAACACAAATCACTGGTTCAAATGTCTCACTATCCAGTCTAATACAAATTAATTTGGTTTTCATTGAATTAAGTCCATATTCAACATTTAACAAGTACTCTTTCTTAGTAGCCATATTTGATGCATAAACACTCAGACATGTTACTCCGGTAGCTGATCAACACAGAAAACGGCACTATGCATACAGATGACTGTACATGCATGAAGGGGAGGACGAAGAGGAAAATTTATGTTTCATCTTGTTTATACATGTCACCATACACTTACAATGAAGATACTAATTCAGTAAATTCAAGATCGTGCATGTTAAGTCCAGATAAATTAATCTTCATTCCTTTATATGTTAAACATACATTTCCACTTTGTAATTATGTAAATAATGCACCATTATCTCCTTCCAATTTTTCAGTACAGCGTCCTGGTAAAGTCGCTTTTTCGCCTGCTTCAAATGTCACACAGGCCTTCCAGCCATATATCGTAGTAATTATCTCACAGTTTACAATACGAAATGTTACGCCAACCTGCAAATCTCGCATTTTTCTAAAGGGAATCAATGTTGGCATATTAAGCTTATCTAATAAATTCATTGACGATTCCATCTTTACTTTGACGTTTTTTACTTCGCAACAGCTGCTGATAGAATGATCTACACAATCACATATGTATCCTCTACGTTCCGTTTCCGACGTCAACATCCTTTCATTCGCTACTTTTCATGACGTGATCCTCCTACTTTAGGCACACACACACAGACACACACACACACACACACACACACATATATATATATATATATATATATATATATATATATATATATATATATATATATATATATATATATATTAAAACTTCCTTCCAAAAGGAATAGCCATGAAACGCTACACCTCCTTGATAACAACCCAATTTTACGTGAGAACTCAAGGCCATATTCCACTTAGCAACTAACGAGCTTGCACTCAGTCATAATACGTTATTCCCATCTAGCAACTAACCACGCAGCGCCCAGGGAATGTTCCCAGGGCGAAAATTTTCCACGGGGAGTCCTAAAACTTAGCAACACTGCTCCAATACATGTGTATGCCTACATACGCCTTAGTAGCAACCGTCTAGTAACAGTCGCTCAAGGTCAAATTTCCGAAAGTGAATTTTTCACTACTATCGATTCTTTTAATCATTCACTCTCTTTAATGATCCGACTTCCTTTGATTACAGGACATAGTAGCGGAACATAAACGTAGAAATTTCGTTTTATTTTATTCAGTAATAAGGCACTGTAACTAGTTTGTTATCATTACTGTGAGACAGCATCTGTTTAGTTGTTGGTTTAAATGTTAACTCATGTGCTGAAAACACTTCAGCCAAATTGTAAATGTTCACATGGACTACTATAAACAATTTACGAGTATGTTCAATGTGCTAAAGAAAACGACAGTAAGCGCGAAGATATTATGATGGAGTAATATTGCTAATGTGTAAAGTAGTTCGATAATAGCACTAGTAAATGATCAGAATGCTCATAAACATAATTATCATCGTAAGTGTGTGCGTCCTTGTGTTGAAATCAATAAAGAATTTAGATTATTTTTACTTGGAGAAATGTTTTTTCCGTATTAATTTCCTTAGGCATTCCCTTAGTTCCCTCAGGCGCCTAACTATCGAATCCTCAATGAACTTGCATCAAGAAATTAGCACTCTACTATCAAAAAACTATGTTTTTATATTGTTTATTTTTTTAAAGAATGAATGAAATTATTTTCATAAGGTTGGTGCGTGACCGTGACATAAGAATATTAATTAGTTTCTTCCCTCAGGCTGCAAACAATGTCAATAATATAGCAAATTAATACACTTCAACTATGCCCTAAGATTTTTAAGTATATTCAAATAATTGGTAATAAATAAATGGTTTGGTTTTTAAATAAACCTTAAATTCTGTTACATTACTTATAATTTGTGTTATTAGCAACGACGTACACATTTGAAAAACATACATCGTATCTTTCGCTAAGCCGTTTCCCTAGTGAGCGAAGCAGACCCTTTCCCTTATACCAACCTGTGACGTACAAACATGGTGGTCGTTGTTTTAAGCGCACGAGTAGCAGATCGGAATTCAATCGTATTGTTCGACTAGTTAGAATCGTCGCATGAGCGAAAGGAAGTATATTCTCTGTAATCAGCTAGCTCTTAAATTTTTTACTGCAATAAAATCAGTGGAAATGTCTATTCTGGAGTTGGTATACCCAGTCAGAACTCGGGTTAACATTCCAAGTCGTTCACAGTAAAAACTATACAAATCTTGAACATTTTTACGTAGTCAAAACTTAACATATTAAAGAGTAGCTGAATTTAAAGAACTTCAGAAAATCCTTCCCTTAGAGAGGGGTAAAAATATTAGCAGCACTTGAAACGGTACTCAGTACCTTACTAGATTACTAAATACTGCTGGGCGAATGTACACCTTATTAGTAACACATTCTCTTTTAGTAACACATTACCGCTCATACATACTTGAATATTTGTTTATTAGCCCCATATACAATTATTAATTTCATACTTTTGTTTCTATTTTACATTGTATTCAATAACTTATATGGTAGACATTTGTTTCTTTTCTGAATTTTTATAATGTTTAATATTTTTCTGTGAAGAAAATATATCATATTATTTTGTATTTGAAAACAATGTAGGATCACATCTTTTTCTATTGTAATTTCTGTATTATTTGTGTATTATTTATTTTATTTAAAAAAACATGTACATGATTAAGTGTTTATTAATGGTTTTACAGACTTCATATTGCCAGAAGTCATCTATAAATAGATCAGCTAGTTAATCGGATTAATTTAAAGTAATATTCGAGCACCATTGTTTCAAATGGTAGATCTAGATAAACAAATCACAGCAAATAATTCAGAAAACTCAGAGAAATATGCGCCATATCGTGCACAAATGGATAAAATTTTATACAGAATTTATCGTGGAATGTGTTTCTGAATCATTGCAGGCAGTAAATTGATAACTAATTCTTGAAAGATTTAAACTCAAAGCTCTTGAAATTCCGACCAAGTCTTAGAACAGATGCATTAAAATTGATTTGTATATACCAAAGTTATTGTGGGATATATCGTTAAATCGGAGAACAGGAATTAAATCTCATTTCTCGTTTTATACTATATTTGAAAGCACATCCTAATCATGATTTAATAGTTCCAAAGCTATATGCAATTTTGCATTAAAGTGACATATATATATATTCCTTTTCTGACTTACAATGAACTGACTGAAGTGACTTATAATGATAAAAATAATTTGAAAGAACTTAAGTAAATAAGAACATTAGTTGTTGCATAATATCACGAAAGCGGAATACAACTTCCTCATAACTAAGAAAGGTTAAGCAGTTTTGTTTATAGTCCTTGTGATAAGCAGAATTATACAAGCCTGAATAAATAACTTATTGCTTAGAACATAAATGCGAAGAAAATGAAAATTTCTTGTCAGAAGCAATAACGAATCTCTAAATAAATTAACTATTTTTAGACTTACCCTTAACTTTTTTCCATAATTAATAGTCTTGAAGTTGAAATTCACTTTGGTAGTTTTATCCAGGGTGACGTTTAACACAGAGACTCTAAAATATGTTTACATTTTAGTTGCGTTTTTAATATCAACTTAATGAATTCTAATCAAGTAATTTTAAGTTTGACAGGGAACAATTTACTTTCAGGGATATGGTGTATTCAATATTTGTGTACATGCAATCTATGGATCAACAACTCGTCGTTTCGAAAGAAAGTGATTGGTACCAATCCAGTACATCATACATAATTTACTTTCCAAGGATGGGATGCATCTGACAATGCGTACACATAAAATTTATAATAATAAAGTTATGTTGACCAAGGGGAGACGAAAACGTTAAATAACAAAGATAGACAGTGGTAATGATACTGTAAGAATACAAGTCAATGCAAACTCGTTTCTGTTTACCAGAAGTGCAACATTTCGGTGTAAATTACTTTATCTGTTTAATAGTTCATTGATGTAAATGTTGCGTATGTTAAATCTCTGAATACACAACAAAGAATACCTACAGACAAGCATCTTTCCATTTGCGGTCTGTGGAAATCCGTTTTGGTCGTCTCCATCGTGCGGAGAAAGAACGATTCAGCATATTATTTAGTAGCAGAGTTGGCACTGCCATCGAGTTTCGCACATGGCGTCATGTTTTGCCACAGTAGAATGCACTTGCAACGGTATTGTATAACTTTTATATAATAACTTGTATTTACGGGCAAAATGTGCTTTTAAAATATGCACAAGCTGTTCAAAAGGAAGAAGAAAATACAAAGAGAAATAGACGTAATTTCTTTTCTGTTATTATGATTGACCTTCTGTTGTGATAGTGATATAACCTGTTTTGTAAGTCGTCATAGCAACGAAACAATATATAATCTATAGAGAATCCATCTTGTGATATATACATGTACAATATTTAGAAGTGTGTCAATGTTTAATGTATTACGAACTACAAATAAAAAAGGTAATACTTAAATATAGTGTTTAGATGGATTTTGATAAAACAGTAACCTAGATTATGTAAATATACAGACTGTAGGCTATAACGACATATAAAATATGCAGAACAAGCATGAAGCTAATTACAAACTGGTGGTTTTCATAGTAATACACATCTAGTAGTCGTTATAGATTTGTGGTTTGCCGCCTAAGGAGTTCAGGAGATTTGTGAGAAGATAAGTAAAAAATCTCCTAAAGAAATAACTCCAGATTGATTTTAAGATTACGTAGTTATTTTATTAAATACATCAAAACGGAAAATACCTTATTAAGGAGTGGCAAAAATTTCAGAAATACTAAAATGAATCTTCCTAGTAGTGAAAATACACCTGAAGCAACTGGTAATAGGAACTTGTACACTTCCTCTGACCTAGCTCACCTTATTAAACAGCAGATAGAACAATTGAAGCAAGATTTTGGTGAACAAATTAATTAGGAGATAGGACAATTGAAGCAATAATTGAAGCAAGATTTTGGTAAGCAAATGAATCAGCAGATTGTACAATTAAGCAACAACTTGACAGTAATAGTCAACATTTATCACAACAAATTGAGAATAGAAATAAGCGAATTGAACAGAGTGATCACAAAATTGAACAAATACTACGTAGGTTCACCGAAGTGCAAAACAAAGTTGAAGTTGTAGAAACTATAATTAATGAACATAAAAACCAAATAATTGAACCTGAACCTTTCATGGAAACTATAGAGAATATAGATTCTAAATTTGCATTCACGAAGGAATATGATGTCATTGATTTAAATATGTGGATGAAATTTGCTGAGTGTTCGCAAAAACATACTGCGGTATTGGTTTAATTAGATTATGCCGACTTCTCTGTTCATTCGAATGTTTTTGATTGTCTTACTGATGCTGCGTGTAACGAAGATTTTTAGTGTGCATCAATATGCGAAAAGTTATGGTCATCTTCGTTGCTATTGGTTGCTTGTATTCACAGTATATTCAACATGATATTAATTCTAGAGATGAAGTAATTGTAATAGAATCATTTAACACTAGAAGCACCGGAAATTTTAACCGCGAGAAACACCAAGCGGTTTTTCAAACCGCTTATGAAAATTTCCAGTTATCAGTTATGACTGAAGTTACATTTCATATCAGAAATTATCATTGTAATTAATAAAGGTCAAAAATGTTCAATACAATAATATACGATCCATCTTGTGATATATACATGTACTATATTTAGAAGTGTGTCAATGTTTAATTTATTACGTACTACAATAAAAAGGGTAATACCTAAATGAAGTGTTCAGATGGATTTTGATAGAACAGTAATCTAGATTATGTAAATATACGGACTGTGGGCTATAACAACATATAAAATATGCAGAACAAGCATTAAACTAATTACAAACCGGTGATTTCCATAGTAATACACATTTAGTGGTCGTTATACACTCAACATGCTTTACCTGATTCACTTGTCTATGATTAGTGGACTCAGTATGTAAAAGTCAGACAGAACCGTACTCAATACTTCTTTAGTACTCAGCTATGCACCTACAAGTGTTTGTTTCATGGGGGTCCAAAGTCGAATGTCTGTACCCATCGTGAGTGTGCTCATTATGCAGGCAAAACACTTAATTATTTAAAAAGAATTATATTGTTTTTGGAGTTACAAGCCGTTTAATTTGTCTCGAGTTTTATTTTCTATATATTTCTTTTGTGCCTTTTCCTTGAAGATAAAGTAAATATTACGTAATGAAAATGTCAGTTTCTGAACTGATTGCTTTTTTGTGTGTGTGAAGACGAGTTGATTGATATTTAGGTTGCATGTACGCATTTACTGAACGCACCCCTTCGTCGTAATGAATTAAATCCAAAGTAGAATTATCTATTGATTTTTTAGGAAACTTTTTTTATAAATGATTTGTTTAAAATAATTTTTTATCAACTAAAAACTAAAACGAGAACTAAAATTATGCTACGATGCGTAAGTAATTACCCTTAAGTTTAGTAGCAATTGATAGCAAGAAAATTTCGATTGAATGGATTTGAAGTAAATTTGTATTAATATTTTCATTGGAAACTCGAAGAATAATAGTCATCGTAGGGAGTGACTGATGATCTCTTGTGCTCATATGTGTGTGGCAACCCATTGTCCGCATGGAATGTTCAGGAAGAAGTAAAGTGTGACTATAACAATCTCCAATATATCAGTAACCTAATATTCTACGTACCATTTACACATATTAGGCAGTGGTGGAAATCGTATCATGAACTACTTCGAGCGGTACTTGACCTGCGACGTAAGGCAGAATATATGCCTCACGTATTCTGTGGCTATTGTACCGCCAGACATTAATGCACATTCATTTTTCTGTAGAAATACGATTTCTTGGAGAAAGATTATCGTGTAATTCTGCTAGCTATGCTTGATATTCTCTGCTCCATTGTACCTGCAGTCCTCTATGGCGACAAGTTAAACGGTGTCGTACCAATAATCACCACGAAAAATATAACGATATTATTGATAATTGAATATTCATATTGAAGCTGAAGAGTATGCAACAGGATAGAATTATTTTGTAAGTGTTCAAAATGTGATTGTATGATCTGGAATATCCATGCTCACAAGACGTCAATTCTCTCGGTGAAATGAAACTATTCGATTTGAATGTTTTATATTGATATGTTTCTCGTTTGATTCCGTACTTGCTCACTACTGTTGCAATTGGAGTACCAATTTCGGGTATGGATAATGAGCAGCTTCGATTTGCCGTTATTGTTCTGCAACAAAAGAGAGAAATCTGCAAGCATGGGTTAGCCGAACGTACGATTTGAACAGTTGGGTCACAGTAAAGTGAAGGGATAGTCTTGTACTACATACCTTGACTTCTAAGCTTCCTGAATTATTACCGTCAGCTGTTGATTAGCTTGTTTGTTTCTTGACATCTTTTCGTCCCTTTTAGTACCGAGGCTAAATGAAACGTGAATCTGCATTTTCAGATAAAATCTGAATGCGGTCAATGGTCACCTACCGGAAATTGAACCAAAGATCCTGTGCGTCAAGGACGAGTGCTCTATTCAGTAGATGCGGCTTATGATTAAATTGTGCACATGATTCGTAATGCATCACTAATCATTTTCTGTCATTCTATTATTCACAAGTTCCTAAAACTTTGGTTGATGTAATAGCCTGCTGGTGTGATGGTGTGTAAATATTTTCCGGATTTCTACTCTTTTCCATTTTAATTCCATTCCACGGTGAGTTCTTTCGTGACAGTACGGTTAACGTACGAACTTTCGGGGCATTAAAAATGGGTTTGATTCCCAGTGGGAGTTCTTGTTTTTCCGATCCTACGTTAAGATGTAGTCCTATGTCTAATATAGCCTCCGCTGAAAACAGACGCTCAACTCCTAACAATCAAGCAATTTCACCTAGAACTTGAAAATGTTATTCGCTTAATATTAGTTTTGAAATACTAACCCTTTAAGAATTCTTAGACTTATAGAATCCTAAATTGAAACAAATTGCGTTGCGAATTTAAATGTATCTATCAAAATGAGAAAATTCATAAATACTTATTTTTTCTATTATAGTAGACAATTACGGATCAAAGTTCTAAATCATCAACGTAGAGGATAAGTGTAACCTACAATAAACTAACAGAATGTACAAGTAATACTGGTATTCAAACTGACTCCTTAGAAAACTTAAAACTGAAGTTGCAACGACATCATAAACATGCATATTGTAACTAAATACAAAACCTAGTGTATTCTATTTCTAGAAATTCTACGATATGTTGACAGAAAAAATCCAAAATGATGAGACATAACTATCAATAGATGTCTCACCTGAACAAAATTGTGCGAGTGAGTGTAAATGTTCATATATAGTTTTCAAAAGGAAAAAGAACCTTTATTTTGTAAAATAAAGTTGATGATGAAAGATAAGAAAGCTCTATCTCATTTGATTTATCTGTGCGTGCGCAAAGTTGCGAACTAATTTCCTTGTTTATAAGCGACAACAAATGACAGGATACAAAAGGTATTGGTTTCACTTGAGATTTCTTCCATATAGAGTTTTTCAAGATAATCAAAACGATATGCTGAACCGATTCAAATTTAATGGAAGGAGTCGTCTCGTACTTAAGTTCGTTATGAGGTGAATACGTAAAACTACTTAACATGGGATCAAACATTAAAGCACGTAGATAACTACAAACTTAATTTCCCCATATGAAAATAGAACTTAAAGAATACTAAATAGTATTAAAACACTAATTTAATACGTCTAAAGAATACTAAATAGCATTAAAAACACTAATATAATACGTGTATATCAGTGACGGATGCAGAAAAAAACATCGTGGGTTAATAAACGGCAATAATGAAGAAGCGTAGAAACCGATGCACAAACTATGCTTTACCGGCTTCATCGCCTGGTCGTATAAACTTCCATGTGGTCTTGTGTAGAGAGATGAGCGGAATTGGAGGGAAGACAGATAATAAATAACTCTAATTCTTTTCAGTTTTGTTGAAATACTGATTGAAATACTGATGAATTAGTTAACAGGTAGAAAGAAGTTGTCCCTATCATTACAATGGAAGGACTATTCAGATAGCACGTTCAATGTGATGATGCGTGGTCTGCTCTTAGATATCATTATTTCTGATTTTCTCGAGCTGAGTTTACTACTTCTTAATTCATCTAGTTTCGCAATTGCCTCGTGGTGACGAAAAAATGAAATGAAATCTTTCAGTTTTAGAACCCAAGATTATGCCTTGAAGGCTAAAGAAAATTATGATAATGAATGATGTTTGGAATAAAGAAATTGGAAGGTAACGAGGGAACACAAGAAAACACACGCTATTGTGGTTGTTCACCACAAAACCCACTTGGTGCAAGCTAGGATCAAACCAAAGACTGGTACTTTACCACTAACTCTCAATGATCCTTCCTGATGATAGGTCAACGCGTTAAAAGTAAAATTGGGAGTAGAACCAGATACCACACACTACGAAATCGCTTGCGTTACAATTCGGCTAAGCAGTTCGATAAAATTAAAAAGACTTTCGCAGCATAATATTTTTAATGCTCTTAGTCACATCTGTAGGCGATACATTTTGTTAGATATGCGAAGAAAAAGAGTCTTTCCCCGCGAAAGAAGAATCCAGTACATAACCTATTTGTTGAAACCTTATGTAGTTTTAAAGGAAGCTTCCGGGAAGTAAGTTTTGTTTCCAACATGACTTTATAATATTTGTGATAAATTATAAGAAACATTAAATTATCGTGGATCACGAATAGAATATATTGCATATGAGGAGAATCAACTTTTAATATCAGAACAAAGGTAGGCTTAAGTGTTTCAAACTCCTTCTTTACGTCACTGGTATACAGTGTAAATTTATTTGTAATAGTATGGTTGAATAAAATATCAATTTTAAAACAGTTTCCACACTTCTGTCTACGCACAGGCAGCTGTTTCTGTTTATTTTATTAAATTCAAAATGGGAATACTTTTTGTTCCTTTTCTACCAAGTTGTAATACTTTATATGATCTTTCTAATTTCAGAATACGTTACTTGTAAGATTTTTTCGTTTTCATTTTCCACTTTAAATTATAACAATCACCTCTATAAAGTTACAACATAATAAAGCATGCAGTGACTTTTGGTGCTTGTATGTTCTGGTCACCCTGTAAAGTAAAAGCACTGACATCACTCCTTCAACTAGTAGCAGCATATAAATTCACCACAGCGCACAAACTCCTCAAATGGATAATACCTATTTAGAAAGAACTGAAGCTAAAGTGTACTAATCATTTGCTTTACTATTACACTAAGTTAGTACGCAGTGTATTTAATGAGATGTATGTCAACAATATAATCAACACTTGCAGTTTAATTTGTGTTTAACTATTTATTGTCGAAAGTAATACAGATATCAATCGATATTTCACATTTTTATATTAAAAAATCAGATTGAGGGTAAGATATTTGAGAAAATCAACGTAAACGAATTTGTATGGCAGTAAAAGGTATATAATTCATTAACATTTGATGCAGTTAATACCATTTATTTTGCTGGAAGAGGTCATTTATTAATTTATGTACTGTATGTAAAATATAGACTACGATGAAATAATTGAATTTTTCCTGTCGACGTGATTTTAGTAAGTCTTCTCCTCGGGCTATCAGTCAGATGAAGGAATTGACATTCAAAGTTTCGAATGTAGACATTGTATTCATTTTCAGGGATTGTAATGAAGAAACTGGAGATATGGGTATGTATATATGGTGATTATTTAGGAGCAGAGGTATGAATGGGGGTTTGTGATTGGCTGAGGGAAATGCTGTTTTCGGATTGGCTGAGGAATGCTAGCTTCTGATTAACTGTTGTTGGGGCTACGAGAAATGGCTGTCATCAATGTGGCCACAACAGCCATTTCTCGTACCCACAACAGCAGCCAATCAGGAGCCAGCATCCGTCACCCAATCAGAAGAAAGCATTTCTATCAGCCAATTACAAACCCCATTCATAGCTCTGCTCCTAAATAGTCACCATATACACATGTCCATATCTCCGGGTTCTTCATTACAATCCTTGAAGATTAATGCAATGTCTGCATTGGGAATGTCGGATGTCAATACCTTAACCTGGTTGGTAGCCCTAGAGTAGTGCTCTCAAACAGGTCAGGTTGGGTTGTCGGGTCAGCTCGGGTCGGGTCAATCAACTCCCATTGGGAATTAAACCCGGATCACGTGTACCAAAGTCTTACACGTTAACCACTAGCAGGGGTGTAGTCAAGGAGGGGCCAATCGGGGCTAGGCCCCACCAAATGATTTCCTGCCCCAACAAATGACCAACTTTTAAAACATTATCGTAAGATTACTTCGTTTCAGTCACTTAAAAATAACAAAGTTTACATATAATTAATAATTTACCGTAAAATAGTATGGAAAAACACTATTTTACCATACGAATCGAAAAATAGTATGGTATCTTTTCCTTACACTGATCGGAAAATAGTATGGTTTACTTTTTCTTTTGACAAGCAAATTACACAATTTACTGCGATTTTATTTGACAGTTTGAAAACAAATGTTTTAACAAGGTACTATAAATACTACCATACAACAAACTGATTTGTAAGTAGGTCTGCATTGCCTTTTTTTAATGCTGTAACTAATGTTAAAAAATATTTATATCAGATGGAAAATTTGGTGAAAACAACGTTATTCGGTTTTTCAGTTTGGATTCCAATTAATCGGTAATTTTCTATTATTTTTACGTCATCATCCCACTTAGGAGTATTAATGGGGACAGAAATTTGGATTTAAATGGCATCGGAGGTTTCATCGTTCATATCAGCCACCCCGAAAACTATTGATTCGACTTTCATATTGGTCAATTTCGATCATTTTTACATATCTTTCCCTTCTCTTCAAAGTGCACCTTCAAACTGAAGCGATAAAATCCATCCCAGACCCGAAACTCATCTATGTTGAAAATTTGATCGTGATCGGTCGGGTGGTTCCATTATTTTGGAAAGTTGTGAACTATAGCCTATATAAATTGAATCATACAGTAGGGATTACAAGACACACTAGACGCCAGCATGACTGGTGAGGAACTCTGTGTGTGTTGCAATACAATAAAACTCCGTTTCGTGGCTATCGCAGCTTTGCATTTACGACACACGCTTTTCTGGAGTTAGTTGTGAGTGATAGTAACCACCGCTTTAAAATTCCTTCGCGTTCCCACTCGTATTGCTATTTTTCAGAATATTATTTAAAACTTTTCATTCGAATAGTTACCCACTCTTTTCTTCTCAGAGGTTTCGCATGTGAAACAGAAGAAATTCTTTTTCGTGAAATGATAGTTTAAGCGACGGAACGATCCATGATTTTCAGACCAAAAGATATTAAAAATCGAAAAATATTATAATTCGTCAGATATTAATATCGTACTATTTTTTCAATTTCTGGATTTGAATATTTCTGAAGAAATCGAATTTATTCGCAATCTCGCACTGTTTTAGGACAAGAAGAATTTGTAAAGTGGTAAACTGAAGTCCAAAGTCCAAAGAAGATGCTCGAAAAATTGCGTCGTTGACACTGGTGAACTCAAATGCACGAAGCATCCTGGATCTCGGAAGAAGAGGTCGATGTTACTTCTTTAGATCCTGTTTTAACTACATCTTCCGCAGTACTTTCTCCTTGCCAATCACCAATGACCTAAAATGATGGGTGCGATTCCCTTAGGGAAACTACAGTAGTTTTGATGAATTATTATTGGCTAATTAAACAACCTTATGGGCTTAAAGTATTATTACGAGTCTACCATTTTTTAATACTTTGATTTGTTGGCGAAAAACGCTACAAAAATATTCACAATAATATAGGCATTTTGTAATAAAAAGTTATACCATTAAAATAGTTTTTTATTGTAATAATCCCCAAAATAATCAAAATTGGTAAAAAAATCAAAAAGTGTTACGTAGGAAAGTTGAGGAGGTTCGGCCTTGCATTACGAAGTGTGACAAGGAGAAGAAGGGGGTAAAAATTGGTCAAAAATAGCGTTACAAAATATGTGGAGTGCCCCTAGAACAGTAAATGAGATATAGCTTTTAATAAAATTATTCTTTTTTAGTGACGAATAATAAATAAATATTTTTGTCAGGAAATTTTAAAGAAATTAAGTGAAATATCAAAGAAAATCAGTCTTATGAAGATGCAAGGGCTTAAATTAAATAGTTATGCAGAAAGGTATAACGTCTGGCGGGGGAAGTAGTTATTGGTTAAACATAATAAAAAACTACCTGTAATATAATTGATGGAGAAAAAACGAATAATAATAATAATAACAACAACAACAACAACAATAATAATAATAATAATAATAATAATAATAATATAACAATCATATAAAAACCAGCTTTTTACTTTTTCGGAAGGAAAATAAAATTTTCCGTTTTTTTCCAGGCCTCAAGAGCACTAGCTGCAACAGAATTTCTTTGGCTTTGTACATTGTAGCTGGCCTCCGTCAAAAACGACGGGCCCCTCCTACATAAAACTGCTGGCTACACCCCTGACCATTAGCTAGATCAAGCGGGGATTTGTAAATGCATCTTAGGGAATATTTGGCACTTTTGAGGTTTGGTTATTTCTTTTTATAACTGATACCTATGTCCAACGTGGGAGAAATTTATTTTTTTCTTGCTTTAGTTCTATGTGACGAAATTTTTCTTCAAGGCCAGTGTTCTCACCTGCTCGGAAGGCAGAGGGCATTCTCGAAAGGCAGTAGTAAGAGTCTCTTGGCGGAGACAAAAGGAAATCGTTTAACTACAATGATAAGGGTTGAGGAAATGAGAGAACACCTGTAAATTTTTCCAACCCTTCAACTCTCATTCCAAAAAATGTTTTTATGATTATGGGACCCGAGCCACTTTGATTTTTCTTTCTCCGTAATTAAAACGTATTTTACATTATATATGATTGCAAATAACAAGATACATAATATGAATTTTGTAATCTAAAATTTAAAAATACAGTATGATAATTAATTAAAAGGACTAATTTTATTTCATCACTTTCAGCCCAACAAATGAAATTCAAACAATTCGAACGCTGGGTCTTGGTCATCAATACTGGGTCTTATTCTTTATCTTGCACAGTCAAGTCTTGGTCCTGCATTTCGTAGTCTTGGTGGTCTTTCATGCTATACAAGAGCCGAGAATGCTAACCTCATCGGTACAAATGAAGACCAAGTGTGATTTTGATTATGGACGTTCATACTATATGGAAAGCAAGAAAATATGCTCATCGCTACTTGCTGATCACCAAAGCAAGGCCAAGAGTAAGATTACTATGCACTTCGTCTTGCATATCCAATTTTTATCTTGTTCTTGTATCGATGTTCTTGAGCTTGGTGAAATGAAATGAAATATTCAGTTTACAGTCCCTCGATTTTGCACCGAGGCTAAGGGAGATGGCGACCATGAGAAATGAATGAAATGGTAGAATGAAGAAAGTGGGAGGAAACAGAAGAGCCCCGAGAAAACCCACTACACGGCGTTTCTCCACCACAAAGCCAATTTAGCACAAGCTGGGATCGAACCATGGACACCAAGCACCAGAGATGAATTCTCTACCACTGAGCTTCCGCGGCCCCCTAGGGCTTGGTCGTCCATATCCAATCTTTCTTTTGGCCTTGGTTAAACAACTTCTAGTTTTGTTCTAAATTCAGACACCAAATTGGCGTAGATATTAATATTACAGTCGATTGGTAAAGTCAATCTTCCACATTTAAAAATTAAAGTACACAAGTACAAAAATAAACATCTACCATGAAAACACTAGCTGCAAGTGTTCAAAATAGATTTATGGTTTCTATAAAATCAATTGAAAATTGCTATTTTTAATTAGGGAGCTAGTGAAAAACAGCTGCTTTCGACTCCAGCCGAGTTTAAGTTCAACCTAAACTCAGTTGACCAAAGTGAACTGAACCGAGTGACCCGACCCGACAACTTGACCCGACCAGGCAACCCGACCCGAGCTGACCCGACCTGAATAACTCTAACCGAGAACCCGACACGAGCTGACCCGACTGAGCCAACCCGACAAGCCAACCCAAGTAGCCTGACCCGAGAACCCGACCCGAGCTGACCCGACTGACCCGACCCGTTTGAGAGCACTACCTAGAAGACATTAAAAAAGGCTACAATATTAAATAGCATATTGTATTTGTTGTTAATTCTTATCTCCTAACAGAAACATACAAGTACTATTTCTAAGTCAACTCTATTATTATGTTGATTTAGATTTCATTTACGAAATAGTATTTTCCCCAAAAATCAAGATTTACGTAATGCGTACTAGATTTTCCAAATAATTTCCTTCTAGTGCTAATAATTTAACGTCCTTCAATTCCCTATAGTGGCGACCCTAATAAATGACACAAATTACCTTCCTTGTTTGGAGTTCATGACATAGCAGTTACCAATAATCGTAGGCATAATTTCAAAGTATTCACAGCAATTGAAAGCCATCCCATTCACTACACATTCCAGTATTACTTCCTCACACGGCCTGAAAAAGAAAATGTTAAATAATTTTCCTGTAAATAATAGCAGTGAATATTGTATAAGTTGTCCACTGAGTATACTATTGAAACCTGACAAACTTACACAAGTGGCAGAGCTAATTTAACCACTCGGAATTCATTTGAGAACATTGAGATATTACTAACTTGAACAGATTGTAATTTTCCATAAGAAAAATGCATAGTGCAGAACTGCAGTTCTACTTATCAATATCTAAAGAATGCAGATAAAGGTTGTGACATTTTGATTTCCGCTATTTATTCATTCGCGTAGAAAGTCGGATGTTTTATATGAGGCTTATTGTCAATAGTGGAGTCAAATTTTACGTAGATTCACCTATAGGTAATGTATTTATTTGAGAATTATAAATTGAACACCATTCTAAAGCTGAGTAATTGAATATATTATGATGAAAGTGCCACAGAGCAATTTATACATGATGTTTACAATTTTACAGTAATTAATGCCATACAGAATAGCAGGTACTGTTCACTACCCTGACGTAAGCATTTACACAGTTGAAAATGTGTGCATAGTCATTGCTACGCACCATTCACCAATTATTGATGCTGGCGGTCAGTGACGTACGCAACGAAATATCGAAGTTTTAACTCACCTGAACAAGATATTATTGAAAATAAATATATACCAAATTAAGATATAAAAATATTCAATCATATGAACTATGAAGCTCAAAACTCTTTCCCTTGATGACATTCTGCATACACTACTGCTAGTATTAGCAACTGGTAGAAGATTGTACATTTAGTAGATTGTAAATTTCAACTGTACATGGGATAATATATTGTAAGATAAAGAAATTTCAATTGCACATGCCATAGTATTTGTTAAGGCAAATAAACTTCAATTGTACATTTCAAATGTATATGGCATAGTATTTGATACGACAAAGATGATAGGGGGTAACAGTGGTAACATTCGTCAGAGAGTGTCTCAAGTACCTTTTAAATATTTACGTATGCGTGTAGCTATTTATGAAAGCTTCTTTGGAAGGCACCAAACATTGTATGTAGGAATTCAAGTCTGAGAATTCTCAAGTTTAACTCATACCTTGAAACCAATTTAGCGTCTTCCAATGATTGTTCATGTTCAGCTTTGCCCTATGACATTGAGGACTCCTCATCCATGAATTATATGGCATCAGGTGACTTTTCTCATGTGTCAAACAAGTATAGTAATCTGGATTTCAATATCTCTACGCAGCTTGAAGCATGAATGTATCCAGTGCAACAATTCAGGATACAACGACCATCGTTTCCAATTTTAACGCACACCGTAACACTTGCACTACCGTGTTTTTACATAGATAGGTGATCTCATGATCGCTTTCCGAGGAGTAGAAAATTCGGTTTTCATCACAGAATGGATGTTTCCGAAAGTATTGTGGTTTGAAGATTGGTAAATGAAATAATTCTTGAAATATTTGGAAAATACCGCTACCATAGGGGGAATCAATTTCCCGATTTCATGGCATCTTTTCACCTACCCTATGATTTTTCCAGTCTACGACATAAATTCGGAAGAAAACTTACGAGATGCGCAGTAGTTAATATATCTCAGTAGGAGACACGAAAACTATGTTCCTTAAAGTCGTATCTTACTACATACATTTGAATCGGATATTTCCCCTTTTTCTAAAATTTACTGTCAAAAAGTGATTTCAATTAGTAACGTATGTAAAATTTCATCAAGATTGGTTCGAGTTCCCAAGTTCATATCACTTTAGGTGTTTGTGTGTATATCATAGTATGGTAAATGTTCATTGCTGCCTAATATCTTGATGGGTGTTAAAACCCTTAATCCTCCAATTGTGTTGCCACTGATTCTAATAGATAAACTAGTTAATTGCGAACTGAAATTCTAGTTATACACTTCTCTGATATAAGTACTTTCCCAATAACTTATAAGGTATTTAAAAACTGATAGTGTCAACAATGACTTCACTAGTAGCAATAAGCGCATATGCGAACTTTATTCTAGACGCCACATTTCTCAACAGGTGAAAGGTTATGTTAAATGTTCGAATAGGGAACACTTCACATTTTAATAAAAATGGGTATAATTTTACTTACCTAAAGCTCTTGATTTTATAAGAGAAAGTGCCTTGTATCTGAGAGCATATAAAAACTCCATATACTCTTGACTGCACTACAAAAATGTAATGACACCACATACTGTTCCTGAGATTACAACGATATTGTATAACTGATATCTATACACTAGTTCCATTTCAAATTGAGCAATTTTGAGCAACTGTGCTTAAAAGTGCACAATACGTTGTGAAGAAGAAGAAAAAAATGTAGAATATATGTTGAGATAGATCGATAATCATGTAATGCGAGTTGTTGTAACAAGATATAGTTATTTGTTTCGTGTTGCTATGACAACCGAAGAAAGCGTATTCATTGATTTTTAAGAATAAAAGTTAATTGGGATATGCATTTGATGTGCCTAATTTCTCCTGCAATTATGAGTAAAACTTAAGGTGCTAGATCTTGTTGACTTACTCGAACTGTGGGCAATAATTGTAACAGAAAGGTAAAAGAATTTTAACGGACAGTATAAGAGTGGAACGTTACAAGATTTCATGTACAAAGGCTTCGAGTGCCAAAAGGCTCACGTAATTCTATTCTTCATGAATTAAGTCAAGTGAAGCGAATGTGCTAAGCAACACGACATGCATTAATTAACAATGACAAATAATTTTCGGGCCTCATATGAGGTCTCCGTCTACGTTAGGATTGATAGTAATCTTCTTATCGAGAAAAGATTTTCACGCCAAGAGCAAATGAAGTAGCAACAAATGTCGAAGGAAGAATACACTCGATGGTCGTATCCGGTTCTCTTTGATGTCATAAGAAGTTATCGACTATGATATGTTCTTAATTGTGAAGTAAAATGAACCAATATATGAAAAATGTTTGGGTGAAAGTTTGTCCTGTATCCATTAAAAGCTACAAAAGGAGTCCATATTCCCCCCCCAAAAAAGCCTCAGACAAAATGCCGGATGAGTATCGAAGAGTTCGTAGGAATGCAAAAAGCAAAGCTCCTAGTATTATCGGCAAGAATATTTGATATCTGATGCTTTTTAGATAAAAACCAAGCATCCAGAGTTGCATCTACCATGCCCAAATTCAAGGATACAATCTCTCTTTGAAGTCTCTACTAGTCTCTGATAATGTGAAACGTCTTTTATAGTCTCAGGATTTCTAACATTTGTATGAATTACAAAACTTTATGCCACTCAAATGCGATTAGTATTACAGCGAGCGAATAGAAAATCTTCCGTTCTTTAAAGAGCTATATTTTCACTTAAACGAAATTAACTGAGGCATCAGTCACAAATCAACTGCTGCTGATTTTTAACAAGTGAGAAATTGTTCGTTTCGTGGCGTTGCACTTAACTCATCAACATTGGCTAAAGTTTAAGACATCAGAAGTTTGATTATCAGAAGAATAGTATGCAGACTGTTTGATTTATGTTATGGCAACATTAATAGCGAGTTTTGTTCTTTTTTGTTTCTTTCTTCTTTCGCTCGTTTTTTTTTCATCTGCTGTAGTGCAAGTCCTAATCTTAAAATTACAGTATCATTTTTTGCCACATCTAATATAATATTAACGTTTTATTGTAACATCTAGCGACTGTGACATGACTGAGAAACAACTTTAATAATGGAGAAGGCAAAAAGAGTGAGAACAGTGGGGTGAGGTGTGTTTACAAAACTCACAAAAATATGGAACAGTGCTGTAATGACCCGAATGTGAACATTGACGAAATTAGAGTGAACTTTGAATTATTGTAGGATAAACATAGGTCGGTTGATGAAGCACACAATGAATACATCGAATTGTTATTAAAAGAATAATTCCAAGAAGATGATTTGGTTCAGGAAACCGAAACACAAAATAAGAATGTAGAGACATTTTTTGGTCTTCGTACGAGAGGGTTTAAGAGCTGATCGCTAAGCATGCATGAAATAAAACTCGTGTTACAGACAGTGTTTTCACAGAAGGTAAGAAAAGGGGTATTAACTTACAAGTAATTGAATTGAAGAAGTTTGATGGTGACTTAAAGAATTGGTTACCGTTTTGGAGTCAGTTAAATCCAATCGATGCGGACTCGAATATCACAAACACTGACAAGTTCCACTGTTTAGTTCAGGCCACTCTACCCAGTTGACGAGCACGCCAATTTGTCGAAAGTTTCTCGTTATGTGACGAAAACTACCCAAAAGTGATTGAAGGTTTGAAGTCACGTTTTGGTCGCAAAGATACATTGGTAGAAGTGTATGTGAGTGAACTTTTGAAACTGGTGTTAAGCAATTTGAAAAGTAATAACAAATTAGAACTGAGTGCTTTGTACGATAAAATTGAGTCACAGTTACGAGAATTAAGTACATTAGGAGTAACGACAGACAAGTGCACAGCAATACTGCACCCACTAGTGGAATCGTGTTTACCTAAGTAACTTTCTCGAGCATGGCAAAGGGGAATTACGAACTATGGAGAATCTATAGTGGAAAATAGACTGGAAAATTTAATGTTGCTTGTGAGAAAAGACTTTCAGTTACGGAGTTTGATTTGAAAGATACTTCCAGTACGATAAAGAAAAGGAAGAATCGAAGTAGTCCCACAGAAACTATTCCAACAGCGGCAGAGCTAGTGAACTGTTAATGTGACCCAGAGACATGTATTTTTGTAGTCATTTTTATGTTACCGAAGAGTGTTCGAAGGTACATAACTGGTCTTTCGAGGAAAGAATAAAGCTGTTAAAGGTAAAGGGGTGTTGTTTCAAATGTCTAAAACCGGGGCAATTAGCAGTAGATGTAGAGTGAAATTAAAATGCGCCAAGTGCAAAAAGGTAACAAGGAAAATGACGGTACAGTGAAACAAAGTATAACGAAACCAGTTATTGAAAATATATTAACTAATAACGCGAATGCCGGAACGTTTTTGGAAATTCTAGTTGCAAAAGTGAGGGGTCAAGAGACAGAAAGGGAGGTAAGAGCAATTAGAGACGCCGGCTCCCAGCGGTCATACATTCGAACAGCTACTGCAATAGAAATGAAATAGGAAGTTGTTAAAAAGAATGTGTTACGCATGCACTCTTCGGAGGTATTTGTTCTGCACCTTATGAACATAGTTGTTATCAAGTTAGGTTGTATAGTCTGAAAGGAGATTATGCATGCAATTTTGAAGCACTGAACCAAGATACAATACGTAGTAATGTGAGGTCAGTAGTTATAGGACCTTGGATACAGGAGTTAAAAACAATTGGTGTAGAAATTTACAACAGGAACCAAGCGCGGTAGAAATTTTAATTGGTTCTGATATTGCAAGAAAACTTTTTACAGGGGAATGAATTGTATTGAAGTCCGGATTGGTAGCTATGGAAACATTGCTTGGTTGGGTTTTAATGAGCAAAGTTACAGTACGTGGTAATGTTAAATTCTTGTCTATGGCAACAATGTCCATGTTTGGTAAAGAAGCATCTATAGCGAATTTCTGACGGTTAGGTGTTCTTAGTGTCACAGATCCTGTGGAAAAGAAGACAAAATTGGAAGCTCAGGAAGCAGAAATAGATTTTTTAATAAGACCGTATCTATTAATGAGGAGAAGAAGTACGAAGTAAGATTACCTTTGATAAAAGGATATCCTACACTAACTAGTAATATAGAGATTTGCAAAAGAAGGTTGAATACACTTATTGGTAAGTTGAAGAAGGAAAACCATTACGAGGACTATCAACAAGTGTTGAATGAATTGATATATGATGGCGTAATAGAAGAAATTCCACCTGAAGAAAACGATAGAAAACGATAGAGAAGGAATTATTTACCTCATTGCCATGTAGTCAAGGAAAACGGTACGACAAAAATACATCCCGTTTTCGACGCGTCAACCAAGGAGAAAAAATATTCTTCAATATATCAGTGTTTAGAAAAGTTGATTAATTTGATCGAAATACACTCAAGTTTGGTTAAATAGAATTGGTGTTGTGTCCGATATCAAGAGAGCATTTTTTACAAAATTATGTTTGTAAAAGAGACCGTGACTTTTAAAGATTTTTGTGGGTAGACCAGGAGAGAAACGAAAAGATATTTTGTCACAAGCGTGTTACTTTTGGTGTGAACTGTAGTCCATTTCTGCTGTGTGCGGTGATAGAACATAATCTTAAGTTTGAAATGGAGAAACATAGAGAATGAAAAAGCCAATATTCCAGAGAAGTCATCGCTCAGCTTTCGAAGTACCTTTATGTGGACAATTGCGTCACCAGCGTAAGGAATGAAAGTATCAATACTCAAGTAATGGCGAAAGCTGGATTCGAGCTGACAGAATGGGAGTACACTTCTATTGGAGACATAGAGCAAGACAACCGAGTACAGGTCTTAGACCTATGTTCCGAAACGAAAGCTGACACTTTGGCAATAAGACTAGAATGGTGCCACAGGTTGATATCAGAAGTTCTTATGAAGTGGATTAACTTTTAGTTTACAAACCGGATAGTTGACCCCATAGGGATTAATTCTCCAGTCACGTTATGTCCAAAGATCCTTTTGCAAGAAATTTGGCGATTGGATTTAAGTTGGGACGAAGAAGTACCACGGGCAGTATGGAAGAATTCTTTTACAATGGGTATATGAATTGCCTTGGTTAAAAGAACTTTCATTTCCTAGATGTATACAAGAAGATTCAGAAAATTGTAGCCTGCATGTGTTCTGTGATGCAAGTGAAAGAGCCTGTACTACGGCAGGTTTTCTTAGAACTGTTACCAGAGAAAACATGAATGTACAGTTAGTACAGCCAAGACAAGAGTTGCTCCTATAAAGAAATCAACCAAAGGAAGATTGGAAATATTTGGCGGCTACTATTGGAGGGAAACTAGCTTCTTCTTTGATTGTGGCCTTGAATATTGAAGGTATATAGATTTATTATTGGATAGATTCTGCAACAGTTCTTGCATGGATTTAACGAAATCATCAATGGAATACTTTTGTATGGAATCGAGTACAAGAAATCCGAAAATTAAGTGAAAAGAAGCTTGGTATTATGTACCAGGAACCATGAATCCGGCGGATTTAACATCCAGAGGATGTACTTCAAAACAACTGCTGGATTCAAAATAGTGGAAAGGTCCTTCTTGGCTGCGACGACCCGAGAAGGAATGGCCAGAACAGAAGTATGAGTACACAGAAGAAATTATTACACAGGAGAAGAATAAGACGATCTTATCAGCTATGCTTAATGTTGAGCAGGACAGCGACTGGTATTATCCGTATCCTTCTAAGTACGAAAAATTAATTCGCATAATAGGTTGGATGAAAATATTTATACACAATTATCGTTTTAAGCAAAGAAGAAACAGCGAATTGTCTGTTGAAGAATTGTTATCGACAGAGAAGAGAGTTATTACATTTGTCCAGATTCCTTTGAGGGTGTTGGCGACAAAAAATTAAAATCTTTGTGTCCATTCGAAGACAATGACAAAATCATCAGCATAAAAACCACAATTACTGAACTTTCAGATGTTAAAACGTTTCTTTATCTAGTTGTGTTGCCAAGCACGCATCCAGTAATAAAAATATTAATTTACGATAAACATGTGGAAGCTTGTCACGTTGGTGTTCAAGATCTTTGAGTCTTCTTAGGGAAATGTATACAGCAGTGCATTTGGAGCTTGTTTCTTGATTATAAACTAGCGACTTTCTTCTAGCCCTTAGAAGATTTATAGCACGTCGAGGACGTCCTTCGATCATATACAGTGACATTGGCACGAGTTTTGTTGGAACAGAAAATTTATTGAGTAGACTGGATTGGGACTGTATAACGTCTTTTGAAACTGTGAAATGTAATGTCAAGTGGAAATTCAATCCACCCAGTGCTGACTGGTGGGGTGGGTGGTGGGAGCGTTTAATTCGATTAATGAAAGGACTGTTAAGGAGAATACTTGGGAAGGCTTTGCTAAATTATGAAGAATTAATTACAGTGCTGTGTGACTGTGAAGCTGTCATAAATGGTCGGTCGTTAACTTATGTTTCTGATGATAGTTTGGATTTAGTATCTTTAACCTCATCTGTGTTTCTGCAGCAAGTTAAGGAAGTAGGAGTACGGGATCTCGACAACATTTAATCCGTTAACGTACAAAAACGATTGAGATACAGTCATAAACTTAGGGAACAGTTACGCAGTAGATTTCGCAGTGAATATTTGGGACAGTTGGTCCAACTTTCGAAATCTAGAAGAGATCATAGTGAAATAAAAATAGGAGATGTTGTCCTTATAGAATATGAGAACTTGAAACGTTTAGAGTGGCGTTTAACAAGAGTTGTGGAAATATTACCTAGGCATGACGGTGAACTACGACTTGTGCTGTTGAAGACCCGTATCGGATTGATGAGACCAATGCAACGAGTTTTTCCCCTGGAAATTCATTAAAATGAGATACCACAGGTGTTGAAAAACCAGCGGTGATCCTAGTGATGAATCAATAGACGGAGTAAGTGATAAAAACACAAAGACTGAATAGTAGTTTCATTCATACCAGTTCTAGCACACTTTCCCCATCCAACCCCAAACCCGCCACTGACCATAGTACTTAAACAAAGTTACAGAGCGCAAAGTAGATTGAGTATTGTACCTTGTGCACTTGCTTTTATCACATTTAAAATCAAATCGCGGAAATCAATGTAATTATAACAAAAAAATGAATTAATTATTTTGAATATTTTATATTTAATAAATCATGAAAAAGTGCATAATTTGTGGTGAATTAAAGCAATACCAAGAATTTGCTCGAAATGGAAATACAAGACATGATGATTGTAAAAGATGTTATAGAACAAAGGGAGAAGAAATTGAACATTTTTTAAACTATTCTGGAGCGTTGTTAAATTGCTCACTTTTATGAAAAGAACGATTAGCTGAAATACAGAATAAAATGTTAGAGCATGACTTTATAAAAATAATGTATCAATTCTTTAAGGATGCAGATACACCATTTATGATTCTAAGACCTGCTACATTATCGGAATGTAAGTTTGTAGATCCAACGTATAACCCCATAGGTTTAACAATACCAGCACCACAAGTTATTTTATTTAAAGATATAATATGTCTTGGTTTCCTGCCACATCTTTCTAGAAGGAATGAAACTACATCTTGTTATGACTTAACTAACGAAAGAAATATTAATAATAAGTGTGTTGTATGTGGAATTCCTGCATATTATAATGAGAACTTTTGTTCCATATCCCATATAAAACTTCATGATTGGATACAAAAAAGATTGCCAGAATTTAAAGAAAAGAAATATAATATCACTAACTATAAATCACCACTAGATGACTAACGTAATTACTAAGCACTTTCTTTGAATATTTTTTTTGTTCTAACATTAGTTGACTAGCATATAAGAACCCAAGAAACTAATGCAAAGTATTCCCATAACTACAATGTTAAAGTGAGATTGAATATGCTTTTATGACATTTAAAATCATAAAAAGCTTACATTGAAAACTTATAACTTATAGCACTATCCTTGATTGAAAAAATAGTTTTTGTTTGATTGAAATCCGTCCACAGATGGCTGAATGATGATAAGTTAAAATTAAGTATGTTGATTCGCTGGTTACACCAGACGCACATATATATATTCAGCTTACAAACCAGTTTCAGTTCAGAGAAGCAAAGAGTATACAGCCTCTCTCTTTCCTTCTTCCCACACCAACATACATATATATGCATTAGCCTCCTCATGCCAACAGAACTTTTTAGCTAGCACTCGTGAGATGGAGCTGTATACCGATGACGTTGTATAATAGCTGTTAGACTACGTCATATACATATTCAATCATTTTTTTGTCTTTACCAGAGAGCGCCGTACCGATGACGCTGTATAATAGCTGTTAGACGACGTCAATGAATTCACAACAAAATATCTCTTGAGTTTTTTTCTTTTTTTCTTCCCATCAACACTCGGTGATAAACTACATGATATGCAACACCATCTATTGAGTAAGTGAGTAACTGCTTGAATATGGTCACTTAGCTAGCAAATATAGCTAAAACATCAATGTTCAAAAAAGAAAAAAGTCAGTGTCTCCAGCTCAATATATTTTTTCGGGACGTTCCAGGATCTTAATTTTTCAAGATATCGCTTTAAAACATATAGGGATGAATTCACCCCATTACTAATAAATATGATAATTGTTAAAAATGATTTGGCAACACAGACAGTTTTACCCCCAAATAACATTAACATTTAATACCTCGACCCCTAATTAACCGATTTTCAAAATTCAAACGACGTTCGACAGAGAAATAAATTTGCTATCTTCTGGATGTATTGTGGGTTGCATACCTCTAAGGATACTATTCCGAATTTATATCTCCGTTGTTTATTAACCGATTTTCAAAAGTCAAACGGCAATCAATAGACAAATAAATTTCCTATCTATCGAATGTCTTATAAATTGCATAACTCTAAGGATATAATTACAAGAACTCAAATAAATCTATTATTTATACCTGTATCTTTAAAATTTAAATGACATTCAAAAGTACTGCTTTTCCTTATGCATTGTGTATCTTTAAAGATCTCAGTTTTATGGCTTTATAACCATAAAACACTTAGAACATACTTAAAATTACAAGTTCGAATACTGATAATGGAACGTTCTGCTAACCTCGTTTTCAATAGGAAACAATGACTTCTCAAACTCTGTCCACTGATCATAATTCAAGCAAAATAGACAGCCGTTAATATCAAAAACAACTTGAACTTGGGTTTGCACATTTTTCACAATTACATTGAAATTATTAGTAAGAATGAACTTCTTTTAAGGATCCATTTTAATCGCTCTATTTTGTACTTCTGACGACATATTTTTGTTCATTTTTGTTATTTTTTGGATTCACAAAACCGATCATCATTTGAAATTTACATACAGAACTCAGCAGTTGGATAGTTATCTTTTAGACCAGTGTATTTGATTTTTATTCCATCTTTAACGATCTCGTCAATCATTTTATCTGTTAAGTGTTTTGTAAATCTAGGTGGAAGAAAGACCTTTAACTCCTCACACTCAACTAAAATGCTCTTTCCAAACTTAGTTTTAATCTTTTCCATTTTCACAATCTTATATTCTGTACATAATTCTAATTCTCTTAATCCATAAACTTGTTTTTGCTCAAGACTTCCAAGTTTATTTAAAAGCTCAATATGACTCGACATCGTATTTATTATATAGAAAATCAATGAACACTTCAATTTTTATCTTCACCAAAAATATTTAATCATTTTTTTATCAATTTCGTTTATGGAAAAACTTCCATAAAACAATACAAACACACATTTAACTATCTAAAACTCTTCTACTACTTTCTCATTCTTAGGGTCATATGTGAAGTTCTTTTGTCCAATTAAAATCGCATAGCATATAGTATCAGCAGCCACAGCTTCTGCAAAGTCTACCACAATCTTTATGTTTGTTCTCTCATTTACCGATACATTCTTCCTCTTACTACAATTAATCACATACATTGGTCTGTTATCTATAAACTCTTTAGGGTCATAGTACATTTCGGTATTGCCACATGTTATTCTCTTAAATGCAGTATAATCTTCGTACATCTTAAAATAACACTTGTTAGCAATATCTAAGTTTCTTGATTCTTTTGGAAATATCTCATTCCTCCCATTCTTAAGATAGATATTCTTTACTTTACAATGATCAAACTTACTTCCATCTGTTGTTTGTTTGCCACTTCTATCAGTTTCGAACATTACAACTACGAAATCAGGCATATCAAATTGTCTAGAATTAAATTGAGTAGTAACATCAAACTCCAAGAAAGAACCTGCAACAGTCCTTTGAACACATTGATAAGTATGGAATGAAAACATGATTTTAGGTTCTTTAAGAATATTCAACTTTAACTTGTTTTCATAATTAGATTCGTATTCAAAAATAGGCATTCTTATCTCCATACTTTTTATTGTTATTTTTCCATCGTGAGGAGCTGCTCCTGATCCAGCCCACTTGTACATAACATTGTTATTGTTGTTAGCTTTTGTAAATGTTATTCTCAATCCACCTTTCCACATAACCTCTTTATAATCACTTAAAAAGCCTGGAATTAATCTTAATGGGTACAAAACGCTAAAGTCCTTTCTTAGACCAAGTTTATCATCTGTTTCAAATCCCGCTTGTTTTAGATATTGAACTTCAGGTTTGGAAATCTTTAATGTTCCGATAGCTGTAGATGTTATTCCTGGTAGTTCAATCTTATCTATAACAACACCATGCTTTCTAACCTCAATTTGAGAAAAGAAGAATGGTAAGAAGTTATCTACAAGTTTTATGGCATCATTTGCACCAAATGTTCCTCCAACTGATGCACCAACTTCTTCAAAAGTCATATGACAATCTGCTTTGTGTGGATGTATAAAGCCCTTTCCCACATCGAAATCAAACTCAATATCTTTGTTAGCTTCATTCAAATTATTAAATGTTCTTATGTTAGCTTTAAAACTTTGTAACTCGTAACTCTCAACACTATCCATTTATTATAAAGAAAATCTTGAAACAGCGCTTTTATGGGATATACCCATAAAAGAATCATACATAATAACACAAGATCATGTAGACGAAGAAGAAAAGAAAAATTTTTTAGATGTTAGGGGGTATCGAATCAATACCCCGTCTTTTATAGTCCCCATTCTAACTTAACCTTAGCATTCATAGCAGTATCAACTCCAAAAGCAGCTAATCGTTCGCCAATTGATGCGTCACTACTAAATGCTCTTTTCCATGCTTAAGTTTCTAGTTCCCTATCTGCAATATGTCTCGACTCTGTATCTTTTCTGTCTCTGTAGTATATATCGTGTTCTTTACAAGCCTGATCTAATGGGTTAATGCCTATATCACCTCTCTCTAATCTTTCTTGTAGCTTCGTAAAAGGCCCGCAAAATCTGAAGCCTGGTATATGTAACTCCGGTATTCCCTTCATGTTTAAAATCGTATTCATTAGTCCTTTCCCAAGCTTCTCATCATTCCAGAATCGTGGTGGTAATGTATTTAAGATCTTAATCAAAAAACCTATACCTTTAAGATCATTAGGAATAAATTGTGAAAGCTTCTTATTAATCATACTCACTATACCTACTTTCTCATTGTAAAAGTTATTATTACCAGCCCTTTCTTCTCCATCTATAACTATTAACCGATCAATTAACTTTCTCACATCATCCAACCATATATATTCTTTAGGAATCTCTGTATATTGTTTAATTCCTTCACCAGTCCTTTTAGGTGTCGTGTTCTTTTTAGGAGTTGGAGGTAAAGTTGGTTTAATATAATTATCCCAAATAGGCTTGATAATATTAATGTACTTAGAACCTCTACTATATGCTACTTTTTTATCCCGATTATATTTTTGGAAAGCAGCATCTGAGTCTATTATTATTTCTTGTACTGTTCAAAATCGTCATCATCATAATCTTCAATGGTTTTATTAGTATTTATCGTTAACAACTCCCAAAGACCTTCTGTTCCTTTATAAGTTTTACCATTAATTATCAAATCATCACCATTCACTTTAACTTCAGAATTTCCTATCTTATTTATTAGTTTTCCACCTTCTTCTACAGTTCTTATTCCAAGCACAGTATCATTTCTTTTACTATATTTCGTTGCAATCTTACCAAATGACTGTGCTGTTGTTAAAGGTTCTACTCCTTCCACTTTGTCTTTAATTTGTTTTCTCATTTGTTTTATTTCTCCTGTTATAGGCGTATCACTACTACTTGGAGAACTATCATAAGTTATCTTTTTAGGTGTTTCTAGTAGACTGGGATCTATTGAAACCGTCTTATGTGCAACTGGAACAAGTTCAGTTATTAGATTTTTATTTTGTTCTGCTACTTCTTTGATCTCACTTCCCAAGTTTTGAATAGCATCAATTACAGGTTGCTCTTGTGTTTTAAATTTATCATAGGCCTATATACCTGCTCTTTCTTTCTTCCAAGATTTGAAGTCCTTTATCAAGAACTCCTTTAACTTGATATTCTTATTAATATCTTTCTCATCCATTTATTATATAGCAAACGAACAAACGTCAATAAATGTCAGAGAACGCCAATAAACGTTAAAAAAAGGTTAATAAACGTCAAAGAACGTCAAACGTTAAAACGTCAAACGTCAATAAACATCAAACGTTTAAGAAGTGTTTTATCTTGTTCCTATACTTACCATTGTTTACCTTCCTTGTCATATCAATTACTATAAAACCATAATCTTCTTGCCAACATTTTGAACACATCTCTTTAAATTTATCATAAGACATATCTCCCCCAACAAACTCATTATACACATGTTTAAGATTA
Organism: Thermobia domestica; assembly: GCF_964235325.1. NCBI lineage: Eukaryota > Metazoa > Arthropoda > Insecta > Zygentoma > Lepismatidae > Thermobia > Thermobia domestica. The sequence continues at coordinate 23,777,691 of NC_137465.1, read as the reverse complement.
GTATCATCTTGTCTGAATATGCATAGGAAGTTAACGTTATCTCTTATAAGCTGTTTAGGTACTTTTGAATATGTTTGCGCAAGATAGAAACAGTCTAAATGTCTATGTCTACCTCTCGTAAAGTAATTTCTAACAGTATCTTGATTCTCTAAAATGTAATCGTCAAACACAACAGAGTATTCTTCACATTCATCAATAGGTACAATACAATCATTACTGCTTAAGAACGTTGCTATTTGCTTCTTAAACTTTAGTTCTGCTTTTTCAAATCGATCTTTTAATTGCTCATACTTTACTGATTCATGCTCTTAGAATATATATAGAAGTAATTATTGTTTAACCAACCTGGCTGTAATAAGAAGTTAAATAATAGAAATGTTTTACCACACCCAGACGGACCCACGATAAGGCATCGAACATCATCAGGTATAAGCTCCCTATTTCTTTTCTTAGCTGTTGTTTCTTTTATCATCTCTTTTACATCCCAATTAATAATTTTCTTACTCATTTATTATAGAGAAAATCATCACCTTTTATGATCTTATTTGTCTTAGAGTATTCACAACCTAGAATCGCCATCCAAGATCATGTAGAAGAAGAAGATAAGAAAATTTTTTCAAAAAGTTAGGGACATTGAATCAATGCCCCACTTTGGGGGCCACCAGCCCTGGCCCCCTTTCAAACAGTTTGAGGATGAACTGTAAGGTGAGCGTTTTGCTCACCTTTAATATCTCTATATGCCCGTTGATATTTTGTTCTTACATGATCTCTGATTGCTTCTTGTGGGTTTTGATATCCAAGAATGTTCTCAACGTCCTTACCCTTGTGTCTGATATGGTGTTATTGATCTTGTTACCTGCTAATTTGACTTCATATGATGCTTGTTTGAAACCCTCGGAATTCCGATGATTAATTTTCTGATTATAGTACTAGTACAGACCCGGTTCGTTGATGAAGGTTATGTGAGGGTGCACGGTCGATAATAATGTGTCAGTATTTTTGACACTTGTAGTTTCCAGGTCTTCAAATCTACTCTGTTACTAAACCTACCGTGTGCTACAGCGTAGCCCCCTTGGCTTTTGTATTCGTCTGTCTTTAAGTGGTTGCCTTGGGTTGTGATAGCTTCTTGTTCTTTGAGGCGGTTAAACAGATTGATAGAGTTAGGATCGTAGCAAGTGCCTTCTTGTAGTATGTGTCTGAAATTAAGAGGTCTGCTGGATTTGTACCTTTAGATGCGAAAAAATACTTAACATTTTGGACCTCCGAATACAGCGGGGTACCTTTTATGATCTTATATCTTTAAGTTGTTCTCTGATCTTAAGCAACGTATCTTTTATATATTCGTTATCCATTTCACCATTTAATGTTATTATCATCTCTAACTGTTCTTTAAATGAGTTAATGCAAGTGAGAATGGTTTTATATTCATCTTTTCTTTTGCTTATGTTTTACTTAGAAGACAGACCTGTTATAATAGCACTTCCAGTTGCAAGAGACGTTGTTAATATCGAGTAAATTGTTACAGGTATAAAAATATTAATAAACCCAGTTGTTGCAGAAAGTATAACCGACAACGTGATCAAAGTGTAGTATGCATATCTAACAATTCGTAGTTTTCTCTTTTTCTTCTTTAAACTGTATTCTAACTTTTGAATGACATCTTCTATTAACTTGATTACTTTCTCTCTTGGAATATCTCTAGGTAAATCAAACTCATTCATTTATTATATAATAAATGGCTAAAATATTCAAGTTAACGAGTGATACTTCTTTTTTAAAGAAGAAACTCCATTACGAATTAGACAACAGTAGCAACTATTTAAATATAGGACTAGTTGGGTCTTACACAACATACTTAACTCCAAACATAACAACAGAAAAAAAAACAGTTTCTCATATGGTGATAGACAAGTTTTTATACCAGAAGAGCAATACAATATGAAATCACTTAATGAGTATTTAAAATCTCAATCAATCAACATAACATTATCAGAAGATCATTTAAGAAACAGAGTGAAAATAGAAACTGATAGTAATGATGTTACAATTGGGGGTATAGGTACTGTACTCGGGTTTAATATCCTTGAAGTTTTAGAAAAAAAAACACATATTGGAAGTAAGTTGCCAAAGTTTCATCCGTGATTATAAATGTTCACTGTAATATAGCGGATGGTATGTTTGTTAAAGATACAGAATACACACATAGAGAAACATTAACTATAGCATCATTTAAAACAGATGCCGAGTTTAAACATAGTATCATTTACGAGCCTACTTATCCATTATTTTTCCCTATATCCAAAGACAAGGTTGACAATTTTGAGATAAGGATAACAGATGAGAATGATGTTTTAATTGATTTTGGTGGGGCAACAACAACTGTATTTTTACGAACTAAGATTTTCTCTTAAATAAATATTAAGATGTGTTCTATTAAAGGTTGTATGTTTAGTGTTCCTTATAACGAACTAAAGGATTTAAATATTGATCATGTATTAACAAAGAAACAACTTAACGATAAAGCCAAGAAAATTAAAGAAGGTAAAGGAATGGATTTAACTTTAACTACTGCACAAATGAAAAAGATTAAGAAAGAGCATATGGGCGGTTTTATCTTTACAATTCCAGCCATTTTAGGAGCAGTTGGTTCATTAGCAGGTGGTGCAACAGCGATTACTAAAACTGTACTTGATGCTAAGAAGAATAAACAAGAACTTGAAGAACAAAAAAGACACAATATGGCTATGGAAGAAAAGCAGGGGGCAAGTAAACCAAAGAAGTCAAAAAACTAAAACCATTGACCAACTTCGATATAGAGAGGTTGGTTAAAGAATTAAAGATAAAACGATTTAGAGGTGTATTTATGAATGACGAACTTCAACAAAAACCCTATGTAAATGAGTGTGGTGTAGTTAACCTTGATAAATCAGAAAACATTGGTATTCATTGGATATGCTATTGGAAAAATAACAACATAAAATGCGTGTTCGATTCTTATGGCGGTGTTCCTCCTAAACAACTGGTACAATATCTTGGTACCGAAAACGTATTTTACAATCACGAACGAATACAAGAATTTAATTCAGTTATATGTGGTCATCTTTGTGTTAAGGTTTTAAATTATCTAAATCAAGGGCATTCTTTTAGTGACGTTATGTATATGATTAAAAATGATTAGGAGGCTACAGCGTAGCCCCCGGTAGGTTTAAGTGCTTTTATGGTTTGTATCCATAAAAGTTTTTCTTTAAGATAAATATGGAAGCTATACACAATAGATTTTTAGATTATTTTGAGAAGTATGAGGATGAACTAGATGCACTAGATAGATATAATTTTTATCAGTATTTTCAGCATGTTAGCGAGATAGACTTAAAAGATAAAAACAACGTATATAATGTTATTGATTTATGGAAAATGTTAATACCACAATTTTTGTACACGGAAAAAGAGTTGGAAAAGTTACGTCCAATAATTACCTTAAAGTACTTGTTGTCAAATTATAGCTCTAGACCATTAGAGTGCAGTAATTGTGGTAGTAAGTCATTAACAAAAGGTATGAGTAGATACATTTGTGATGATTGTTCTGTAGAGAGTGGTTGGGTTTACAGTACTTGTGAAGAAACGAAATCTGCTTGCGTACGAAAACCGTGGTATGATACTATAAAAAGATTTAAGTTACAGCTATCTCGTTTGCAAGCTTTACAGGATAGAATTATTCCCAAAGATGTGTTTAAGGTGTTAAGTGATGAATTTAGAGATACACCAAAAGATTTAATATCAGCAAAAGATGTTCTAGAAGTACTAAAGAAAAACAAATACACAAAATATTATGATGATGTCTATTTAATACACTATCACCTTACCGATCAAAAACCATTAAACTTACGACATATGGAAGAAACACTTATAAGCGACTTCGAAAACTTATACGAAGCCTTTAAAGAACTGTATCCGGAAAGAGTATTGTTTATTAACTTGAAATGTGTATTGCACCATCTGTTGAAAAAGCACGATGTTCATGTTGATATTGATTTTAAACACTCATCTAAACAAATAGAGATGTTAAAGAAATGTTTTGAAAAATTAGGATGGGCATTTTCTGTATAATAAATGAGTATGGATATATTTGGTAATGTTAAAGATAGAAAAGGTGATGTTGATATTAGTGAAGAAAAATTAAAATTGTTGGAGAATTTAAATGATGATGTTAGCGTAAGTCAACTTAGTTCAATAGAAGCCCAATTAGAGAAGGATAGAAAACGATTTGAAGATGCATCAGAAACGTTACAAGACACATACGTCAAGAAAGAAGATATTGAAAAGATTAGGATGGATACTACTAAATTGGTTATGCAGAAAGAAACCATGCCTCTATTATATCGATTAAGAGCTAAAAACGTTAAGGAGCCAATCTTTAGAATATTTAATCTCTCTAACGGTTACAAATTTCTCTGTAATGGGAAAATAATGCACATGGAATTAAGTTGGGATAAATACTTTCTAGATATATATTTGGGTGATACTTTGATTAAAGAGATACCTTTTGACTTTAAGAAGAACAATATAATTACGATTAAACCAAATAAAAATTCAGCTATGGAAGAAGGACAATTATTGTTTGTTGTAATGTACATAGAAAGAGAGCTTTCATAAAACATTTGTTATACAATAAATATGGATATCTTTGGTAATGTTAAAATGACATCAGAGTTAGATAATACAGTTGTGAGAAAAGATATTGCCATGTTAAAAGAAGAGCTTAACTTCATCAAACGGAGTCATGTTATAGAGCTTCCAAGTCGATTGATATCAGAAAATGTTGAAAATCCGTTCTTTTTAATACATACTCTATCTACCGCTTACAAATTTCTTTATAAAAGTAGGATAATGCATATAGAATCATCTTATAATACATATTTTATAGATATATATTTAAATGGCTCTCTATTTGAAACTTTTCCATTACACTTTAATATAAATGATCTATTAGCAGTTAGACCATCTAAAGATTCTGATCTGAAACATGGTAAATTACTATCGCTTCTTATGCATGTAGAAAGAGAAGATGAAGATAGTGATGATGATGATGAGAATGTTGATTGCCTAATATTAAACAGCGATAGTTATTGATTTTCTATATAATAAACAGGATGTATTGTGTTAAGTGTAAGAAATCGACAGATACGAAGAAAGATACTATTAGAATTGAACAAACAAAGAATGGAAGATATCTAAAGATTTGTATTTGTTCTGTATGTGGTGTTACTAAAACTCAATTCGTTAAAAAGCCTGATTGACTAGAAGAAGGTAAAGGTGTTAGAGAAGACATTATACAAGAAAATCACAAACCATCTAGAAAAAAACTTTGATAGATTAAGTGTGGTTATAAAAGGTATCGATGATCTTTGGCAAGCTGATCTTGTTGATACTCCACTATCAGTGGAGTATTAAAAGGTGTTTCCAAATTAAATAAAGGTTATAAGTATTTGCTAACGATTATAGATGTGTTCTCGAAATATGCGTTTGCTGTTCCTGTTAAAGATAAGAGTGGGAAGAATGTTACAGAAGCATTCGAATCCATATTAAGAATGACAAAACCTAGTAACTTACAAACAGATCAAGGTAAAGAGTTTTACAATTAAGAATTTAAGAAGTTAATGGAGGAAAATAAGATTAATCATTACTCAACCTATAGTGGTAAGAAAGCTTCTGTTGTTGGGAGATTTAATCGAACACTTAAACAAAACATGTGGAAAAGGTTCACAACACAAGGAAATTATAAATGGATAGAGATATTACCAACATTGGATAGTGAGTATAATAATAAAGTGCATAGAACAATTGGTTTAAAGCCTATAGAAGTTAATAAGAAGAATGAGCGAACAATATTGGAGAAAGTGTATCAAAAAGAATATAAGCGTGTTAAGCCCAAATACAAGTTAGGTGATCATGTTCGTATAAATAAATCGAAAGGGTTATTTGAGAAGGGATATACACCTAATTGGTCAACAGAAGTATTTGCTATTAGTGAAGTTATTCCATCTAATCCGCCTACATATAGAATTAAAGATTTAGAAGAAGAGGATGTGCAAGGTAGATTTTACGAGCCAGAACTATTAAAGACGAAACATAAAGATGAATACTTGGTAGAAAAGGTGTTGAGAAAGAAAGGTGATACAGTATATGTTAAATGGTTAGGTTTTGATGATTCACATAATAGCTGGATAGATAAGAGTAATGTTGTAGTGTAAATATAAATGTTTGTCTTTTATGGAATAATAGCCATAAAAGGATAGTTTGAATGAGATAGGGGTATCGAAACGCTGCCCCTCATAGCATATATTTCCAGCGCTCGTATTCGAGCTGTGGAAATTATCAAAAAAGGCGATGGGGACGATTTTACCAACCGCTCTATGTACACAATCAAAGGTGGAGAAAGGCTTGATAACTGGTTGAGAAATAAAGAATCACAAGAGTTGATAAGATACTACGATCAAAAAATAAGCAACTCCTCATATTCGAGGAGTCGCTCTACATATCTAATTAAAGGAGGGGATAAAGAAACAGCGAGTGAAGAAATTTTATAAATGGTTAGAAAATAAGCAGTCTAAAGAGTTAATTTCTTATATAAAGCCATTGCACCGAATTCGTAGGGATGACTTTAAGATTAGTAAGAAGTAAGAAACTTCTTGAATATTATGATAAAATTAGCTGGAGCAGATATGCTCCGGCAAAAAAATCAACATTTTCTATATAATAAATATGGGTACTATGGATAGTTCTCTTAGGTTAAACTATATTTGCTATGAACAGATTAAAGACAATTATTGGTATGGTATTTTTGGTGATTTCAAGTTGATTATAGATAAGAGTACAGGATACTTTAACGCTACTAAGTTGTGTCATGATGGAGGTAAACAATTTAAACATTGGACAAGGTTAGATAAATCAAAAGATCTCCTGCGATATTATAACAAGAAATTAGGTGGGCCAGATGTGCACCACCAAAACCCAATTTACATAGTTGAGTCAAAAGGAACAAATAAACAAGATCTATTAGTATCAGGAACATATGTAAGAGAAGAATTAATATTGAGTATCTCGTTTTGGATTTCAAATGAGTTTTGTGATAAGTGTTATAATATAATCGAAGATTACTTCACACAAGACTTCAAACAAATTCGAGAAGACCAAGAAGAGTAGAGGAGATAGAAAAAACAATGGAGCAATTACGATTGTACAATCAAGAACTAGAAAGCAAAGTTGATTATCTTAAAACAGTTGCAGCACCATATACAGAAGATCCAGGAAAGATACATAGGCTATTCATTATCAAGAAAAACCTTACTAAAGAACAACTTGAAAATATACTCTTTTACTATGACGAAGAAGAACGAGATCAAAAAGAAAGAATACAACGATATAAGTATTGGGTTGGAAGAGTACAAACATGCAATTGTGAAAGTAGGATTAAACAACTCAAACTTAAGTATCCAAGTATGAGTATTCTGCTTAACGTCGACGATCCAAACTCTATCAACTTATACAACAGAGCTAAAGAACGCTATGATGTTAAGATAACTTGGCACGGTTCGCATATGAACACAGATTTAAGTGATATAGATCTTGTTAACAAGTTTATTCAGTTAAGAGACATTTAAGTACGAAAAACTAAATATGCTATTGCTTTTATGGCTTAATCCATCAAAGTACAATTTCAAGCGTTAAACAAACCATCTGGTATAACATCGAACGTTAAATTCAACATACTACCTAAATCAGGATTATTATGATATTTTCTTATTATAACTCTCCAATCTACGTAATGTCTAAATGAATATATAAAGTCTACAGATAGGTCTTGATAAATTGAAATGTTATTCCAATAAACGTGCTTTTTGAACTCTGCAATAAATTCTTTTACTAAATTTTGAAACATCGAAATCATTTCCCAATCTACTTTGTCAGCGTAATCTCTTATAAGGTTTTCTGATAATTGCTGAGTCCTACATAAGCTCCACCAATCAACTCTATCTGCATGTTTTCGTATAAAGGCTTCAGAGAGTTTGCTTCCATAAGATATAGCAGCAAAATCAACTTTGTCTATAAACTCATTAATAAATTCCTCAGATAGGTTTTGATTTAATGATACTTCTTCCCAATCAACTCTATCTGCAAATTCTCTTATAAAGTCTTCTGATAAGTCTTGGCTTGCTGAAATAATCTCCCAATCAACTTTATCAGCTAATTCTCTTATAAACTCTTCCGATAACTTTTTCCATAAACATATTTCGCTCAAATTAACTTTCTGCAGATATTTACGTATGAAGTCTTCTGTAATGTGATCATAGTTATATTCCACCTCATAATCGTCATAACCTATAGATAACCATTGTTCATCAGTCAGTGAATCTAATATCTCTTCAGACAAATTCATAACGTTTGCATAGAGAATGTTTTGTATGAGAAATGAGTTCTTTTCTTTATTGGCTTTCTTGAACAAATGATCTAACATACCTATGGACACGCTAAAATTTATTTTGTCTTCATCATTATAACCTCCAATATCTAGATGTTTACATACTCAATCAAATATAGGTTTGTAAGATAATATTTCCTTAGCACTAGTCATATTCACCTATTCGTTTTTATTCTTAGATTTTTTAAAATTATTTCATTTTTGTTGGTTTTCTATATAACAAATATGGAGAAAGATTTTGATTTATTACATGATAGACTTAAACTAATTCATCATGATCTTAAACTCTTAGCAACACTACTAGAGAAGCAAATACTGTTAAAGGAAAAAGAAATATTAATAATGCAACAAAAAACATCTGATTTGAGTAGTGATGATGAATATAAATATGGTAGTGATGATTATGATGATGATCAGTAAGTTTACAAAAATGATTTAATTTTAATATGTGTATATGTGACTTTGATGGGATATTCTCATCAAAGCCGTGTTCTAATACAACGCGTAATATGTAGACAATGGCAGGAGTGTACAATGTTAAGTGCTGTATTAGGACATGCGAAAGTAAAAAATAGTATGAAAATGAACTGAAATAACCCGGTGAAGATAAAAATTGAAGAGTAATAAAGATTTTCTATATAATAAATAAGATGAGTAATTATAGCAAATTTACTGTAGTAGAGTTAAGGCGACAATGTAAAGAGGGGGGATCAGAAGATATTCCCGATTAAGAAAAGCAGAACTGATAGACCTTCGTAAACAACATGATGAAGAACAAAGCAGGAGACAGATTAGAAATATATTCCCCTTTAAACAAGAAGTAATTGAAGAACCGAAACCAGCACGTATACCCATCAAAGTAGAATTAGAAGAAACAGCATTTAAACATAGATTACACACTTTCAAAATAAAAAAACACAGGTGAATATAAAGGTCCTTCTAAATTCCTACGTTCAATTAGCAAACCAGTTAAAAGTATGATTAAAAATGGATTTAAATATTTTAATGCACTTAAGGTAAATATGTCATTCACATGTAACTTCATAAAAGATAAGCAGATTCGAAAACATAATTTAAAACATCAAATGAAATTATACTTCAATTCACCGATCTAAATGAGTATTATGAAAATGCAACTAGAAAAATTAGAACAGAGATGGAAGAGTTTCAAGGAAAGGGTTCAGGTTGGACTTTGCATTCTGTTAATTATCTTGAGTTAAGAATTAATAAATACGTAGAAATGAATGGATCATCATATATAGAACTTCCAGAAACAATTAAAAGAAGAAAAGCATGCATTAATATTAAAAACAAAGATCAAAAATGTTTCTTATGGTCTGTTCTAAGAGCATTACATCCTGCTGATAGAAATCCACAAAGGGTACCTAGACAATATGAGCAAGAACTGGATAAATATTTTAAAGATATTCCCTTTCCTGTACAAATTACTGATATACCAAAATTTGAAAATAGAGCTAATATATCTATCAGTGTCTTTACCGTAGATGATAATGAAAAGATATACCCACTTAGAATACCTAAAGAAAGAAAAGAAAATCATTTTCGTCCTTTATTTCGAAAGAAAAGAGATAAAACACATTACTGCTTGATTAAAGATTTATGGAAGCTTGTTGGAAGTCAAATAACAAAAGATGGACATAAGAGATTTTTATGTGAGGGATGTCTAGCTAAACATTTTGAATCAGAAGAATTATTAAAACAACATGAAGAATACTGTGTTTTACATTCTGCTGCTAAAATCATTTTGCCTAGAGAGCGGAATAAGATATTAGAATTTGTAAATGATAGACGTTCTTTAAGAATACCATTCACAATAATAGCAGACTTAGAATCATTACTAAGAGGAATAAGTACATGTCAGCCTGATCCTGAAAGATCCTACTCAAATGCTTATCAACTACATGAACCTAATAGTTTTATTTACTATGTAAAAAGCACTTTGGAATCCTAGAAAAGTGAGCCAGTAGAATACATAGGGGATAATGTAGCAGAAGAGCTTATAAAAAGGTTAACAGAAGAAGCAATCAAAATAGCAAAAATATATGATACTTATACACCTATGACTCCATTATCTAAGGAGGAAGAAGAAATATATGAATCAGCCACAATATGTCATATTTGTGAAGGAAGTCTTGAAGATCTACCACGTTTATTAGTAAAGAAAATAGAAGGTTTAAAGATTAAAATTGAGTATTTAAAGAAGAAAATAAAAGAAGGAGCTAAACACTTGGAAGAAGAACATCATCTCAAAATAGAAGATGAGGAGGATGATAGCATAACAGAGATAAAAGAGCAGAGAAAAGAGATAAAAGAAGCCCTAGTAGATTGTGAGAATGAATATAAAAAGCTTAAAAATAGTAGAGAGTCATGTAAAACAAAAGTGCACGATCATGACCATTTAACAGGTAAATTTAGAGGTGCCGCTCATTCTTATTGCAATCTAAAATATACAAATCCAAAATTTATTCCTGTATATTTCCACAATCTCTCTAGGTATGATGCACATTTATTTATAAAAAGCTTAGGAGGTGGAGATGAGAAAGAAAAAATAGATGTAATAGCTAACGCTGAAGAAAACTACATTACATTTTCAAAAACCATTCGATATAATGATGCAAAAGGAAAATATAAATCAATCAAGTTAAGATTCATTGATTCATTCAGATTTTTACTAAAAAGCTTAGCAGAGTTAGCAAAGAATTTAAAGCCAGAACAATTTCGAGAAACATTAAAGTCTTTTCCAATTGATAAGCTTGATCTAGTTACTACAAAAGGTGATTATCCATATGATTATGTTGATTCTAAGGAAAAGTTAAAGGAACCTGTTCCATTATCTCCAGACAAATTTACAAACAGATTAACAGGAGAAAAATGAGTCCTGAGCGTCATAACCTTCATGTACGAGTTTGTAAAGAATTTGATCTGAAGTTATTAGATGACTTTACTGTTCATTACAACAAAACAGATGTTCTTCAACTAACAGATATTATTGAAAATTTCAGAGATACAGCTCTTAAAACATATAAATTAGATCCAGCGTGGTATCTTACCGGTCCTGGGTTTTTCTGGGATGCAATGTTAAAGATGACAAAACAAAAATTAGAATTATTGACTGACTATGAGAAATTACTATTTATAGAGAAAGGTATAAGAGGTGGAATCTCTCAATGTTCAAATCGATATGTAGTTGCTAATAATAAATACTTAGATAACTTTGATAAGAAGAAAAAGAGTTCTTATATAACTTATATGGATGAAAATAACGAGTATGGTTGGGCGATGAATCACCACATGCCGTATGGTGGTTTTCAATGGATATATGGTAATAAGTATAATGAGAAACATTTAGCAAAAACAATACTAGAAACAGAAGATGATTCTGAAGATGGTTATATTTTAGAAGTTGACTTAGAATATCCAAAGGAACTCCATAATAAACATTCAGATTTTCCCTTAGCTCCAGAAAACTATATTAATAACAAAAAACTTCCAAAGCTATTGACAACTCTATATGATAAAGAGCATTATATACTACACTATCAAAACCTTAAATTCTACTTGTCACAAGGAATGAAGCTTAAGAAAATACATAAGGTAATAACTTTTAAACAATCAGCCTGGTCAAAGAAATATATAGATCTGAATACTAATATACGGTCACAAGCAAAGAATGAATTTGAGAAGGATTTTTACAAGTTGGCTAATAATGCCGTTTTTGGTAAAACTATGGAAAATATAAGAAAAAGAATAAATGTAAGATTAGTACATAATGAAAATTTGTTAGAGGATTTAGTAGCTAAACCTAACTTTAAAGATAGAACGATATTCTCTGAGAATTTAGCTGCTATTCATATGTATAAAACTAAAATTGTATTTAACAAGCCTATCTATGTAGGAATGGCAGTACTAGATATCTCTAAAATATGTTTGTATGATTTTTACTACAATGTTTTGAAAAAGAGATATGAAGACAATGTAAAATTGTTAATGACTGATACTGATTCTGTTATAGCACATATAGAAACAGAAGACCTTTACGAAGATATGAAAGATATGTATGAATATTTAGATACTTCTGATTATAAAGAAAACAATGAATATGGATTGAAATTAGTTAATAAAAAGGTATTAGGAAAATTTAAAGATGAATTGAAAGGTGTTGTAGTAGAAAATTTGTTGGTCTGAAATCAAAAATGTATGCTATTAAAAAGAAAGGAGATCAGGATGAACCGATTAGAAAAGCAAAGGGTATAAAGAAAAGTGTAGTTATAAAAGATATATCATTTGAGGATTATGAGAACTGTGTTTTAGAAAAGAAAGAGTTATATAGAATACAAAATCATATTCGTAGTAAAAAGCATAATGTGTACTCGGTAGAAGAAAACAAGTTAGCTTTAAGTGCTTATGATGATAAGAGATATATATTAAATGATGGTATACATACTCTAGCTTGGGGTCATTATAATATAAAATTAAGGAAAGAAGATTTGATTCCCAAGTTAAAAGAGTTATATGATCAATATGCTAAGAGTAGACAAGAAAGAGAAATACAACGAATAGAAGAGTTAAATTAGATGTAAGTAATTTTAGATGTAAGTTTTAGATGTAAGTAGTTTTAGATGTAAGTTTTTATCATTTAAAATGTGATAAAAGCAAGTGCACAAGGTACAATACTCAATCTACTTTGCGCTCTGTAACTTTGTTTAAGTACTATGGTCAGTGGCGGGTTTGGGGTTGGATGGGTAAAGTGTGATAGAACTGGTATCAATGACACTACTCTGAATGTGAAACAAAACATCAAACTGTTACAACTCGATCTGGTAGAAGAGTGAAACAAACCTACCAGATTAGATCTTTTCTATTTGAAATAAGTGATGTTTTCGTTGTGATTGGATTACTAGTCCCCTTAACGTAACTCAAGGTGGGAGGATGTTCGATTTATGTTATGGCAACATTGATAGCAAATTTTTAATCTTTTTTGTTTCTTTATTCTTTCGCTCTTTTTTTCATTTGCTGTAGTGGAAGTGTTAATCTTAAAATTAAAGTAGTATTTTTTGCCTTCTATAATATAATAAGGCAGTGATCAGACTATTCTCTATGCTGTTCGATAAGACTTCTGAATGTTCAGATTCTAGACTCTCTAATGGTCTAGAATGATTTAATACTTAAATCTGAAGTGAAGTGTGTAACAGTGAGTGAATTTTATTTCTCAGGTACAGCTTCATGAATTTGGACAAACTACCACTACCTGAGTTGTTAGTGTTCATACATTTCATGTTTGTGACCTGTGCTCAGTGAATATCTTTACTGACATACCACAATTTTTCTGTCAAGTAGTATAACATTATTATGGAACATTTTGGAAAACATCCAAAGTTGAGACATACAGAAATCGGTATATCTTACTAAGCTGAACATAATGATGTGAAATATTAATTTTGTAAGTTGTTTTGGAGGGAATAAAAATATTATTGAAAAGTTAAAAAGATATACTAAACGGTAGCCATCCATCTATTAAGACAAAGCTAATAAAGAATTATACCCTTACCATTCTAGTGAATGTAATGTCAGCACGAGAGCGTTATATAGTATGATGGTTATAGAATTGTCGCCTAAAATTGAGGAGTTTCATGCAATAAACACATAAGTATGAAATACGCATTTTAAGGAAAACGATGTTGGAAATTTAAGAAGTGCTTTTTCTTGCATAAAACAATATAATATACAGCATTTTATTCCCGGTGTTGGCAGCATGTCATTACACGACTGCATTGCTGTGTTTGGAGGGAAATGAACAGCTTTTGTTGGAATAGAAAAAGTCCTGTCAGTTGATAAATGATCTTTTCATGCTACTCTGGCTGATATTGCTCTTAATTCAAAAAGCTTCCCTGACCTCCAGAGTCTAAATATGAAGTTGAAATTTTGACAGAAGGCTAAACAAGTATGGTAAAAGCCACTTATGCATTTGATGCAAAAAGGGCGTAAACTCGTTTATGTCCTTATTACATCAAACTCCTCAATTGTTACAAAGTCTTAAGCCATAATTTTTGCGTAACAGTAATATTGTCAAATATGATACTTATTATTCAATAGATTATATAAAGGTGAACTAAATGAAATCCTTTCCTTTTTTCTCAAGATTTTTTTAAAAAAAAAGTGTTTAAAGATACACCGTTTATTTCCAATAATAAGTTATTTATTTATTGTAGATGCTTTTATTTCACTGTAATAGATACTTCTGCCATTAATTTTGTTATTCATTTATGTACTCTGCACGTTAAGTACGCTTTAACTAGAATAATGTGTGTGTTGTCATTTACTCTCTAACAATGACATATACTTCTAAGAATTATACACATACTTCATGCAAAACAAACACAAAAACTAAATATTTAAAATCTTTAAATATATTCTGGTCACATTCAGACCATATGTCATATTTATTTCTGTAAATATTTACTTACATATCCCAGATATGATCGTCCAAATCACATATAAACATTGCAGGTAATTCAGTCTTCCATGAAGGTTCATTTTCGACTAATTCATAAGATACGGAATTATAGAAGTAGGTAAACCAAAGAGACCTTATTGCCAAAGCACAAAATACTGCAAAGGTAATCCATATCATAACCCAAAATAATCTGGAATGTATTGAGATGTAAAATTAACTTGACTCCACATTTTGTTTTAAAATTTTGAATAATGTCAAGTCTTATCAAACTTCCGAGTTTAAATTTATTAATATCAATAGTGAAATATGAACATTTGGATGTCTCAGTGAACGATTTGGATGAGAGTTATTAATACTAATAATCAAGCCTTCAATTTTTGTATGCCATAGGTAAAAATTATTATTAAGTAAAAGTAAAAGGTAAAAGTTTAGTAATTTACATTCTTTGTTTACCCACCTAAGTTGCGATAACAAATATATTAATGTCCAAATCAAAATATCGTTACGGCGTTAATGGTAGTACGTTTCATGTACGTTGACGGTAAAGCTTGTTAAATACTACGCTGTCCTATAGGTAAATAGTGACAATTCTCTATAGTTTATATATTGTTCTGATATTGTGTAGTAAACAATTTATAAGTATTAACTATGTTTGACACGAAATAAATCCCTATGGATTCTACATCAGTAATTACATTTTATTTACGTTTAACCTTTGTGTACTACCGTACGGTCTTTCTGGGACCCCAAAGATATGTAATGCAGTATGTCTCTTAAATGAATGTGAGTATATAAAAGTCTCTTCTTGTATTTTCTCCCTTATGTATATTTTATATATTGAACACAAAATATCGTTTCCTCTTGTTTTGCTTTTATGTAAAAATGGTTGTTTACCACTGGGTCGCAAAAGGACCTCAATGTAATACCTATGAAAGTAATCATTTATTTACCTTTTTTCTTTTTTCTTACCAAACAAGCAAAATTAGAAGTTTACATAATGCTTAGTAAATGGCTGGAATTACTAATATATTGTTCCCGAAAATTACTTCGTTATTGACTTAATAAAGTAAGTTTGGTGTGTAGCACAGAGAAAGTTTTCTTACGTTAGGCTACATTGTTTGCGACCTTGTCTCTTTCTTTCCAAGGTTACTATTTGAAGTAATAGATAACTTGAAACGTGCTTACATTTTTGAATAGTTTGTGAATAACATATAACAAAGTCTCTATCAATAAATTCATAAATCCTGATATACATCGAGCAATGAAACTACCAATAAATAAATGATCATGGCACCAGAGAAAGCGTTATCTTCTGCTGCCAGCTCATCTTCGGATGGAAATGAAATTGCAGTTAAAAGACTAGTTTCAAAGGGATAAAACCAGTTATTTTAAGCAACAATCTCAAGAAGAAGGCATAACTATTTTGGATTATAGTTGCGCCTTTTACCTGGTGACGTGGTCAACAAGTATTTCTTCTCTATTTTGTATAACGATGATATAAGTGATGTCGAAGACGACAGTCACAGTTAGAGTGCAATGCAATAACGTATTGTTTTAAAATGTATCTGTATGAAATTTCTGAACGAAACAACAATTAATTACTTATTTTTAAATGGGATCTCTCAGGAACCCCACTTTATTTCCTATCTTATATTTTTCATGGTAATACACAAGTGTTAATACTGCCCTTGCCTTAAATAAACAGGAAAGCATGTTCATGTTTAACATAGTCAGTATCTATTTTCAAATAAAGACAGACACACATAGCTGAACGTTATTTACTGACTATGAACATTTTTCATTATAAGTAGATCCATAGTCTAATATGAATATTGGTTTTTGAGTTGGTTTTGAATTTAACGTCCCGTTCCTCAACGAGGCTATATGAAACGTGGACCTACTGATTAACGTGGAATCCGAACCACTTGAGCTCCCGCCGGGATCGAACCCGGGTATCCCGCGCTAAATTAGGAATATTGGAAATAAGTTGATATTATATTTTGATGTTATTTATTTTTAAAGGAAACTGTTATCCTTAAGATTAACTACATTTTTTTAATATTACGTTTTCTTTACAAATCCCTGAATCTATACGTAAGAAATGTGTATTGACAAATCTGAATTCTCAAACCCATGGAAAATCACATTTCTAATTGCCTTACGTAAATAAATATCAGTGAAATTATAGTGTAGGGAGGAATTTCTAATCGAAGAGCCTCGATCTAGATTCAATCTAGAATTGCAGTTTGATAGCCAAACAGTCGAACCATTTGCTACATGAATTATAGCTCGTTAATTGAATGGGCGAATATGTACGTCTGGCAAGATAGAGCCCCGACTTTAGGAAATTAAAATAATGACTAGGTTATTCGCTTGTACTACGTTTGTACCGTTTGTACTAAAAATATTATCGTTTGTACCATTTTCCTTATAGGGTTACTTGAGAAGTCAACTGGGGGTCTATCTTGGCGCCAAGATAGACCCCCCGTATCACAGCACAAAAAATTGAAATACACCATTCGAAAGCAAATCGTTTGTACAGTTTGTACCGAATAAAGTTTTACTTGTAACCTGATAGTTCTCGAGAAAGAGGGGATGACATTTGGTGGGGGGGGCTATCTTGTACGCAAGATAGGCCCCGTAAGGTGTACTTTTTTCATGCCCATTAATAAATATTATGTGTTAATTCATGTGCATTTATGTGTATTTAAAACTCTGGTTGTGCATATTCAAATAATAAAGAAAAGGACGTTTTGGGAATAACTCAACGCTGAATTAAATCTGCGAATGGGAAGAGAGTGACTCCAAATTTAGCCATTTCGAGGTAAAGGCAAAAAAAAAAACACTAAAGGTGTAGAACTACAAGTTGTAGTGAAGAGCAGTACGATTTGCAAGAGCTCGTACGTTATAGCAGAATGCTATAATGTCGACTGTACATTTGTGGCATTAACAAACGAAAATTCTTTCTTCAAATATCTCAAAATGCGTTTTGTGGACCAGTAATGTGTTTCCACTCACCGATTCAATTAACTTTTCTCTATTCCTGCCCTTTTCCGTAAGTAAATACCGTATTATTCAAGAATGGCCTACTTGCTTTCGGCTTTTGTCTATGAAAGCGGCGAGCTTTTCGAGCCGCTAATGTGACAGATATAAACCGTTGGGTAGCAGACGGGTTTTGTCGGAAATTGTCTGAAAGGGACAATTAATGTGTCAATCGATTCAGAGGGTCTAAGGAGTGTTTTAAAGTTGGTCTCATCACTTGCTGATGAGTGGTTGCCAAGATATTCAAGATCAAAGTATAAGGGGAGGGAGTCATAGACAAATTGCGAAAATTGGTTCTAATGCGTAGCGAAGCCAGTACACCGTTGTAGAACAGTGTGAAACAGTCGGTCACAGTTTAAAATGTAAAGTCTAAATATCATTTTTTCTGTTTTTTTTTTCTAAAACTGTAAGGGGTTTCGTGATATGAATGTCTTGTTATAATGATTACCATCCCCATTCTTTCCCTTTAAACTAAAATTACCATCAAATCCTCCCTAAGTGCTATCTTATGTCACAAATTCTATGTACTGTCTAATTTCAACTTCTTACTTTAAGCAGTTTGGAGCGTGCAAAACTTATTCCATATATTTTCTATCTGAACGTATTTTACTGTAATTGCTTCTCTTGTTATAAAAAAGTACTTCTGAGACCTTTTATCCATAAAGGCTAAATTCTTCTTTATATAAATTTTCGATCTTATTCAGTTTTAATTGTTGAATATATATTTTTTTTATTTTGATAATAACTTCTCTTTTCAGTAGGGCGGTAGAGGTTATGTTTTGAATCCAAAATCCCTTTTATTTATTTTTTTCAATGAAATCTTCGATTGTGTTTTAGCCAGTTGCACTGTAGAAGCACGAGAAAGAATTTTCAAAATCGGCGCAGGCAAACATGGAGAAAATCGCATTTTCATGTACCGGTTCAAAATGAGGAAGAAAAAAGAGCCCGCGAGATTTTAACTGATTCTTGTAGTACCCGACGAGAGAAATCGATTAGTGAAGGAATTTTCAAAATTGGCGCAGGCAACATGGAGAAAATCGCGTTTTCATGTACTGGTTCAAAATGGGGAAGGAAAAGGGCCCGCGAGATTTTCCTTCCCCATTTTGAACCGGTACATGAAAATGCGATTTCCTTTCCCATTTTGATCCAGTACATGAAAATGCGACTTTCTCGATGTTTGCCTGCGCCAATTTTGAAAATTCCTTCACTAATCGATTTCTCTCGCCGAGTACTGAAAGAATCAGTTTAAAACTCAAATGCCCTTTTTTCTTCCCCATTTTGAACCGGTACATTAAAATGCGATTTTCTCCATGTTTGCTTTCGCCAATTTTGAAAGTCCATCTAGTGGACACCTAGTGCGGAAGGCAATTTTCTCGGGAAAATTGGTTTTGATTTCTAACCAGAACCCATTAGCACATATTGGTGCACGTATCGGTACGAAGTCTGATTCACAGAGCAGAAGAAAAAGGAAGAAATCCCAGAAAGCAATTGAAACGAAGTCCCCCATTACCTCATTACAAACCGTAACATCTAACCAAGTAAATGGGTAAGAAATATAAAGAGCATAAAATGTGAATTTTAACGATAATATTCTAATTTGACCAAATAGGTTACTTTAATATAACACTCTGTAAAATAATAAAATTTGATGTTTTCTCAATATTGCTGTTAATTTTACTTTATTACACATAAAAAGGCATGTTCGAACTTACTGTGATGTAACAAATAACCAAACCTGAAAATCCAATGTGGAGGTCTTCCTATGTATTTTACAGTATCCAGAGACGAGTATTGGAAAAATTCTAGAATTGTGTCGCGAATCACATTTAAAACTTCTCGAGTAGGTCCGTTCATCTTGCCATTGTCTTTGTCCACAGTGACGCTTTTGTAGTAAGAAAACATGTAAAAAAAATAGAGCCGAAAAAAGTAAAAATATTTCCTTAGTATAATTTGTATTATTAAAATTAGTCTAGTAATAATATATTTAAAGTTATTTGCAGTTTTTGATACAATAGCTGATACACTGTCATTAAACATTTTGTTTTGTAACTACATAAATTTTCATTATATATTATTAGTTGTTCATCTGATCATCACCCATAAAAATTATGATTAATTCATAGTAAGTGAAATTACATTTTTTAAAGTTTAACGTCCCACCTTTATGACCTTTAATTCTAAAGGAGACGATGATTAACGACATTGACCACTTCACGTAAAATTGTTTTTTGCGCCCTTCCACCAAAAATTGAAATGGGATCACGTGAACTCAAGACTTACATGCTACCCGTTAGACCAGTAAAGAGGACAAGATATATTAACTATTTTCACTTTTTTAAATACATACATTCACTTTTATATATGGAGATATATTTTCACTTAAACAAATAAAAAATAACTTAATCCCTAATTTCATATAATTTTTTATTCCACTAGCAGCCAATGGTGGCCTAAGCCCTTGCTAATAATATGATTTTCTTTTCGCTCCTTAAGTTAGGTTCTGAAAAAGTTCCTTGGACATTCCTCGATCCTCAGCTTTACCCTGTAGCTGCTAGTATTTTCATCTATTTTTGAAATCATCGATTAATTATAAAATCTGAATTAGTAAATATTTCTTTTTAATATAAGCGAATTTCCAATGCAATGTATAACTGCCAAAGTCATTCCAATTTATAAAGGTGGCGATAAGTTAAATCCGAATAATTATAGGCCAATATCAGTATTAAGCTGCATTTCCATGTTAATTGAGAAGTGTGTAAATAATAGAATGGTAACTTATCTAGAGTCTATAAATGATTTTTATAAATATCAATATGGTTTTAGGAAAAATCAAGTACCTTAAATACTTTAACTGATATTGTAGTAGAAATTCAAGAATGTTTGGATAACAATAAACTTGCAGCAGGATTGTTTATTGATTTAAAGGAAGCATTTGACACACTCAAACATAACATATTGCTTCAAAAGCTAGAAAATTTCGGATTCAGAGGTATCTCTTTCATGGTTTAAAAGTTATTTGTCAAATAAGTCACAATATGTCTTAGTAATTGGAAGAGAAAGTAATGAGGCTCAAATAGAGTATGGTGTTCCACAAAGTTCCATATTGGGACCGTTACTGTTTTTAATTTATGGGAAGGATGTTCATCTGCTTAATCTAAGTGTTAGAATAACTTTATTTGCTGATGATAGTGCTATATTCTATAAAGCTGATACCGTAGATGAACTAGTAACATACATGAAAGAAGACTTATCTACATTATATCATTGGTTATGCATAAACTCGTTGTCATTAAATTTAGAAAAGTGTCATTATATAATTTTTCACAAGCCGTTGTCAAGGATAATTCTTTCTAGCAAAATTGGAGTTAAGAATTTGGAGGTGAAAAGAGTCGAATACACTACATATTTAGGGATAATAATAGATCAACATCTAACTTGGGAACTACATATTAAAAATTTAGAAAAGAAAATAACTCCCATTGTAGGTATTATGTACCACTTTAGAAAAACCCTAACAACAAACTTAAAAAGAATGGTATACAATGCATATATACAAAGTCATTTGATATATTTGTGTATTATTTGGGGACATGCTAATAAATCAAAAATACAACCACTCATAATATTGCAGAAGAAAGCCATTAGAGCAATGTATGGTTGACGTATGGACTATCCAAGTACGAGTTTATTTATGGAATCAAATAAACTGCCATTCGATTTATTAATAAAAATTCAATCCTGTATGTATGTCCATAATGTACTTTCAAATAATATACATAGTAATCTACTTTTAATAAAGAGGAAAGAGGTACATAATTATAATACTAGAAAAAAGAATGATATTGATATTGATAATGTTAATACAACAAAGTATGATCTAAAATAGCGTTAAGCATAACATTACTCAAACTTATAATAGTCTGCCAAAAGATATAAAGGACACAAAGCAATACCTTTATTTAAAAAAGAAATCCAAAAACACTTTTGGAATAAATTTGCTAAATAATATAGTAGCCATAAAAATGATAAATGAAGACAGTGGATACTGACAAATTACTCCATAAAAAATAGCAAAAAGAAATACTTAATCCCTTAAAGTAAGCTATTGCTTGTTGGGACAACATTTTCCATCTTCTACTATCCACATGTTATACCTGTCAGTCATAGGGAACTTGGAGGACCAGTTCCCTTTATAATTTAGAAATATTAAGTGTGGGAAATCTGGAAGACCGATTTCCCTATTAATGACGTATATTAAGTGTGTGAAATTAGGATATTAGCAAAATAAATTGTAGGGAATTTGGATTTCCAATTTCCGTATAGTATGGTATTTATGTTACTCTTTGCTTTTTTCTTTTCTTTCTTTTCCTCTTATTTTATTAAAGGACTTGTGTTAGTAAAATATGTTTTGATTGTAATGGTATAAAATATAGAGAACAAATGTAGATATCTTGTATAAATCTTCCAGCACTGGTCTAAATTCTGTAGCATCTCTTTTGTATAATAAAATAGTATTGAAAGTAAAACAGTTGACGATCTCAACATGTAACATAGAATTAGAATCTACTCAATTGGTGCCGGTTTACAAATCACAATATTACAAGGAACTGCTCAACGCAAGCGGTGTCTCTTGTACAATCAACAATAGAACACTACTGCAAATAACTCCTTCCATATTGACTTCGAATTATTATTTTTTTCAATAATTGTTCCACGTTTGAATCTTTTAGAGATCATACTACTTCAACATAAACTCTCTGTGAGACTTTCTGTCGAAGTGATGATGTCTATTCTGATCTTTTCGAATAGTTCTAGCCATATGTAAGGTACATTTTTTTCTTCTGGTTACATACAATGTCCACATAATGAGCAGCAGTAATTTATCCGTTCGGAGTAATAACAATATAAACACAATACCATGCGTTTCTCGCCAACACCAGTTCACAATTTCCTCTAGGTCAACGACAGTACTAGCTAGTGTAAAGTATATATCTGTATGGGTTCGACAACACATAAACTCGATGCATTATTGAAAACAATGACCTAGACAACTAATCGGGACATATTAATTAGGGTTATTGTTTCATGATCTTGACTCCATTTGTTCACGCTGCAGCGTTGACTGCAGTTATCAGAGTATTTCAAACCATAACTCAACCTCGGATGTGAAAGATATATAACTATTGTAGAACTTCTATTGTACCTGTAGAATTTGTCATTCTAGACGTCTAATGGGATTTGACTCTGCTGTTACGGATATTGGTAACGATCCTATTCAATGTTCTGCGACACGTCTCACGTATGATTGATTCCTGTCTATTATTCATCTTTTTTCGTGATATTTTTGCAAAAGAACTCTATGCTCTAATCTCTTTGGACAGTATTACTATTCTTGTACCTAATATGCTGTCGGTCTTAGAGATTTACCTAAACCAACTTTGCACTCACATTTTGTTCTCATCTAAAATCGCACTCCCCAGTAAGATCTATACTGTCTGGCATCCTAGACACTCTTACCGTAGAAAGCATTTATACACGATAGCATCACTATATGAGGTTAAATGTTTTACATTCAATGCTTATATACTCTGTACCCGACAGACGTTCAGAGTTAAAGGAATTCAAACCAATATATAAAAAGAAACACACGCAAATCTTTATGAAACTTTCTTTCAATAAATAACAGACAAGGCAATTGCCATATGTGCTAATGTGTTCTTGGTTTTTGCACAGTGACCTATATTTGTGGCATTCCGATGGATTTCCGGATTGGATAACTTAGGTTCGAGGTCATATGGATTAGGCAGGATGCACTGAGGAGACCAATCAAGATACAAGTTCGAACGTGGCAGTCGCAGTTCGTCAGGTTAAGAATCTTCGGGTTCACAAAGGCAGAAGCAAGTCATACAGTGTTGGGGAGGAAAATCACCTAGTATCGACAGCAGCCGTACTCCGCCTTTGGCGAGAATTGTGCCGAGGCCAGTATCGACTCTACACTATAATAGTAGCTTGAACGTTCTAAAACTAAACCTATCTTTACAAAAAGTATATTACAATACAATTGTCTTTTCCACTGTTTCAATTGAATTTTACTGAAAGTTATATGCAACAAAATTACAGGAACCAACTGAAGAAAATGCAATAATAATATAACTAATAACTATTACAAGTAGAAATAGTACTGTGCTGCAAAGATATTAAAGTAATACTTATAACACACACATTTTTTTACTAGGAATTACATAGTCTCAATTGCATTTCAAATGAGAATAATGTACTTGAAATGATGTTGCACTAACACCATCTAACCATCTATTAATTACAATACCCCGCTGACACGTTTAAATGTGTAATAAATGATATAATTCAAGAAGAAACGATAGCCTTTTTTTACCTTAAATGTATATCTCCATCGAATGGAACAATGCGTCTGTGATTGTAACCAGATCTACATTTACCATTGTCTCTCATATTGTTCCAATGCTCAAGTCTCGCCTTTTGATATAATATCATATTAGGTCTTTCTGTATACTGCTTCATATGTTGGAGTTGTTGTTGGCGAATATTTCTCCGAATATTGTGACTGAATTTGAGATTAGCTTCACGTTTTCGACCATACGACGTGTTAACAATCGAGAAAATCCCAGCCAATAGGAAGTACATCAACTCTATGATGGAAAGTATACTACATCCAAAGAAGAAGTTGCAAATACTTCCAAAGGAGACTACGAGATAAAAGTTTTAAAAATACATTAGGAGAATGCCGAGGGTTTCTGCTATATTATCGGCATAATATAAGAAATTACATGAGAAATTTGGTTTGTTTCTTACTTTCGTAACTCTTATCTTACGCGAACAGTATATTTAATCGAAGCACATAATGCGTCATAAAACAAAACAATCATTGTTACCAGAAATGTATGTATTTAGTTCTAACAAGCTAAATGGCAATTTTAGGTAAATACACTTTTTATTGCATTATGGATCTATGTACAAGCGGTAATTAAAAAAGTGCTAATTTGTACCCTTGTAGTAGATAGCAAGGCTCAAAAATAGTGTTTGCAATATGATCATATCGTGAATAAAAGTTGTTTTTATGTTAATATCCGAAATGTTTATATTTGACATTTAGCTCCGTTTGAACTACTGTCAATATATTCACATATTACTTCTTTGCTCATCAATTATTTCGCTGTATTTTAAGGTGTTCTTTGCCTTGCTAAATAACAATATACCTAGTTATATCTAGTTATAACTAGTTATACCATACTGTCACAAAGTTTGGAGTGACGCTGTAGGCATCAGGAGTAGCACAGTGCTGCCATCTGTATATAAAGCGAAACATGCATGTAGTGTGTGTTTGACTGCTCATGACATACGTTGATATTGTACTGAGTTCTGATGGAGTGGGTCAATTACGAAAATCGTGTAGCAGTACACAAGGTCGGGAAGACAGCAGGTGATAAACCCCTACAAATCAGCAAGAGATTCGTGTATCGCGCCATACAGCGATACATCGAGACTGGAACGGCAGCTGACCGCGCAAGGAGTGGCAGACTACAAACGGTACGAACCCCGCAGGTCCAGAAAGCAGTCGCAGCGAGAATTCGAAGAAATCCTGTTGGAAAACAAAGAGTGATGGCTGTTGAGATGAACATAAACAGAAATTCCATGTCTCGTGTGCTCAGAAGTGACCTACATCTACGGGCGTATAAGTGGCGGACTAGTCACTTTCTGACCCAAACATTAGTGTCACAGAGGGTCCTTAATGGAAAGTTGCGGCGTTACGCCAACAATCTGCAAAGAAATATTCTGTTAACTGACGAGAAGGTGTCCACAATTGAGCAGGTCTATAACGCCCAAAATGACTGTGTGTATGCCACGTTATCTACTGCAGCTGCTGAGGAAGCTCCAAGGGTTCAGAGGGCACATCATCCTGCCTCAGTGATAGTTTGGTGAGGAGTCAGCTACTCAAGCACAACCCAGTTGCATTTTTGCGAACAAGGTGTTAAAACATCTGGCAAGGTGTACCAGGACACAGTGCTAACACCTATAGTTGAAACCATTGTCTGCTATAGTCGAGACGTTCTCTGGGTCCCCAACCGGCTTCCTTTATACTCAAACAGAAAATTTACCCTAACCGCCATTATAAATAACACTTCAAATGAGCCATAAACGGCACGTGTTCGGTGTCGAAGTAATACGTTGTTGCCATCGCTAAACTTTTATTATCGATGGATACATTATATCATAATAAATAATAATAATAATAATAATAATAATAATAATAATAATAATAATAATAATAATAATAACAATAAGCACAAGAATCATTAAAGGAATTCAGTATAATTGTATGGACAGGGGCGGTCAAGGACGGATTTCTGGGAGTGGCAAAGAAAGATTGTATTTTTTTCTCATCGGGCTTTTGCGGCACTACCTTGCGGAGGGGGCGGGAGCGAGGACTGGGGCGAACCACTTAACATGTTTGGTTCGTACAAGCGTTATCGTTATGGAAGTTACGGAATATTAACAATATGCTATATTTAAGAGTAATACAAGCACATATCATGAAACTAATGATTGATTTCTTTTTTCTTTTCATTATAACATATCCAAATTGAATTCAAATGAAATAAAATATTTCAGTTTAACGTCCCACAATTATGTCTCTCAAGCTAGGAGACGGAAGGAGGAGGATGCAATGAAAACAAAAGTATCGAAAAAACTAGATAAATCTGTCTTTGTGCGAAGACTACTGAAAAAACAGTAAGCAAAAGGGTAAAAATTGCAACATCGCTTTCTTTTTCAGCAGATCAACTGGCAGACCACCCTGAAATGGAAGGACATGATTAATTATCCCTGCTATGTAACGAAGAAACACGCGGTATCCTTCAATGGTGTTCCGCTTCCTTTGTAGTTGCCTGGGGACGGTTTGAGAGAATTTACTATACCATGTTTCTTGGAGAAAGTCGGATCTTCCAGCACGATTCCACTACAGACCACAACGCGAAAACAACCCAGGACTAGCTGGCACGGAACGACCCCGACTTCATTCCTACCTTGCTTGGCCTTCTAGCAACCCGGATCTTAACCCGTTGAACTATAAACTTTGGGCAGCCTTCGGCAAAGGTCTGCCATAAACGGCATCCATCCTTCGACAGTCTAAAACAATCCTTGAACCGAGCAGTGAACAATTTTCCCATGGATGTAGTACGTAATGCCATTGACCAGTGGCCGGACAGACTTCGTGCCTGCATCAAGGCCAAGGGGGGAGGCATTTCGAAAAATGATTCGTATATCAGGTGTACAAGATATGAGTGTAAAACATGACCAAAATACATTGCCTTGGTGTTAATACTCTCTGCATTATTCACATTCAAACTTGTGACAGTATTTATGATATAATTAGGTAAAAAACAATTACATAATGACAAAACAATCAATGACATAGGAAAATGCTGGGATGAACAGGTAATTATCTTAAAAAAATTGAATTATAAGTCTATGTGCCAATAAAAATATGTACCTAGAAATCTAATAGAAAAAACAAAACTAAAAATAATAATTGAATTGTTAATATAATTTAATAATGTAATTAGAAGTGTTGGGGATGGAGGAGCTTAGAATTGTTTATACAAACCAGCTGGTAGTGAGTGTTCGGCAATAGGTTGTTCCTTTTACAGTAAGCAAAGAAATATTTTTCATTTGATATATATCTTTAAACAAAACGATAGTGAGCACAGGAAAGTGGGTGAACCGTTTTAAGTTTTGCACTAGTACTACTAGAACTGGATTATTGTGTTACTCTTACCAAAATGCATAATCTAAGAGGGAAGAAGAGTTCAAGTACAGTATGCGGCAATACAAACAGTACTGAAATTCGCCTTCGGATGGTGTGCAGATGCAACATGGTATGAGCTGTGAGCGCCACACGTATGTTCAACCGTGTGTGGAGTAGCGTAGTGTGCAGTTGGCGCAAACATAATGTTACTTGCAACAGAGGAGTAGGTGTTTATTAACGAGCACTATTTCCGTTCATTCAGTGTGGAGCAGCATCTCACTGCAGGCGATGAGCGCCCACGTCTACCGTATTGCTCTAGAGCTGTGGCATATGAACATGAAGTATTCATTAGTAACAAATGGTTCAGTGATGAAAGCCATGTGCACCTTGATAGCTACATCGATCGCCAGTTGATTATGCATCCATTCTTGCATCTTTTGCGAGGTTTCCGCCGCACAAAAAACTGACGTTACAATAACAATGGATGCAGAAAGAAGGGGCTACCGTCCACATTGCAACTGAGTCATCTGTCCTTCTGCTCACAAAAATTTGGACATCACTTGGTTTCCCGCAAATTGGATTTTCTATATCCATCCCACTCTCCTGGCCTCAGGGCTCCAGACACCTACATATGGGGTATGCTGAAAGAAGCAATTTTCCGAACAGATAACCCCTACAAGTATACCGTAGTTCAGAGAGAAGATTCACTCATTGTTTTGTCGTTCCAGGAACCTGTTTTCACTAACATGTCCATCGACGTGTCTATCGGACACTAATATGTCCATCGGACCACTATGAAGAATGTGTGCGATGTAATGGTCAACATTTTGAACACATGATATGCAGGCACGAGTCTTCTTAAATTTACAATATGGGTTGAGTAACGTTTAGTTGACATCCATTTGAGAACATTTTTTATGTTTCATTATGTTGCACAAGAAATAAATAAATAAATAAATAAATGCCAACGATGAGATTTCAGTACCGTTTGTTTTGCCGCATACTGTATATGAGTATAATACAGTATCTTACGAGTCTTTCAAGTCAGAAAAATAACATTTTCTGTATAAAGTTGTCAATAAAAGTAAGAAGACATGTATTTCATATTCCTAACGGAATTAAAGGATAAAAGGGACAATTTCTATAAATTTTCACCACACTGAAATAAATGTTATACATCTCATCATTACTGGCAAACTTCTAAATAGTTTCAAATTTTTCACAGTCATCTATCGTGTTTTTAATAATGTCAATTTTATTATAATGTGTATTCAAACGGAGAGGAAAGGGTTTAAGATCTATGCCAAAATAGAATAATCCATTTACGAGCCTCTCATATTAGGAAGAAGAAAGTTGATACATTACGATACTTATTGAAACAGTGGACATGTACTTCAATATTTTCCGATATTTCGCATCTAAAGAGAAAGAGGGCAATTTCCATAATATTTTCGATACTACCTGTTCATTATCACAGGATAACGGCTGAATTGTTGGAAATGAATTTAGGAACCTAATTAGCACTTGCTTCGAACCTGGTTTCGTCATATTTTTTAAAATTCAAATGCTTATCTCAATGGGGAAGAACTCTAATATTTCCATAAGGCTACTCTTCCCATTCGAAGATGGACCTCCATAGGTAGTTTATAAATAAATAAAGTTAACATTACATCGCTCAATTTGTGGGCAAAAATTAGCTTCCTGTTAATTAGCATGTAGCAGATATATCAACGAAACTCGTTCATCTGATCCTATTAATATAAATTTATTTACTACAATATTTAAAAAGACTGATTATAACTCTATATTCGTTGTGTTAGTAGTTTGAGAGTCATCTACCCCTGAAGAATTTGTTCAAGACCTAGTAACTTTTCAGATGTAATAAAAACAACTATGGAGATACATCATTTGCAGCTCAGAACACACGTCTGCAAATTTGTTTTCCTATGTAGAATCGCGCTTTGTAGTATGCAAATAATGAAAAAAAATAAATAAATACAAGATATATCTTACCTACTATTTCTAGCATTCCGAATATAACGTCAAGTTTATATCTTAATTTTGGGAATGATGAAAGTAAATATACAAAAACACCAACTTTGCTTTTCCTATAAGTAAAAAAATATAGAAAAATGTATAAGTCTACAATACATTATTAGAGAATACAAGAAGATCAAAATAATTGCAATTTTCTAAAGGCTTCAATATTTGTTTGTTTGATAGTATTCAGTCATAATTCATAGCTTCTCTTCACAGCAATTTGTTCAAAGTATGCTAATATATGTATGAAAAATATACATACTACCATTGATTATACGAGAGCTGCTAGATAAGTCTCTGCAGTCAATATGAAAAAGACATATAGAATTCTGGAAGTGGTTTCATTGCTTTTCAAAATATTCACGTCCAAAATTGATATATCTTTACATACGAAAAAGTCAAGTTCTGAGTGAGATTTGGTGTTTTGCTGAAGAATGATCCTCTGATTTTGGTTTGTTTTACGCAGTTTATTGGTGTCTTCTGTAAAATAAATTGCTGTATGCTAGTCATACTACTTATCACTTGCACTCCTTCGATCTTCTAAGACTATGGCTGCCACATGTCCGATGTAACAAACAAACAAGTAATTATTTGATTGGCAGTGCTCTTCGAACGAACAACTTTTGTTGATGTCAGCTTACTTAGAAACACTCAAAAACTTTCGATTTTGTATTAACCCATACAAGCTTCGTCTTTTGTTATGAAGTAGTATAACAAACTTGACTTTACCTCGGTTGAGGTTTTTGAGAAGTTCTTTACTCCAATTAACATGAACCTGTTCTAATCTTCGGTCAACTTGTTCAGAATCGTGTGCATTGCTTTCATGTCAATGTTCAAGAATGCCTGAATCTCACGGTATGCTGCATTCCGAATCTCTCTCAATTATTTATCGCATACTATCAACAGTATTAGTTACAACAGACAACCTTTACGACAATAACCACTGTGAAATGTGTAACGAAGCTGGAATTCGGAAAACCAATTGCACGCAGTCCTATTAGAGATGATTCATCCTTAAAAGCCAAATGACGTCGCTTGATGCATTGTTGTGGTAAACTCATAAAACTCATTACCCTAAAGTGTTCAAGAAATATTTCCATTTTCACTAAAAACGACCTCTTCAAATAGTTCTGCAAAATAAACGAAAAGACATAAATAAACAACAAAAGATAATTTAAAAATAACGTATATTCTTCATCATTTTATAACAGAGAAACACGTGCGTCGCTGTCAGTAGTAGTTTGCAGAAACTTTTCCAGCAACCCGTGTGGATGCAATATTGCCTTATTTTACTACAGATGCAACTATCAATCAGTTAGCATTATGTAGTTGAATTGAGAGAATATAGAGATCAAAATAGTGCTGATCTAAAGTAAAAGTGCGTAATTACGGCGTCGGTTTCTGATTAAATTCTCTACAAAAGAAATCACAAAAGAATCCTAAAGAAATGCACCAGTTGTCGTTCTATTTGACAATGCACCTTCATACTAAAGGTGGAGTTTTGGATAAGAAATTTAAGCAGAAGAAGGGATGAATTAAAGGATAACTAGTCGTGGCACCTTCAAAGGAAATCTCCCAAAATGGAGACCATAATTTAGCAAGATTAGCATTCCAATGTCAATAAACTCATGAACTCATTATTTCGCCTAGCGCTGTTCACAAAATCATCCTAACAGTTTTAATTATATCAAAAATTAATGACAGATGGGTGAGATTTTCCTGTCTTCACGGAAGACTGTCAAACAGAAATGCCGTGCAAGGTATTCGACTGGTACGATGCTGCTCTACGTCAACCGCCCTGCTCCACCTCAACCGCTCGCACATTGAAAGCAATTAACATGGAATGCGGCTCCATAGAGTTTAATCACCCAACTTTTTCTCTAGATCTAGCTTCATATGATTATTTTCTGTTTTGACTCCTGAAAAGTCTTCTGCGGGGACGACGATTTTCAGACGATAAAACACTCAAGGAAGTCGTAACATGTGTTTTGGCAATCACTATGTCTCCTATTCCTAGGGCATTCGATTACTTGAGGGGAACTGATCCAAGTGCGTTGAAGTCAAATGGAACAATACTGACACATAATGAAGTAAGTTTCATAATCTTATTTTATTTTCATGAACGTTTCTGTTTTTTTTAGCATTACTTTCCGCACAGTTACAACTAACTCTGCCGGTGAATCACGTATCCATCTTAACTGGGAGGTGCTTGTTTTGTTGTATTTCGGAGATGGACGCAGTTGTAAATTGTCTTCATAAAATTCTAATTAAATTTTTACGTGAGCAGTGTTTATTGTTCTTGTACCGTCTCATTAGCACAGTACCCACGTAACAGCTACACATGTTGAATGCAACTTGTATAAAGAAACGAAAATAACGAGCAAAAATAATATATTTAGAATCGTATTTTATAAGTTTTATAAAAGATATATTTTGACCTCTACGAGATACAATGTGCCCAAAATAAGATTTATTTTGATCTAGATCGTGTCAATCTGTATTCAGTTCACTTAAGTTGATTATTTTCTTAGTTCATTCTTCTTGCATATAGTCATTTCACTTCAAACTAATAGTATTAGATTATGCACCAGGAAGTTAGTAAAGTGTGTTCCGTTATCTCATACCATCAACGTACCTTATTACAATGACGGACGAGAACAATGTGACTGGAATCAAGGAAGATAGTCCAATATAATGTTTCCAGGTGATTTTTGTGACAAGTACTTCTAGATATAAATGTTGTGGACAAAATTAGAAACAGGATTTTATACACAGCATACGCGTGATTGTGATAGTATGGGGATTGTAGCGTTGTGATAATGGCGAGGGAAATAAAAAGAAAATAATACTCTTGCCCATTTCGTGAACGGTACCATTACCCACCATGGTAACAATAGGGATAGGGACCAGTACCATTACCTATCATCCACACGCTAATTCATGAACGTTATTCTGTCAAGATCTTGGAAAAAGGTATTCCTAATTTTACAGTTACGAAACTTTTTATTGTCTGAGTGCAGTCAATCTTGATTTGTTTACATGGATTACAAGCGTAGAAATGATTAAGTTACAAAGACACTGAAAAGTCAGTAAATCAATTATGTGGTTTGAACAGGAGATTCCTCAATTCTTAATCCCATTAAATCTACCAGCAGCACTCTAGAACAAAGAGCTGTACAAATGAACCCACTAACCCTAATCTTCTAGAACGAGGAAATTTCTGAAAGAAGAATGTGATAACACAACTAATGTTATCCTGAACCATTTCATCGACAAAATATCAAACGAGCTTGCAGAAGATTTTTTAAAAAATATCTTTGTGAGATAATACACCACAATAAAACAGAAAATGTATAAACGAATCACTACATACAAAATTCAGATTACACTACATACATAATGGAGTATAAAACAACGATTTACCTTTCGCTATATACCTTGTCCAGAGTCACATCTATATAATCACATGTGATCATACAGTCGCACTTATTTATAGAATTTGCAGCTAATTTTGTTTCTGAGGGATAGAAAGAATGAAAGCACGTTAGTTTATTTATTTTTACACTTAAAATACAGTATTTTGTATTGAGGAACTTGATGTGTTAAAACTTTAACATGAACTACAATTATGTCCACAGCATTCAGCTTTTTAAAATTATCATTTGTCAATGCGAAAGCACTAATAAAGGACAGCAAAGAAACAAACCAAAAGTATTAAAAAATAGCAAACAAACAAACCAAAATTTAGTGGAATTTAAAGCACACTACTGATTAATTGAATGTGGTTTATACTCATGTTTCAATGAATAGTATTTTTTTTCATTGTGTGCTATGTGGTTCTTCCGATGTTCAAGTTTTCTTATTTATGATTGGAAATATGAGGTGGATCACAGTATACACCTTCTGAATTGTCAGCATTTTGATGTTTCGGGAGTGTTCTTATATAATATTTCAGCTAGAACAAATCACTAAATCATTTTCAAAAAAGTAAACATTTAAAGTTATAGATTTTTCTACCACTTCATAGATTTTGTGCAAAAGGGACACTTTAAATTTCTTATAAATATTTTCTTCAGTTTTCGAAGAACTCTAGTCCATTCACTAACGTAGAATAGTGGCTCTTTTTGTTTCTCTCTATTTGTCTAACTCAGCATACGATTTTTTTATTAACCCTTGGATGCATAAGCAGGGCCTCCGACGCCCTATGTACTTTTGTTTCCTTAGCCTTTGAAATATTTTATTGTGTTAAAGGCGGTGGCTTTGCGTAATCTTCGGATTGAAGATGTACATTGTGTATTGTCTTTCTGTACCCATTAGCTGTCAACTTTTTTGGTAATTTGCATTTTTTCATTTATACCCTATCAATGCATATGCAGGGCCTGCGAGGCCCTTGACCAAATTGCGTTCGCATTGCATCATTTTCAAACTTTTTGACGTAAAATATATCTTTCTATAATATTTTCAGATCTTGCATTGAATAACTGGGTGCTTTTATGAATTTTAAGATTTTCAATAGATGGCACTACGCACTTGTCAATAGATGGCACTACGCACTTGTCAATAGATGGCACTACGCACGTTGATAGTGATTTTCTTGTAGATTTTTTTTCAAGCATTTTACATTGTAAATTCGCAAAGAAATAAAATGTGTTTAGTAAATTGTATCCAACTTATATCAATTTTGGAGAATGTAATAGATATTGATGTAATTATGAGTTTTGTTGTTTTATTTGGCACTTATAAATTACCGAAGGTTTGCTATTTCAGGAATGTATTTGTGCTGCCGTTGTAAGTTGAAGATTTGTGTGTTTCGTATTACATTTAGTGCTACAATGGCCTCTACTCAGAAAAGGAAAGCATCAGACGAAGACTTCAGCAGTTTTGTGCGTATGTGTCTTGACGAAGAGACAGTGATATCCGATAGTAGTGCGACCGACTCTGAAGTTGAGGATTGTTCTAGTACTGCTCGGCCTATTAGTGCTCGTGAGGAAAGTAATCAGGACTATTCTTCATCAGGTTCAGAGTATTGTAGTGACAGTGAGTGCATACAACAAACACAGAAAGATGATACCTTCATTAGCGTAAATGGAACAGTTTGGAAGAAGAACGGTCCGTCTACTTCACGTACCCGAGCTCATAATATTGTAAAGTGTAAACCGGTGTTTCAAGGGAAGTGAAAACATTATGTCCCAAAGACGTATGAGATTGTTTCATAACCCATTCAATAATAGAAGAAATTATACATTGCACTAATTAGGAAGGAAGAAGATTAGCAACGGAAAAGGGGAAGCAGTGGAAGAACGTTTCCGTTGAGGAAATGAATGCGTTTTTCGGTATTCTGTTACAAGCAGGAGTTGAAAAGAGTTGGGATGTGCCTATTCGTGAGCTATTCCTGGACGAGAGGTCTAATCCTCTTTACAAAGCAACAATGTCTGTCAACCGGTTTGAAGATATCCGTAAAGCACTAAGATTTGACGACAAGCGTACACGAAGTGATCGTCTGCAAACGGACAAGCTTGCACCAATTAGTTATGCGTGGAATCTTTTTCTTGATAATTGCAGAAATGTAATTATTCGCAGTGAGTTTGTAACGATTGATGAACAATTAGTGCAATTTCGCGAAAAGTGTAGTTTCATCCAATATATGCCGAAAAAACCTTCCAAATATGGCATAAAGATCTTTTGATTGTGCGATGCCAAATCATCATACACTGTTGATGGGTGTGTATATACAGGCAGGAAACCAAATGAGCCAGTTCAAAGAAATTTGGGAGCAAATATTGTCAAAGAACTCATTCAAACCGTGAAAAACTCTTCAAGAAACGTAACAATGGATAATTATTTTACCAGTGTTAGTCTTGCAGAGGATATCTTTCAGCAAGGAATCACAATAGTGGGAACAATAAGACAAAACAAACCTGATATCCCGAAGGAGATGAAAGCATCCCTCTCAAGAGAAGTAAGATCTTCAATTTTCGCCTTCAAAAATGACGTCACTCTTGTAAGTTACGTAACCAAAAGGAACAGATCAGTAATTATGCTTAGTACAATGCATCATGACAAATCCATTGTTGAAGACCATCCGAAGAACAAACCGGAAATAATAAGTTTCTATAGCTCAACAAAGGGACGTGTCGACGGAATGGACCAGAAAGTTCGTTGCTATACTTCCAAAAGAGAAAGTCGAAGGTGGCCTTTTGTATTATGGACGAATATGATGGATGTTGCAGCTTTGAACAGTTATGTTGTCTTCTCCACTCAACATCCAGGCTATTTTCCTAACAGAACAGACAAACGTCGTCTTTTTCTTAGAGAACGCGCAGAAGTATTAGCGAAACCTCAGATGATCATGACACTTCCAATACCTAATCTCCCAAAGTCAGTTCAAGATGCCTTGAAAAGATGTGGAGTTTCAAAGCCAACCGAAGAAGAAGTCAGAGCTCAAGAAACAAAAAGGAGGAGATGCGGATTCTGCCCTCACGATCTTCACAGAAAAAGCACCTTCACATGCTCCAAGTGTTGAAAAAACGTTTGTAAGCAACACAGTAAGTTAGTTTGTAACTCATGCTTCTCATAAGTGAACAGTGTTTCCTGAACTACTGAACTTTCCAAACTGGACGGCACATGCTTAGAAAAGTTTTTGTATTGTGATGTAGGATCTAATGTTACTTAAGTCATTGTACTGATAATATAAATGTCATAAAAGGCTTATAGTCCCAATAATAATCAAATCACTAAAGCTCTTGGTATACATTCTGCATAGTTAGAATTCAAAAGCTTTATATACATATATATATATATATATATATATATATATATATATATATATATATATATATATATATATATATATATATATATATATTCATCCTCACGGCATTGTCAAGGCTCTATATTTGTATTTTACATTTAAAGTTGCAACCGGGTGTCTCTGACTTCCGTATTCGGTAGCCCGATCATCACCCCTGTTCTTCGCGCGCAGAGTCATTGGAAGAACTGAAAACGTACTCTGTACACAAAGAGTTTATGGTTGTGAACTCGGAAAGCCTGGTACTTCTGCTTGTCAAGGTCAAAAAGTGGGAGAAAAAATGATGTGTAGAATGTAAAGAGGGTGCAACAGTGTCTGATGCTTGTAAGGGAACATATTCATTTGTAGTTCGTGCACATTCCGCCTGTAGCGCTACTGTGGCACAACGTATATTGTAACTGTATAACTCTTGTGCATCGCTAGTAGGTCTATTCGCGTTAGTAACGACCGAAACTATGTTGTCAGCTCTGACTGCGATAAGGCACTGTCGTGCTGCTTTTGCTTTTCTTTTTTCCCCTTTTTCATTTGTGAGACGCCAAACATGTTGTTTTTGCTTGTTGCACGCGATGAACGGGTTCCTGCGAGCGAAGTATTTAAGAAGTTGACTACATATTCTTGTTTGCGATAGTTTTAAATTGGTTAACTGTTGTAAAATATACGAAAATAAAGCTGTACTTGTTAAGGTATATTAGTCGACGACGTAGCTACTGACAATGTTGATTACAGATTTTCTCGAGGAAGAATTTAATTACAGTAGAGGTGAAAAGGAGACGTCCATTTAGACAGCCCCCCCCCCTTATCAGACTCAATCGGAAATGGTCTCAATGTGCAGGCGAATTTTTCGTTTGTACACACTTAGGGGCGCCGTCAGAACGAAAACAAAGTGGGGGCTGTCTAAATGTTAGTCCCCCACTATGTACAATTGAATCAGAAATTGTCGCAATCGTTTGTACATCGTTCGTACAGAAATCTGCAAGCAAAATTTTCGTTTTTAGACAATTAGGGGCGTCGCCAGAACGAAAAAAGTGGGGGACTGTCTAAATGTTAGCCCCCCAAAATGTCCAATTCAATCACAAATTATCGCAATCGTTTCTACACCTTTTGTACAGAAATGTGCAGGCAAAAGTTTTGTTTGTACACAATTAGGGGCGCCGCCAGAACGAAAACAAAGTGCGGGCTGTCTAAATGGTAGCCCCCCCCCCACCATGTCCAATTCAATCACAAATTGTCGCAATCGTTCCTACATCGTTTGTACAGAAATGTGCAGGCGAAATTTTTGTTTGTACACAATTAGGGGCGCCGCCAGAACGAAATCAAAGTGGGGTCTATCTAAATGGTATTCTCTTCCACCATGTCCAATTTAATCACAAATTGTCGCAAGCATTCCTACATGGTTTGTACAGAACTGTGCAGGCGAGATTTTCGTTTGTACAAAATTAATGGCGTCGCCAGAACGAAAAAAATGTGGGGGCTGTCTAAGTGGTAGCACCCCAGCATATCCAATTCAATCACAATTTGTCGCATTCGTTTCTACATCGTTTGTACAGAAATGTGCAGGCCAAATTTTCGTTTGTACACAATTAGGGGCGCCGCCAGAACGAAAACAAAGTGGGGGCTGTTTAAGTGGTAGCACTTCACCATGTCAAATTCAAGCAAAAATTGTCGCAATCGTTTCTACATCATTTGTACAAGAATGTGCAGGCGAAATTTTTGCTTGTACATAAATGGGAGCGCCGTAAAAACTGAAACAAATTGGGGACTGTCTAAGTGATAGCCCCCCCCCCCAAATGTCCAATTCAATCACAAATTGTCGCAATCGTTTCCACGTCGTTTCTACAGAAATGTGAAGGCTAAATTTTCGTTTGTACATAATTAAGGGTGCCGCCAGATCGAAAAAAAGTGGGGGTCTGTCTAAGAGATAGCCCCCCCCCCACCATGTCCAATTCAATCACAAATTGTCGCAATCGTTTCTACATCGTTTGTACAGAAATGTGCATGCGAAATTTTCGTTTGTACATAATTAGGGGCGCCGCCAGGGCGAAAACAAAGTGGGGGACTTTCTAAGTGATAGCCCAATCACCATGTTCAATTCAATCACAAATTGTCCCAATCGTTTGTGCATCGTTTGTACAGAAATATGCAGGCGAAATTTTCATTTGTACGTAATTAGGGGGCGACGGCAGAACGAAAACAAAGTGGGGGGCTGTCTAAATGGTAGCCCCCCACCATGTGCAATTGAACCACAAATTGTCGCAATCGTTTGAATATAGTTATAGAGAAATGTGCAGGCGAGATTTTCGTTTGTACCAGGGCCGGCGCTAGAAGTTTTGCCGCCCTGGGCGGTTCTTTCACATGCCGCCCTTTTATTGTTTTCTTTCTCAAATTTTGCCGCCCCTGTATTCTTTTCTTTTTCAAATTTTGCCGCCCATCAGACTTGCCGCCCCGGGTGGTGGCACGGCTCGACCCCCCCGCGCTCCGGCCCTGGTTTGTACACAAATAGGGGCACCGCCAGAACGAAAACAAAGTGGGGCTGTCTAAATGGTAGCCCTCCCACCATGTTCAATTCAACCACAAACTGTCGCACTTGTTTGTACGCCTTTGTACATAAATGTGCAGCTGAAATTTTCATTTGCACATAAATGTGGCCCCGCGAAAACGATAACAAACTATGGGCTCTCTAATTGATAGCCCTCCCACCATGTCGAATTCAACCACAAACTGTCGCTCTTGTTTATTACGGTTTTGTACAGAAATTTGCAGGCGAAATTTTCGTTTGTACACAATTGCGAGCGCGCCAAAACGATAACAAAGTATAGGCTGCCTAATTGGTAGCACCTCCCTACTCCGATTCAAAAGAAAATTATCTTAATTGTTTGTACATCGTTTGAGCAGTAATACGCAGGCGAAAGTTTTTTTTTCTACGCTATCAGGTGCGTGGACAGAACGAAAAAAAGGGGAGTTGTCTAAGTGCTAGCCCCACCATGTTCGATTGAACCACAAATTGTCGCGATCGTTTATACATCGTTTGTGCATAAATGTGCAAGTAAAATTTTCGTTTGTATTAAATAATATACGGATGTGAGTATTTTTAATATCTGCGATCAACGTTAACCGGTTTGAATAACGGTTGCTGAGTTTGAAAATGGTACCTATTACACTAGTCGAAAAAAAAAAATCTTTTTCTCTGGCACACGGAAGAAAATACCTGATTCTAATAGACCTTTTCACGTAGAATTCGAATCTGCAATCAGTTTTTCTCTATCACCCTCATTTTTTCCGTGACAGAGGTGTTTTCGGAAAATTTCCCCTCAAATTTCTTTTCTTTTTCTTTTTTCTTTTTTTAAAAAACATTTTCACACTTGTACCTTGGGTACGTTAGGTATATAAACACACAAATTATATTGTATGTTAGCTTGATTTGTACTTAGTAAGCCCTCTAAGTAGCATTATTCTATCTAGAGAAATAAACATATTTATATAAAAATATGCTATGTGTACTGTTCATTTTACAATATTCATTATTGCAGATACAATTACATATAACTTCCATTACAATATAAGCACGGTTTATATCTTATTGGATTTGAAATAAAACATATTTTCAATGATGTATACACCGTGTCAGCATTTTATATCTACTTAATAAATAATACAATAGAAGTGAGTGGTATCTTCTTAATAAATGGACACTTACTTACCTCAACTAATATGTTTTAGTTGTTTACTTTCTTCTGTGTTTGGTTTCTAGAACATCTCTTTTAAGTGTCCAACAGTAATCAGCTAGCATTTTTGAACTTCACCGTCACTGGTATCTCTTCTCCATGGAGGAATTGTCCTGATGAAAATGTTCCCCATACTCATCCTAACAGCACCAAAGTTTTCAGGAAAGAAATGCAGGTGGGAGTCTAGAAAGTGAACTTTAAGTGACATGTTGCAACCCATTTCATTGAATGATTGCCGGAAATCACTCACAATTTCACGGTAATTTGGGGCTTTCTTGTTTCCTAAAAAATCTCTGTTAAACATTTAAATGGACACCAAGCTACTTTCTCAACCAGAGTTAAGAGATCCTCAAATTTTTGGTCACGAATCAAACATCTTATTTGGGTGTCTGCAAAACTCCCTAGCTTCACTAACCCGAGGAATTTTTTCCTTGAGGTAACAAGATCCTGCATTACTTTTGTCCATTGCCCTAACAAAGTTTTTGAAGAGCCCCAACTTTATGTGAAGAGGGGGTAGAATTATCTAATCAGGGCTCACCAGTGAGGAATAAACAGCATTCTTCTGTCCAGGAGTTAATACATGCGTTGGCCGTTCCTTCTTGATGTAATGTTCCGCTTTGTTCCTGCTGTCCCATTCGCAGAGGAAACAACATTTCCTATAACCAAGCTGCAAACCCATTAACAAAGAAATGGCGTAAATCACAGCAAACGGTCCACTTGTATTTCTCATACTGAATGTTTTCTAACACTATTTCGATGTTTTCATAGGTTTCCTTCATATTAGTTGCATAAGCCAAAGGCACTGAAGGAAATTTGTTGCCATTGTGCAAAAGGACAACCTTAAAACTAGTTTTCGAAGAGTCAATAAGCAATCTCCACTCTGTACTTATGTGCATGTCCAAGTGTATCCATCACAGCACAGACATTATTACAATACACTAAATCATTTTCTTGAGAATAATAGTTTTGAAACTCTGTATGAAGGTTTCGAAAAATACATACTTTAGTGTCACGATGTAGCAGATTCCAGCCTTAAGTTTAGTATCAAGAAGTTCTGTCTGTGTCTTGGAGAGTTTTAAATCCCGTACGAGGTCATTTAGTTCACCCGGAGTTATCAGATGGGGATCCAATGTAGATGTGCTTCCTACATAAGTAGGATCATCATCTTCATTTAGAACTTCAATAGTTGCCTCAAGTACGTAATCCTCATTTACCGTAAGATGAGGAAGAGGTACTGGTACAGGTAATTCTGCACTGTGTGGAAAGGCCTAATTGCTTATGGCAAATTAGGGTACTGTACTGTGTGGTTAGATTTACTGCTTATTTCTTTTATCTGTGTCATACAAAAGTAGCAGTCTGAAGAATGATCTTTTCGTTCCCTCCAGATCATCGGTACTGCGAAGTTCATGTTTCGTCCACCGTTTGCCCACCCAGTCAGACGTTTCACGCAAGTACAACAAATGCAGTGAGGAACCCAGTTCTTATCTTGGTCTCCTACACAGCAACCAAAATATAACTGATAACACTTCCTCACAAGTGGAGTAAAACATCGACGTTGTGATTTAAATATCAGCTCCCCACATACATAACAGAAATTGTCCGGTTTATTACACACTTCCTCGACATCTTGTATCCTGTAACGTATCACACACACACACACACACACACACACACACACACACACACACACACACACACAGGAATCTACACTCCATCAAATTCCCACAAAATCCCTCTAGAAATTTCCTCATACAAAAATGGTGAGATGGTGAACACATCATTGAAAATGTTTTATTGGAAGTCCAGTGAGGTATAAACCGTGGTATATTGTAATTTTCGTGGAAATTATATGTGTTGAAGACCGACCCGACCCCACCCGTGACCCGAATTGACTGACCCGACCGACAACCCGACCAGAGCTGACCCGATTGGCCCGACCCAAAGTGACCCGAGTGAACCAACCCGAAGTGACCTAACCCGACAACCGACCCGA
Source organism: Thermobia domestica (assembly GCF_964235325.1). Taxonomy (NCBI): domain Eukaryota; kingdom Metazoa; phylum Arthropoda; class Insecta; order Zygentoma; family Lepismatidae; genus Thermobia; species Thermobia domestica. Next base: position 23,735,348 of record NC_137465.1, on the reverse strand, counting down.
GTGACCTGACCTTACAATCTAATCAGTTTGAGAGAGCTAGAACCTTACAAAACTGCCACCAGAAAAAAAAAAATGCTGACCAATTCTTATGCATAAACCATTGTTTCGGCTTTTTTATTTGTAGTATAATTATCCTCCTCCTCCTCCTCAGTGTTCTGCCATTAATGACAGGCCAGTTTCTGTGAACTAGGTAAGAAGCTTCCATTTTTGCGATTTCCCGCTAATATCTGTCTCGCAACCCAACATAAAGTACCACCCTCCTTATTACAATCTATCAATTGCTACCTTCTTACACACTCTCGCTCTCCTGATATCACCCTCTTTACTACATCTCTCAGAATGCAATCCCTTAGCAAGATCGAAACTTGTGATCCGTCCATTTTTTCGCTTCCTTATATCGTCTAATATTGCTCTCGTCTCTTGCATTTTTTCAGCATTTCCTAATTCGTTTTCCTCTCTACCCTGCTAACCTTCTTTATTTTACTCCACACCCAAATTTCCAATGTTAAAATTTAGGCATTCAACTTCGAAAATCAAAATAAAATTTGACTGAGTTCTGAAGACAAGTTCTGAAGGCTAAAAGAATAAAAGTTCTGAAGACAACATTATTTTCTAGTAAGGAATGTATATAGAACTTCTTTTAATATTGTTTGCTGTGTAACAAACAACAATTTCATCACGTTAACATTCCGATTTTTCTATTTAAAAACAGCGTTGCTGTCTGATAGAATCATAAGGAACTAATTGCACTGAAATATCATTCTGTAGGGAATTACCTTTTATTTTTTCTTGATTAATTTATCTAGGAGATATTTGCAACGTTATATAAAATTAGCAAGTATTTTATTGCGGAGAAAGTCAAATCACTACCCCAGCAATAATAATAATAATAATAATAATAATAATAATAATAATAATAATAATAATAATAATAATAATAATAATAATCTGAAAGTGACCAAGAAAGGTCTGTCTCTTTGTAGAGGTCTGTGTTCAATTGGCCCTCACACCGTGAGTTGAATGCGAATGGATATAAGGTGAAGGTCAGTTGTTGGACGAGACGAGACGAGACAGAATTTTCATGAAAGGGTACGAGATGATACAGAGCTCTTTCAATAGAAACATATGCAGTTTTCCAGACGAAACTACCTTCACGACACATTTTCGAAACGAGAATGCCCCAAACCAGGTCTCGTGAGCAACACTAGTAAGTATATCCAACATACTACTTGGTTGTGGCTGTTCAGATACACCGTGAACGTGCGTAAGGACTGAGTGAACATGGGGCCTTCACAGAGCGTCATAAGGGCTTGTTTGCTGTACGAGTTCAAATTGCTGCTCCGCGGAGCGGAAGATATGACAGGCCTTTGGTGAGGGTGTCGTGACTACGCGGAGAGTGCAGTGGTATGACGGTTTAAGGACGGTGACGAAACACTCGAAGACGCACCACGTGCCGGAAGACAAACAGATGTTCAAGATAAATATCTTCGGGCAGCAATTGAGGCGAAGACAGACATGTGAGGAACTGGTACTACCTTTCAGTGTAAGTGGAGAAACCATTCGGCACCACCACCATCAACTTGGGAAGCACTGCAAGCTGGGTTGATAGGTCCTACATGATTTGACTTGGAGCCAGAAAGCAACGCGAGCAGACACCTGTGTTTCTTTGGTGTCTCTTCTGAGGAAGGAGCAATATCTGAACAGGGTGTTGACATGTGATGGGAAGTGGGTCCTGTACGAAGCTCCACGGCGCCGTCATTGTTGGTTAGCATCCCATGAATCGGTTCAAAAACAGCCCAAGCCAGCACTACGCCAGAATAAGGTTCTCCTGTGCATTTTGTGGACTGTTCGAGGCATCGTCCATCGGGAACTGCTACCAGCTGGTCAGATCATCAATGCAACTGTGTACTGTCTGGATCCAGCAGTTCTGAATCGCAAAGGGGTCCTCTTGTTACAAGGCAACGCTAAGCCCCACGTGGCTAAAATGACCCAGTACATCATTCTACGCCTTGGATGGAAAACACTATTGGATCCGCCATACTCCACGTTGTACCGTCCGGTTATCACCTGTTCCATTCCTTGGACAATCACCTTAGAGAACGCCAATTCAAACAGCTAGTAGAGGTTCAATATGCACTTGATACCTTCTTCACTTCACGTCCCACCAAGTTGGACTGCGATGGAATCCATGGCCTTCCAGAACGTTTTCAGAAGGTCGTCGAGGCTGATGGAGACGATTTTTGATATTCCAGGTACGTCTTAGGTTACATACCAATGTTCGAAGGTGTTGGTGAAAAGGCAGCGGAACTTTCTTGGGCACTCTTAAAGTTATAATAATAATAATAATAATAATAATAATAATAATAATAATAATAATAATAATAATAATAATAATAATAATAATAATAATAATAATAATAATAATAATAATGTGTCCTGCCCAAAGGCAGATGTTTGACCCGAAGGTCCATGGGTATTGATTCCAGCTCGTACCAAGTAAGTTTTCTGGTGGACAAACCCCATGTGCATGGGTTTTCTCGGTGTTCTCCCATTTCCTCCCACTTTCTTCATTCAACCACTTCAATTATTTCTCATCATCACTGTCTCTCTTAGCGTTGGTGCATAACGTGGGACGTTAACTAGATATTTCCTTTCAATTTCACTTAATGTGACATTTAACTTGACATAGAAACGCAGAAAGGAAAAAAGTCAGTAGTAATATTAATTACAATTACAATACCAATTAGTTAATATAGCGTAAAATTAAAATTTTATTACTATTTCACCTTCAATTAGTCACATTTATCATTCATTCACCAACTTCGAATTGAATTCCACAACAAAGCTCTTTATAGTATTCCGTATAGAAAATAAGTGAAGAATGTGACGACCCGACCCGAGTGACCCGACACGAGCTAACCCGACTGACCCGACCCGACAACCCGACCCGTAACCCGACCCGTTTGAGAGCACTATCAGAGGGGTACTATTTACAGTACAATTTATTTTGTATGGTTTAGCGTACTTTAAGGCTACCATACTTTTTGAAAACAGAAAAAACGGGACATCTTACAAATTAGTAGTAAATATTGCATTTTGTATTAATTTTATCTTTCGAATTTTACTACAGTATCGCACTAGTTATACAACTTAAAATAATGTATTAATATAGTCCATACTCAGTGGCGTATTTAGGGGGAGGGCTTCCGGGCTCAAGTTCCCCACCGAAATCTTACTTACTATAGTAAAGTATATGAAGTATCTTGCAGAATTTTCATATTTTCAGGCAAAGCACCCCCGGAAGTTAGCAAAGCCCCTCCCGAAACAAAATCGTAAATACGCCACTGTCCATACTTAATCAACAGTGCTAAAAATTATTATAGAAGCTAGAAGCTGTTATACAATATAAACGCAATCAGTGAACATACAATATTTAGGCAAAAATTACATTTTCAATATTATTACGCATACCACCTTTACATGCTCTACATGTCTATAAAGAAAAATATCCAGATTTATGAAGTTGTTTCAAAATTTCAATAGGCTGATTTATTTTTGTTAACCTAAAATGCGAACTAAAAGAAAGCAATTTGCATAATTGTTTTTCTGAAGCAGAAAAAAAATGTGTTTTCGGGGCTGGTCTGCAACGTCACAAGAATTTGTTGCCACCTCGGGGTATACATTCTTACTTTTAGTGATAAGAGTGCTACTTAGGAGGATTTAAACATTGCGTGTTATATCCGGGGAAGCAACGATTGCAATAATAATAAAGATTAGAATGCAATTGTTCCTATAGTATTGTCGGAATTGAAAGCAAAAGGAATAAGTCGATTTTATTATCTTTTCAGAAATTTTGATATGTAATTAATAATAATAATAATAAAGAAAAAACAGGACAAGAAGGAAAATTTCTGCACACCGGGACAAATTTTAAGAAACCGGGGCGTATGGTAGCCTTACATACTTATTTGCATGCGGAGTGTCAGTACGGAGCCACTACGTAGCAGAGTTGAAACAAAACCTCGTAAATAGGTTGCCAACTCAGGAAAACAAAATTACCGGCACACCCTCAAAATTCTCTGTACAAATGAGAAACTGAAGACTGTATTGATCGTTATTGTATTTACCAGCAATTGCCACTTGTTTAAAATTATCGAAACAGATGAATAATACTGGATATTAATCTTTATGTAACAATAGTTGATTCATAAAATGAAATTTATTCTATAAACTTCACTTCAAACAAAGGAAATTGCTTTAAAAAGTCATTTTCTACTCTCAATAAATGAATAAAATTCTTTTACAATAAAATATAAGTGTTATCAAATTTGTTATGTTAAATAAATAAAACTGCCTTACGTTAAAAAAATATCGATAATGTATAATACAACGGAAATTTGTGTTTGTAAAGGCACTGTTGAAAAATTTCGATGTTCAATGTTATATTCTGGATTGCAGATTGCAAAATGCCCGTCAGAAGGGGGCTAATAAGAAGTTTGTACCGGTCACCGGCCTTAATCAAAATTACAGCAAATACCAGCCAGTTAGCAACTCTACTCGTAAATCAGAATGCTGAATGCACCAAAATACTTCACCATGCATTCTATAGTTTCTGCAAAATGAGTTTAATGAAGATGATCAAATAAAACAAAATACTGTGTTCTAATTTTCCCTTTAACAGTCTACTTTGTGAATTTGTTATATCTTCCACTTATCAATTTCCTGTACGAGATGAGAATAACGGTTTCTGCGCAAGATAGAAAGAAAAAAATACATTTTTCTCATAAGGATTCAGTTCACGTAAGAAATAATGAATAAGTTTAATAATAAGAGCCGAGGAGTGAAAAACTAACTCAGCAATAATCATTGTAAGTATAAATATAAATATAAAAAAACAAAAAAAAATTAATTCCATCATCGTTAGGATAAGATCAATATAGTGAATCACACGATAGTGTGAACAAACCAAACCACACAATAGTGTGAACTAAGTCCTGTTAGAAAAATACTCCATAAATGTGACACATTTTTTTAATGCTTCTACCATTTATACAAACCCTCACATCGTTTTCGTTCTGGCGGCGCCCCTAATAGAGTACAAACAAAAATTTCGCCTGCACATTTCTGTGCAAATGATGTACAAGCGATTGATATATTTTGTTATTAAATTGGATATGGTGGGGGCTACCAATTAGACAGCCCCACTTTGTTTTCGTTCTGGCGGCGCCATTAATTGTGTACAAACGAAAATTACGCATGCATATTTCTGTACAAACGATGTACAAACGATTACGAAAATTTGTGATTCAATTGGACATGTTGGTGGGAAGCTACCACTTAGAGAGCCCCCAGTTTGTTTTCGTTCTGGCGGCGCCCCTAATTGTGTACAAACGAAAATTTTGCCTGAACATTTCTGTAAAAACGACGTACAAACGATTGCGACAATTTGTGATTGAATTGGACATGGTCGGGGGCTACCACTTAGACAGCCCCACTTAGTTTTCGTTCTGGCGGCGCCCCTAATTGTGTACAAACAAACATTTCGCCTGCTCGTTTCTGTACAAACGAAGTACAAACGATTCCGACAATTTGTGATTCAATTGGACATGGTGCGGAGGTATTACTTAGAAAGCACCCCACTTAGTTTTCGTTCTGGCGGCGCCCCTAATTGTGAACAAACAAACATTTCGCCTGCCCGTTTCTGTACAAACGAAGTACAAACGATTGCGATAATTTGTGATTGAATTGGACATGGTGGGGTGGCTACCACTTAGACAGCCCCCTTTCTTCTGTTCTGGCGGCGCCCCTAATTGTGTACAAACGAAACTTTTGCCTGCACATTTCTGTACACACGAAGTAGAAACGATTGCGATAATTTGTGATAGAATAGAACATGTTGGTGCGGGGCTACCAGTTAGACAGTCCCCCACTTTGTTTTCGTTCCAGCGGCGCCCCTAATTTTGTACGAACATACATTTTGCCTGCACATTTCTGTACAAACGAAGTACAAACGATTGTGACAATTTGTGATTCAATTCGACATGGTGGGGGGGGGCTACCACTTAGACAGCCCCCATTTTTTTCTGTTCTGGCGGCGCCCCTAATTGTGTACAAACAAAAATTTCGCCTGCACGTTTCTGTACAAACGAAGTACAAACGATTGCTATAATTTGTGATTGAATAGGACATGTTGGTGGGAGGCTACCAGCTAGACAGCCCCCAATTTGTTTTCGTTCTGGCGTCGCCCCTAATAGTGTACAAACGAAAATTTGGCCTGCACATTTCTGTACAAACAATGTACAAACGATTGCGATACTTTGTGATTCAATTGGACATCGTGGGGGGAGCTACCACTCAGACAGCTCCCCACTTTGTTTTCGTTCTGGCGGCGCCCCTAAGTTTGTTCAAACAAACATTTCGCCTGCACATTTCTGTACAAACGATGCACAAACGAATGCGACAACTTGTGATTGAATTGTTTTTTTTTGGGGGGGGGAGGCTACAACTTAGACAGCCCCCATTTTTTCTGTTCTGGCGGCGCCCTTAATTATGTACAAACGAAAATTTCGGGTGCACATTTCTGTACAAACGAAGTACAAACGATTGCGACAATTTGTGATTGAATAGGACATGGTCGGGGGCTACCACTTAGACAGCCCCCAATTTTTTTCGTTCTGGCGGCGCCCCTAATTGCGTGCGAACATACATTTCGCCTGCACATTTCTGTACAAACGAAGTACAAACAATTGCGGCAATTTGTGATTCAATTGGACATGGTGGGGGGCTACCACTTAGACAGCCCCCATTTTTTTCTGTTCTGGCGGCGCCCCTAATTGTGTACAAACGAAAATTTCGCCTGCACATTTCTGTACAAACGAAGTACAAACGATTGCGATAATTAGTGATTGAATAGAACATGTTGGTGGGGGGGGGGTATCAGTTAAACAGCCCCAATTTGTTTTCGTTCTGGCGGCGCCCCTAATAGTGTACAAACGAAAGTTTGGCCTGTACATTTCTGTACAAAGAATGTACAAACGATTGCGGCAATTTGTGATTTAATTGGACATGGTAGGGGCTACCATTTAGGGGAACTCCCTCGAGAGGAATCACTCTACTTATTTATTGCAAAAAGCAGAATTTAAAAATTCGCATTCGTCCAAAGTTATCGTGTGAAGTAACAGCCGTTTGTATGTACGTACTAATATTGATAAATTCCACTACGCGATCCCAATTAATAGTTCATATATACGCGCCACACACACACAAACTAGCATTTGTACACACGAAAGTATATCTGGTAGTATCCACACGCTTACGCCGGAAACTAGAAAGAAACAAACACACACACACACACACACAGGGACAGAGAGAGAGAAAGAGAATATCTTGTTGTACCTTTATACTGAATGCACCATTACTCACAAAATCAGTTAAAAAAGAAAAAAGAAAAAAGTTGTAAATGAAACTTTCAAAGATTGGTACCACTGCAGCGTGTCACAAATGAGATTGTTCCATAATGATTGATTCGTAATATGATGTATATGGGTTTCTTAATGGTAGTATAACAAAATGCCTTCAAATTGACCACTAAATAAAAAGTGAAATTTATTTCTCAAATTTTGTAAAATCGAAGTCGGTGGGCATTATGGGAACAGTCTACAATAACAATATATGCAAATAAATATTAATATACTTCACGTTTTCCAGTGGGTGCAAGAAAGCTTCGAATAGTATTTGTTGCCAGAAGCATTAGCTGATGTAAATATATATATATATATATATATATATATATATATATATATATATATATTATAGACTATAGTTCTAATAAAATACATTATTACAAACGCCATAGCATGTTATTTAGGTGAAATGATTTAAAAGCGTATTTTTTCCATTGAAAAATCTACAGGACCTCGGAGGCCCTGCATATGCATTTATGTATAATTTTCATACAATGAATGTAAGGGTTAATGTGGCCCATATATTTGTTAATTCTAGATGTGAGTGGGGAATATGTAGGTAAAAACACATTCACGCAAAGGAAGGTATATTTTCTTGATACTCAAAGAACGAAATATATGTATAACGATATCACTTGTATTTCGTTCATGCACCACTCGAAAAATAATACTAATTTCAGGAAATAAGATTAAAATGAAGTTGATAGGAATTAAATATGCACTACACTATTTGGGTATTTATTTAGCTATAGGTTATTCATTGTAACAAAATGTTATGGTTTATCGCAATGAGCATTAGATATTGAAGAAGAGGTATTTCAATTGTTCTTATAATTACCATTATTTTTGAAATGAATAATATTACTTGAAATGAGAAAATCCTTTAAAATAGCAAATTAATTCCACAAATCTTGACTTTCTTGTACCCACTTTTAAATTTGATTAAGATTATTCATGACTTATGTTTTTCTTGAGTTTGTGTTCAAATTCAAGTTTCTACAATTGTTATTCAAAGCTATCTTTGGTTTCTCAGGTTACGGATACATGTAGTTTGTTCTGTAACAAAATGACTTTTAGTCTGAAGCAATAGGAAAGTATGTACCTGTATCTTTGCGCATTGCATTTAACTCGGAAACTTTTAGCTTATCTGGTAGATATATTTTATCAGATTTCTATCTTGGGCAATGTGACTTTAATTATTGGTTAGATTCTAATAATTACTACTGTAACGTTATGTTTTTGAATGATTTTGTAAAAATTATTTTGGAACAATATCAGAGGTGAAACATTATTCTGATTTAGAAGTGTAGAGCATCCATTCCATGAGGAACCACATCAACTCTGAATACAGTTGAACGCTATTACACAATGTTCCTACTTCATTTTATAGCTTTCAACCAGATTAAAATGTTTTCTGTAAGGACATCATAAGCGTTCCATTGCCAGTGAATTAATGTTGATTACTATAGCAAGTTATGTTTTGTTGCTGACATGATTCAAATTTTCTACTATTTGTAAAGAAACAGTTTGGCCCGTCTATTGTTCACCTGTTCTAATCAGTTGTATAGAGCTCTATTTACAGTGACTCGTACTTCAAACACACTGTTCACCAATTCCTTTGAATTGCTTTTATTACATCGAAATAATCTCACTGGTATCGCTATTAATATTACCGGTATTACGGTCATTATAAAACAAGACGATCAACAAGAAATAGTCACAACAGTTGTTTTAAATTAATGTTGCAAGATAACCAAAAAATGGTTGCCCATTTTCACGTTCCATTAATCATGCGTTCCCAAAGAGGAAACGAAATTAAGGACATCTCTGGCAACGGAACGGGAGTTAGTCTGGTTATCGACCGTCAGTAATATAGGCACATTACGCAAACACAGTTCGTCCAGTGTCCAAGAGAAACGGAGGTATCGAAGGATCTTGTTCGCGTGTGGTTGTTGAATGACTTTAATGTAAATCTGTCAGTTGCCATCATTTGGGAAGAATACCATGAACGAATGGTTCCAGAACTTCCGTTCGGGAGGCGTGAGCTTCCGAAGAAACCTCACAGTGGATGACCACATGTATTGATTAATGTGGTCTTGAAAGTAGCCATCATGGAGGAAGAGATCTAACATGTGATAAACTTGCAGAAATCTTTCATGTTTCCGCCCAAACAGTGAGAATGCACCTGCGAGGAATAGGGAAGTCATATAAGTTAAACAAGTGGGTACCTCACACATTATTAACACACCCATCTATGATTGCTTGCTCACTAGTGAAGAAAAGTGGTTTCTCTTAGACAGTCCCAAGGGTACCAGACGTTGGTTGTCTCCACGTGACCGTAGTCCTCACACCTCAAGACAAACTCTGTACCCACGAAAGGTTATACTCCTTGTATGGTGGAATTGTCGGCACGTGGTGCAATGCGAGCTGTTTCCACCTCGTCAGACCATCATTGCTGACCCCTACTCTCAACAGTTGGAAAAGGTGCACCGTGCATTGCGGCAGAAGATGGTATTGATCTATAGCAAGGGTGTGCTGTTCATGCACAATAATACCAAGCCCAGTGTGGCAAAGAGGACTGGGAAGACCTTTCAAGAGCCTGCCTGGGAAACACTGTGTCATGCACCATATTCACCGGAACTTGCACCAACAGATTATCACTCTCCCACCACAACCACCTCCTTGGGAGATTCTTCGGAAATGAGGGAGACCTGCGGAACGCAGTTACGGACTTTTTTGCATCCAAGACCACCGAGTTTTATCATCAAGGTATTGTGCGGCTCAGGGACGTTGGCGAAAGGTGTTGAATGCTGGCGTAGATTATTTCGAAGCCTAAAAGTACTTACCGTCCACTGTATATTTTTTTGTTTATCACTGATGTAGAACGGCAAGAAAGTTTTCTGTTACCTTGTAAATTACGTTTATTTCTTAGTATTTATATGGATTTAATTTCTATGTAAAAAGATAAGGAAATAGTAACAGAATTGGGGGTATTGTGTTTCGACCCGCTGTATTGAAAGTTAAGAGATTAATTTGACCAGGCTGTGGAAGAGATGTATAGATAGAAGTAGAAAACTCATGAAGTTCTGCCAATTAATGAACTTAATAAGAACAAAATATATCCATTAAGCATATTCTTGGCTTTATTAATTTAATACATGTAAACATATGAACCCATTAATGCGAACTTTCGTTGTAGCGCGTGACCGGAAGAGTGAAAGAATGATATAGTTATTTTTGATGGAGTCAGGTTTATAAAAAACATATATAATCTCGATGAAGCAGAAGACATTAGACAATGCAAAAGACCTGTTGAACTTGAAAGCAGCTGTATTTCTCTGATTCCAATGGACATGAACATCCTTTCTAATTGGGTGATATTTCAAAACAATTTTCAGACACTCTTTTTTCTGGTTTTCGACACAAGTAATTTTTTAGCTACAGTATTGAATGATAGAATTAATTCCATTTTTGTGAACAGTGCACACATGCTTTATTTGTAGAATTTGTATTTAACGGGAATAGTGTGAACATTGTGTCAATGCTTCGAAGAGGGCGAGGTTTGTGGTGTGTCAGCATACACTACATTTACATATTTTCACGTTCATGTATCTTTACATATTTCATACATCTCTCTTTCTATTTAAATTAGATTTTGTCAACCTTCTCAGAAACTATGCATAAGGCCCCCAAACCCCCACATATAAAAAAATGTTGAATTAAACGAGATCCATGCATTAATATATGCGTGGTCTTAGGAAAAACATTTTTCTATTATATCTTACAACTATTGTAGAAATTTATATCTTGCCTAGCTGTTGTGCAAAACAAGCCACTCCTTCAATTGAACATTCCTGGTATCTTCCTAGAAAAAGTAAAATAATTGTTTAATTTGGTTTTCAAAAACTGTGCAGTCGTTTAATTTATAAGACAAAGACCAATACACTGAGGTAGTATGTCTTACATATATTTCCTACCATGGTTCCATTCTTTAAAAAAATGATTACTTCAGATGACTAATCATAAGTGGTATTTACCTTAAAATCTATTAAAATTAATGAAATTTTTAAAAAGGTGTGTTATATATTTCTTCATCTTATTAGTATTGGTTAATAGTGGATTACGAGATTGTTGTACAGATTCATATTTTAAAGGAACATACAGTATGTACATGTGGATTAATAAAAACAAACCTAATATAGAACGTGTTTAAATTTTTTTTAGAAAACTCGTATTTTGAAGAACGTTTGCACTCATTATATATATATTAATATCCTAAAATATATCAAGTTTTCATAAATCACTGCTTTGAAACACTAATGTAATTCAGTAACCTTAAAACATTTCTTTAATATTGTATTTTCATAATGCTATTCTTGTAAATATACAGGGTTATTACAAAAGATTCATTTTGTTTTAAAGTCTTATAAGTTCAAACATTTAATGTCCACCTATTCGTACTAATAACGAATCGAAAGGGCATACTTTAAAGTTTTGTTTATGTCATTGAAAGTTCCGTCATGACTCACCAGGTGGCAGGGTGATAACAGTTTGCAAAATGGCGAATAATCAACAAAAATCATTTTGTGTGATGGAATATGTGAAGACAGAATCCGTCAAAATCGTCTGCAAGGTCTCCTGATCTTACAGTTTGTGATGTTTTTCTGTGGGGATATGTGAAAGGCAATGTGTATGTATTACCTTTGCCGACAACATCGGTTGAACTCAAGGATCGCATCACCGCTGCGCTAGCGAACAATGACAGGGACATGCTCGAACATGTATAGGCTGAGCTTGACTACCGCATAGATGTGTGTCGTGTAACACGAGGAGCACGCATAGAACATTTGTAATGATGTGTAAGAAACTTGAAAATGTTCTTTTTCAAATGATGGATCAATCATTATTTTGTGCGTAATACTTTGTGAAATATATTCATACAGAACCCAATGAACCCATTTGTAATAACCCTGTATTTAAAATTTAAAACATAATCATAAATAAAGTCAAATAATGAAAATGTTAAACCTCTTATCTCAAATTTGAGCTCGATTCTAACAGAACCTAATTCTCTAAGCCAGTGTTTCTCAAACATTTTTAATTAGGACCCACTTTGATTGTCAGAATGTTTAACTATTTTATTTCTATCCTCTTCGGAAAATACTGCATCTTTTTTGTTTTGAACATATATAACTATACTAATTTGGATATATCTAAAAATAGTATTAAATAAAATCGACTACATTCTGTGTTCGTATTACTATAACAAAATGCCTATTAGTTCTATCTTATTAGTTAAGGCTATCAAGGACATTTTATAATATTAAATCTATATAACATTAGAATTTATACAATCTTTATTTTCTTATATTTAGAATCCATTATATGTATAATGCATACAAGATTCTCAATTAAAGTGTATGATGCTCAATTCACTTGAATTTCGATGATCATATATAAGTGCATAACTATTGCTCCGAAAATACACTCCGATAACAAACCAATATTCAATACCAGACAGTTGTTTTGTAATTATTTCAATAATCGGACGATAACAACGGCTAATTTATTTCATAAAATGACAGTTTGAAGGGTCTTTACCTGAGGTAACATCTTTATTTTATCTAAAAACACTCGAATAGTATAGCTGATATATGATTAAAACTATTTTTGTTTTTACGGTGAGAGATCGAACATCAGATATGTGTAAAAAACACGGAGTGAAAATGGAAGACTACACAAATAGTCCTTTTGAACTTAGTATCAGGAATGACTTTCAAATTTATGATTTTCATTACACGAGCCGAGTAGAACAGTGGAATAAAAAACAACTGAGTGAACAGTAAAATTACTGAAACGAGCGCAGTAACTCAGTGGTAACCTTGACACCTTACACTCGGGACACCCACATTCATTCTTCGAACCACACTTAATGATATTTTCCCAGGTTTCCCTCAATTATACCAGGCAAATGCTGGACTAGAACCTGAAATTAAAAGCAGTACTGTTTCCTTTTCCATTCCTCATACTAGAGCTAATAGTATAAAAAGAAGGGATGATAAAACATCGGATTTAAGTGTTTAGAAAATAAATGAAGAGATAGATTCTAGCCATCCAATCCAATTGCAAGTATACTTAGGGTTGTGTATTATGTCTAGGAATAAATTTATGAATACTAAATATGACGTAGACAATTTTGAAATTCACTCCTCTCAAGACCTAACATTTCTGACACCCTATATTCCATATTGTTCCCATTATTGCTCACTTAGAATTCCTTCTTTTCTTTTGTTTGCAAACTGCCATAACACCGAGAACGAGTGAGCGTGCAAAACAGCAGAATAGCGAAACTGGAACACTGGTAAGATGCAAGAAGGTATTTCTGCTGCGCGTAGTGCAGCAATCACATGCTAAAGAATAGATAAAGTATATTAGGTGCCAAGAACTACTTTGAAGAGATGTGTAAATAATATGAATTGTGATGCTGTGATAGCCAAGCGCCACCACATCAAGCACGCGCCACACATGTTAACATTCTTACTTGCACTATCACATTTGTTATTAGAAAAATTCTTGGTTCCATACGAGGAGTGTATCATATTATTAGAAGGAAAGCAATAAGCTGACATGGAATTCGATTTAGTCTTCAAACTACTGTCCTTGGATAATAATGCACTTATCTCAACGATGAATCCATGACGGAGCATTTCTGGAATGGTGTTCAGCTGTTCTGTCGTGCCCATTGCGATGTCAGGAATGGTGTCAAAAATTTTCCTTTAAGCATGTTTTTAATTCTTGTTAAGAGCCAGAAGTCGCGTCAAGTTACATCTGGAGAGTACGGTGGAATCTGGACAGGCGAATAGTTTTGCAGCCAAAATTTCGTAATCGTAAGTCAAAAGTCGGGAAACAAATTTCGTAGTCACTCTTCTTATTTCCAAATCAGTGGTTAAAATTCTTTGTACGGACCCGTACGAGATCTTCAGTTCTTTGTAAAACCTTCGAATAGTAATTCTTGTTTGAATGAACAATTTTTGTCATTTTTTGCACGTTTTCTTCTGTTTGTGAGGTTAATGGACGTCCCAAACATTGTTCGTCTTCTACAGACTCATTTTCGCTTTTAAATTGCTCATAAAACTTGTAAAAACTCTTCAGAGTTACAGCATTATCGCCATACACCAATTAAATCAAACTTCATGAGTTTCTCTAGCCCTTTTTTGAAACTTGAAACAGAACTTAATGTTCAGACGTTATTTGAAATCCATGATGCACGACAAACATGATAAACACAACCTCACTCTAGAAGCTCTGGACGCTGACTGAGAAGTCAGAAAGTGTTTCAACTTGACGCTGCCTGTCTCAAGGGATCAGGCTATCGGACAAACTACATTAAATAGTTGTAGAATAAGCAGTTGCTGCTAAAAAAACATTCAACGTATTTTTGATTGCACCTTGTGCGATCTGTTTTCACAGAGGAACAACAGTAACAATTTGTGGATCATGTGCTAACAATCTGTGAAACACCCATCAATTTGTGGAACACCCATCTTACGTGTTAACAGTGAAGGATGTGTGTCATCTGAAGTCTCAGTTAGCAGACAGTAACAACTTAGACCATACTTTTAATAAGACTATAGGGCTAGATGCAGAACATTGATTTGAAAACTTTAGAAAGTGATATCCAGAACTAAGTCTCTGATCACCTGAGACAATACAGTATCTATTGGTCAAGTACATGAGTTTAATAAAATGAATATAGGTAAGATTTTCAATTTCCTAGAAACTGTCAATGATGAGCACCGTTATCCGTCTCAACGTATTTTTAATGTAGATGAAACAGACATTACAGCTGTGCAGACAAAATCCAACAAAGTGTTAGCACAGAATGGGAAGAAGCAAGTAGATACTATCACTTCTGCAAATTCTGGTTTCTTGATCACACCAGTTATTTGCACGAACGCTGGAGGTAACTTCTTTCCACCCATGTTAGTATTTCCCGATCAATGGATGAAGCCAGAACTCAAGGACGGATTCCGTTCAGGAACTTTTTCTAGTTTGTAACGGCAGTAGATGGATGCAACTGCAATTTTTTAGTGTACGGCTTGAACATTTTTTGAATCATGTGAAACCTACTCCAGATTACTCTTGCTGCTAATACTAGATAGCCACATGATACACAAGAAAAACATTTAGTAATCAATCGAATCAGAGAAAAATTATTACTATTTCTCTTCACTGTAGTTACAAGATGTAACTCCTAGATGTGTTCTTTTTGTTTCCCTTTAACACATTCTAAGTTGATGCAGTTGAGATATATCTAGGGAACATCCCAGACAGAGTTGCTATTCAAATTCAAAGCAGTAAATTATTAGGTGAGGCATATATCGAAACAGCTACTCCAAAAGCAGCAATAGATGAATTCGAAATGCGTTTAGTTGTTCTATTTGATGCAGATGTGTTTGTAGAATCGAATTTTTGTCCCTGTGTTCCAAGTGATTGACCTATCCATGGAGAGCAAAAGCATTCAAGTTTTCTGAATTCTTTCAACCAATCTGTAGACAGACTTACCATTGATGAATTTTATAATGTCCTATGAACTACCAAAGACCCGTCAGTATTAGGTCGTTCTTCCAAAACAAGTGAACCAAACTGCTCATTCCAGAGCCATCTGCAAGTTTTAAGTCCGATTACTCAATCAACAACGAGAAAAGAGGTTTTTTGCAAGCGTATTAACTAACATTTTCTATGGAAAACTACTTCTTGACCAGAAACTCCAACAAAGCGAGGAGACACGGAGGAAGATTCAACCATGGAGACGAGCCACTTCCAAGTCAACTGAATCAACTAGGCCGAATTTATCCAACGAAAGACATACAGTAAAGTCTGTGAACATCATTGTAGAGCCGGCAACAAATTTTGAAGAGGAAAATGAAGATGCAATATGAATTTACTGCAGTGACACCTAATCCCGATCATGTCATGATGAAGGATAGATTCGTTGTTGTGTTTGTTCGAAATTTGCTGATGATGCAAGTGTAGGACTTGATGACAGTGGTTGTGAGGCGTTCATATGTGACTTTTGTATGTAACCGCACAAAATAGGCGTTTTTATTTTTGAATTATCTGTTCAATAGATTCTTTCAAAAGATTCAAAGCTAGAGATTCATTGATAAAGCATTATGAACACTTGTAGTTATATTTATTTTTCAGTTCTCAGGAATCACTTGGGAAGATGTGGGTTGTGTTTGGCTAACTGCATTATGCTCATAGTATTCAGTAAATTTACAGTGTAATTGATATAACTGCAAAGAAATGATGGGCTTTTGCTACGGGACCATGTCACTCATGTATCCGGGGTAAAGTAACCATATGCAACTACTTACAAAAAGTAAATTTAGGAAACATCTGGTTTGACTTCCAATTTCACATAATATCTACACCACATGAGACAAAATCCTAATCCACAAAACCAGAAATTGTACGCGATATAGAAAAGCAATCCTTAAGGTAACCACTTGATCCCAGTTCTCCCTATATCCTTTTTATCAACTTAGTAACCCAATTTCGCTTTGTAAAATGTACGTGTATTTATACAAAATTATTACGTAGTAGAGATAAAGACAAAGCTTGACAATTAATTTCCGTCACTTGCCTGCGTTATGGTATCCGGGTAGATAGCATTGGCACTTCTTCATAGCTTCTCTATATTTACATTGCATTTCACATGCACCACTACTGTATACATTACTTACATCCAATGCAATTTCCTCCTTATAAACACATTTTCTTCGTTCAACTGAAAGTTCCTTCACAGATGGTGTGCTTACAGTGGGAAATAATGAAAGCATGTAGGACACAGTATTTTCGTCATCATCCATTAAATAATGCACATTATTACTAAACATCGGAAATTCATAAGGCGAAAGAACAAAAACCTGAAAATATATATTTTTTTTAAAAAAAAAATATTTATTTCTACATTAAGGATTTAAAACGCATCACTAATACAAACATCGTAAAGAATAGAATAGTATTTAAAAGAAGCAATAATGAACCTGTGTTAACATTACATGTGACGCAAACTTAATTCTAGAAACGTATAGTTTTTGTATTTCATACCCTCTCCTTTAGCCTAGCCAGTATAGACGTGGGACGTAAAACTTACAGATTTCATTTCATTTCATTTCTTGTATTTCAAAGCTTGTAGTTTCTTTAGTTTCTTTCTCCTCTCTCACTATGGTTAACAATACTGAACAACAATATGTTTCGAAACATTCAGTTTCTCCTTGTAACTTCGTGGCTTTCATGTGCATTGCTGATGATGATCATAAGGAAAACCCATTCGATAGATGATCATTGATCATACACTAAAAAAGATCAAGCACTTGAAGATTCAATTTCGACCGATAGAGGATTTATTTGTGACACTTCTAGAGGCAATCAGTCATTAAATTGCAACTGAATGAATTCAGTCATTCAATTGCAATTGCAATTAATTGGCTATTAATTCAATTGCAATTGATTTATATAGCAATTCCGTTCAATTGATTGATCAATTGCAATTGATTTTCACTGATTAATTTTCAACACTGTAGTTCAGATGACGTTGGTCAATGAAAACTTTAGCCACGACCAACTGAACCACCACCTATCGTAACCACGACCCACCGTGACCCACTCTGACCCACCACCCACGATGAAATACTCATCCACTGTGATCCACAGTCCCACCAAAACCCATCGTAATCAACTCTGACCCATGATTAACGCCCTCTTCCCTACTGACTAAAGAGTTTACACTTGTAATAAAACAGTTATGAAATTATCATTCATCGAAGTTTCAATTTCTACGATCAATCGCTTAAGAACCGCTCTATTGCAATAACGGTGGATCTGACCTTTACGAAATAAAATCGTCAAGTGTTTGTAATGGACCAAATTACGATGAATTCAATTTTATAAATAATTGTTATAATTATCATAGATACGTTGTTGAATTATAGATACTTTTCAGTGGAAAAAAAATAAAATTTGAAAGTCCCAAATCAAGGTAAAGTACACCAACGTAAAGGAAAAAAACTATAAAATTTTCCATATAATTAAGCGTACCGTACAAACTTAAAATTTCCATGTAATTAAGCTTACAGCACAAATTTTATGTCTATTTTTCCCACAACTATGTGGCTTGATTTCCTTGTGCTCTGAATACTAAACACAAGCTTCAGCAATTATTATAATAGAAAGCAGTAAATATATCATGTGAAGCGTTGTGTTTTGTTTCTCAACTAAATATCGATCGTTTTCCATTAGTTTTACAAATCAAATCACTACCAAATTTCCCATACGTAGAAAGTACCCTTCCCCATAAAAGAGATTTTAAAAAAGATGATAGGACACGTTATGTGTATTTTTAACTTCCTAAATTGAAGTCGAGTTTCGTGCAGAGCCGAGTTTGATAAATAACTCCCTCGTTTATCTCGTATTAACTCGTTTTGAAATCATGATCTGATTATACTGGAAAGCGAAAACCGTGAGAAATGTAAGCAGTAATGTGGAATGCTTTTGGTGGTGCTCACGACAGTGTTGCATCTTGTCTCGTATTTTAAGTGAATTTTGTCTCGTCTCGATAGCGAGACGACGATAGATTTTTATAACGAGACAGCCTCAAATACCGTGAGCACCGGCATCATTAACTTGTTGCACCACCAACGAATTTTGAGATGGTATTTTTGCATCGTTTTGTGCCGTTTTGTGCGTCTATTCCCACGTTTTGTGCGTCACTGTAAGTGGGTCAAAATGAGCCTACAAATAAGGCGGAACAAGTTAATGGTGTTCCGCCACCAACAGATTCCGAGGTCGTTACCTGCACATCGTTTTGTGCCCTTTTGTGGGCCTATTTGCAAGTTTCATGCGGAACCAAAAGTGGGTAAAGTGGGCCTCCAAGGTGTGACGAAAATGACCAACAGTTCCGTCTTCGAGGTCGTTTCTTTTGTATCGTTTAGCGACTGTTATATGCGTCATCTTACGTGGGTGTAAATGGGTCTTCAAGGAGGGTCGAAAATGACCAACTGTTCGGCCACCAAGGAATTTCAAGCTGGTTACTTTTGTGTCGTTTTCTGCATGTTTTGTGCCGTTTTGTGTGCCTATTCTCACGTTTTATGCGTCACCGGAAGTGTTAAAATAGGCGTACAAATTGGCGGAACAATGTAATGCTCTTCCGCCACCAACGAATTGCAAGGTCGTTTCATTCACATCTTTTGTGTATGTTTTGTGACGTAATCGAAAGTGGGTCAAAATGGGTCACCAAGGTGGGACGGAAATAACCCACTTTTCCGCCACCAAATCTCGAGGTTGTTTCTTTCGCATCCTTTAATGCCTGTTTCCTGCCGTTTTGTGCGCCTATTTCGACGTTTTGTGCGTCATCTGGAAGTGGCTCAAAATTTGTTCCAAGTTCGGGCGAAAATGACCCACTGTAGCGCCACTATCGAATTTCGAGATCGTTTCTTTCCCATTGTTTTGTGTCTGTTTTGGTTCTTTTTGTGCGCCTATATCGACGTTCTGTGCGTCACCGGAAGTGGGTCAATATTGGCCTACAAATATGCTGTTTTGCTGCTCCGTCAGGAATGATTTCGAAATATCGTTTCGTGCGTGTTTTCTACTGTTTTAAGCCTTTTTCGACGTTTTGTGAATCAATGGTAGTGGGTCAAAATGGGCCTTCAATGGGGGAAGAAACTGATCCGCTGTCCCACCGCTATAGAATTTCTAGGTCGTTTCTTTCGCATCGTTTAGTGCCTGTTTTGTACCGTTTCTGCGCATATTTTCACATTTAGTGCGCCACAAAAAGGGGTCAAAGACGGACTACAAATATGGCAGAAAAAGACATTTTCATCCCACTCTCAAGACCCATTTTGACCCTCTTCTTCTAACGCACAAAACGACACAAATCACGAACAAAAAAGGGGACGGAAACAACCTCGGCATTCGATGGTGAAGGGACAGCATTAACTTATTCCGCTATACTTGTAGGCAATTATGACCCATTTTCGTTGACGCACAAAACGTTACAAAACAGGCACTATACGATGCGATGCGAAAGAAACAACCTTCAAACTCGATAGTGGCGGAAAAATTGCTCTTTTTCCTCGCACCTTCATGGACCATTTTGACACACTTTCGGTGATGCTCAAAACGTGGAAATAGGCGCACAGATCGGTACAAAACACACACTAAACGATTTGAAGGAAACATCCTCGAAATTCGTTGGTGCGGAACAGCATTAACTTGTTTCTATATATTTGTAGATCCATTTTGACCAACTTCCGGTTATGCACAAAACGTGGAGATAGTGGCACGATACGACACAGAGCATGCACTAGTCGATGCGAAAGGAAGTACCTCGAAATTTGGTAGTGGCGGAGCAGTGGGTCATATTCGTCCCACCTCCGAGGTACATTTTGACCCTCTTCCAGTGACACACAAAACGTCGAATTAGGCGCACAAAAGAGTACAAAACGGGCATAAAGCGATGTGAAGTTAACGACCTCGAAATTTGATAGTGACGGATCTCTTGGTCATTTTCGTCCCATCTTGAAAGCCCATTTTGACCAATTTCCAGTGACGCACAAAAAATGAAAATACGCGCACAAAACGGCAGGAAACAGGCATTAAACGATGGGAAAGGAACGACCTCGCAATTCGTTGGTGGAGAAAATGTGGGTAATTTTCGTTTCACCTTGGAGACCCATTTGACCCCCTTCTGATGATGCACAAAATGTAGAAGTAGGCGCAGAAAACATCACAAAACACACACAAAAGATGTGAAGGAAACGACCTCGCAATTCGTTGGTGGCGGAAGAGCATTAAATTGTTCCGCCAATTTGTAGGCCCATTTTGACCCACTTTCGATGTCGCATAAAAGGCTAGAATAGGCGCACAAAACGGCACAAAACGATGAAAATTAAGCATCTTAAAATTCCTTGTGGCGAACAGTTCCTCGTTTTCGTCCCACTTTGGAGACCCATTTTGACCCACTTCCCATGATGCACAAAAAATGGAAATAGGCGCACAAAACGATGCAAAATAAACAATCTCGAAATTCGTTGGTGGTGTAACAAGTTAATGAAGCCGTGAGCACCAATATAAGTATATATTGTAGTTCACCATCAAGGTTGAGAACTGCATGGTCCAATATTTTTAGCAACATCAAAAGGCCAACCGGGATAGTGGTGTCAAAAGCCTCGGCTTGGATCAACTGAGCGAACAGCTTGAGCTGGCATGGTTAGGATGACCCATCGACTGGTCTCAATTGAGCCGATGGCATGTGTCGGCTTGGTAGGGACAAGTCATCGACTGGGCTCACTTGGAGCCGATTGCTCGAGCCACCTCCGTTGAAACGAGTCCATCGACTTGGTTCGAGTCAGCACAATTGAGCCTATGGCTCAAACCGGCTCGTTTGGGGTGAGCAATCAGCTCGGTTCGGTTCGGCTCGGGTGAGCCATCGGCTCGCGCTGGCTCGGTTGGGTAAACTGTTGTCTCGGCTCGACAGTGAATGAGCTGTAAGCTGAGTCGCTTCAGGTGTTGACAGTCCTAATCGTGGGTCGAGCATTTTAGATCAAGTTTGGCCGGAGTCCTATAACTTTTAACAAGTTTTGGCTCAAACCCGAATACTCGCTCCTCCTGAACTCAAACCCAGAACTTCCTGACCGATTTCCTTGCCTATTGAAGATTTTTCGACGACCGAGATCGACAGTCGACTAATTTTTAATATTCAGATACAAACCGCCTATATTTCATGTTTATACACGATGTTATAATAATAATAATTAGCTATAGTAGTATCATTGATAATTATATTGTCTATGTAAGATACTTGAAGAGAGTGGTACTTGGAACCACACAAAGGATTTAGCTCGAATTGGCTCGTTTTGGCTCGACTCGACTCGAAACTCGATCGAATTCGAGTCGAGTTGGAGGAAATTTTTCGAGCTGAGTTCTCGAGTCGAGCTCAAAGATGTTTGCTTCGAGTCGAGTCGAGTTTTAAAGAAACTCGCTCGAACTTGCTTATGCCAATCCCTATGCGGGAAGTAGTTGGCCGGAATAGACGCCTTCCGGTACCGACCGCTTTCGTTCGTCGAGTTGACACATACACACACACACACACACACACACACACACACACACACACATATATATATATATATATATATATATATATATATATATATACTCTGGGAGGTGATTTGTGACATCGAAAGAAGACAATGGTCCTGTTGCATGTTGTCGAATTCCACGTCGTGTAAGAGTGATAGGACTGGCAACTTGGAATCGAAACTCGAATCCTGATAATTGGAACGGAATAGAAAGATGTACACAGCGTACATGACGTAGAATTGGACAACATGCAAGAGGTCTTTAGGTCTTATTTTGATGTTACGAATCAACTCCCGAAGTATGTTCACATCTTTCTGTTCCGTATATATAGATACACTGTAAAAAATCGTTGTGTTATTTCAACGACATGCCTCTGTGTTAAAACAATTGTGTTAAAATATAACACAACCAGGTGGTTAGAACAACTCACTCTGCATTTGGAGTTGTGTGTCAAATATCAGTAGTTGAAATGTCATACTGCCTGTGTGTTAAATTAACACAAGAGTGGAATCTTCGGTGGTGTTTTCTGCGTGATTGCCAAATATGCTGGCCATCTAATTATAAAGGCTTATGTACTGAAGCTGCAGTCAAACACAGTACAAAAAAGTGCTTAGACAAATCCAGGAATTCGCAAAATTTCAACGTGGAAACAGCGCGATATGTTCTCAATTATTTACATTATGTTTCTTAAGAAATATTTCGACAGCGAGAAACAACACCGTGTTACTATGTCACTTCTACATTGTACTAGAGCTCATCACTGAGTACCGGGAACTGTGTTTCAAAAATAACAGAAAACCAGTTGAAACACGATTAAGGAGCAAACATACTGTAAGGATATAGGTAAGAGTTTTCTATTATTCTTGAACAAGTTGTTGGTGCAGGTTGTGTTTCGATCCTGGAACTTCACAATAAATGTTTGGAAGACTACAAAAAAGTTTATGAAGATTTTCTAAATGAAGTGTTCTGTAGTTTACTATTCTTAATTTAAAAGTAGAATCTTCGGTAATCGTAAGCATGCACACCACAAGCTTTTCTAACACAGAAAAATTGTTCTATCAACACTGCACACGGAGTTATTTCAACACTGAAATAGGTGTCGTAGTAACACAGAACTTGATTCGAACTAACACCATAAATGGTGTTAATGTGGTGGTTTGACCTTGAATTTTAACACAGAGAGTGTTAAATTAACACCAAAACGGTGTTACTTATATGATTTCACCTTGAATTATGACACAGATTCTGTGTTGAAATAAGAAAATGATGTTGAAATAACACAGTGACTGTGTTATATTAATACTTGACATGGTGTAATATTAACACATTACACACTGGGTCACTTTCATCGTGTTGGTTCAACACAGCCACAAGTAACACTCAACACTTTTCCCCACACTACCGATCCTGACATGGTGTGGAATCTACACTGAAAATACTAACACAGATAAGAATTTAACACTGTTCAACACCGGTTGTGTGTTGGAAACGTAACATACCACCTGTGTTAAACGCTAAAACCGCAGGTCTGTATTGAATTAACACAGCATAGTGGTAGTCACGCTGAAGCCAATGCCCTGTGTTAAATTTGAGTTGAATTAACACAACCATATTTTACTGTGTATATTGCATGTGTGCAAACGCTTGAAATTCCCCACCATTGTCACTACTGGATGGAACCTGTATTAGGTAGTATGTGCCGGAACTGGCTGACCGGAAGTGACCAATTTCAATACTGATTGTTTTCTTTCGTCAAGGCAAGGTGATTGATATAGATGTTGCATATGTGCAATCGTTTTTATGTATTAGGTACTATGTATCGGAAGTATAGTAGTTGGGCGGAAGTGAGTAATACAGGTACTGTCTGCTTGTGTTCGTCAACACGAGTTGATTGATATATATATGTTCCATGTGTGCGAATGTTAGAAATACCAAAATACTGGCAACTGTATTAAGTGCCATGTACCGAAAATGGCCGACCAGAAGTAAATTATATCGATACCGATCGCTTTCTTTCGTCAAGATAAATTGATTAATGATTATGTTGCATGTATACATTATAGGATCTGTTTTCCTAATCGCTGATTTTGTCAGCAGTCGCTGTTTTTTTTCGTTGTTTTAGAGGTCATTATTTTTTCCGTAATTTGTATGCATAACATGCATATAGAGTTCTTTCGAGGGGGATAGAACCATAAACATAATATATTTTTTAAAAATACTGAATTTCACGACTTTCTTCCCAAGGGCACGAAGGAAAGCTAGTTATCCGGCATTTTTATAAGTACCTTATTTGAAATATGTAAAAGAGTAACAAGTGGACAACGCATATACACACCTCTTCTTATCTTTACTTTTAATTTTCTGACTTCAATTGCAATTAACAATTATAAGTTTCAATTGTCAATTGGAATTAACAATTAAATGTTTCAATTGCACCCTTTGCAACTGACAATTAACAATTACAAGTTTCAATTGCCTGTGACCAATTAACAATTGACGAAAATTTAATTTGCAAATTTTATGATTGAATTCAATGATAATTGAAATTATTTGCAAAGGACAAATTGAAATCAATTGCAATTGATTTCAAGAGCAATTACTTTCAATTGATTGATCAATTGCAATTGATTTCAATTGATTTTGCACAACACTGTAAAATCCTAAAATCCTTGGAGATGCGTATTATATCAAACAATAAAAAAAGATGTTGGTAGAGCCAAAGATGATCGTTTTTGTCCAAAGTTTGCATGATATTAATAATTATAGGGCTTATTAAGTAACTTCACTGATTTATGGAAACAATATTGATCTATCTTATTGTTTGTCTAGTATTAATGCAAAATACAACCGTTTGTTCAAGAACTTACGTTAACTACTTTTTCCTATTAAAATGTTAAAAGGTTACTCTACATACTACTTTCGGTTTCACCTTATTGACTCTCTTCAATAACTAACCTATACAATCATTCTACGTCAATAACTTAAATATGAAATTAAATGAAATCTTTGAATTTAACGTCCACGATTACGTTCTTTAGGTTAAGGTAACGATAATTAAAGTAAGTGAATGATGATCGGAGAATTGGTGAAATGACAAAGTGGCAAGACACGGGAGTATCCAGAGAAAACATACGGGCACGATGATGTTACCCACAAAGGGTCTTTCCTAGTAAGATAGAGACATCAGCCCATGATTCAAATTGATCGCTAATGACTCAAAAGGTATCCCTTGACCTAAAACTACCTAAAAAAATGACCCTCTTCCCTTACCGAATCATTGAATTATACAAGCTCTAAATGGAATATTTCTAAGTTTTGGTGGGGGTGTTCGAAATATGTTGAAAGTTTCACAGATTGTAGATACTATCTAGATGTAGATGTGCATTTTTTAAAAAACCTTCAATGTGTATTTTCATTATTTTTTCATGTAGAAAATTTCCAAAAATTGTAGAAAAAAATTTGGGGAAGACACGTCCCTGACCTTTTGGTTAAATAAATTGTTACACCCTTTGGTGCAACCTATATTGTTTTCGGGATCTGAAAGTGATGATAACATTGTCAAAAAGAAAAACTAAAACCAAAGTGTTTCTCACCCAGTTTTTCCACCATTTTAGGGCCCTCAAGGTGAGGGCCCTTTCAAATAATCCTTTGCCAAAGTTAGCAACTTCCTTTTCTCTGGCGTCTCATTCGCTCCTGTCGTATTCGCTGTTTCGATTGTGTCTATTTCGGAATAGAAGCACCAAATATATCGCCATAACAGTGCTTCCACTTCAACTGACTTTTGCACAACAAAGTTACACACAGCGCGAGGTAGAGACCAGTACCGGTAGAGAGCGCCACTGTGTGCGGCCAGTGAAGCAAGTACTGATAGATAGGAGACGCCGACGCGAGGTATGTCTAACTTTGTTGTGCAGGAGTCGGTTGACGTGAAACTACTGTTACGAAGATATATTTGATGTTTCTATTCCGAAATGGACACAATCGAAGCAGCCGAAGAATGACAGAAGCAAAAGGGACGCTCTGAAAGGAAAACTGTGGACTTTGGCAAAGGATTGTTTAAAGTGACCCTCAGCTTGAGGGCTCTAAAGTGGTGGAAAAACTATGCGAAAAGCACGTTTTTTTCAGTTTTATTTCTTTCTGACAATGTTGCCATTACTTTCAGGTCCCGACAAAAATGTACCTAAGATAAGATATATGTTAACCAAACAATCAGGAACGTGTGCCCCAATTTTTTTCTACATTTTTTTTTGAAATTTCCAACACGCGAAAGAATGAAGAAAATACGCACTGATGATTTTGAAAGTAAAGTCATATTTACATCTAGGTAGTATCTACAATCTGTGAAACTTTCAAAAATTTTCGACCACCTCCAACAAAATTGAAAAAAAATATTCAATTTTGAGCATGTATGATAAGACAATTCTGTAAGGGGAGGTGGTAGGGGGTGAAAGAATTTTTTGAGGTAGTTTTAGGTCAAGGGTAACTTTTTGGGTCAATAGCAACCTAATTTGGATCAAGGGCCGATTTCACTATCTTATTGGGAGAGACCTTTTACTTGCCCGAAGATAGAAAGAGGGACCCCACGCACTAGAGGTAGTCGCTTTACTACAGAAGCAATAACTTAAAGTAGAATCTAAAACAAACGAGGTTCTACTGATAATCTAATATTCAATCTCCATCATCAAATGTACGAACCGTAACCGTAACCGTACAGAGCACGTTTTACTGAACAATGGAATCAAGTCCACTTGTTGGGAGGGGGGTATTTTGGATATATTTGAACTTTTAAGATCTGCAATTTCAAGTTCTTTCAGAGATTAAAGGATCCATCTAGATATATTATACAAACCTCTTATAATGTAAAAAGTAGTGTTAGCATTTCCATATATCTAAACTGTAAGCACAGACTGTATGTATCTTTTTCTCACAATTCTTGTTATTCGAGCTTACTCCATTGTGCTTTGATCGCCCCATATCTACTACTTAACATTTCTTAATTTACATATATATTGATATTATCTTCATAATAATATTAAGTAGCTTTTTTTCGACAAAGAACTATTCATCAAACACTATTACAAACGTTTTCCATCAATTTTCTACAAGATATACACGTATCACTCACTATAGCAGATTTATACCTTTGACCCTTAGGCCCGGCCGAAACTTGTATGTTGCTATGCTGTAATAAGGTAGTATGCCTATGTTTATGTTCTTGGACGCCTACTGGCAATATAAACAAGATGAAACATGTTGCTTTCCTCTTCTTCGTCTTCTCGTCGTGTATTGAGTAGTTATTTTGGACCCCCGCCTCTCGTACCCCGTTGAAGAGCGTAAGTGTCCATGGGAGCAGACTGTATGAAATTTGTTCTTTGATCGATTTGGTCTTACGCGGAAACCCATTCAAGTGTGACATGAATTTGTAAACGAATTTATGCGCAAACGAACTGTTTTTGTCTACAATTAACCTCATTAGAGGGAAAAACCGTCGATCTCAACCGTTCCGGAGATATAGAGGAATAAGGGGAAGTCTGGTGCTCCAATATTTTGCGAATTTTTGAATATGTAGCGTTAGTACAAGTAAAAGAGCCTTTTAGAAATGAATAATTCCTTCATTCAGGAAACTGTAGTAATACGTCGCCTTAGACATGAGGGTTACAGAATCGAAGAGTCCATAAAAACTTCTAGAGAAAGAATGTTTTGGGCTGGAAAGTCGAAAATACCGGAGTTCCATTGTTGCCTGAAATAGGTGTGTCAGCTATCTATGTTCAGGTTTCTTGGTACGCTGAATCGAATAATAGTATCACCAGTCAAATAGGATGATATATATAAAAAGCGATGGCCGTCCGAACTTTCCAAACATAGTTAATTTCTAGAATTATTAACCGATCGGAACTGTATGGGAGGCCGGGGTGTTCAGAAACACTTAAATTTGATTATATAAGCTCCTTCGTGGCTAAGCGGTTAGCGTACGCGCCTGTGGCGTGGGAGACCCGGGTTCGATTCCCGACGGGAGCTCATGTGGTTCGGGTTCCACGTTAATCAGTAGGTCCACGACTCATATAGCCTCGCTGCTGAACGTGACGCTAAACAAAAATCAACTCAAGCTTTGATTATAAATACTCTTTTTTAAGAGATAAAATTAAGATTTATTGTGTATAGAAAGCTTGGAGCCTTTCCTGTTTACTAAAGTGCAAAGGAAAGTCAAAAGTAAAATTTTTCAACAAATTTGTGAGATGTTTTAAAATGTATTTAGTTTCGGGATAATCCCGAATATACTGTTTGTTTTAAACTTTCCTCTACGAAAGAGACAAAATGAATTAAAATACATTAAAATTATACCGTAATTCAATATTTAAATCTTTAATAAGAATTATAAAAATGAAATGAAATGAAATCTTTGAGTTTTACGTCCGACGGTTATGCCGGTTAGGCTAAAGGAGACGGTGATTATGAGAAATGAATGAAATGGTGGAATAAGAATTATAATTACAAACAACTCAAGTTAATGATAAACATCATCTTTGAAACTAGTACAAATGAAAGCTTATAGGTAATAGGCTAAAGAAAATGTACTCTTATGAAAAAAATCAGAAATAACGGTGCATTAAGTAAAATATTCGTTAAAATAAAAAAAATGGAATTTTAGAAATTACAGATATTCGCATAATGCTTTGCTTCCAAGGACAGTGTTCTTTATTAATTAAATGTTCAAATGGGGTTAATAGACTGAAGTTTAACCGCTGAACAAAACTTGCTAACTGCTAATGGACGCTAGTATCTCAAATAAATTTGAAAAACGCTCTGTGAATCACACAGAAAAAATGCAGCCTATGATGAATAATTAGATATCTAAAATATGGTTACTGACTATTGAATAATGAAATAGGTTACTAATGACCTAAAATAATAAATATTAAAAAATATATTAATTAATAAATCTAATATCGTTTATTACCAAGGCATGATCTATTTCCAATTTCATTAACTTATTACTTAATTTTCATTTTTTTTATATATTTTTTTTGATAATTTATTTCACACCATGTTGTACTCTCGAACACTTCGGGATAATGGAAAATATTCTGTCCATCATTTCCCCATGAGACGCCATTTTATTTTTATAGTTGAAACTAAGTCTTGAATGCATATAAGGTAGTAAGATTACAAAGAACCAATGTTCAAATATAGGGAAGTATATAGCCTTATCTGTAGCAATATAGATAAGAGCCAACTTTTCTAGCGCAGATTGTTGAATCAATGTTATAAGCAATCTGACAAAACCAACAAAACGTCTTCTTCCTCGCAATACACTTAACCGACTGTCACAAAATTTATGTTGCACTTTTCTAGGTCTATCCGCTAGCGTGCAGATAAATCGCCTCTTTCCTCAGAAGCTTTCTTCGGCGTAAGCTTGGGTGTTCGGCATTACCCCAGTGTTCACGAATACCCGGTTTCCCCTATGTGATATACAGTATATAAGACGTACCGGTTTTCGTTTTTTAAGTTGAAGATACTATTTTGTTTACTATATTGTCTCCTTCTTTTTCCAGCCCCGGATAAAACCTACACCACTCACTTCAAGATTCAACACCACTTCTATTTCACCCTGGTGCAGCTTTCTTAACGTTTCAATGCAATTTTCAAACATATTCGCTTGCAACATATCCGAAAATACGCAAAATATAGGAGCACTGACCTTCCCCTTTTTCCTCTATATCTTAGGAACGGTCGAGATGGTGGGCTTTTCCTTCCAATGGGTTTAATTGTGCACAAAAACACTTCGTTTGCGCGTAAACTCGTATAAATTTCATGTCACACTTGAATCGGTTTCCTCGTTAGTTGCTAGAGTATCGTATTTCATGATTTTTTTTGAAAACGTAGTATGAGAATTAGTATATGGAAGTGCCCCCATAGACATTGAATGACCTTTGTTTCCACGAACAACTGCAGCAACAGCAGGAGCATCGAAATTTAGCCTTGGCCCTATTCCGCCTGAGTCGTCTGTATAAACAAGATGAAACACGACTTTCCCAGATTTTGAGTGAATTGTTCATTATTTTGGATTTCATCTAACGTTGACTATGAACTGAAGCTGAGATATTGAATGATGGAAGCTTCTAATAGCATTTCGTAATGTTTTGACAACGTAGAATAAGAAGTCGTATATTAAAGCTCCCAGTGGCCTTGTGTTAAACGTGAAGGTTGTTGTTTGAAGAACTACATTATCGAAAACTGTAATATATGATGATGATGTCTGTATTGAAGCCGCGATGAGATATTTTTCGAAACACGTCCCAATAGGAAACATTGATGTTGCTATGACTAGTATTCAAAGTCACTTTTGCAGATAGCCCAAGGATCAAATTGGAAGTTAGTATGGCCTTGAGGTCACACGAGAAATTGATTGTGGTTAATGCGGACCTGAATATTTGAAGACGTGTTTGAAAGTTGAAGGATGTTTTGACCAATGTTTCATAGCCCCCCTTTTTTTGCTTGAATGATATGGGAAAATTACTCAGTTCCCGATTCATGTTATGACATGTTTATTTCGAAGGTATTCACGTCTCTGTATGTGTGTGTGTGTGTATGTGTGTGATGAAGGCTTGTATAGGACTGGAAAAGATTAATTGTAATTGAGAAGTGACAAAGTGTAGATGTATTCAGTGATTCGTCTTCCGGTGAATTCAATATCTGCTTTCACTTGCTGTTTTTATAAAGAACTTTGAAATATTAATATTAAATAAATTATAATATTAAATGAATTATAATATTAAGTTTGACGTTCCATGAATATACATTAATATTAATTAAGTTCCACGTTCAATGAAACATTAAAATTGTGTTATATCTTTGTTTAACTACAAGGAAAAAAATCTTTAGGTTTAACGTACCACGGTTATGCCGGTTAGGCTAAAGGAGACGGTGATAATGAGAAATGAGTGAAATGGTGTAATGAAGAAAGTGGCAGGAAACGGGAGAACCCCGAGAAAACCCACCAGCACGGTGTTTGTCCACCACAAAGTCCACACGGTGCGAGCTGGGATCGAACCAGGGACCCCAAGCAGACGAGTGAATCTGGGGGGCCAGACGAGTGAATCTAAAGTTATTAAAATTCGGTCATAACCCCAGATCAAGACGAAGCGGTTTTCGTTTTGGGTAAACTCCGAGTTCACGTTACTTTCAAAGGTATCCCCACATGAGTTAAGGAACATCCCCCCTAATATAGGGTGGGCTATCGGAATATGTAAAAATAATTCAAAACGGCCGATATTAATGTTAAATCCATAGTTTTCCGGTGGTTGAGCTCAAATGTAAATTCAAATTCACGTTATATGAATAAAAATAAACAGTATGTCTATCATTTATCTGACCGTGTGACGCCTGTGGTGGGTCAGGAGAATGGACCGGTAGTTATCAATGTACATATTATATATGAACAGAAATTGTGATTATACTCTTTAAAATAAGTTTGTCTGTTGCCTTCATTACAGTCGGTCACGGGGCCTGGGTGATCTCCCCGGGGGTTGGGGGTATCAAGACGTAAAACATGACTGATATTAGTGTGAAATACATAGTTTTCGAGGTCGCTTAGATTAATGGTGAAACTCAAGTTAACATTTACTTTCAAATTTATCCCCTATAGGAGTTAAGGAACAACCTCTAATAGTGGAGCTATCAAGATGTAAAATAACACAAAAATGACTGATATTAGTGTCAAATCCATAGTTTACTTGGTCGTTGAGATTAATGGTGAAACTTTAATCGCATTCAGTACATTTCGTTGTGGATCAGGGTGATCACTACTGGGTGAGAATACCAAGACATGTAACATAATACATAATGACCGATATTAATATCAAATTCATAGTTTTCGAGGTCGTTAGAGGAATCACCTCTAGTGCGAGGTATCCCTGCTTCGATCCCACGTTATAGACAGAGAGGGGTTATAGAGATATGAAAAATGAATTATGTTAGTGACAAATCCATGGTTTTCGTGGTTACTGAGATGGGTTATGATACTTCT
This sequence comes from Thermobia domestica, assembly GCF_964235325.1. Lineage (NCBI taxonomy): Eukaryota > Metazoa > Arthropoda > Insecta > Zygentoma > Lepismatidae > Thermobia > Thermobia domestica. Next base: position 23,702,711 of record NC_137465.1, on the reverse strand, counting down.
GCATTCATTGACTTTCAAACACAGCCACACTTTATTGTTATCATTAGACTTTTGCTTTAAAAATTGTTTAACGATTATGCTCGAAACTAAGGAAGACTTTTATAATATTGATGAACTAGATGGTTAAAAATCCCAGGCATATAGTGTTTGCTCAAATCCGTTTAATGTATACTGGAATATAACCAGGAAACTCACGCACGAAAAGTTAACATTCTATCATGAGCCAGAGCTTCCCTAGAATATTTAATATAGCTATATTAATCAATCTAGGGATCATTTAACATCACCACAGGGAATCGGGTCGAAACGAAAATTGCAAAGCGGAAGAATAAGTATAAGAAAGTACGTACAATGTTTATCCATCAGTAAACACTTGAAGCAAACTGTGAACATACGCTTGTTTCTCTCACGTGTTTATTTTATTGCAGAAGTAAGAAAAACATTTTATTATACGTGTGATACTGGAAAGGTACGCTTTTTGTTTCTTTGACATCATAAAGTTCTGTCTTACGTTTTCCTTATTACTATTTGAAATCTATGTGTATATATACTGTTTTATAACTGCTTGGAACGTGTGTATAAGTGACGAGACGAATTTCTTGTTTATTTTAGTCTGAGTACAAATAAACAAAGACAGGTGTATACTCCTTTGTTTATCTTTATCGATATTGTTATTCCTTTTTTAAATACTTATATAAGCGTTTGTAAATACTTATATATATATATATATATATATATATATATATATATATATATATATATATATATATATACATATATATATATATATATATATATATATATATATATATATACATATATATATATATATATATATATATATATATATATATATATAAATACATCAGCTAATGCTTATGGCAACAAATACTATTCGAAGCTTTCTTGCACCCACTGGAAAACGTGAAGTATATTAATATTTATTTGCATATATTGTTATTGTAGACTGTTCCCATAAAGCCCACCGACTTCGATTTTACAAAATTTGAGAAATAAATTTCACTTTTTATTTAGTGGTCAATTTGAAGGCATTTTGTTATACTACCATTAAGAAACACATATACATCATATTACGAATCAATCATTATGGAACAATCTCATGTGTGACACACAGCAGTGGTACCAATCTTTGAAAGTTTCATTTACAACTTTTTTCCTTTTTCTTTTTTAACTGATTTTGTGAGTAATGGTGCATTCAGTATAAAGGTACAACAAAATATTCTCTCTCTCTCTCTCTCTCTCTCTCTCTCTCTCTCTCTCTCTCTCTCTCTCTCTGTGTGTGTGTGTGTGTGTGTTTGTTTGTTTCTAGTTTCCGGCGTAAGCGTGTGGATACTACCAGGTATACTTTCGTGTGTACCAATGCTAGTGTGTGTGTGTGTGGCGCGGGTATATGAACTATTAATTGGGATCGCGTAGCGGAACTTATCAATATTAGTACGTACATACAAACGGCTGTTACTTCACACATTAACTTTGGACGAATGCGAATTTTTAAATTCTGCTTTTTGCAATAAATAAGTAGAGTGATTCCTCTCGAGAGAGTTCCCCTAAATGGTAGCCCCTACCATGTCCAATTGAATCACAAATTGCCGCAATCGTTTGTACATTGTTTGTACAGAAATGTGCAGGCCAAATTTTCGTTTGTACACTATTAGGGGCGCCGCCAGAACGAAAACAAATTGGGGCTGTTTAACTGGTAGCCCCCCCCCAACATGTTCTATTCAATCACTAATTATCGCAATCGTTTGTACTTCGTTTGTACAGAAATGTGCAGGCGAAATTTTCGTTTGTACACAATTAGGGGCGCCGGCAGAACAGAAAAAAATGGGGGCTGCCTAAGTGGTAGTTCCCCCCCACCATGTCCAATTGAATCACAAATTTTCGCAATTGTTTGTACTTCGTTTGTACAGAAATGTGCAGGCGAAATGTATGTTCGCAAGCAATTAGGGGCGCCGCCAGAACGAAAACAAATTGGGGGCTGTCTAAGTGGTAACCCCCGACCATGTCCTATTCAATCACAAATTGTCGCAATCGTTTGTACTTCGTTTGTACAGAAATGTGCACGCGAAATTTTCGTTTGTACATAATTAAGGGCGCCACCAGAACAGAAAAAAATGGGGGCTGTCTAAGTGGTAGCCCCCCCACCATGTCCAATTCAATCACAAGTTGTCGCATTCGTTTGTGCATCGTTTGTACAGAAATGTGCAGGCGAAATGTTTGTTTGAACAAACTTAGGGGCACCGCCAGAACGAAAACAAAGTGGGGAGCTGTCTGAGTGGTAGCTCCCCCCACGATGTCCAATTGAATCACAAAGTATCGCAATCGTTCGTACTTCGTTTGTACAGAAATGTGCAGGCGAAATGTATGTTCGTACACAATTAGGGGCGCCGCTAGAACGAAAACAAAGTTGGGGACTGTCAAACTGGTAGCCCCCACCAACATGTTCTATTCAATCACGAATTATCGCAATCGTTTGTACTTCGTTTGTACAGAAACGAGCAGGCGGAATGTTTGTTTGTACACAATTAGGGGCGCCGCCAGAACGAAAACTAAGTGGGGCTGTCTAAGTGGTAGTCCCCGACCATGTTCAATTCAATCACAAATTATCGCAATCGTTTGTACTTCGTTTGTACAGAAACGAGCAGGCGGAATGTTTGTTTGTACACAATTAGGGGCGCCGCCAGAACGAAAACTAAGTGGGGCTGTCTAAGTGGTAGTCCCCGACCATGTTCAATTCAATCACAAATTATCGCAATCGTTTGTACTTCGTTTGTACAGAAATGTGCAGGCAAAATTTTTGTTTGTACACAATTAGAGGCGCCGCCAGAACAGAAAAAATGGGGGTTGTCTAAGTGGTAGCCCCCCCACCATGTCCAATTCAATCACAAGTTGTCGCATTCGTTTGTGCATCGTTTGTATAGGAATGTGCAGGCGAAATGTTTGTTTGAACAAACTTAGGGGCGCCGCCAGAACGGAAACGAACTGGGGGGCTGTCTAAGTGGTAGTCCCCGACCATGTTCTATTCAATCACGAATTATCGCAATCGTTTGTACTTCGTTTGTACAGAAACGAGCAGGCGGAATGTTTGTTTGTACACAATTAGGGGCGCCGCCAGAACGAAAACTATGTGGGGCTGTCTAAGTGGTAGTCCCCGACCATGTTCAATTCAATCACAAATTATCGCAATCGTTTGTACTTCGTTTGTACAGAAACGAGCAAGCGGAATGTTTGTTTGTACACAATTAGGGGCGCCGCCAGAACTAAAACTAAGTGGGGCTGTCTAAGTGGTAGTCCCCGACCATGTCCTATTCAATCACAAATTGTCGCAATCGTTTGTACTTCGTTTTTACACAAATGTTCAGGGAAAATTTTCGTTTGTACACAATTAGGGGCGCCGCCAGAACGAAAACAAACTGGGGGCTCTCTAACTGGTAGCTTCCCACCAACATGTCCAATTGAATCACAAATTGTCACCATCGTTTGTACTTCGTTTGTATAGAAATGTGCAGGCGAAATGTTTGTTTGTACACAATTAAAGGCGACGGCAGAAAGAAATTAATGTGGGGTCTGTCTAAATGGTAGCCCCTCCATCATGTCCAATTCAATCACAAATTTTCGTAATCGTTTGTACATCGTTTGTACAGAAATATGCATGCGTAATTTTCGTTTGTACACAATTAATGGCGCCGTCAGAACGAAAATAAAGTGGGGCTGTCTAAATGGTAGCTCCCACCATATCCAATTCAATCACAAATTATATCAATCGCTTGTACATCATTTGCACAGAAATGTGCAGGCGAAATTTTCGTTTGTACTCTATTAGGGGCGCCGCCAGAACGAAAACAATGTGGGGACTGTATAAATTGTAGAAGCATTAAAAAAAATGTGTCACATTTATGGAGTATTTTTCTAACAGGACTTTGTTCACACTATTGTGTGGTTTGGTATGTTCACACTATCGTGTGATTCACTATATTGATTTTATCCTAACGATGATGGAATTAAATGTTTTTTTTATTTATATTTATACTTACAATCATTATTGCTGAGTTAGTTTTTCACTCCTCGGCTCTTATTATTAAACTTATTCATTATTTCTTACGTGAACTGAATCCTTATGAGAAAAATTTATTTTTTTCTTTCTATCTTGCGCAGAAACCGTTATTCTCATCTCGTACAGGAAATTGATAAGTGGAAGATATAACAAATTCACAAAGTAGACTGTTAAAGGGAAAATTATAACACAGTATTTTGTTTTATTTGATCATCTTCATTAAACTCATTTTGCAGAAACTATAGAATGCATGGTGAAGTATTTTGTGCATTCAGCATTTTGATTTACGAGTAGAGTTGCTAACTGGCCGGTATTTGCTGTGATTTTGATTAAGGCCGGTGACCGGTACAAACTTCTTATTAGACCCCTTCTGACTGGTATTTTGGAATCTGCAATCCAGAATATAACATTGAACATCGACATTTTTCAGCAGTGCCTTTACAAACACAAATTTCCGTTGTATTATACATTATCGATATTTTTTTAATGTATGGCAATTTTTTTTATTTATTTAACATAACAAATTTGATAACACTTATATTTTATTGTAAAAGAATTTTATTCATTTATTGAGAGTAGAAAATGACTCTTTAAAGCAATTTTTTTTGTTTGAAGTGAAGTTTATAGAGTAAATTTCATTTTATGAATCAACTATTGTTACATAAAGATTAATATCCAGTATTATTCATCTGTTTCGATAATTTTAAACAAGTGGCAATTGCTGGTAAATACAATAACGATCAATACAGTCTTCAGTTTCTCATTTGTACAGAGAATTTTCAATGTGTGCCGGTAATTTCGTTTTCCTGAGTTGGCAACCTATTTACGAGGTTTTGTTTCAACTCTGCTACGTAGTGGCTCCGTACTGACACTCCGCATGCAAATAAGTATGTAAGGCTACCATACGCCCCGGTTTCTTAAAATTTGTCCCGGTGTGCAGAAATTTTCCTTCTTGTCCTGTTTTTTTCTTTATTATTATTATTAATTACATATCAAAATTTCTGAAAAGATAATAAAATCGACTTATTCCTTTTGCTTTCAATTCCGACAATACTATAGGAACAATTTCATTCTAATCTTTATTATTATTCCAATCGCTGCTTCCCCGGATATAACATGCAATGTTTAAATCCTCCTAAGTAGCACTCTTATCACTAAAAGTAAGAATGTATACCCCGAGGTGGCAACAAATTCTTATGACGTTGCAGACCAGCCCCGAAAACACATTTTTTTTTCTGCTTCAGAAAAGCAATTATGCAAATTGCTTTCTTTGAGTTCGCATTTTAGGTTAACAAAAATAAATCAGCCTATTGAAATTTTGAAACAACTTCATAAATCTGGATATTATTCTTTATAGACATGTAGAGCATGTAAAGGTGGTATGCGTAATAATATTGAAAATATAATTTTTGCCTAAATATTGTATGTTCACTGATTGCGTTTATATTGTATAACAGCTTCTAGCTTCTATAATAATTTTTAGCACTGTTGATTAAGTATGGACTATATTAATACATTATTTTAAGTTGTATAACTAGTGCGATACTGTAGTAAAATTCGAAAGATAAAATTAATACAAAATGCAATATTTACTACTAATTTGTAAGATGTCCCGTTTCTTTCTGTTTTCAAAACGTATGGTAGCCTTAAAGTATGTTAAACCATACAAAATAAATTGTACTGTAAATTGTACCCCTCTGATAGTGCTCTCAGACGGGTCGGGTTGTCGGGTTAGCTCGTGTCGGGTCGTCACATTCTTCACTTATTTTCTATACGGAATACTATAAAGAGCTTTGTTGTAGAATTCAATTCGAAGTTGGTGAATGAATGATAAATGTGACTAATTGAAGGTGAAATAGTAATAAAATTTTAATTTAACCCTATATTAACTAATTGGCATTGTAATTGTAATTAATATTACTCTTGACTTTTTTCCTTTCTGCGTTTCAATGTCAAGTTAAATGTCACATTAAGTGAAATTGAAAGGAAATATCTAGTTAACGTCCCACGTTATGCACCAACGCTAAGAAAGACAGTGATGATGAGAAATAATTGAAGTGGTCGAATGAAGAAAGTGGGAGGAAATGGGAGAACACCGAGAAAACCCATGCACATGGTGTTTGTCCACCAGAAAACTTACTTGGTACGAGCTGGAATCAATACCCATGGAGCTTCGGGTCAAACATCTGCCTTTGGGCAGGACACATTATTATTATTATTATTATTATTATTATTATTATTATTATTATTATTATTATTATTATTATTATTATTATTATTATTATTACTTTAAGAGTGCCCAAGAAAGTTCCGCCGCCTTTTCACCAACACCTTCGAACATTAGTATGTAACCTAAGACGTACCTGGAATATCAAAAATCGTCTCCATCAGCCTCGACGACCTTCTGAAAACGTTCTGGAAGGCCATGGATTCCATCGCAGTCGAACTTGGTGGGACGTGAAGTGAAGAAGGTATCAAGTGCATATTGAACCTCTACTAGCGATTTGAATTGGCGTTCTCTAAGGTGATTGTCCAAGGAATGGAACAGGTGATAATCGGACGGTACAATGTCCGTGGAGTATGGCGGATCCAATAGTGTTTTCCATCCAAGGCGTAGAATGATGTACTGGGTCATTTTAGCCACGTGGGGCTTAGCGTTGCCTTGTAACAAGAGGATCCCTTTGCGATTCAGAACTGCTGGATCCAGACAGTACACAGTGACAGTACACAGTTGCATTGATGATCTGACCAGTTGGTAGCAGTTCCCGATGGACGATGCCTCGAGCAGTCCACAAAATGCACAGGAGAACCTTATTCTGGCGTATTGCTGGCTTGGGCTGTTTTTGAACCGGTTCATGGGATGCTAACCAACAATGACGGCGCCGTGGAGCTTCGTACAGGACCCACTTCCCATCACATGTCAACACCCTGTCCAGAAATTGCTCCTTCCTCAGACGAGACACCAAAGAAACAGAGGTGTCTGCTCGCGTTGCTTTCTGGCTCCAAGTCAAATCATGTAGGACCTATCAACCCAACTTGCAGTGCTTCCCAAGTTGATGGTGGTGGTGCCGAATGGTTTCTCCACTTACACTGAAATGTAGTATCAGTTCCTCACATGTCTGTCTTCGCCTCAATTGTTGCCTGAAGATCTTTATTTTGAACATCTGTTTGTCTTCCGGCACGTGGTGCGTCTTCGAGTGTTTCGTCACCGTTCTTAAACCGTCATACCACTGCACTCTCCGCGTAGTCACGACACCCTCACCAAAGGCCTGTCATATCTTCAGCCCCGCGGAGCAGCAATTTGAACTCGTACAGCAAAGAAGCCCTTATGACGCTCTGTGAAAGCCCCATGTTCACTCAGTCCTTACGCACGTTCACGGTGTATCTGAACAGCCACAACCAAGTAGTATGTTGGATATACTTACTAGTGTTGCTCACGAGACCTGGTTTGGGGCATTCTCGTTTCGAAAATGTGTCGTGAAGGTAGTCTCGTCTGGAAAAATGCTAATGTTTCTATTGAAAGAGTTCTGTCTCATCTCGTACCCCTTCATGAAAATTCTGTCTCGTCTCGTCTCGTCTCGTCCAACAACTGACCTTCACCTTATATCCATTCGCATTCAACTCACGGTGTGAGGGCCAATTGAACACAGACCTCCACAAAGAGACAGAACTTTCTTGGTCACCTTCAGATTATTATTATTATTATTATTATTATTATTATTATTATTATTATTATTATTATTATTATTATTATTATTATTATTATTATTGCTGGGGTAGTGATTTGACTTTCTCCGCAATAAAATACTTGCTAATTTTATATAACGTTGCAAATATCTTCTAGATAAATTAATCAAGAAAAAATAAAAGGTAAATCCCTACAGAATGATATTTCAGTGCAATTAGTTCCTTATGATTCTATCAGACAGCAACGCTGTTTTTAAATAGAAAAATCGGAATGTTTACGTGATGAAATTGTTGTTTCTTACACAGCAAAAAATATTAAAAGAAGTTCTATATACATTCCTTACTAGAAAATAATGTTGTCTTCAGAACTTTTATTCTTTTAGTCTCCAGAACTTGTCTTCAGAACTCAGTCAAATTTTATTTTGACTTTCGAACTTGATTGCCTAAATTTTAACCTTGGAAATTTGGATGTGGAGTAAAATAAAGAAGGTTGGCAGGGTAGAGAGGAAAACGAATTAGGAAATGCTGAAAAAATGGAAGAGACGAGAGCAATATTATACGATATAAGGAAGCGAAAAATGGACGGATTACAAGTTTCGATCTTGCTAAGGGATTGCATTCTGAGAGATGTAGTAAAGAGGGTGATATCAGGAGAGCGAGAGTGTGTAAGAAGGTTGGAATTGATGATTGTAATAAGGAGGGTGGTACTTTATGTTGGGTTGCGAGGCAGATATTAGCGGGAAATCGCAAAAATGGAAGCTTATTACCTAGTTCACGGAAACTGGCCTGTCATTAATGGCAGAACACTGAGGAGGAGGAGGAGGAGGATAATTATACTGCAAATAAAAAAAGCCGACAATGGTTTATGCATAACAATTGGTCAGCATTTTTTTTCTGGTGGCAGTTTTGTAAGGTTCTAGCTCTCTCAAACTGGTTAGATTGTAAGGTCAAGTTACTCGGGTCGGTTGTCGGGTTAGGTCACCTCGGGTTGGTTCACTCGGGTCATTTTGGGTCGGGCCAATCGGATCAGCTCGGGTCGGGTTGTCGGGTCGGGTCAGTCAATTTGGGTCACGGGTGGGGTCGGGTCGGTCTTCAACACATATAATTTCAACGAAAATTACAATATACCACGGTTCATACCTTATTGGACCTCCAATAAAACATTTTTAGCGATGTGTACACCATGTCACCATTTTTGTATGAGGGAATGTCTAGAGGGGTTTTGTGTGAATTTGATGGAGTGTAGATTCCTGTGTGTGTGTGTGTGTGTGTGTGTGTGTGTGTGTGTGTGTGTGTGTGTGTGTGTGTGATACCTTACAGGATACAAGATGTCGAGGAAGTGTGTAAATAAACCGGACAATTTCTGTTATGTATGTGGGGAGCTGATATTTAAATCACAACGTCGATGTTTTACTCCACTTGTGACTAAGTGTTATCAGTTATATTTTGGTTGCTGTGTAGGAGACCAGGATAAGAACTGGGTTCCTCACTACATTTGTTGTACTTGCGTGAAACGTCTGACTGGGTGGGCAAATGGTGGACGAAACATGAACTTCGCAGTACCGATGATCTGGAGGGAACCAAAAGATCATTCTTCAGACTGCTACTTTTGTATGACACAGATAAAAGAAATAAGCAGTAAATCTAACCACACAGTACAGTACCCTAATTTGCATCAGCTTCCACACAGTGCAGAATTACCTGTACCAGTACCTCCTCCTCATCTTACGGTAAATGAGGATTACGTACTTGAGGCAACTATTGAAGTTCCAAATGAAGATGATGATCCTACTTATGTAGGAAGCACATCTACATTGGATTCTCATCTGATAACTCCGGGTGAACTAAATGGCCTTGTACGGGATTTAAAACTCTCCAAGACACAGACAGAACTTCTTGGTTCTAAACTTAAGGCTGGAATATGCTCCATCGTGACACTAAAGTGTGTATTTTTCGAAACCTTCATACAGAGTTTCAAAACTACTTATCTCAAGAAAATGATTTAGTGTATTGTAATAATGTCTGTGCTGTGATGGATACACTTGGACATGCACATATAAGTACAGAGTGGAGATTGCTTATTGACTCTTCTAAAACTAGATTTAAGGCTGTCCTTTTGCAAAATAGCAACACATTTCCTTCAGTGCCTTTGGCTTATGCAACTAATATGAAGGAAACCTATGAAAACATCTAAATAGTGTTAGAAAAAATTCAGTATGAGAAATACAAGTGGACCGTTTGCTGTGATTTACAAGTCATTTCTTTGTTAATGGGTTTGCAGCCTGGTTATACGAAATATTGTTGTTTCCTCTGCGAATGGGACAGCAGGAACAAAGCAGAACATTACATCAAGAAGGAATGGCCAACGCATGTATTAACTGCTGGACAGAAGAATGCTGTTTATTCCTCACTGGTGAGCCCTGATTAGATAATTCTACCTCTTCTTCACATAAAGTTGGGGTCTTCAAAAACTTTGTTAGGGCAATGGACAAAAGTAATGCAGGATCTTGTTACCTCAAGGAAAAATTGCTCGGGTTAGTGACGCTAGGGATTTTTGTAGACCCCCAAATAAGATGTGTGATTCGTGACCAAAAATTTGAGGATTTCTTAACTCTGATTGAGAAAGCAGCTTGGTGTCCATTTAAATGTTTAACAGAGAATTTCTTAGGAAACAAGAAAGCCCCAAATTACCGTGAAATTGTGAGTGATTTCCGGCAATCATTCAATGAAATGGGTTGCAACATGTCCCTTAAAGTTCACTTTCTAGACTCCCACCTGCATTTCTTTCCTGAAAAGCTTGGTGCTGTTAGTGATGAGTATGGGGAACATTTTCATCAGGACATTTCCTCCATGGAGAAGAGGTACCAGTGACAGTGAAGTTCAAAAATGCTAGCTGATTACTGTTGGACACTTAAAAGAGATGTTCCAGAAACCAAACACAGAAGAAAGTAGACAACTAAAACATATTAGTTGAGGTAAGTAAGTGTCCATTTTTTAAGAAAATACCACTCACTTCTTTTGTGTTATTTATTAAGTAGATATAAAATGGTGACACGGTGTATACATCATTGAAAATATGTTTTATTTCTAATCCAATATGATATAAACCGTGCTTATATTGTAATTTTCGTGGAAGTTATATGTGATTTTATCTGCACTAATGAATATTGTAAAATGAACAGTACACATAGCATATTTTTTATATAAATATGTTTATTTCTCTAGATAGAATAATGCTATTCTTATGAAACTTAGAGGGCTTACTAAGTATAAATCAGGCTAACATACAATATAATTTGTGCGTTTATATACCTAAGGGACCCAAGCTACAAGTATGAAAATGGTTTAAAAAAAGAAAAAAAGAAAAAGAAAAGAAATTTGAGGGGAAATTTTCCGAAAACACCTCTGTCACGGGAACACTGGGGGTGATGGAGAAAAACTGATTGCAGATTCGAATTCTACGTGAAAAGTTCTATTAGAATCAGGCATTTTCTTCCGTGTGCAAGAGAAAAAGAATTTTTATTCGACTAGTGCAATAGGTACCATTTTCAAACTCATCAACCGTTATTCAAACCGGATAATGTTGATCGCAGATATTAAAAATACTCACATCCGTATATTATTTAATACAAACGAAAATTTTACCTGCACATTTCTGCACAAACGATGTATAAACGATCGCGACAATTTGTGGTTCAATCGAACATGGTGGGGCTAGCACTTAGACAACTCCCCTTTTTTTCGTTCTGTCCACGCATCTGATAGCTTAGAAAAACAATTTCGCCTGCGCATTACTGCTCAAACGATGTGCAAACAATTGAGATAATTTTCTTTTGAATCGGACGTAGGGAGGTGCTACCAATTAGGTAGCCTATACTTTGTTATCGTTTTGGCGCGCCCGCAATTGTGTACAAACGAAAATTTCGCCTGCAAATTTCTGTACAAACCGTAACAAACAAGTGCGACAGTTTGTGGTTGAATTCGACATGGTGGGAGGCCTATCAATTAGAGAGCCCATAGTTTGTTATCGTTTTGGCGGGGCCACATTTATGTGCAAACGAAAATTTCAGCTGCACATTTATGTACAAAGGCGTACAAACAAGTGCGACAGTTTGTGGTTGAATTGAACATGGTGGGAGGGCTAACATTTAGACAGCCCCCACTTTGTTTTCGTTCTGGCGGCGCCCCTAATTGTGTACAAACGAAAATCTCGCCTGCACATTTATTTATAACAATATTCAAATGATTGCGACAATTTGTGATTCAATTGCACATGGTAGGGGGCTACCATTTAGACAGCCCCCCACTTTGTTTTCGTTCTGAGGTTGCCCCTAAATGTGTACAAACGAAAATTTCGCCTGCATATTTCTGTACAAACGATGTACAAACGATTGCGACAATTTGTGATTGAATTGAACATGGTGATTGGGCTGTCACTTGGAAAGCCCCCCACTTTGTTTTCGCCCTGGCGGCGCCCCTAATTAGGTACAAACGAAAATTTTGCAGTCACATTTCTGTACAAACGATGTAGAAGCGATTGCGACAATTTGTGATTGAATTGGACATGGTGGGGGGGGCTATCACTTAAACAGCCCCCCCACTTTGTTTTCGTTTTGGCGGCGCCCTTAATTATGTACAAACAATAATTTAGCCTGCACATTTCTGTACAAACGATGTGGAAACGATTGCGACAATTTGTGATTTAATTGGACATTTGGGGGGGGGCTATCATTTAGACAGCCCCCAACTTGATTCAGTTTTGACGGCGCTCCTAATTATGTACAAACAAAAATTTCGCCTGCACATTTTTGTACAAACGATGTAGAAACGATTGCCACAATTTTTACTTGAATTGGACATTGTGGGGGGCTACCATTTAGACAGCCCCCACTTTGTTTCTTCTGACGGCGCCACTAATAGTGTACAAACGAAAATTTGGCTTGCGCATTTCTATACAAACGATGTAGAAACAATTGCGACAATTTGTGATTAAATTGGAAATGGGGGGCTACCATTTAGATAGACCCCACTTTGTTTTCATTCTGGTGGCGCCCCTAATTGTGTACAAACGAGAATTTCACCTGCACATTTCTGTACAAATGATGTACAAACGATTGCGACGATTTGTGCTTGAATTGGACATGGTGGGGGGGCTATCTCTTAGACAGCCCCCACTTTGTTTCTTCTGACGGCGCCGCTAATAGTGTACAAACGAAAATTTGGCTTGCGCATTTCTGTACAAACGATGTAGAAACAATTGCGACAATTTGTGATTAAATTGGAAATGGGGGGCTACCATTTAGATAGACCCCACTTTGTTTTCATTCTGGTGGCGCCCCTAATTGTGTACAAACGAAAATTTTGCCTGCACATTTCTGTACAAACGAAGTACACACGATTGCGACAATTTGTGATTCAACTGGACATGGTGGGGTGGCTACCACTTAGGCATCCCCGACTTTGTTTTCGTTCTGGCGGCGCCCCTAATTGTGTACAAACGAAAATTTAGCCTTCACATTTGTGTACAAACGATTGAGACCATTTCCGTTTGAGTCTGATAAGGGGGAGGGGGGCTGTCTAAATGGACGTCTCCTTTTCACCTCTACTGTAATTAAATCCTTCCTCGAGAAAATCTGTAATCAACACTGTCAGTAGCTACGTCCTCGACTAATATACCTTATCAAGTACAGCTTTATTTTCGTATATTTTTCAACAGTTAACCAATTTAAAACTATCGGAAACAAGAATATGTAGTCAACTTCTTAAATACTTCGCTCGCCGAAACCCGTTCAGCGCGTGCAACAAGCAAAAACAACATGTTTGGCGTCTCACAAATGGAAAAGGGGAAAAAAGAGAAGGAAAAGCAGCACGGCAGTGCCTTATCGCAGTCAGAGCTGACAACATGGTTTCGGTCGTCACTAACTCGAATAGACCTACTAGCGATGTACAAGAGTTATACAGTTACAATATACGTTGTGCTACAGTAGCGCTACAGGCGGAATGTGCACGAACTACAAATGAATATGTTCCCTTACAAGCATCAGTCACTGTTGCACCCTCTTTACATTCTACACATCCTTTTTTCTCCCTCTTTTTGACCTTGACAAGCAGAAGTACCAGGCTTTCCGAGTTCACAACCATAAACTGTTTGTGTACAGAGTACGTTTTCAGTTCTTCGAATGACTGTGCGCGCGAAGAACAAGGGTGATGATCGGGCTACCGTATGCGGAAGTCAGAAACACCCGGTAGCAATAATAAATGTAAAATACAAATATAGAGCCTTCACAATGCCGTGAGGATATATATATATATATCGGGTGATTCCGTTAGTCCGTACCAGATCTTTAAATCGGAAACGGTCCAAAGTATGTACAAACTGAAAAACACGTATCCTATTAGTTGGAAAGGACAACAGAGCAAAGTAAAACGTTTCTTCCCAGAGTCCCCAGCAGGGTCCCAGATGGGGTCCAACTAAAAATTGTCAAATGGAAAGAGGAGTCAAGTGGTATATCCCTTAAAAGCTATTTTTAAAAGAAAGAAGCTACAACAAGTCCCGATTCTCTACGATCACCCTATGCAAAATGGCGGCGGGTCAAAATGTCATCAAAAGTTGCATTGAGATGAATGTGAAAAAACACATATTCCAGTGGAATTGGCGGTAAAACTGGTGGACAGTGCCCGTTAGCCCTGGAGAGTTGTGGTGTTCATCATAAAAACACATCAGCGAGTGGTACACACAGCAGGAATATTGAGGCAGTGACACTAGTCGGTCGGGAGAAACCAACTGTTTTCACTTTGCTTGCATAGAATTCTTCGAGATGTGGAACGAGGCAAGCATGCTCTACAAATGATTCCTGCATCTGTTTTGTAAGAGGTCTGGGGCTCTTCCCAGATCTTGACCTTGGTGTCCGCAAAGGATGTGTGTTTGAAAGCCCTTTGTCGGCAGTTGTGATGTTGCTTCTTAGAGTGGCCTCTCCCCTCCCAGACCTCCGACACTATGGGATCAAGGAAATTGAACACTGTATCCTCCCGACTGGCTAGTGCAATGGACGAAATATTTCGGCTGTGTGCACTACGCGATGATTTGTTTCCATGATGCACACCATAATTATACGGAGCATTCCCCTGGGACATGTTGTTTTGCACCATTTGCCCGCATTGAGCCCAGAACCCAAAACGGCGGTATAAATAGATCTGTATTCAGGACTTGCCGTGGTATATCCAATGACGTATAAATCTTGCCAATCCCCGACTGTCACTTTGCGACCCTCTCCTCGATATTGTATAATCCGTTCGAGAATGCATTCCCCCCCCCCCAATTCCCGACCTAGGTTTGAATGATGTCACAGCCTGGTTCGTCTGTATACCTATCTTAAGCTCAGTGTTCCTCAGTAACAACAGACGAATAATGGGATTGACACAAGTTCCCTGCCCTGTCCTTACTTGCCCTTTTCTTCCCTATGGGTCGTGTAAAAGTGGAATTCATGAGACATTATTGTCGTGAAGCGTATAACTTCAAATGACATACCGAAGTGAATGAACATACACATCTTTGATAACGATTACTGCAACTGGATTGTGCTGTTTGCTGGTTTATGTTTGTTGTACAAAATATACGCCTTTCGAGTGAAACAGTTGCAGACAACCTTGAATTGAAAGGCACCAACGTGAGGTACGCTGGAACACAGTTTGTTCTACACTAAGTTCAGCAGGCTTTGCTAAAGAGTCGTTAGTACGAATTGTAGTGAAGTACTTGTGCCTTGCAAAAGTAATACACGCTACGAATTAAGTTGTGTGTGTGTGTGTGTGTGAGAGAGAGAGAGAAGGTATACGTTTCATTGTAGAAGGTGGCACGTACCACCCTAATATCGTGTGTTAGTGCAGTGGCGGTTTAAGATAAGATTGTATTGGAACAATGCCATATACGAACGGGGAGGCATTTGACATGTTAATGGTGTTAGGGGAATGTAGGCAAAACTATAGAGCAGCAGCCCGAATTTATAACGCAAGGTTCCCACAGCGACAATCAATTTCCCATAATGTACACCTTGTCTCAAAAAGGTTGATCGCATTCTTTATTGATGTTTTGAGGCAAAAATTTTCAAAGTCCAACAAAACCAGGGAAATAGTAAACCAGGTTCGAACCTCCAAGCCAGCCTTTGCAATCGGGAAAAAGTTTGCAGATGTGTTTTTCTTCTTTTAAATATAATAAGACTTGTTACCAAGTGTAGAAAAAAAGCAACATTGATTGAAATATTTAATGATACAATATTTCGAAACTTTGTATTAATGTCAGCAAATGTTTGTTTGTCATTTAGCTCTCCATACGTGATGGAACATTTAGATATGTAAACGAATCTTTCCATATGTAAAAGAATGCTCAAAGTTAATACATAGAATATAATTATCACCTGAGTAGTAAAATAAAAGTCAAAGTAGAACAGAAACAGCGTCTGTAGTGGATATGAATGTCATAATTATCTTGAGAATATTTATACATCGCTAAAAGTACCTTAGCAGAAGTCCTTGTGTTAGCTCACTGGTAAGTTGTCGGACCTTAAATCATAAGGTTATGAGTTCGAATCCAATCCGGGTCAATGCTTTCTTTTAATTATATTTTCCGCAATGCATGAAAAATTATATAAAATAATTACATTAAAATATATCATTTGTAAAATACATATTAAATATATAACATAATCATTGCAGAATGTAGTAATTATTATGTTTAAAATATAAAATCTGAGATAATTTTCACAGTAGGTCGGTATTATATATGAGAATGTTAAATGCAAGTTAGGAAAATCGTTTAATAGCAATAAATAAATTATGTAGTGTATTTATTTGCAGCTATTTGTCATACAGATGTAACTTCTCAATATTCTCAATACAGTATGTCATTTACATTCGTGAAATACAGTATATTCCTACGGATATAGAAATTGTGTAAACAGAGTATCCAAAGCCGGATCATGCTTC
Source organism: Thermobia domestica (assembly GCF_964235325.1). Taxonomy (NCBI): domain Eukaryota; kingdom Metazoa; phylum Arthropoda; class Insecta; order Zygentoma; family Lepismatidae; genus Thermobia; species Thermobia domestica. The sequence continues at coordinate 23,685,970 of NC_137465.1, read as the reverse complement.
ATGACACATAACTTTTCCCGATCCCCTTAACGTCACGGGAAGAAACACAAATTCTCTTTAGAACGGAATATCGTTACTTAGAGTCTCATTCGAATACGTTGAATATGCTTTTGTATATTCATTTCTCTCTCTCTCTCTCTCTCTCTCTCTCTCTCTCTTCGCTTTGTTTATGTGTTGCGGAATATCCCAAGTTGAATACAACATTTGCAAAGTATATGACCATCAGTGTAATGGGATACCGGAAATTGAAAGTCGTGTTTCTTCAGGTTGGATTTGCGTGTTCATGTTAGCTCACTGGTAGAGTACGGGCTTGTTAATGAGGTCGTCTTGAGTTCAAAACCTGCAGAGAATTTTTTTTTGTTAGTAGAATTGCACAGAAATCGGATTCAAGGAGTGGTTTACTTCTAGAAATATTTTCAGAAGCGTTTAGGTAGCCCTGAAAAGGACTGTTTTCGGGAATTAAGGCGGGGACATTAATATTGTGTCCAATACTTATTTTATTTATTTAAATCCGCTGACTCCAACAGGAGAATCCCAATTACAGGAGTCTTACATAAAATATTACATCTATGTTATCAATTTAAAACAAACACTAGAATAAAAAAATCACCCTTCTGAATTTATTACACGCCCTATTCTTCTGGGCATGGAATCTATTAAATGGGTGACACATTTATCTCCTTCCCCTACCTCCAGCTATGCTTCGGAAACAAGATGCCACAGGTCATCCTGGGTTCTTGGTGGATCTGTCTCAGGCCAACTGTCCCTTAGAGTACGCTTCACTTCTGCCCACATATTATCCATGAGATTGAGGTCTGCTCCACGAGGCGGCCAGTCAATTAAATCAATCTCAGGCTGCCCTGCGAACCATTCCTGAACCACACGGGAAGTATGTATTGGCGACTGGTCTTGCTGGAACTGAATTACACCATCAGGCTGAAATACTCGTACAGATGGCACCATGATATTAGTCATAATATCTAAGTACTGAGCACTGTCCAGGTGTCCTTCAATTCTGTGAAGCTGTTCTGCTCCGCGCCTGAAAATCCAACCCCAACATGAAATAGATACATGGCCACTGCGATTTCAAGCAGCAACACATCCAGGGTCATATCGGGTGCCTCTCGGGCGATACACAAAACGGCGTCCTCATTTGATGTTGTGAATATGGATTCATCTGAGAAAACTACGTTTTCCCAATTGCGACCAACATTCGCCTGTGAAACGCGAGATGGTAAATTTTGTGGTCGTCTTCCTTCACGGCAGCAACACAGCCACGTAACTCGGCATGACGAATCCTTCGCAGAGCTGTATGATTACTACCAGGAAAAAGAGAAGCTTCCCTTAGCTGTCTAGACGTCCTTAGTGGGTCTAGCCGGGCTTCGTTTACTAATCTCGCATCTTCGGCTCCGGTTGACAAATGCGGACAACCAGAAGATCCTAAATTACCAGTTTGACGTGTAGGACCATATTTCCGAATCCATCGCCTTCTTGTAGAGGCCGGGACACCTACTCGCCTGCTAGCTGCAGTTGCAGAATAGCCTTCCAACTCCCATAAAGTAATTACTGCTGTACGTCTATCCATATTTACCAATGTTCTGAGCTGTGAGCAGGAAGCAATAGGTAAAAGCTAGTACCTGACGTGTGGTTGGTTGGTTAATTGCACGACACGCCTATTGTGGGGAACGACTTGGTCAACGACTCGCGAAAGAAATCTGAAAATGGTGCGCCGTAATAATAATATTAAAAACAGTTTTTATAAAGGAGTATTAAAACATACGAAAAGCTGTTTAAAGAATGAATTGTTATACTGACTTTACACGTATAAAAACATATACCATATACCAAACAGATTGAGCGATATGATGATAGCTGTATTGAGACGAACACTTTCGAAGTCCAACTTCGGGTATCTTCTGAAAACAGTAAACTAAAGCTGCTGGTTCGAACCTCCAAGCCAACCTTAGCAATCGGGATAAAATGTACAGATATGTGTTTCCTTCTGTTAAATATAATAAGACATGTTGAAATGGTATTAAGTGTAGAAAAAAAGTAAAGTTGATTGAAATAGTTAATGATACAATATTTCGAAACTATATATTCACACTTTCGTTTCGTCATTGTGATTTCCATACGGAAAAGAGCATTTACGTATGAGCTCAGTTATATAGTACAACCCCTCAAATCCGAACCCCGGAAATCCGAAAACCCGGCAAATCCGAACACGTTCTCAGGAGAAAAAAATAACTACAGCTGGAAAATAAAAAAGAATAGATTTAATCACACAAATTTAGTTTTTTTAAGGTTTTAACATTTTTAGAATTAATGTTTATTCAAAATCATTATCTAATTATATTCTTACAAGAAGACAGTTATAGATATGCGACAATCATTTTGGACTGAGTGTACACCCGCCAGTCAAGGTCACTGCCCGTTCGACCGCTGGGCCACCCTGTCTAATCCCAGTCGTTGTTTTACCGCCAATTCAGTGACGAAATAAGTACGTAATATTATTTCCCGGGTAATCCGAACACCCCGAAATCCGAACAGGCTTCAGCCCCAATTAGTTCGGATTTGAGGGGTTGTACTGTATTTCAGAAGCAGCTTCCAAAAAGCGGTCATGTTAGCTCAGTGGTACACCCCGAGCGTTTAAATCGTGAGTTCGATACCCGTTCAGGTGAGGTTCTTTTATGATATTCTACTTTCCTCAATGCATGAAAATTATGTAAAATAGTTACATTACAATTCAGCAATTGTATATATCAGTTGAATATATATATTCATATCATTTCACGACATAAGTAATTCTTATCTTTAAAATATAACATTTGAGGTATTGACAAAACGTCGGTATGTTATATGTGAATATTAAATACAAATTAAGAAAATCGTGTAATAGCAATAAATGTTATGTAATGTATTTATTTGCAGCTATTTTCATACGCAGGTAACTTCTCAATATTCGCATTACAGCATTTAGGTAGAGCATATCGAAAATCGGATCGTGGTTCAAGACAAAAAACTAGCTATCCCCAAACTGTCACGTAAGAAATTCACGATTCGCAAAAGTAAAGTGAAGAGATTGAGAGCGGTAATACCTTAATCGCTCTCTCTCAACTCTCTCTTATCTGCATTTATACATATAAAAGTGTATGTATGTATGTTCCAACATAACTCATGTATGCCTAGAGCAGGGTTTCTCAACCTGGGAGTCGTGGCCCCTAGGAGGTCGCGAAGATAAGCAAAGGAGATAAATATAGTTAGAATCTAATGCCGGAAATTATTTTGAATTTTGTTCTGATAGGCATACTTTTATTTTTTATACATACTGTACAGAACAATAAAAAATAAGTCTACTGAACATTGTCAAAGGGTGCAGAGTTGTTGAAAAATGAATTTAAATGAAAGACGTATGATATGATACTAATGAGAACTGTATAAAGAAATACTAGAAAAATACACATGGAACAAAACCTGCACATTGAAATACAATTAAAATTGAAACCTAATGAGATACCTAAGCATGGTGTAATTTCACTAGTGCAGCAATGCCCGGTTCAATCTTCGTGACGAACATTATGAAGCCATTTTCAACTGATCGATTTCTTGTCTTTGTTTTAATGTTTACCATGAAAAAAAAAGTTTCGCACAAGTACGATGTAGCAAATGGAATTATTACCTTTAAAGCAGCAGATACCAGACCAGGATATTCTTCTCTCCTCATCAGGCAGAACTTGTCCAAGTCTTCGTTACGGAAAACCAGTTGCAAAGACTTGTAGCATGATCATTCTATTATTTGGTTAAGAAGTTGTGGGCTTAGATCAGATACGTTAATGGCCTCTTCAAAGAAGGAGTTTAACATTCATCTTGAACCAGCACCTTCGTCGTTGGGAATATAGATAGTACAGTTACCGTATCCACTGTCAATGCCGGGCGCCGAAAAAAGGGGGCACAAATTTTGGAGGAAGTGTGTTACACATGTTAGGAAAGTAGGGATGCACGCGAGACAAGACGAGACGATAAATGGAAAAGTCTCGTCTCGTCTCGCAATCTCAAGCGTTGGTCTCGTCTCGCAAATGTGAGGTCTCGTCTCGCGTCTCGCATAAAATTTTGAGTCTCGTCTCGCGCGAGACTTTCTCGCATGGTCGCGCAGTCTCGCATATATTCTAGGTCAAAATTTAGCAATGTGTTATTCTATGACTGTTAATGAATGATGATGTGATATTCTGTGTATTTGACGTAAAAGTCCCTTGGAAAGGTGAATGGTGGTTTGCCATTGCTTTCCATGGGATGAATGTTCATAACATGCTAAGGAGACGGAACCTAGAGTTCAATATGTTATCCGAACTTGTGTTCCCTCCGCTCCAAATTAAAAGAAAAGTTGTGCTGGAATTTGATCGCTGGACCATTAATTTTCGTCAAATTAATAGCATAATTTACAGCAAAACCAGCATAAATTGTTGCTGGATCCAACATTGTTTTCCAGCTTAGAGGTGTCCAGCAATATTTAGCTCTTCTAAAATATCGTCGCCACTATCAACATTTACACGTTTTGGTCGTTTCCTTGAAAGGTGATTTTCCAGTATAAAGATGTTTTTATACCACCAAAAGCGCTTGTACACAACAAAAGAACTCCTCACAACACAATACGACCCAATTCTTTTGGTTCGTTCGGGCTTGTAGCAATATTGCATTATCGCATTTTATCAGCTTTCGCTTTCAACTTATACTGCCAGATCTAGAAAATAAAATTACTGACAGATATAGGGCCATTCCTACCATCTCCCACAAAACCTATAGGGACATCCTGCCAAACCAGTATTTGAATTAAACTTCCGAACTAGAGGGGGATGTTTTTGATAAATATATAGAAAGAAAATACTTATTCCATGTAAAAATATCATTTTATTTCTGCGAGCCGGGCCGGGCATAAACTTTGACGAGAGGGGATTTCCCCGCCATCCTCCAACATTAATCGCTAGTAGTAATGTGAAAAAGACAGAAACAACAGAAATATCATATTTCGCAGCAATAGGGAATCTTATTCGATTTTCAGACCAAAAATAGAAGTTCATGTATTCGTGCGCGCCCGCGTGTATATGTTTGTGTCGCAAAATAAAGTCCTAAATCGATGCTGTAATAAAATTCCAATTTACAAAGCTTTACTTTTTTAGAAACTAAAGAAGGCTTTAATTCTGAAAATTAACCTTGATTAATAATAAATCTCATAAAATGTCTATTGCCCCAATCACTTTTTTGTTCCTGGAGGCATTAACGCTCAACTTAGAAAACTCAATAAATGTAAAATTACTAAATATACAATTAAATGTAATTCATAAATGTTGCGAGGCTGCGAGAAGTCTCGCGAGACTTCTCGTGCGAGACTTAACCGAGTCTCGTCTAGCGTCTCGTCTCGCATGGTTTAGTCTCGTCTCGCGTCTCGCATAAAATTTTTACTCTCGTCTCGTGTCTTGTTTCGCAAATTCGTCTCGCGTATCGCGTGCATCCCTATAGGAAAGTGCATGTGCACATGTATAAAATAGAAGGAAAAACGTAATAAAATGTGCTCAAAATCAAGAAAAGGCAGAGTTTACTTTTGAAAATTTTATTGAGCTTCGTGCCAACCATGGTGGCGCTTCGCAGCTAGTCTGTCGACCTCACTCATATGTACGGAGACATCGTCGTATACTCTCTCCCCGAGCGCTGATTTTCCATGCCACGGCACTGTTCACTATAAACAAGAAATGGATTCTACTATTATAGAAATAGGTATGTTAAAAATCCCACACAAGCTTATTATAAAACACAAATTATAAAAGGGTCGCTGGCAAGAGGATGTGATAAAAGGGGATCGTGATAGGAATTAGATTGAGAACCACTGGCCTAGAGTAATTTTAACCAAATTTCTTATAGTCTGAAAAAGAATGCTGTCGGGTTACCTATGGTGAATGGGAGGGGGATACATATAAAAGATTGCTAGAAAATGATCGGTATTAGTGTCGACTTCATAGTTTTCTGGGTCGCTTAGATAAATAGTGTGACTTTCGATTTCGCTTAACTCCAATTAAGCTCTCATTAGTAGAGATGGGCACGAGCGACTTTTCTTTGAAACTCGACTCGACTCGAAACAGACATCTTTGAGGTCTACTCTAGGACTCGGCGCGAAAAATATCCTCCAACTCGACTCGGATTAGAGTCAAGTCAAACTAAAACGAGCCAAATCCTGTGTGTAGTCCTACCTAGACAATACATAGACAATATAATTATTATATTATCAATTATACTACTATTACTACAAATAATAATAATAATAATAATAATAATAATAATAATAATAATTATTATTATTATTATTATTATTATTATTATTATTATTATTATTATTATTATTATTATACAACACCGTATATAAACATGAACGATAGATGGTTAGTAAAGGAATACTAAAAGCTAGTTGACTGCCGACGTCGGTAGTCATGACGTCTACAAGGCAAAGACATCGTTCATTACCCTAAGCTGTAAGCGTCGGTGGCCTACAGATGGTCAACTATTGACCTCTCGCCAAAAATTGGTGGCCCCGCAGCGACAATCCGCGGTGGCCCCAGTTCCATTTTGAAAACTTTACTACCAGCGGCAGAGACGCGATGAAACGACAACGAACCACAAAATTACTCTCCCAAAATATGTTAAAATGCCTATATGTGTGATTTGTTTATATTTAGGTGAGTCAAAAAAACACAAAACAAATACCCCGGGGTGGACGCGAACTATCAATATTTCGATTACTAGGCACGTGTTCTTCTGATTTCCCTACGGAAACGATCATAAAAAGCTTGCTTGTTGATGGATAAATCATTGACGTCTTAATTTAGCCAATCAGACAAACCCCTACATCTCGAGTTCTAGGAGGTGATACCGTGAACCGTTTCAGATTTATTGCTTTCTGGTGGGGTACTATCTATGTGCAAAATTTGAGAATAATAGCCGACATGCATCTTCGGTGCCTCTTATCTTTAGTACAATTTTAACCAGAGATGGTGTGGGTCAATGAAAATTTGATTCACGACCCACCATGATCCAGTATAACCCACCACCCAAATGACCCATTGGCCCACTCTGACCCATCATCCATCGTGATCCACTCTGACCCACCACCAACTATGAACCACTCTGAACCATTGCGACCAACTCCGACTCATCGACATCAACTCTGACCCATGATCCACGTCCTCTTCTCCGTTGACTAAAGAAGCTACACTTGTAATAAAATAAGACTGTGAAATTATCACTTACCGGAGTTTGAATTTCTACTGTCAATGGCTCAAGCACCTCTCTGTTACTATACTGGTGGATCTGACCTTTACGATATATAATGGCAAAGTGTTTCTCAACTTCCGAATTAAAATGAATTTAAATTTATCATATATAATTATTTCTTTGTTGCCTTACAGACACATTTCAGTAGAAAATAGGATGAAATTTGAAAGTCTCAAATCAAGGAAAAGTAGACCAACGTAAAAAAAGAAAAAAAACTAATTTTCTATATCATTAAGCACCTGGAGTGCCACTCTTTATCTAATCCACCTCGAAAATGATGGATTTGACACTAATGTCTGTCATTTTATATATATATATATAATTTTGATGTCAGCCCCTTTCATTTCTCCTAGGAGAGCAAACGGATACCACCACCGTTAGGACTAAATTTGGTCTTAAATGACATTAAAATTTCTACCAATTAATTTAGCGACCAGTGTTGCATTTAAAAGCTCGGCGCCTCTACGCACTTTTGCTCTCGGCGCCCCCAATAACTACATATTTCTCCGCCCCTTCATCCCTAACTTAAAAATAAAACTTAATTCGAATATGCTTAATTAGTGAATATATTACATTTAAATACCACTAACTACATGCTACAGCTAGAACTACGTAACAAAAAATAACAAATGTGAAACGTGTTCTGAATTATTTTTAGACTTCTTACGCTATTATTATACATATTAGAACAGTAAAAGAGGATTGTTCATGAAATAGTATATTTGATCTTGATTTTTAACTTTTTCATACGGAAAAAAATAAAATATTATTCAAGTTTTAAACTTTGCACTCTGCAAATATATTGCCCTCTAAGCAATGGGACTAATGTGAAATGTGGACTAATGTGGACTAATGGGAAATGCGGCACTGTTAGCGGCGCTGAAAACTTACGATTCGATTCTAATATCGGTTGATTTCGATATTTTTATGTCGCTACGTAACCACCCTGGGTGCTAATGGGAACTTAATTGGACTTAGATTGAAAGTAGAACTATTCACCTAAGCGACCACGAAGCTATGGATTCGATACTAATATCGACCAGTTTCTAGCATTTTTTATATGTATGCAGACAGTACTCTTTTCCAGACTGTAAGAAATATAGTTATAATTGCGCTAGATATATCAGAATTATGTTGAAACACACACATACATCCACTTTTATATTCTGTATAAATAGAGAGTGAGCGAGCGAGCGAGAGAGAGCGACTAAAGGCATCACCACTTCCACATTGCAAAAGCATATATCAGGAATTGAATTGAAAATCTATGTAAAGACTTTCTGCTGTGGCGTGCTTCATAAGGAAAATTTTAGTCTCCTCACGTGACCTTTGGGGTTCATGAATTTCTTGCGAGCGTTGCGACTTTGGATTCTCTGTTTAAACCTTCGGTTTATGCATCGAATAAGTTTTCAAGAACATAAATGACATGCTGTATTATGAATGTTGAGAATTACCCTCTATATGACAAATAGCTGCAAATAAATACACTACATGATTTATTTATTGCTAGTGAACGAGTTTCTTAACTTGTATTTAACATTCTCATATATATAATACAGATCTATTGTGAACACCTACCTATTTCAGATGTTATATTTTAAACATAATAATTACTACATTCTGCAATGATTATGTTATATATATACAACTGATGTATTTAATGTCATTATTTTATGTAATTTTTCATGCATTGCGGAAAATATAACTTTAAAAGAGCATTGACCCAGAATGGATTCGAACTCACAACCTTATGATTTGAAATCCGACAGCTTACCAGTGAGCTAACACAAGGACTTATGCTAAGGTACTTTTAGCGATGTATAACAGTTCTCAAGAAAATTATGACATTCATACCCACTAGAAACGCTGTTTTTGTTCTACTTTGACTATTATTTTAGTACTTAGGCGATAATTATGTTCTATGTCTTAACTTTGAGCATTCTTTTACATATGGAAAGATTCGTTTACATATCTAAATGTTCCATTACGTATGGAGAGCTAATTGACAAACAAGCATGTGGTGACATTAATATAAAGTTTCGAAATATTGTGTCATTAAGTATTTCAATCAATGTTGCTTTTTTTCTACACTTGATAACAAGTCTTATTATATTTAAAAGAAGAAAAACACATCTGCAAACTTTTTCCCGATTGCAAAGGCTGGCTTGGAGGTTCGAACCTGGTTTACTATTTCCCGAAGATACCCGAAGTTGGACTTTGAAAATTTTTGCCTCAAAACACCAATAAAGAATGCGCTCAACCTTTTTGAGACAAGGTGTACTTCGACGGTTAGCAACTCGTCTGAAACAAACAGGGCGCATACCTCCTCAATATGGGGGTCACAAACATGCTACAATTGTAGATGACAACGATGTCGCTATTGATGTTTTGGCTGCTGTAGACGTACGTCCTTGTGCATCCTCAAGAGATATTGCCCGGGATCGCGGAATTAGTCAAACAAGGGTACTGCGTATACTGTGGAAGCATATACGCCAACTGTATCATATCTCCTTGTGTCAGGTGCTAACAGATGCCGACCGTAATAAGCGCCTCCAGTTTTGTAATTGGGCCCTTCAGAAATTGAGGACAAACCCAACGTTTTTCAGTATGTACGTGCTGTTGACAGACGAAGAAATATTTACAAGTGATGGTCATGTCAACCTACACAATGCCCATTATTGGGCTGCGGAGAATCCGCACTGGACACTACAAATCGACCGACAAACACATTGGAGCATCAATGTGTGGGGTGGTATCATTAGAACACATGTAATTGGGCCCTGGTTTATTGATGGAAATTTAACGTCAGCTCTGTTCCATCAATTCTTGACAGAACATCTACCGCAACTGCTCTAAAGCATCCCACTTCATATGCGGCGTAATATGTGGATGCAATTGGATGGTTGTCCAGCACATGCTGCTCGTATATGCAGAGGTGCATTAAATACTTTATTTCCGCACCGTTGGTTAAGAAGAGGGTCCAATACTTCTTTCCTTCCTCGCACTTCAGACCTTCCGTGCATGGACTATTATTTCTGGGGTCGACCCAAGGAACTTGTTTACACGAATAGACCAACTACACCAGAAGATATGAGGCAACGTATAATGACCGCATTTCGAAGCGTAGGAGATGCAGAGCTTAAAGCTGTGGGTTATAATTATTATCGCCGTCTGGACCGTTGCCTTGCTGTACATGGACGACAATTTCGGTAAAAACGTGATGTAAAACGTGCTGTGTGAAGGGCACATCTGTTACATAACGGACGGCAGTCGTCTCCAAGGTAAATATGAAATATCCTTTGTACGTTATGCAATGGTAAATTAATTCTTAGAACAACCTTAGACGTTTCAATATAATATGCTTACCTGTCCACCATAACGCTTTCATTTCCATACTATGTATGTTACCAGTGTTGACTATGAGACGAACCAAGACAACACTTTTCAGTAGTGTCACGGAAGAGGACTGAACAGTCTCTGCAGTACTGTACCTGGAAAACGTATGTTACCAAGGAAATATAGCTATTCAAAATGTTCAGGGTCTTCCTTTCAGCACAATCAAACAATTGCTAATTTGGAGGTGGACCCTATCTGGATATCTCCAACTGGCTACCGCGATATGTTGTACTTTTGAAATAAGGAGACACTTGTTTTTCAGTTTTTACGTCTGGCTACCCGTTTCAGATTTATAGGGGCGGCCATATATTTTTCAATGCAAATTTTGATGACATTTTAACCCGCCGCCATTTTGCATCGGGTGATCGTAGAGAATCAGGACTTGTTGTAACTTTTTTCCGTTTTACAAAAGCTTTCAAGCGATATACCACTTGACACCTCTCTACATTTGGCAATTTTTAGTTGGACCCCGTCTGGGACCCTGCTGGGGAACCTGGGACGAAACTTTTTACTTCGCTCTGTTGTTCCTTGCAACTAATGGTATACGTGTTTTTCAGTTTGTACATATCTTGGACCGTTTCCGATTTAAAGGCCTGGTACGGACTAACGGAATCACCCGATATATATATATATATATATATATATATATATATATATATATATACAGAGAGAGAGAGAGAGAGAGAGAGATAGGAAGGAAAATGTCCCTGTTTTAAATACTTATACACATATAGGGGGGAATAAAATGGAAAACAAGAAGAATACGCAAGAACTATTAAATGAGATTACAGATATTTTATTATCGACTTAGAAGAAGAAGAGGACGTACTAAATAAAGAGACGAAAGTTTTTCCAGTGGAAATAGATGATGTAATCGGGGCAGAAGAAGAAGATTATCATCATAATTGGAAGGAAAGAAAAGAAGAAGATGATGAAAGGAAGGAAGAACACATAAGGAAGAAGTAAGAGTACCAACAGATGTAATTGCCCAAGAAGAAAAAGAAGAAGAAAGAGATGCAGTTACTGAATATGTAATAGTAGAAGAAGAAAAAGAAGAAGAGATGATGAACGAAGCTGTAGAAGATGATGAAGAAGAGAAAAATAAAGAACTGATAGAAATATTAGAAAATGAAGATAACAGAATGATAACACAAGAAGAAGAAGAAGCTATCGCTTGCATCGAAAAAGTTTAAAAAGAATGATTACAAGAGAAGAAGAACGAGAAGAAAAGGAAGACCTCGAAGAAAGGGAAATGATGAAGAGGTGCTAAATCTTACGTTTTCACTAATAATACAAGAAAATTTCAATGAGAAAGAAAATAATACAGAAGAAGAAGAGTTTTACGAAATGAACTACAAAATTGGCTTAGCAACTTGTTTCCCAATCCTGGAAAAAAAGAAGAATTATATCCATCTTTTATGGAAATATTAGCAGAGGCTAATACTGAACATAAAGAAATAGAAGTTGATTTAGACGAAATAGAAAACCGAATGGGTGAATTGCTGTCTGAATAAAAAGCAGAAAGAAACACAAATGTGCAAGTGGGATTTGGAAATAATAGCCGCAATTAAGATAACAATATATTTCATATAATAGAACAACGTAGAAGACAGCATATAAGAGAGTATGGAGGGTACAATGTTAAGAATAAGTTTAGCCCCCGTGCGTGCAGATGAAAATCATTTTACGTCAATCGAAACAAATCTACGGGATCTAACAGAGTATTAGTTATGTAATGTGGACCAACAGGATTACGTATGAATAACAGTCACAAACGAAAGAGAAGGACATCTCCCTTTTTGGTTATCGTTCAGAGAAGCTAGAAATCTGTCATCAGAAGTGCTATGCATAGCTATGAGAAAGTACTGTAAAGTAATGCGGCTTTTCTTATAAACGAAGATTGCATCGTGAACTTTCATCACGTACGTATGACAAAAGGAAAAGGTCATTCAAAACATCATGTTATGAATACTGATGAATATGTAAAGGCAAAACGTGGTATCATCACAATTAAGAACAAAGGTTCAAGAAGTTTAGCACATGCAAACGTTGTTGCTATAGGATTAAAGGAAATACAAGCGGAGAAAACAAGCCGAATACAATAGATATAAAAATCAAAATAAATATATAATAGAAAAAGAAGCAGAAGACCTGTGTGAAGCGGCCGATGTAGACCTTAGTCATGGTGCTGGAATTCCTGAAATTCGTAAATTTCAAGAACATTTAAAGGATTATAAAACCGCAGTCTATAGGGGATTTTCAGGAAGCGATGTCATGTTCGAAGCTCCACCTAGTGAGAACGAGAGAACATCTTTAATTTTACTATTCATAGGTAATCATTACAACGTCGTTGAAAGCTTGACAGCATGTTTTAGCTGTAGTTATTATTGCGAAATTTGTCATAAGAAATATGAAAAATCGTGAACATTTGAAACATTTTACAGCTGTATGTTACGGATGTCACCAGAATCCACCATGTGATTTTAAAGGAGGCCATATTACATGCAATGATTGTATGCCAGTCAAGCTATGAATATCACAAGTCAACTCCATATCAAAATGGAAAGCCTTTATGTTCAATTGTGAAATGTTGTGTGCAGGGTTTGAGAATTTATTTGGTAAAAGAAAAACGATTTCTCGTATGTGGAGAAACGTATTACAATATTTGCTATACTATAGTACCACCTAAACACAATGCTACATGAAAGTGAATGAAAGAAGAAGATCAAAAAAGCTAATTAAAAGATTATGATGGAAAAGAATGCTATGGTTGTATGGTATGATATTGAATGCACACAAGATACGAAAATAGAAGAGGATGACGCAAACCTATATGAACATATACGTGTGCATGCATGTAGCGTTGTTATGAAGATAACAGCATGAAAAATGACTGTATCGTTTGTGGAAAACGAGAAAGTGTATTTGATGAAGAAAATGTAATAGAACACTTTCTAACACATCTACAAAAACGACCTTCAAACATTAAATTAGTAAAATGTATTGCCCACAACTCAAAGGCTATGATGCACATTTCATCATAAAGACAATGGTTGAAGAATTGGACTCCAGAATTGACATGAATGGGGCGACAGTAGGAAAAGTAATCTTCATAGATGCACTAAGTTTTCTTCCTATGGCCTTAAGTAAATTAAGTGGTGCGTTTGGTCTTCAATCCTGCAAAGATTATTTTCCACACTTTTTCAGTAGACGTAGGAACAAAACGTATGAAGGTACATTTCCAAGCATTAGGAATTATGTAGCAGATACCATGAAAGTAGACGAAAGACTCAAGTTTCTGCAATGGTATACTGACCATAGAAATGAAAACTTCAAAATGAAAGAAGAACTCATCAAGTATTGTGTACAAGATAACAAAGCGATACAAGAGGACGCTTTAATATATTGTGAACAAAGGAAACTCCATTGAAAAAAAGAAGCATTTATTAATGCAACAGGATGAATTCGTACCGGCATTATTAGCTACTATTTTAAGTGGTGCATTACCAAGTATACTATTTCGTTAGTGCAATGGAATACGCAAAAAAATGATTTTAGTTCCACCGGAAGTTCCTAATCGTATACAAACACCACCACCGCCATCATCAGCTCTGGAGAAATGACAATCTAGTTTGGATCAAGAAATGCAAAAAATTTTAAATTTATCCTCTTTTAGTGATGAAGTGAAATGGAGTCAATATAATAATGTTCGTCAAAAATATTAACATTTAATACGAAAACGAGAAAAATCTGTCACACTTTCGATTACGTCAACTGAATCGAAGAAGCCTGAAGTTGAAGAAGAAATATTTTCTATACCCAAAATGTTTCGTAAAAGTGCTGAATTACATAGAATGAAACATGCTGATAACAATACGTGGGATAATAAAGAAATTGTTTACATCAAAAGTGATAAACTAGAAGGATTTTACGTTCTAGGTTTAATCTGTGATGTGTCGCGATCACGGAAACACACAAATCCACTTGGGCGGGAGAAATTTTGTAATTATTTATCTTCTAATAACACACCACAAGAAGTTATTGGAAATCGAAAACGTTTGTTATATATTTTACGACGATCCAAAGCATCACCAGTAGCATCACCGTCAAGGGGAAAACCTCTGAAGTCGTTTGTAGAAAACGACGAAGAAGCTGACGAAGATAAAAAAGAAAAAGTAGTATCTCCTATAAGGAAAGGGAAACGTGCGTGTAAACGTCCAGTACGGTCAAGATGGAAACCATAAACAAACAGTTAAACAAAACGTATTACAACCCTTCAATCCTGCTTAGTTTTCAACTGCTAAAAAGTTGTGGATAGCTACAAAGAAGAAAATTCTCATACGCTGTATAAGAAAGTGGTAACTAAAACAATCAACATATACGTTGCACAAACCAGTACGGGGTCGTTTTAAGAGAGATTTCTATGTAGTGAATAACATTGATAATGAGTGGGAAAGTGATAATGATCTTCAGTCTCTTCATAAATTTAATGACGCATATCGTTATATTCTTAGTGATAGATGTGTTCAGTCGATATGTATTTGCTCTGCCATTAAGATATAAAGGTACCATGGTGTCTTAAAAGCATTAAAATTGTTTTGAAAAATAGAAAATCAATTACATTCCGAACAGATAAAGGAAGTGAGTTTACTAATAAAACAATACAGAAGTACTTGAAGGAAAACAAAAGAAAACATATTACAACTAAAATTCCTGTTTTAAAGGCTAGTATTGTAGAGCGTTTTAATATAACTCTAAAAGAAAAAAAATGTGGAAGTATTTCACAAAGTATCAAACGTATAGTTATGTAAATGTATTACCTCTTCTTGTGAAATACAATGAAGGTTATTATTCAACCATTAAGGTGGCACCTGCAAATGTTTCTTAAAATAACCTATGACAAGTATGGCTAAATAAGTATGACAGTAAAATGAAGAAGAACCCGGGTTTCTCAAAACATTTTAAGATTGGTGATAAGATACGAATTAGTAAAACTAAATGTACATGTGATAAAGTATACATGCAAAACTGGACTTGGGAAATATTTAAAGTGAAGAAGATACCCGAAGATCCAGTTGTTTATGAAATAAAATATTTAAACAGGGAACCACCAGATGTATTATTTTATAGAGAGAAATTAGAACCTGTGACGGTATCAAAAATGTTTTACATAGATGAAATCATACGCACAAGAAGAAAAGGTAGCAGAAAAGAATATCTTGTTAATTGGCAAGGATATCCTTCTTTCAATTCCTGGATACCTGCATCATCGGTGAAGAAGATCAAGAAGTGCAATGGAAAGTGATGGAGATTTTTACGTTACGCTTCTGTGATAGTTCTAAGCAATATTTTCCTGACAACACCTTATCATACACTACTAAACTTCACCAAAGAATATAATTCCGTGAGAAGTCGGGAGTAGCTATTGTTGAGATTCATTATCCTCATTCAATTTTAAATATTAATGAACAAAATAAAATTTGTTTACAAACCTGCAAAAAGTGATGAATGTAAGTTCGGAACTATTCCTGTACGTTAATACATTGACATTTCAAGGCTGATAAAGATAATTAATACGTACAACAGATTCACAAATTTACATAATTCATACATTCGTGAAAGTGATACCTGTTTTACACGACGTCTTCATAAAGACATTGATGTGGACGTTGCATTACCACTAACTGCTAGTGCGATGTTGCAAGTTGAACCAAACGTTGATTTAAAGGATATGCAACAAGACCAAAGATTTCCAAATTTACGTTTAGAACTTCCATCTACAATGCATGTATATTGTGATATAATTCAATCCGTATTTGTTGGAGATACAGTAGCACCATTATTACGTATCATAAATATGAATCCTGTGAATCATACATTTGGAAGTAGTGCTACAGAAATTTTTAATCCTCCACATTATGTATCTATAGAAAAAATGCATTTTGCACACATCAAAATAGATATAAGATATAGTGCAGGCTCTCCACTGGCATTTACTTTTGGCACTGTATGCGTAAAACTATTTTCGACCATTGCACTAACATCAGCAATTATGAATAGTCCATATTTACAACATTATCAAAAAGAAGCTCTTGCTGGAACCGGAAACGTTTATATTGGATCACGTTATCAACTTGGATATGGTATTTTAAGTTTCCTTAGAGAATTATTTCGTTCTGTCATGCCATTAGTAAAACAAAGAGCCAAAACAATAGGAAAGGAATTACTAAAATGTGGAGCAAACGTTATTAATGATGTCATCATCAATAAGCATCCTATTAACGAATCCTTTCATCAACGAGTGGGTGAAGCGAAATATCTTGAAAGGAAAAGCTAAAACTAAGCTGAAATCTATGCTAGGATCTGGATATCAGTGTGTTAAATGAAGAATTACACATCATTATATTTTTAACCCTTCATCATTACTCATCATCAAGCGCAAGAAGAAGAAGTGCAAGAGGAAACGTACACAGAAAACGAAGAAAAATCAGTCTTATAAGGAGAGGAAATTATCAGACGATATCTTTGATTAAATCATCATCACTGCTTTCTTACATCATCAATCCTGCGAGTGTGTAAAAAGTGAACTAGATACTTTTTCTGCAAATCCAACGCAAACCAGTATGTTAGAAAATCATGTTGTTACATATAAACCAATCATTCCACTACCTGATAATGCATCTATAGAATTTGTTATCCCAGGAACAAGTAATGAATACATAGGTCTACCACAGACTCTCCTTTACATTGAAGCTCAAATCGTTAAACCTGATGGATCAATATTTGCTGAAAGTGATAAGGCTGTGGCTCCTATTAATGAGTTTTTAAATTCTATGTTCAGTGAAGTGGAAGTGTATCTAAACAACAAACTGATTTCATTTCCACCTCATAATCATGAATATCGATAAATTATGATGATTCTGCTAAGAAATACTCATCTTCAATGAGCGTTATCGTTTCAAGACACTGCTGGACATATTGATGCAACATCTGGTGGTAATAAGGGATTTGAACAACGTTATGAATTAATAAAAAGTAGGGCAAAACTAGACCTGCTTGATCATCTTCATTGTGATAATAATTTTTTAATCCAAGGAGTAGATTACACATCAAGTTAATTTCTGCAAAGACAAACTAGTGATTCGTCTGTTGAGATTAAAGTGAATATTTTAGACGCTGCTTTACATATTAAGAAGATTGATGTTAGTCCTACAATAAAACCAGCACATAACAAGCTTCTACAGTCAACAACCGCCAAATATCCTCTCACAAGAGTGCAAATGAAGTCATTCGTCATTCTAAAGGAACTTCAATCAAAAACCATCGGCAATTAATTATGGGGGTATTACCAACTCGAGTGAATGTGGCGTTTACTCAAAATTATACCTATACAGGAACGGCAAATTCAAATCCATTTCATTTCAAATATTTTGACATCAATTTCTTCTCATTATACATTGATAGAAAACCTGTACCTTCAAATCCTTTGTAACCAAATTTTGAAGCCAACCTATATATTTCTTCATATCACCTTTTATTCTGTGGATCAGGTATCCATTTTTTCAATCATGGGAACAACATTCCTCGCCTCGACTTTCCCCAAGGATACACTATCTTTGTTTTCGACATTACGCAAGAAGGAGAAGCCAGCGCTGGGCAGCATTGGAATCTAATTAAACAGGGCTGTGTTTCTGGAAGTTCACTTTAAGGACCCTCTACTAGCACCTCATGCATCACATATGGCGAGTTCCAGTCACTCTTAGAAGTGGATCACCAAACGAACATCATCATAGATTTTTAAATATACGTTATTTTTATTTAAATACCACATCATATATGTACATGTATGTATTTTTAAGCATGATGCCCACTACACTAGAATTAATACATGCACTTCAAGCAAATTCTTTATATCAAAACCATTACGTTGGCGTATTTACAGCGAACGAATTACCATCACATGTTACGTTACCTGCAGCTAACATCATAAATACAGATCCAGCCAGAAAAATCGGTACCCATTGGGTATCCATATATATTAATACTGATGGTCGTACCAACTACTTGGAGACATTTGGATTTCCACCAATTAATGAATCACATTCAATTTCTACATAGAAATTCCTTTTCTTATAAATTAAATAATAAACAAATTCAAAGTTTGAAATCTCCCAATGTGGACATTATTGATACCTATTCCTATGCTTTAAAGCTAAAGGAAAGTCCTTAAACAATTTTCATTACACCTCATCCACACCCGAAAATTGATCTCCGATTATCTATCTATTACTACACTTAATCATTTCAACTTCTTTGTTTTGTATACATATTATCATTTCTTTATTATTATGACTATATCTTCTTCTTGTTCGTTTGTTTTTTATACTTATTCTTATCATTTCTCTTTTGTTCATTATTATCTATTATATAAAAGAGAACGCACAAATCCTTTGTTAGCTCATCACGCTAATACGGCTGAACCAATTTCTTTCATTTTTGGGGGGTTATTAGGATTTGGACCCTAGATGGTTTTTATCATATCACTTTAATTTTTAATTACCAGTGTCTTGAGATAATTGACCATTCAAGTGTCCATAACGTACAAATCCTTTGTTAGTTCATCATAGGTATAAAAATAAACGTATTTATATGCAACCCGCATGACCGTGTCACTCGGCGGGTTAACATAAATGACAGGCGCTATAATGTTAACATTTACTGCAATTTGAAAGCGAAAAAGTAAAAATTATCTAAGTAACAAAGTTTATTGCGTTCCGGGGTGACCGCAGCGAAGCGGGGTGAACGCTGCTAGTTATCAATAAAACAAATTTTAAATCCTATTTATTACCGCAGGTAATCATTTCTCCTTCTCTGTTAAAACTTCTTTTGTACATTTTAAGTTGTTTTTCATTTTTTTCCATTTCAGAGAATAAAAGATAGTCATTGTATGTATGGACAGCGTCATTGTACAGTATGACTTCTACCTAAGTTTCATCATCATCATCATTAATATGAAAATTAGTGTGAACTGTGTATGAAGTAATCATCAACAACATGAAAGAATGTTATAATGTGTGTATAAAGTGGATATGATAATCAACATTGTACAGTATGGCTTCTAGCTACGTTACATCATCAATACGAAAATTATTGTGAACTATGTATGTGTGTACCACGGTACATCAATTATTTACTGAATTTAGAAAGGCGTACGACTCGGTTAGGAGAGAAACATTATACAACGTTCTTACAGAACTTGGAATACCGAGAAAGCTAATTAGATTAATTAAGATATGTTTAAATATATCTCAAAGTAAAGTCCGGATAGGAAAATTTGTGTCCACGAGCTTTCACTTCGAAAATGGCCTGAAACAAGGGGGTGCTTTGTCGCCATTATTATTTCACTTTGTGCTGGAATACGCTATACGGAAAATCAAAGATAGCAACCAGGGCGTAGAGTTGAACGGTATTCACCAGGTTATAGCACCAGGGATAGCAATCAGGTTATATGCTGATTATGTAAATTTAATAGGGGATGATAGGAGAACAATACAAAGAAATGCAGAGATCTTATTAAACGCTTGCAGAGACAAGGGTTTAGGAGTAAATGCAGAAAAAACTAAATAAAATACATGGAAGTGCGTCGGGACCGTAATACGGCAAATTGTGGATGCGTTAAAATATTAAATAATACTTTTGATAAAGTGGATAGATTCAAATACTTAGGATCGATATTAACAGACGAAATTCATATTCACGAAGAAGTAAAATGTCTACTAAAAGCAGGGAACTTGTGTTACTATTAGGTTCAAAATCTCTTGTCGTCGCGAACTCTGTCGAAGAATTTGAAGCTCAAAATATATAAAACGATAATCATTCCTGTATCTCTGTATGGTTGCGAAATTAGGTCGCTTACTCTGAGGGAAGAACATAGACTGAAAGTATCTGAGAAGAAGATCCTGAGAAGAATATTCGAACCCAAGAGGTACGGGAACGGGGAATGATGGAAATTTCCTAACGAGGAACTACATAATTTAAATGGTTTACCCAACATTGTTAGGGTCGTAAAGTCTAGGAGGCTTAGGTGGGCGGGTCATGAAGCTAAAACGGAAGAAAGTACAAACGCTTTCCAAGTCTTAACTGGAAGATCCATCGGAAAACGACAATTAGGAAGACCTAGGCCCAGATGGGAGGACAATATTAAGATGGATCTCGCAGAGATAGGAATAGAAAGTAGAAACTGGATCCAATTAGCTAAGGATAGAAGTCAGTGGAGAGCTTTTGTGAACGAGGCATTGAACCTCCGGGTTCCGTAGGCCATGAAGTTAGTGAGTTAGTTAGTTATGTATGTATGAGTGTATGGAGTCATCATCATCAATGTAAACGAATGTTATTATAGGATGTGTGTCAAGTGACGAACTGTGTTTCAACAAAGATGTACAGTATTATACTTACCATCATTTTTCTTCTGTAAATATTATTATCATCGTCAATAAATACTGTAGTTTATATTCTTCGTTTTGTCTTTAAAAAATGTTTCATTTATTATTTTCTGTCACTTACTAATAAATGTTTTACGAACAATTATGTAATTAAATAAAAATATCATTACACATATTTTGTACTTTCTAAAACTTATTGAATTATATAAGTTCATACTATTTTTTTAAAAAAAAACAAGATCTAGAACTGATTTTTTTAATTCAACGATGCTATCCTATTATTACTAAAAATAATAATAAATATTTTATTCTTACTAAAAATAATAATAAATTCAAATACTAAGGTTTTTCTTTCGTAAATTATAACAAGTATGTGAATTGAATATTATTATTATTATGATAGGACTTTGTTTTAAACTTTAATGTTTTTAAAATAAAAAATGGCCTGTCATACTAAAGACAAAGTTCTATAATAATGAATTTAATAGAAACTCTTTCTTTTATTTACCAAACAATCCAAGTATGTGAATTCATTATTATTATAAGTTATACTATAGAAGGAAAATATGATAAGAATCATATTGCAGTGTATTATGCAAAGACAAATCACAATTTTATTTGTAAATAAAACATTTCTAATTCACTATATATATTATTATTAAATGCATTAAATTTATTACTACACTCTTCAGTATAAATGTACAAAATCATTTTTTTCTTTATGAACACAAGTCCACTTCGTCGATACCCTCCAAAGGTTAGGTATCAGTTTCCACCACTATCAAATAAATCAGCCATAATTGAATAAATGAGATTTTGTTTGCAAAATACTTTCGTTTCAAATTTTAATCTTTCACCATCAATGTTCACATCACTATTTTCATCAAGAGATACACCTGGAAAACTGATCTTCATTCCATTAATAATACTATGTTCATCCATACATGTATAGATTCCGGCAAGGCCACTACATGTAAGACATTGCGATTGTACCAAATTTCTCAAAAGTAAATCCCCACGTTGAGCGGGTTTACATATCTAGGCTCCTAGCTATGAAAACATTTACGATCAATCTAACCCCAATCAATTCACAGATTCAACCTGTTGTATATAAGTTATTAGGACGTAAAATTGAACATAATTTATACGAAAAAGACTTTTATGCATTGCAAGACCTGTAACTGCAAATATTCAACACAAACTTATAGTCGTATCGACATAGACAAAAAGAAGTGCGGAGCAGGAAACTACTTTACCCAAAAGTCAAAAGAGACAAACTGAAGACATACGAACTGGTCGAGCGGTTTGGGTCACTAGTCTATCAATTAGAGTTTTATGTATCAAACACTGAAGGGAGTATTCGTTTTTTTTAAGTGTGTTCCTATTTTCATCAGAGGACTGAGAACATTTCTTTAAATAAATCTTTGGCAACTACTTTACTCTCAAATTCCATTAGAAGGGAACATTATATGAATTGCAAATCTAAATTCCACAGCTGAGAACAAAAATTATGTTCAATATTTCATTATTATCCCTTGATTTGTAATGAAAAACTAATTATAAGCATTGACGATTTCAGAAGATTCTCCCCCGGTAATGGTCAATATATGAATGAGAGAAAACAGACAAAATATTATTAGTCCACTTTGAGCATGATCGAAGATAACTCATGGCCACGAGGGGGGAAATTTATGTCGACAGAGTCTCAAATTCTCCCACAGGTCATGCTCTGAAATCATCACTGTTTCAAAGGTTTCCTTAACAAATACGTAGGTAGAAAATAACATTTATTTCTCGTTCTACGTTTTGAAATGGAAAAATCATAATTTTAAAGTGAATTATAATACGATAAGCATAAAGATTTATAGAACTAATGAAGTAAATATTCTTGTGTAAGTTATCGATTTCTAATCAGATTAAAACTCGAATATTCGTTTGCATCGCACTTTAAAGTAAATCCTCTCTCTATATAGTTCTTACTGGAAAGTATGTTTAACTCCAATTACTTAATCAATATTTTTAATAATACATTTTTATTGTAATACTTTTACTACTCAATGTTGTATACACTTCATTTCCCAAAGGAAAACCTCGCAAATGTATAGTGAACTAGTGAATATTATCAAATAAATTATCATTTTGTTTACGTAAATACTCCATCGCCTCATTTGAAACTTCGTAATTTAAATAATAATAATAATAATAATAATAATAATAATAATAATAATAATAATAATAATAATAATAATAATAATATGATAGCCATACCTTTATCAGAATTTCAGGCTTAGTCAATAAATGAATTCAACGTGGTCTTTGTTCGAAGTTCTATTTAATCGAATCCGATAGAAATA
This sequence comes from Thermobia domestica, assembly GCF_964235325.1. Classification (NCBI taxonomy): domain Eukaryota; kingdom Metazoa; phylum Arthropoda; class Insecta; order Zygentoma; family Lepismatidae; genus Thermobia; species Thermobia domestica. Next base: position 23,662,461 of record NC_137465.1, on the reverse strand, counting down.
CAAAGAGAAACTTCGAAAACAGGCAAAAGAAAAAATGTTACCTTGGTGGGACTGGAAATAACCTTTAAGAGTTCCTTTCAATTTACAGACAAATGTCTTAGGCACTTTGTTTCTTTTCTTTAAGTTAACTTATTCACCGAACGTATCTGAGTAACTTGTCTCTATTTTCTACTCGCTTATATACGTTTTACAATCATTTCCGTTAATCTTGAACGACAGGAACACGAATACAAAAACATCTAAATACAATTAACATTCCTAACTCACCAAGCGGGAATCGAACCCGGGACCCCATACGCCTTAGGCACACGTGCTCGCCACTAGACCAGCGGGAAAAGCAAGTGAAATGCATTTTGTAGTATCTGAAGTTTACACCTATTTCATCCTGCTGTAATAATGTTTACCGTATTCGTTACTTTGAGGAATGATATATGTTATTCATATAGGTTCTATTACATATTCGTTCATAAATATTATTTAAATTATCAGAATTATTCATGATCCTCCATGGAAATTCACTGGCTCATGCACAGTAGACAGACAGTGTAATTGAAAGGTGAGTTCAACATATATTATATATTTCGCCGACATTATTTAATAGCTATGTAGAAGAGATAGCAAAAATGAGTTTTCATAATGAAGATGGAATTTCGGTAGGAGATAGAATGATGAGGTGTATACGGTTTGGGGTTGATATGATTGTTGTTGCAGAATCTAAAAAGAAAATTAATAAGATGTAGAAAACTTGAGAAAGGCTTCTGAAGAATGTGGGATGAAAATAAATGTTAGAAAGACAAAATCCATGGTGATTGAAACGAAGCAATCGGTGTCAAATATAGAAATAGGAGCGGAAAAAAACAGGTGACTAGTTTTTGATGTCCGAGTAGTATTATTAGTGATATGACATGCGAACGTGAAATAAAAGCAGGAATAGAAATGGCGAAAGAAGCCTTTAGGATGAAGAAAATACTATTTTGTGGGGCCTTAGAGTTGAAAAAAGAGACTCATAAAATGCTTCGTGTACTGTATTTTACTGTATTTATAGGACAGAAACATGGACATTACGCAGAAATGATGACAAACAATTGGAGGCTTTCGAAATATGTGCGTGGAGAAGAATGGAGAGAAATAGCTGGGTCGAGAGGAAAACGAATGAGAGGGTTGGAAATGGAAGGAGAAAAATATTATTAAGAGGAGGAAGAGAAACTGGTTGGAATATTGGTTAAGAAGGAACTTTATCATGAGGGATGTGCTAGAGGGTATGGTAACAGGAAAGAGAGGGAGGAGACGAATTAGACTATATAGAAACATAATTAGGCTATTGGCGATATCAAAATAGAAAAATCGTATGTGAAGATGGAGAGGTTAACAGAAGATTGTGGAGCATGGCAGCTTCTCAGCTGCGGTAAGTGACCCTCTGGTAATGGCGGTTCTGATATAATGATGTTGATGATGCAGAGTAGAAACAGAAAGATCTACTTTACTGTCATTTCTAATACGAATCACAATGCAAATTTCTACAAGTTGTCAAAATGCCTAGCTCTAAAGGCTGTAGAAAACTATGTGTTAGTCTGCAAGCAAAAGTTATAGTTGAATAAAAGTGGAACAAACTCTCATTCAGATCGCTTGGGTTTTGGGCTGTGACGAGAAAGCAGTGAAGAAATTGATTTAGCGGTATGACAAATAATAATAATAATATTTATTTCACAATTCATTTCTGCCAGTAGCTTTCGCCCCTTTACTCACACTTCATGCTTACTCAGGAAAAAGCTGCGCGTCCCCAGGTTGGGAACCACTACTTTCCATTAAGGAATTCTGATAGCCTGTTAGAAATTTTCATTCTGACTAATATCAGTAAACTGCATTCTTCTGTTTCTACTGCGCATGCACCAGTGAATTTCCATGGAAGGTCATGAAAAATTCTGATAATTTAAATAATATTTATGAACGAATATGTAATAGAACCTATATGTATAATATATATCATTCCTCAAAGTAACGAATACGTTAAACATTATTACAGCAGGATGAAATAGGTGTAAACTTCAGATACTACAAAATGCATTTCACTTGTTTTCCCCGCTGGTCTAGTGGCTAGCAAGTGTACCTAAGGTGTATGGAGTCCTGGGTTCGATTCCCAGTGGGTCAGTTTGGAATTTTAATTCTCTTAGATGTTTTTGTATTCGTGTTCCTGTCGTTCAAGATTAGCGTAAATGATTGTGAAACGTATATAACCGAGTAGAAAACAGAGACAAGTTACTCAGATACGTTCGGTGAATAAGTTAACTTAAAGAAAAATAACAAAGTGCCTAAGGCATTTGTTTGTAAATTGTAAAGAACTCATACTTCCAATCATATCAAAGTAACATTTTTCTTTTGCTTGTTCTCGAAGTTTCTCTTTGTATTTCTATCGGATTCGATTAAATAGAACTTCGAATAGAGACCACGTTGAATTCATTTATTGACTAAGCCTGAAATTCTGATAAAAGGTATGGCTATGATTTTATTATTATTATTATTATTATTATTATTATTATTATTATTATTATTATTATTATTATTATTATTATTATTATTATTATTATTATTTAAAGTACAAAGTTTCAAATGAGGCGATGGAGTATTTACGTAAACAAAATGATAATTTATTTGATAATATTCACTAGTTCACTATACATTTGCGAGGTTTTCCTTTGGGAAATGAAGTGTATACAACATTGAATAGTAAAAGTATTACAATAAAAATATATTATTAAAAATATTAATTAAGTAATTGGAGTTAAACACACTTTCCAGTAAGAACTATATATAGAGGGGATTTACTTTAAAGTGCGATGCAAACGAATATTCGAGTTTTAATCTGATTAGAAATCGATAACTTACACAAGAATATTTACTTCATTAGTTCTATAAATCTTTATGCTTATCGTATTATATCACTTTAAAATTACGATTTTTCCATTTCAAAACGTAAAACGAGAAATAAATGTAATTTTCTACCTAGGTATTTATTAAGGAAACCTTTGAAACAGTGATGATTTCAGGGCATGACCTGTGGGAGAATTTGAGACTCTGTCGACATAAATTTCCCCCTTCGTGGCCATGAGTTATCTTCGATCATGTTCAAAGTGGACTAATAATGTTTTATATGTTTTCTCTCATTCATATATTGACCATTACCGGGGAATATCTTCTGAAATCGTCAATGCTTATAACTAGTTTGTCATTACAAATCAAAGGATAATAATGAAATATTGAATATAATATTTTGTTCTCAGCTGTGGACTTTAGATTTGCAATTCATATAATGTTCCCTTCTAATGGAATTTGAGAGAAAAGTAGTTGCCAAAGATTTATTTAAAGAAATGTTCTCAGTCCTCTGATGAAAATAGGAACACACTTTAAAATAAACGAATACTCCCTTCAGGGTTTTAACACAAAAAATTCTAATTGATAGACTAGTGACCCTAACCGCTCGACCAGTTCGTATGTCTTCAGTTTGTCTCTTTTGACTTTTGGGTATTGTAGTTTCCTACTCCACACTTCTTTTTGTTTAGGTCGATACGACTATAAGTTTGTGGTGAATATTTGTAGTTACAGATCTTGCAATGCATAAAAGTCTTTTTCGTATAAATTATATTCAATTTTACGTCCTAATAACTTATATACAACAGGTTGAATCTGTGAAATGATTGGGGTTAGATTGATCGTAAATGTTTACATAGTTAGGAGCCTGGACATTCAAACCCGCTCAACGTGGGGATTTACTTTTGAGAAATTTGGTACATAATTGCGAATAGTATCTGTACACAAGTCAAAATATTCAAGTAGCACAAGACTGGACGCTTTACTGTTTCTCATAGCATGTTCGATACACAGTAATATTAACAAGAAATAAAGCTAATGACTTGAATTTATGTACAGAGTATTTCTAGGAGCATGAAGTGTTTCTTTCTTCCCTAACATCACTAATTTTTCACCCATTAGTTTTCGTACCACCAGTTCGTTGTTTCCTCCAAGAGATTTTGTAATGTAATTTCCAGTTGAGAATTTAAATAGTCCAAAACAAAACGGGTCAAGTCTACAAGTTTCTCCGACTCTGTCAAATTTAACTTCACTTCAAACACAAGTCCTTTACCTACACCGTATCACTGGTTAAAATGTGTCACTATCGAGTCCAATACAAATTAATTTGGTTTTCATTGAATTAAGACTATATTCAACATTTATGAAGTATTCTTTCTTAGTAGCCATAGTTGAAGCACAAGCACTCAATGACATGTTACTTCAGTAGCTCATCAACATAGAGTAACGGCACTATGTATACAAATGTCTTTGCATGCATGAAGGGGGACGGAGAAGAAGAAGAGGAAAATTCATGTTTTGTTTTGTTTTGTTTATACATGTCCCATACACTTACGATGAAGATACCAATTTAGTAAATTCAAGATCGTGCATATTACGTCCAGGTAAATTAATCTTCATTCCTTTATATGTCGATCATACATTTCCACTTTTTAAATACGTTAGTAATGCACCATTATCTGCTTCCAATTTTTCAGTACAGCGCCTGGTAAAATCACTTTTTCGTCTCCTTAAAATGTCACACATGCCTTTCTGCTATATATCATTGTAATTATCTCACATTTTGCAGTACGAAATAGTACGCCAATCTCTAAATCTCGCATTTTTATAAAAGGTTCTAATGATGGCATATTAAGCTTATCTAATAAATTCATTGATGTTGCCATCTTTACTTTGACGTTTCTTCCTTCGTGACAGCTGCTAATGGAATGATCTACACAAACACTTACGTGTACACTCTACGCTCCGTTTCCGACGCCACCATCCTTTCATTCGTTACTTTTCATCACGTGATCCTAAGCCTTTAACTTAAGACCTGGGAAATAACCATTCTTCATAGCTACAACCAATAAATCGTGTTTCATCTTGTTTATACAGGTGGCTCAGGGGTATTGGACCAATGCTAAATTTCGATGCTGCTGCTGTTGCTGCAGTTCTTCGTGGAAACCAAGGCCAATTCAATGTCTAGAGGCATTCGCTTATACGAAATCTCGTCCTACGTTTCCAAAAAATTATGAAATACCATATTCACCTCAGCAACTAAGACCAAATCGATCAAGGAACAAATTTCATACAGTCTGTTCCCATGGATATTAACACTCTTCAATGGGGGAAAAGAGGGGTGGGTCTAAAATAACTACCCAATAGAAGAAAGCAACATGTTTCATCTTGTTTATGCTGCCGATAGCCATTCAGGAGCATAAACATAGGCATACTGCCTTATTACAGTATAACATCATACTTGTTTCGGCTGGTTTAGGCCGGTCCTAATGGTCAAAGGTCAAAATCTGCTATAATAAGGGTTATTCACTTATACAAAAAATCTTAGTAACAGAATTATTGTTAAAAATATGTACATTACCTTGGATCTTGCATGAGGATTATACATGTTAAATGCTCGTGTAAATTCACTGCTGTCGAGCATTTTGATATTATTATACTTCTTTCCGTCTAGCGGAAGATCCCTTCGGAGAATAAAATTTTTCATTAGCAGTATAATTTTCATCATACATTGAAAATCCACAAATAAAAGGGTACATGTATTGTGTTTAATTGTTAGGTATTTTAAAAGTATTGATATTATACATTTATGTATATCTTAATTCAAGTAATATTATACAGTCAAATAAAGCTTTTCAACTTTGAACGTGAATCTATAAAATTTTGTACAGCACAAACGATTCAATCAAAACTGGATCCTGTATAAACTCGATATAATCAAAGCATGGAAGACGAAAAAAGTTCTTTTCATTAATCTTACGTGTGAATAGTTTATGTAAAAATCACTTTGTAACTCATATTATTATAAACTTATTAAAATTAATACATTTGTACACTTTAGATCATGCTAGGCATATTAAAATATCGTAAATTATGAAGTGAAATCAAAATAAATTATATTATGTAAATAAAAGAATTTTATTGTGTACCTTAAAAATTTGGAAGAAAGCATAATTGCGGATCGCGTTTACTTCTAGTATGTGTGACGCTGAGTCCAAAAATATGGTTATTGCTCTTTATTGAAGGAATTGAGAAGGCTATTTTGATTAATATGCATTATAAAAGATATTTTTCTCTCTTGACTTGCCACAAGCTAGCAACAGAGACAGGAAATACGTAAAACCTTCTGAAGGTGACTGATGTTGCTTTTCCTGCTCAAATTTGTTGGAAGTTTACTTGTCGAAGTTTACTCATAGTCATCCTACATGATACATAATCATGATTTTGACAACGTGGCACCGCATTAACATTCGGTAATTGGTTAAATAGTTAGGAATCTATAGATAAGCCTAGAAATCATGCTATTGAATTTTTCCGGCTGTGACAGTACACGTGTGTACATGTGTGTCACACTACGTATCTTGGGTGCGGCAGTGTCTAAGAGCCAATCAGAATGCAAAAGAGCAATAAATTTCCATATTTGTGGAGATGATAAAACGGATGAACTGACTGATACGAGGTTTCGGTGTGTCCCTCGAGAATAATATAAAAGGACCTCAAGGTCTCAAACGGTTGTTCAGAAATTCAGAAATCAGAGGCCCAGAGGTGCAGAGGTTCAAGAAATTCGAGACGTCGGTCGTGAGCTGACATAATCATCGTCACAACTTCTAAGAGTTACAAGAATACTACCATAAGGTATGTATAAGCACTTGTTGCATCATACATTTCAAGTTTAGAGATGTCATGCAGTACTTCAAAATGTTTATTTTACCCACCGTAAAACTTTCAAGATTAAGAATTGTTGTCGCATACTTGTATTTCATCTTCCATCTCTAATAACTTAAATATCTGAATATCTTCCCTATTAATCGATCTGTATTAAGATATCAAACTATAAAATAAACTATCAGATATCAAATAACTCCTGTTAAATCACTCAATTAAATGTTGTTGTATATTACAATTTTAGTTATGTAATAAACGTACCATTTAGAAATTATGTTGTCATTCACCTAGATTAAACCACTTATCCTATGAAAATCATGCTGTTATTTAAGTATACTTCTTTCGTGACACCCGCTAAGATATAGCGTGAGCAGTTCTCAATAAAATGTGGAAATTAACGAGCTAAGTAAACAAAAAGAGACCTGCACATAGTCACAAATGGGGGCTCGTCCAAAGCTTTTCTTCTTTTTTCATTTCTCGGGACGAAAAATTTTGTGGTGCTGCTATGACATCCTTTCTTCTTTCTGTTTTGTGTTTTATGTTTATGTTTAGTGCCATGCTCATGGTGCATGTTAATTTAAGTGAATTATGTAAGTTGTCGAATTATTGCAAATGAGTTATTGTAGAGTATAATGGCAATTAGTGATAATGGCAATTATATTGCTCATAGTTCAATACCCCCAATTTTTTTGTTTTATTATTGTTTAGTGGAAACAAAACATTAATGAAGTAATTCGAAATGTCTTTCCATTGGTTACCCTTTTTCAAACCTAAGAAATCTCCACCAAAGTTTCATGCTTGGTATATTGCAAAATCGGGTGAGGCAAGTTGCAAATATTGTAGAAAAACCCTTGCTCAGGAAGCCGCACTCACGCAGGCTTCGCGTTCCGAAGTATGTCTCCTGGCAAAAGAAGCAACAGATCTGCCCGTGCAGCAAGCCAGCTTGCCAGTAGCCAGTTCTCTACTTCACTTGAACCGCGGATAAACCATCCACAGCATTATAGTTTACCGGATCCTGTGCATAGGCAACCGATAACGCAAACGCATGAAGAAACTTGTAATAAAATGCCATCCTTGACTCCTTTGGACAGTACACAGTATAAGCCAGTGGTCGCGAAACGCGCAATTTTCCGTAAGCTAGAACAACTGACTAACCCTTCTAATGAAGGTGCAGTTAGTTCCTCCGAAGAATCTCCTGGCATTATGACGAGTGATTTTGAGTTCGATCCCAAGTTAGCGTCAACACCTTTAAAGAAAGAGAAACAGCACCACATAGTTGTTTCAGAAGAGGTCGAGAATGAAGAAGTTTATTTTCCATTTGATATACCATCTCACGTGGGCAAACCCTTAAAAGGTAAACTACCAGAAAATTCACCACCTGAATCAAGTAAATATGATTCCGATGACGAAATTAAACAACTGGCAAAGAAGGAGCTCTATCAGGAAAGGACTGCACGTGACGTACTAACACCAAGTCCTCTTTCATATGACTCAGGTGAAGAACTCAATGAGTTTATAAATGAAAAACCTTGTATTGAGAATTTAAGTTTTCCTAAATATCCGCAAAATGCTTCTCACCCTCCTTAAGTGAAATATTCCCCCACTGGCGATAACACACTTGCACTTTTGTTATATAATAATATTAGGCAAGAAATATTAAATAATCAGGAAGTGAAGACTCCCTCAGAGGATTCATTACCCTTGGACGAGAATAAGCCCACGATGTGTTACACGATGTATGATCCCTGAAATTTTATATGCTATCCATACATCATGACTAGAAGGCGGACATCTTGGAGAGAGCAAAGTGTTTTCTCGTGTCAATGAGCGATTTTATTAGCATCGGATGGGAGCTGATATTAAAAGTTTTATCAGAACTTTCCGCGAATGTCAAGAACGCAGGGACTCAACCACTAAACCATTAGGGTTGCATGAACCAAGCAAACCAATAGCTCCCTTTCATACTTTAAATTTGGAAGTGTTTGGCCCATTGCCCTCCTCTAATGGTTATAAATATGCCATCACCGCTGTCGTATATTGTCAGACCTTGGTTCTAAATTCCAAACACAAGAAACTAGCGAAATTATGACCGTACTGGGTATAAATCAAAAGTTTAATATTACTTATCATCCTAGAACAAATTCACGAATGGAGAAATATGATCATGCTTTGCAAACTATTTGAAGAAATATGTGTCTACTTCTCAAAAAGATTGGCCTCTATTTGTTAGAACTGCTTGTTAGTCTTATAATACTACGAAGCACAAACATAATCCTTGTTCTCCTTTCGAATTGGTGTTTGGTAGAAAGGCTGGATTAGGTATCGATCTCGAGACTCAATGCCGAACCTCGTATGGAAAACTTTTGAAAAAGAATCTTAGCCGTATAAGGAAATTAGCTCAAAAGACCTTAATTAGTCAGCAGTAAAACAAAAAGCCAAAATTGATAAGCATAGGAAAGCTCATATGTATAAAGAAAATGATTTAGTCCTTATTAGAAATTTGGTAACTAAGCCGAGGTTATTTCCTAAATGTATGCAACGTGCAGCATTAAGAAAATTAATGTTAAACGGATAAAGTAGAATTATTCAAGTTCTCTAGTTCCAAACCATATCGATTTGTTTAATCGACTTTCACCGCAAAGGCTAATTAATAATCTATGGCGATAGGCGTAGAAACTTCTAACGTGAAATTCAATGATAACGCAGCCTTTCTGAAAGAAATGATAGATTAGTATGTAAATAAAATAATAATAATAAGAAGAAAAACAAAGTATATAAGTGCACAATTAAGTAAATATATTTATACATATATAAGGAATAAATAGTAAAGAGTTGTGTAGACAAGTACAAATCCATGCATGGTTGGAAACCCTGCTACAAAAAAAGAGAGAATATAAAAATAAAAATATATATAACTAATGAATTAAATTGATTTCATTAAGTAGGTATACATTCCTGGTGTAGACTAGCAGACCAAAGACAGACAGACAGACAGGCAAAACAAAAAAACACAAAGTGAAAAGAAAAGACAGAAATAGAGAAATGAAAAAAAATAAATATTTATTTGTTAAAAGTAAAACTTCCGTTAGAAGGATTGAAAATCATATTAATGAGAGAGAATAAGAATTAAAAATAGGATACGCCTTCGTATCTTGTAGGTCCAGATAGGCTTTTGTCCACGCAGCCTCATCTGAGCTTAGTGAACCAATTTGTCTTATTGGCAAGACGGAAATAAAACACCCCGTGAAAGTTTTCCGAATTATTATGCAGTTCTAAGAGTATGTAATAAACTAGAGTCAATTATGAGTAAAGACGGTACATCTTAAAAAGTTTGGACCCCGCGTATTGGAAATTATCTTTACTCGTGAGCCAGGTCGTGTGTAAATGAAGTTGATAGACTACTAAAATTGTATGAATTGCTAAGGTTCAAGCAGGTTTACGTGCCCTCTCTGATGCTCCCTTGGAGCTCCATAATGTGCAATGTAGTCAACCAAAGTTAAAATCAATCGACAGAATGTATTAATAAATTGTGGAGAACAATGATACTATAATAATAAGGGTCGTGGTAAAAGAGGTTATTATAATAATAGAGTTCAGCCGAATAATAGAAGGACGACATTCTAGAAAACGCCTTAATAGAGAGAGACAGAACAATAATGTAGGTGGAACTTAAAATGTAGAAATTCCTAATAATGCCCAAATCTCAAGTGCGTATTGGTACCCTCTCCTCTCACTTTCAAGAATTCGACAAAGTTGAATCTTGTAAGTAAAAATCACGCAGGACTATCTTTAGAAAGAATTCCATCCACTAGACCTTAATTATTAACACTGTACATACAGATAACCTCCATAATCTAAAAAAGGCACAAGAAAACAAAAGAACACAAATCATATATTATATTCATTTAGAATATATGAAGAAGCATGAATAAGTTCATAAGTTAGGTTAAGTTGCCTTCCATTACGGGATATTACTCCCCGCCACCAATCTATAACAGAATCTACAGTGTATGATTCGAGAGTACTATTCAAAAGACATCCGTGCACAAAAGCTAGTGCAATGCGAATGTTTAATTCAATTATGATTAATTCATGTGGCAACAGTGTAGTCTTCACTATGTATATATAGTAGGCTTGCTATAAATAAATGTATGTATATGTCAATATACATGTACTATATGTAAATCATTGTAATCATTTAGCCCTGTACACTTACAGTGCAGACTCAACTCGACAATGTGTTATTTGTAGACACCCGATGTTAGAATATAGAACTATATATTGGAATTAAAATGTTAATGTTATCTGTTACAACGGTAATTATTAATTGCTTGTAAATTAGAAACACAATTCCTTATTATACCATATGTCTCTATCTCAAATATGCGAGCTTAGCTAAGTTGTTCTCACTCTTTTCTATTTTATGCGACAGGAAATAAGATGCTTTTATGCGTACTTTTTCGCTTTTTACTGTTCTTCAAAAGTAAATGAACAGTATAAATTCAGTAAAGGAATAGAATTATATACCTCTATAGTCGGAAACACACTCAATTGTTTGTATACTTCCGCAAAACATACAAATATCAAATTTTGCATACTTCTTCGTCATGTGATGTGAGTAATGGGAAAATTCCGATATCGTGAAAAATGCGACATTTTCCATGTAAATGAAGTGCCGAAATTTTTCGTCGTTTCGAAATGCTGGTTTTTAGAGTAGTTCCGCACATCATAGAAGCGTCATATTTTGTCAGACAGTGAAGATAGGAATATAGTTTATGATAGAAAAATTCCAAAGTGATGTTTATTCTTAAGCGTAGTTTGCGAATCCACCCTTAAACTTGAAAAAAATAGTCATCTTCGGTGTAAGAAAGTGCTAGGAATGTTATAAGGGGGCTTCTAATTCTAGACAACTTGTAGATATGGTGGAATCACGAAATTGCGTTCAAGTGTGTAGATTACATCGTAAATAAGGGGAAAATTCAGACATGTTGGAAAAGTCGTTATCTTCGATTCAAGATGGCGGTTCAAAAGTTTGTAAGCATGAAAATTGTAAGTTGTTCTCACGGTAGGACAGTCATGTTTTGCTATACTCTTAAGGAAATAGTTCCGTTTAAGTGAAGAAATAAATCATTGGAGAAATCGCCATCTTGAATGCAAAATTGGCATATTTTTGAATTGCCTTCATTTGGTCTCTTCTGTGGTATGTTGTGGATAATAAAACAAACGAAAATCAACGTAGTAAGTTGGCTCTGCGCTAAAGCGTCTGCTTTCTAGGTAGCAGGTCTGGGTTCGATTCCCAGACGATCCTTGTTTTATCTTGCGTTTTTTTCTGATCACCGTTGCTTCGTTTTAGCAAACTAGTTTCTGTTGGTATTGCGTGAACAAAATATTTTTGTTATTACAGACATAGACGGAAAGGATATATTTATACGCAGATGGTCTCGAAACTAGGCAGTATGTTCGTATGAAGCTTCGAGACGATACTCAACTATTTAAGAAGAAACATATGCAGCTTTAGAGATGGGGCATCACCAGTGTTTCTTTCAGAAACAATGATCCGGGGGATCACAGTTAGCACTGCTGATAATATTCTATTTATTATTCTATTATACACGTATTGTTTGGTCTCCTGTGTGGGCACTCTAAGAGCCCCATGGAGGCAGTGTAACCCCAAGAAACATTTTGGAAAAAACATTGAGAGTCGTTTTCACGATATAGTATCCAGACGAGAGAAAAATACATTCTGTCTCGCGAGAATAGTGTGTTTCAAACTGGAAATGATTGCAAACAATCTCTTTTTTATACTAGTCGTTTAGATACATGCGTATACCAAGTTTGAAGTCTATACCACAACTGAAAAAGTATAAGATTATAAATTTTAAGGAAATACACACACACACTTATATATATATATATATATATATATATATATATATATATATATATATATATATATATATATATACGCACCTTTTGACAATTGTCCCGTCGGCAGCGTATATAGTAGGCAAACAATATATGCTATAAAAAACTTTCAAAGAAAGAAAAAGTGAGAAAACGATTATTAGGATCGAACCCAGGTCTCCTGCCCATTAGGCTCACGTCAATCCCCTACACTACCGATTTCCTTAGATTTTCGACTTCCTTCTTACTGCTCACATAGTACTGGTACGTAGCGGCCGGCATCTGTGGGGAATTATATACCTCTATAGTCGGAAACACACTTAATTGTTTGTATACTTCCGCAAACCATACAAATACCAAATTACAAATTATATACCTCTATAGTCGGAAACACACTTAATTGTTTGTATACTTCCGCAAACCATACAAATACATAATATACATACTCTAAATTACTTAGTTAATAATCGTCTTCTTTGAAAATATAAGAGTAATATAAGAGTAAAGTTACACCAAGACACTATGTAATTGCCCAGTGTATATAAACATTTCAAGAAGTCTTGCTCTCCAGTAAGTACATTTTTTACCAAAGGACACCATTATAATACGATGTACTACGTTACACTGCAAAAACTAGTGTTGAATCAAATGTTATGAACTAATGTTTAAAAAGCCTTAACAAAATTCATATTTATAAATTACCTACAAATTGTAGTCTTTGTTGAAAATACAAGACGAGAGATACAGGTTGACTGCAAGAAATTGTCCAGTAAATATGAAATATTTGAAAAAGTCTTGCTGCAGGTAATATGTACAACTATGCCCAAGGTTTCCATTATAATCCACTGTACTACATTACAGTACAAAAGTAGTGTTCACTCAAACGCTATGAAAAATATTTAAACAATTTCCAACAATATTCATCTTTGTAAATTACCTAGTAAATTGTAGCCTGAAATATTTTCGCACTCTTATATCACAGATGTGAATTATTTTCCTGCAGATAATATGTACAATTAACAGCAAATACACTATTATAATACATTGTACTAAATTACACTGCAAAACATATTTAAAAGGGTACAAAAATTCACATTTGTAAACAGTGAGTGTTTTCGGAAAATGCAAGGTTTAATTGGTAGGCTATTGCAAGACAGTGCCTGCTGTTTATGTTTCAGAAAATAAATTCTGTTATTGCCTCTAACATGTATAGATGTCCGCAAAGTATATATAGTTAGCCATGTACATGATTGCCAAAATAGAAGTAGTAATAGAGTTCTTTCTTATAAATTGTGTGTTTGCTGTTCAAAGTTAAATGAAAGAAATAATACCGGTTCAATTGAAGTATGTGTTGGTAACAGGTATGTGCTGTAAAGGGAAGTGAATTCCTCAAGGAATAGTTTCCTTATGGCAAAGCCATGAGCGGGGGTCTGGGGCGGAGCCCCCAGCGAGCTTTAGCGAGTATATGTATATAATCTCATCCAATGAATAGAATACCCTGTATATAATATCATTTCATGGCATGGTATGCACCCTTACTCGTATTCGTTAGCTTAGTATAAGTTATTCTTTAGTTATGTTAGTTAATATATATATATATATATATATATATATATAGTTATATCTTACTCACTAGTCACTCTCATTTTTATGTTATGTGCATATATATGTTATAAATTTTATATACACTGACGCCCTATTTTATTCCACTAGTAGCCCACTACCTTTAAAACAGATGCAATTCATTATTTTATAAAGCTATAAAGTTGTACGGCATTGCTTCACATCTATTCTTACTTAGCCTAAATGATGCAAACCCCGATTATTTACCCAGAATGCAATACGGACAATTGTTGATTAGAAACATGCAGATGTAAAGAAAACGTATTTATTTAAATTGCTTATGCATATATAAAAACATATAATTCTTTTGTACACTATAATCACACCGAAATACTAAAGTCATGTTTTACTCTAGATCATTATATAATGAAGCAGTGAGAACGTAGAAGTTGTCATTTGAAAACAAAAACAAAGACGAGAAAAGAACACGAGCGACAACAATCTTAATTTTGTATAATCATGTTTTGCTTCCTTTTACAGATAATGCCTCTATTGATTGTCGTTGGTCCTAAGTAATTACGTCTTGTTTTGTTTGTATTAATGCAATGCAACACAATAGTATATTCTATATAAAGTATTATAGTTACACACATTATTGGATTACAAATATTGCAGATGGATGACAATTCACAATTCACCCGTTTGCGTGAGCATTATAGGTAGCCCCGAAATACCTGTGTATCCCTCTTTATCTTTTTTTGGATTGGCATGAATATAGGTATAGTACTCTGTTACGAAGCTAGAACTCCTTCCTTCTATTTTACTTTTTTATTTCCGGTCTATTTCCGGCCTGATCCTGCAACGTTCTGTACCTTTTTCAAAGGTCTCTCTCTAAGCAAGTATATGTTTTGTTATATATTTCATATTTGTCAAATAAAATATTGTGATATACTTTATATTTGTTAAATCAAACATTGTTTCTTTTCTCAAGGATCTTACTTCATAACGGTATTATCTCCTATTATGTAATAGTGTTATCTTGCATAGTTTCTGCATTCCGGAAGTAAGTTATCTACTTCCTTACTCAACTGTTATCAGCACACACTCTCAGCACAACAATCTTTATAAACAATTTGCATGCAATGAAGTGCATTACTTGAAAAAGAAGGTTCTAAAATATACAATCACTGTCATTACCATTTGAGATAAATGCTCTACTATTGGAATTAGGTCAAATTAAATGGCATAAGCTCACTCAAAAGTTTTCATGCAATACTACTACTATTATTATTATTATTATTATTATTATTATTATTAATAATAATAATAATAATAAAATTAATATTAATAATAATAATGAGCATATATAAGCTATTCACTTTGCGATTCCCCGTGTAGATTACCTTCGATCCCCACTTACTTAAATTCGTCACGTTCAATTTAATAATGTACATGTTACATAACAAATGCCTTCATTACTCTTAATATAACAACGATTATGAGTCAATATTATCTGACTACCTTCTTCTAATACCACTACTTCCATTGACTACTTCCATAGCTTCCTGTGCGCATTTCTTGTGCGCTCAATGTTGGATACGCTCCCTCCTTATACTAGTAAAGACTTTCTAATCGTTGTAACTACCATTTACTATTGCAAGAATTTTATTTTTCTTCACTCTAAATACTTTTTTCTTTTAATTTTGTTTCCTTACTATAAGTTTATTATTTTTACTACTTGCTATATCTATATAATTTTTATAAATATTGCGTTAGGAAATTCTGTTTATACTATGGTGTATCATATCAGTCTTTTAATTGAATGGAAAATTACCTTATTATTTATTTATTAGTTGTTTAAATCTTTTAATTGAAAATAGTATATTATAAACTAATCGTGTTTTATTCTATTTTCATGGATCTAATTGACTTCTGAGTGCGAGTTCTGTTCCTTGATAAATGGAAGAAGGCCTAAGAAAAGTAAAATTTGGAAACCGTTCCCCTCTTTGCATGGAAATCCTTACTGTACTTTGGACATCAGACTACAACTTCAGGAAGAAATTATCCCTAATTGTGTATAGTGGTGTATTTCAGGGGCGTATTTCATTCAAAACGTGGCATTATATTCAAGTGTTAGAGTATTATACTATGTGTATTATGCTATGTCAGAATATAGTTTCTACTTACCACTGGACACTTTTCCCGTGGTAATCCATAGGTAGGATGCTGAAGTAAATCACGCCGACGCGATTATAATATTTCCAAAATGATTTAAATCTCTAACTACCCGTAGTATAAACACACTTTTATATTATAGTAAGAATTGTTGTACTTGCACTTAATATGCATTTTTACTTAAACAACACTCACATAAACGCCTGCATTACGATCATTTCGCGACTCTCAAGAATAAGAGTAACTACGATGTTCATGTCAATTCGCGAATTACCAACGTTTGACTACGTGGTCACAAGCCTTGCATAATACAAAATATCAGGCATCCGCCCATCAGCTGTATTAAGAGACCAAAAAGAATTGAGACACCTATTACTTTCCTTATATGATGTATGGTGACATCCTTAGAACATTAACTCAAATAAGGACTATCCAACCCGACACTTTATTTGTGAATTATGAACACTCAATAACACTCACAATTAAGCCCCTGATTCTTGTGGATTCCAACAGTAAAAACAAATAGGAGTATAGAATTACTTCTTATTCAGTTGGGAATTCTGTAAACGTTTTCCTAGCTGAATTGGCACACGCTTCCTGTCTATGCAAATTATAGCCAGTCAACAGGAAATGCCTGCGGTTTTACCTAATCTAAGATTGCGAATAATCGCCTGTGGCAATATACATTAATGCCAGCGAGAAATTAATAAAATGTGAATGATTAAAATTATCTAATTGGCTAAATTCGGTATACCTGATAACTCGCCCACGACCTGGCAGAAGTAAGAACCACTAGGTGTTGAGATTCCAAATCTAACTAAGTAGTGGTTCGATTCTCTGTAGTCCCCTTTTCCTTTCTCGCTCCTTTTGAATACACCTGTAAACTTTTAAAACTTACAAAAGAGGAGAAAGGAAAGAGAGGAAATCACCCCTTATTTGGGTTCAAAATGAGAGCACTCATAACGAAACAGGGTTCCAATATTATAGTTTCAGCGACATGTAGACTCAAGGCTGCGGTAATGTTAAACTTCTATTCTGGTTGCTTTTGTCATGCCAGAAATGATATAACATACAATGGAATAGTAAATTAAAATTTTAAATTGTAGTATTAAAAACCTGCAAAATTCCAGTGACAATAGCCACCTTGATTCTTCATGATCTTACATACTAGGATTTCATTGTTTAAAAAAACTAATAAATCAATGGTAGTCAACAACAGTAAGTCAGTTCCTCTGAGATATCTTGAATCTATATGTAATGAAATCTCTACATTGCTATGTAACTACAGAAATTGACTTGTTGTTCCCAATTACTCCCTTGGGGTGACCAATTTATAAATATTCACTCATCTTTGTAAACAACGTAACACGGCTGATTTGCTACGTAATCTACCATAACCGTCTCTTCTTTCCCATTCATGTTAGAATTTTGCTCCTCAATTTCCTAATGTCATTTTATTAGATGCTACAAATGCATCAATCTCTTAACCAATTGTTGATGTTTCATTCATTCAATCACTTCATAAGCACAATATTGATCATAAAATCTATGTAATATAATGGAATAATGCAAACTAATTGTGCTCCTGAGTATACAACATTCCTTACTAATTATATCAATACTAATTCTTACTTACTTATGTATTGTTCAATTCTAATGGGACCCTATTTCGTTGAGTATGAGATGGTACACATCTCACAAGATTGTAGTATTAAACATACGTAACCGTATATCAATAATTACTTTTAATAAAGTTCATAATTAGCCATTAGTGAATCTACTGTACTAAAGAAACTGAATTCGAATCTGAGATAGTGTTCTGAACATTACAAAATTATCGTTCGAATGATAAACAAAACAGTTCTCTGTTATTGTCAAGTAGTCTAATTCACTCCCCGTCATCAATTTTGCTCTATGTCCTATTTTTGCATATATTACAATTCCAATAAAATGTAAATGCTTGTCGTTAAAATTTTTATGCTAAGTTCTTGAATCTTTAATAATGAATCTTTGGAATTGGGGACTGTTAGTTGTTAATGAACATTATGTAGGTTGTTCTCCTGTTACATTCTTGCAATCGTAACATTTGTGAAAATAGAGAAAATTGACTATTTATCTTTAATGTAGTATTTCATTCAAGTAACTTCTTGCAAATATTGCATGTTCAATATGTTATTGACTTTTCAAGTTTTAATGTAGTAATTCATTCACGCAACTTCTTGCAAATGCAGCATGTTCAATATGTCATTGACTATTCAACTTTAGTGTAGTATTTCATTCGAGTAACTTAATGCAATAGCAGCATATTGAAATGTTGTTAATCTTTAACTTTGATATAGTACATCGGTAATGCTATATGATGTGTCAAACTAAAATATTCTTGTTAGTTAATGTTACTCATTCATGATCACATGTATTTCCATTTAGCTGTGTTATTGATGGAACAGAGACACTATCTTTGTTATAAACGTTTTCTGTAGAAAATATGAAATGCAACTACGCTGACAACAGGCTCATAATTATGTGCATGACCGATAATATTCTTCACTTTGGAATTTTTTTTTTAATTTCATTTCATATTTTTCTTTACGAGGGCCACTCGCAAAGTAAGTTTCTCATGTTCCGGCTCTACCGCTCGCTACTTCGTAATTTTCGAGGTCGAAAATTATGAAGCAGTGGGAATGTGACGCTGAGTCCAAAAATATGGTTAGATTGCTTTTTATTGAAGGAATTGAGAAGGCTATTTTGAATTAATATGCATTATAAAAGACATTTTTCTCTCTTGACTTGCCACAAGCTAGCAACAGAGACAGAAAATACGTAAAACCTTCTGAAGGTGTCTGATGTTGCTTTTGCTGCTCAAATTTGTAGGAAGTTTACTTCTCGAAGTTTACTCACAGTCATCCTACAGGATACATAATCATGATTTTGACAACGTGGCACAGCATTAATATGCGGAAATTGGTTAAATAGTTAGGAATCTATAGATAAGTCTAGAAATCATGCTATTGAAATCTTCCGGCTGTGACAGTACACGTGTGTACATGTGTGTCACGCTACGTATCTTGGGTGCGGCAGTCTCTAAGAGCCAATCAGAATTCAAAAGAGCAACAAGTTTCCATATTTGTGGAGATGATAAAACGGATGAACTGACTGATATGAGGTTTGGGTGTGTCCCTCGAGAATAATATAAAAGGACCTCAAGGTCTCAAACGGTTGTTCAGAAGTTCAAAAGTCAGAGGCCCAGAGGTGCAGAGGTTCAAGAAATTCGAGACGTCGGTCGTGAGCTGACATAATCATCGTCACAACTTCTAAGAGTTACAAGAATACTACCATAAGGTATGTATAAGCACTTGTTGCATCATACATTTCAAGTTTAGAGATGTCATGCAGTACTTCAAAATGTTTATTTTACCCACCGTAAAACTTTCAAAATTAAGAACTGTTGTCGCATACTTGTATTTCATCTTCCATCTCTAATAACTTAAATATCTGAATATCTTCCCTATTAATCGATCTGTATCAATATATCAAACTATAAAATAAACTATCAGATATCAAATAACTCCTGTTAAATCACTCAATTAAATGTTGTTGTATATTACAATTTTAGTTATGTAATAAACTTACCATTTAGAAATTATGTTGTCATTCACCTAGATTAAACCACTTATAACATGAAAGTCATGGTGTAATTTAAGTATACTTCTTTCGTGACACCCGCTAAGATATAGCGTGAGCAGTTCTCAATAAAATGTGGAAATTAACGAGCTAAGTAATCAGAAAAAGACCTGCACATCGTCACATATGTAGTCACTTCAAGACATCAGGCAGCTATGTACGTTTTAGACACTTTTAGAAATCGACTCCGAGAATAGGGTGAGGAGGTTTTATTACTCATTTCTCTGAATGGAGTTGAAGCACAGCTCTGGATCTATGGATGAGTTTTGCTTTATATAATATGAACATCTCTTAGGAATGCAAATTCCGCAACAAATGGGGATAAGTCAACCAGTCACTTAGTGACTTAGCTTCACTTGTTTGATTCATACTTTATATGGACCTTAGTTGAGGTGATATATGTGAAAGGTTCGCGGTAGGAAGTTGCTATGGTTACATCTGCATTGTTTCTAGATTGACGATAATTAAGAATTCAAGAAATTTCATAAATAACATTTTCAGCTTCTTCTTTGAATCTGATGTTATAATGGAAGGTCCCCCATTTCTTCTATGGATAAAGTTCAAGTTGGAATGAATTTAGGCCTAAGTTACTAGATAAATGTAAAAAGAAAGTAAGATTAGTGCTGAAGATTACGACATAGCACTATATTGCTTCTAGACTAAATAAGATGAACTCCATTAAGATATATGACTTATTGCGATTCTTTCAAGAAATGTTAATGAAGGATACAGAACATTTGGTAATTGTCTGCTTAAGAGGTTCCCTCACGGCGAAATTAAAATACCGCTAATTTTACAGTATTTATATGATATCTTCAAATAGATAAAAGATAATCGAAAAGTGGAACAAGACCGCGCTAGACAATATCATTTTGCACGAGATACTGTTACCACAACTCACTTATCTGCTTTCGATTTCCAGCCATTTAGAAACTCGGCATTTATTTTCACGATTAGAAATGCCTGCAAACGGAAAGCTACTAGGTGACTCTTTATAACGATACCTCATGCTAAACAATATTATCTAGTGCGTCCTTGTTCCACATTTTGATTATATTTTATCTATTTGAAGGTATCACATAATTACAGTAAAATTAGCGGTATTTTAATTTTCCAGTGATTAGGTCTCTTAATACCTTTTCTGTATATATTCTTGATACGTACTTAACTATTGAATGTTTAGTATGAAATAAATGTGAAGAAAATACCTATGTATGCAAACACCAAACATTTTATAATTTGAATAAAACCACAACTTCTATTCCATATAGGTTCAGCCAAACATTCAAAGTACAATAATGTTTACTCTGAATAGAGCAAGATTATTTTTCATATATTCTTAACATTTACCTAACTTTCATATTCAACGATAAAGTATTATTACCGTATTTATATTGAACTTGTTATAGTAAATTTAATGTAATACCAAAGTTAGTTTTACGTAGTTGAAACGATTTGTTAAATGTCTTGAACTGAGTATTTCATATTGTAAAACTCTGTCCCATATACGATGTAGGTAGAGCGAGGTACTATAAAGAGCGGCCGGAATCGACTCCCACCACCGGCTTTTTATTATAAAATTCACTAATTAACTGTATTTTACAAAAAATACTACAAAGATATTCTTCTTGATCCTTGTGAGGTTAGAATCAGGTAGTCTGTGACCGAGAGGTCGCAGACAAGATCTCCACAAAGCCCCGTAGCAGGCTAGGTAGAGTGCTGAAGGATTCCCCAAAGCTCCGTGGCAAACCGTCAGGGGTTAGTGATTAGCAGGTTAAGCAATTGGGTGAAGGATTCCCGACAGAGCCCCGAAACAGCCTAAGCCAGGTGAAAGGAAATGTCAAAAGTCCCGAAGCAGACTAGAGGCTTGGGGTTAGGTTACTCCTAATGTTCCGAAGCAATCAATAGGAGGGACACCAGTAAACTGGTACTGATCCGCTATCGGCTGCCGAATTTGTAGATCCCCAGACGGCGGCGGCGCTGATGCTCCGATGTCGTAGTTTGCTTCGCGGGTAGAGGCAGAAATTTGTCGTCTGCTGGTTGTAGTGGATCCACGTGGTGCGTAATATCTTCACGTAAAACCATGTGGTGGTGTTTATAAACATAAGCGTAAAGTGTTGTTTGTACACAATACCACGAGGGATTTTACAATATACTAAGTTTAAACTATGTTAGTGAAAACGATCGTAAGAACGATACCTGCAAATTTTGAATATCTTGCAGATTTTGATGTTAACAAACGAAGTTCACTCTATGTTTTGCTCCCCCCGAAAAAAAAATATAGTAGTAAATTCACAAAGGCCAGCATCACCCCTCGTGTGCACAACGAACGATTTTCCAATCAAATTAAGACAAAAGCACTTGTCGAAATGATGTATTACGCTGGTAAAACAATATCTGATGCCTTATAGTCTGAATCCTCTTTTCTTCACCGCTGATATTTTGTAGATCAATGTATTGTGAAACAAATGTACATTTATTGGTTTGGGCAACATACACGTTATATTGCATTAACAAGTAACATCTGTCATAATTAACTTGTCATTATTCAGATGAAGTAAATATTGTTTATGACTTTGGAATAAATCCTCCAATGATGTTTTTTTAATAATTTCATTAATGTAGTTAAGTTTTAACATAGTGCCGGTTCAAGAAGGAGCATACGTTGAACTTGAGAAATAGATGCTAAACTATATTTTAAGTCAAAGCTCCACTTGCCTAAAATTCGTTCGATTCCAACAAATTTTCTTCACTAACATGAAAAACATATTCCTCTTCACTAGTGCGAAGTATATCTTTTATATAACTTTTTTGTCTATATAACACAATCTTTTTCTTGCACATTTTAT
Organism: Thermobia domestica; assembly: GCF_964235325.1. Taxonomy (NCBI): domain Eukaryota; kingdom Metazoa; phylum Arthropoda; class Insecta; order Zygentoma; family Lepismatidae; genus Thermobia; species Thermobia domestica. Next base: position 23,639,539 of record NC_137465.1, on the reverse strand, counting down.
GATAGTACTGGTATTAGCTTCTGCCATGTAGCTCCGATACGTGGCATAGGTTGCTGAAATTTCACGATCATGCTTGTGAGGACACCAAAGATTTATAGCACTTTTGTTGCTATGTCTTAATATGTGTTGAAACTTTTTACCGACAATTAAAAGTACTACAGACGACTGAATCCAGTGAACGGTGTCGGACATAACTCTTAGACCAGGCAATGGCGACTGCTTTGACACGAATTAAATATGTCATATCTGTAGTTTCGTGTGGAGAAGAAGCAAACTTGTGAACCAAAGTTTAAAAAACAACTCAAGTTATTAATATAAACTTTGCCGAAGATTATTCACTTATATCATCATAAAAGAAACACGAAAGACGTTTTGAAACGAAGAAAAATAACATGCGCAACCGGAAAATAACATTGCAAGCGGAGGCAAAGAAACCTAACGCAACCGGACTAAAGACGAACCATTTACAGCGTAGTGATCTGGTTCAGTGGTCAATGCGCTTCGCCAGTAATTTGGAGGTTCTTGGATCGAACCCACGTCGGGCAATTTTTTACTCAAGTAATTTAGATGACGATTAATCGGCGTTGACACACGTTTTATTATGTTCAGATATTTGAATACTCGGATATTTCAGAACTTCAACTATCAAATCTTCATGAATAATAAGAGTAATAATAATAACAATAATCTTCTCATAGAGGATTAAAAATTATTAGAAACTAATTATCGCTCAGCTCATAACATTACAAGCAGAAACGTGATATTAGACAAAAATATATCGGTTTTATTTAATGTTGCCAAAGAAAGAGGAATTTCTCATCTCTATTATAAAACAAACGAAACATAATCGGCATGAGACTTAACATTTTACATTCCAGACGGGACAAATCTAACTCAAATTATCGTCTCGGTTTGGAAATTAGAATAAAGGCGAGGCGTAAAGTATCGTAAACATTATTCGTCTTATCTCGAATCTCGAAATAATGTATGACACTATTTAAGTAACAATTGCTCTGTAGACTGAATCTTATATGTTATTTATTACTTTGTATTTCCGAGCTCACTGAACTATGGTCTGTGTGTATATTTTGCAGCTAAGCGTGTATAATTACGTCTGCATATTCAACAAGTTAGTTTATGATATGCCTTACTCAGGCACGTAGCCAGGATTTCGTGATAGGGGGGGTCCGTGAAAAAATACTGTAGTTATCACACCAGGGGTTCGATCATTCTAAACTATTTTGCTGGCAACATATATGCGTTCGTTTAGATAGGATTTCGCAATGGGGGGGATGTGCCATGAAATACTATGGTTACACACCAGGGAATCGATCAATCTAAACTATTTTACTGGTAACATACCCATATTGGTTTGTTAGGACAATAAAGTGAGGATATGTTAGTAAGTATTTTAATTTAAAAAACAGTGAAAAAAATCTTGAGTAAAAGAATATAAAAAAGTATTGAAAAAGATATAGTCTTTCGAGGTCATTCGAACTCGGTTCTTCTTGTCTTCTTTCTTCTTTCCTTATCTTCGTTTAATACCGTCAAGGATAACAATGATATTCTTTTCGCCAGTAATGACACCCTATAAAATTGATTAGTGTTGCCGGGAAATTCAAAATAGTTCATATTATTGGTGATATTGGGCATTTCTTAACTTCTGTGTGAGAGTCTATCTGATCGTCATTTGTAACCCATAGCATTAGCATGGAGATAGATGGAATTCGGAATGCTTCGTTACAATAATATCCATTTTCAACTTGACTTCGCTCCCTGCACACAAAACTTCTCACAAGGAAGAGCAGAGCTAACCAAATGCTTCCTGTAGCTTTATAGCTTTGACGCTGATTCATCTTTTTCTCGCTTCTTTTTGTTTCATCCTTCCTTAATATTTTTCATTTCTTGACTCGAGGGGGGGGGGTCCCGACTCCCCGGACCCACCCCTTGGCTACGTACCTGCCTTACTGTTCAATGATATTCAATTATTTTTATTACAGTTATTTTCCTTAAAAGAGTACACTAGAATATTTTCTACATGGAACTTTAGTGGAAAGCTTTTGTTTAAATTTGGGTAGTTGCAGAGGTGTCTCTTGAAGGTACGGATAGTCTTTCCCAAAATCTCTACGTTTAAGTAAGTTTTGCCAAATTTTAGGGAACTTTAAATTTTTAATACTATTCTTCTTACTCTTCTTCTTCTTATTATTATTATTATTATTCTTATTATTATTATTATTATTATTATTATTATTATTATTATTATTATTATGATTACTGAGTATTGTTAATTTAATGGTTTACGCTGTTCAACCAAGCTAAGGTTTAGTGGGCATTGTGCTGAACAAGCACTGTGTGTGCAGGATTTCTCCGGGTTCCGCTTCCTCCCACTTCCTTTATTCCGATATTTCTTTCATTCTCATCATCGACGTCTTCTGTAGCTTAGCCGGCATAACGATTACTTAAAAACAAATTCCCTTACGGCACTTGCGAATTCAGTATCCCCACTTTCTACATGAAATATGCCTGTGATCTTTCCGTTTTGATTTTTAGCTAGTTTTATGGACGTATGCAGAGGGTATGTCCTGATGGTCCTGACACTTCTCTCTAATCCCGACTATTTTGTAACCTTTGCATAATGCTAGGGGTGATGTTACAGATTTTAATACAATCTGTCCTCATACGGAATTTGTCATCTATATTATTATTATTATTATTATCATTATTATTATTATTATTATTATTATTATTAATAATAATAATAATAATACTGAATATTTTGAGACCTCAATATTACGTCCTATTAAAATGCAAATAAGCATACTGAAGTTAAGAACAATGAAAACACATTTTTTGGACCCTCTATAAGGATGAATAGAATTACAAGCGATACTTTGGAAAGAAAAGAAGGTGGAAAGAAAGCTTCAGCTACTGATCAATATGAAAATGAAACCTTCAGTTGCCTTAAGAGAAACTAAGTAGAATTTGTCTTCATCACGATACATAGTAACGCCCTTTCTTTGGGTAAAAGACATTGGATTATGTATGCGTTACATTCATATTTTAACAAAATATACAAACAAATATAAAAAAGAATAGTTCTTATTTACCAATTTTTGTTGAACTAATATATGGAAGGTGTTGAAAATGGCGAACGAAAATATTATTATTATTTCTAGTAAGAGTGAAAGAACTCAGTAACAATTCCACAATGACGTTTCAGACAAATGTGTGACTGATACTAGGGCTTAAGGATGAGCCGTCTGTATTCATGAATTGTTTGCGAAAACGCGGAGTTTTTCAGACAGTAGAAATCGAGAGTGTAGACTGTGACGTCATGTTGTTAGTTTTTCCCCTGTGAAGGAAGTCGTTTGAACTCTAAGTTGTAAGAACGATAGAAATTGACTATTTTTCATGTTATCATACATCAAAAATATCAACATTCTAAATTATAAATTTTTCTGAATTTCCTCGTAGGGAATCGAACCGCGGACACCTAACTCAAGAAGCAAATGCTCAAGACACTACCATAAGTCTGCTCTTTTAAGTAAGAATCAAGAAAGACTCGTCAATGTAGCAAATTGCAAACTTTTACGATCCAATATTTCATTATCATGATTTTGGTCATGATAAAATATTATAGTCCAGAGAATTCAAGTTTAAGTTTTCAAAAGACCGAAACTATCTACGTAACTCAAGTCTATTATATTCGCTTATTCTCGTTTTACAGTTATTTCCAGTAACCTTGAACGACAGAGACATGAACACAGATACAGCGAGGACATTTAATCTTTCAAAGGCTTTCCCACCGGGAATCGAAACTGAGACCCCGCCTACTGAACTATCTGATGGGTGGGGTGCCTGGTTCGTTCCCAAGGTAAGTAAGCTTAAGACGGACAACATCGTGTTCGTGGGTTTTCTCGGGATACTCCCGCTTTTTCATTCCACCAATTTATCCATCATAATTCATTTGCTTCAATCATAGTCTTTCTCAACCTTACATGTATAATCGTGGGACGTTATAAACGTAAAGATTACATTTTCAAGCTGTTAACCCGAACCAATTTGAATTGACAGTTGTATTTTCTATTGCTCATTGACGTGTTTTCACAATATATATATATATATATATATATATAAAGAGGGAGAGAGAGAGAGAGAGAGAGAGAGAGAGAACATGGGGAATCGTAATTCCCTTCAAAAATGAAACAGCCGACACATAATACCTTAACCTAAACTCAAACAACTACATATCGTTTGGAACTTTTCCAAAATATGTACGGATATTCTGAAAAGTGCCTATTAGAGCTGGAGTGGATCAGTGAGTCGGTGGGTTAGTGGATCAAGTGGGTCGAGTTTTGTGAGTGTCAGTGAGACGTGGGTCATCAGCATGTGACCCACTATGACCCACTGCGGCAGACCACTCACCATGACCCACTGAGGCCCACCACCCACAGACCCACTCTGCTCACTGCATTGTAGACAGCATCTCCTGAAAAGCATATTTCTTTTAACACTCGACCCTAACCATAGTAACTAAAAACACGTTTCTGATTAGTTGCAGTTTGCGATTGTCGAAACCAGACCCGCGACTAGAGGGGGCTAGGGGGCCTGGTCCCCCTAAACTTTTCGTCGCCCCTCCAGACCTCAACATAGACACACAATTTAGATATGTGTAAGAGAATTTTTAATCACTTGTCGTCCCTGACATATTCATGGCCCCTGCAAACCTCTGTTGCTGGTTGCGGGCCTGGTCCATAACTTCTGGTGTATGTATTTTATATTATAGTTGTAATAGAAGAAACTTGTCACTTTGTTGGAGCTGAACAAGAAAATTGAAGAAGCAGTTGCTTTTACATTTATATCATGGCAGTCAAGGTGGAAAAAAACCAGCCCTGCGGGATTCTAATCCGTTCCTACTACCACCACTATTACTACTACTACTACTACTACTACTACTACTACTACTACTACTTCTTCTTCTTCTTCTTCTTCGTATACAGTGGAATCGTATAGCAAACCTGCACACGTATCGTAAGTAAATAACTTTCTTGAGTATTATTTTTTATAAAAATAGAAATAATCCTTGGCCCGTGTTTGAATCCACTCCAAAAGCTATTATAATTACTATCGCATTGCACTAGCACGCTAGGCCATGAAGACCACCAGTAACAGTTATTTGATTTCTGCTCTATTTATGGTACGTGGCGAGAAACGGAAACTCTAACCAGAACTGAGTATTTAGCCTCTATGAGTAGTGTCGAGTGCGATTTAAAAATACACTTCTGAACACTGGTGAATTTGTCTACGTTTACTTTCAAGCCCTTCATTTCTCTTTTTCATTTGTTTCTGTTTACTTACCTGAGATGAGTATCTCTAGGTGAAAAAAGAACTTTTGGATATTGATATTTGCAATTGTAATAATAGCAATAGGACTCATACTAATACTACTTCGCTTTCAAGATTGAGACTTTTAGAGGAGCTAACTACAGGATAATATAGATTTTTGAATCACTATAATATATAAATTATTATATAAAAATGAATGTGACAGTATGCCTAATCATTACGGCCAAATTGCAGTCAAATAAAATGAATTTTGGTATATAGTTAGGCCTTAATCCAAACTTGAATGTTTTCATATTGCTGTCATTATAATACTATCCTAAGGGATGGTGGGGATCCGAAATTCGCGAAACAAATTGAGTATCTTATAAGCCGTTCAACATACGGAGCTCAAATTCAGTATATTATCTCTTTATTGGAAATGAAAAGAATGTCTCCTAGCTTTTTCTAAAACTTCTCCTTTATGGGGAGAGGCGGTACTTTCTATATATGGTAAATTGATAGTTTGTTAGTTTGTAAAAATAATCGAAAACGATCGATATTAGTTGAGAGACAAACAATACAATATTTCGCATCATGTATCCATATATCCTTAGCATCAGGGGCGGATCCAGGACGCAATTCTGGTGGGTGGTGGTATGTAATACTGCTACTTAGAGCTACTTTTAAGAGCGCCGATCTCCGGTTTTATTTATAATAAAATAAGAAAGTTTTCTCTGAGGGGCAATCGCCCCCTGGATCTCTCCCTGCTTACAATGCGCTTTCTACTATAATAATTGCTGAAGCTTCTTTATTATATGGAGCGCTTAGAGCACAGGGCAATCAACCCATAAAATTGTGAGAAAAATAGACATAAAATTTGTAATGTAAACTTCTGTACGTTGGTCTACTTACTTCGATTTGGGACTTTAAAAATTCCATCCGTTTTTCCACTGAAAAGTATCGATAACTCAACAAGTAAATAATTAGACCATAATTTAATTGAACTTTATCTTAATTTTACACATGACAAACACTTTACCATTAATATCGTACAGATCAGATCTATCGTTATTGCAAAAGAGCGGTGCTTGAGGGATTGACCGCAGAAATTCAAACTAAGATTAGTTAGAATTTCACAACGTGGTTGTATGACAAGTATAAACTCTTTAGTCGGTAAAAAGGCCGTGGATCATGTGTAAGAATTGATGACGACGTGATATGGTGGGTCAGTGGTTCATGGTGGATGTTGGGTCGGAGTGGGTCATAGTGGGTCACGATGCGTGGTGGGTCACGGTGAGTCATTGGGCAGAGTGGGTGGGTGGTGGGTCATGGGTCACGGTGGGTACTGGGTAAGTGGGTAAAATTTTCATTGAACAACGTCATCTCTGGGCTAACTCGTTTGGGTTCGGTTTAAACTCGAAACAGGATGCGTTCTTACAGTGGCGGCAAATGGACGTTAAAAGTGGGGGGGCAAAACATGGTCTGAATATTTGTATATCAATGTTAATATACAAATTTCCCTGGTTGAAACTATATACATTAATAGGCCATTTCAGAAAAGTGGGGGGGCAACTGCCCCCCTTTGCCCCCTCTAATCGCCGCCCATGCGTCCGTATATATATAAAAAAGAAAAAAATCATGTTATCCTAGAGGTTATGTACAACTTCCGAACATTCGCCTTATGCAGTGCCTCTAGTGGAAAACTTGGAAACTACTGAGTTTCGAATGAGCTGCTGGTTACCTAAGCAGCCATTCGGAACGAAATGTAGAACTGGGCACGTCGAATTAATACTGGTTCTATATCTTATATTTGAATATATTCGGAATACAGTTAATATTCAATTGTTCAAGTGATCTAATTTCCGAGTTGGTTAAAGTGTTAATAATTATCACGAAGTTATTCTGGTGTTATATAATATTGTAATTATATATATACATGGTGTGTAATTATATCCGAGAATTCAGAGGCAATACCGAGAAAAAAGTTCTCCTGGCTGGTATTTAATGGGCATTTCTGTGTAATGGTGAGTGTTAAACTTTTTCATATGAATACTAGTAATTTAATCTAAATTATATCACATAGTGAGATATATTTAATCGTTATAAATTCTTTATGAATTAAGGCGGAATTCAAAAAGGAATAAGTATTCAACGATTAAATATTAATAAAATAATTAGTAGAGTCAGTTTATGTACCATTTTGGCCTATTTGAACACGTGTTGTGTTGTTTAAAAGGAAATTATAATCAAAGATATTACATATTAGTTAATATTCTTCAATTGTTAACATATTTAATGTGTATTTTCTATACATTTTTTGGATAGTTGATGTTTGTTTCTTCAAAATAAAATAAGAAAAAATAAATTACTGATTTTCCGTTATAACGAACCTACCATTATAAAACGTATAAAACTGAATAAGACTAGAGTAGTTCGTAAGAGCATTATTAATATATATGAATTTAATGCTAAAATTGTTCAGTTCCATAAACTATAGCTCTAGATTTGTGATGACAAACCAGTTTAATTTCTTAAGAAAAATAAAATAAGTCTAACTATTCTAACCCCTTATATTCTTTACATAGTTGTCCTGGATCTTATATCCAGCGGCCTAGAACGGCGCCCATCGAGGCACGTTACATATTTTATCATGACCAAAATCAGTGTTTCATCGTTAGTAAAATATTGGATCGTAAACGTTTGTAATTTGCTACATTGACGAGTCTTTCTTGATTCTTACTTAAAAGAGCAGACTTATGGTAGTGGCTTGAGCATTTGCTTCCTGAGTTAGGTGTCCGCGGTTCGATTCCCTCCGAGGAAATTCAGAAAAATTTTATAATTTAGAATGTTGATATTTTTGATGTATGATAACATGAAAAATAGTCAATTTCTATCGTTCTTACAACTTAGAGTTCAAACGACTTCCTTCACAGGAGAAAAACTAACAACATGACGTCACAGTCTACACTCTCGATTTCTACTGTCTGAAAACTCCGCGTTTTCGCAAACAATTCATGAATACAGACGGCTCATCCTTAAGGCCTAGTATCAGTCACACATTTGTCTGAAACGTCATTGTGGAATTGTTACTAAGTTCTTCCACTCTTACTAGAAATAATAATAATATTTTCGTTCGCCGTTTACAACACGTTCCATATATTCGTTCAACCCAAAAATTGGTAAATAGGAACTATTCTTTTTTTATATTTGTTTGTATATTTTGTTAAAATATCAATGTAACGCATACATAATCCAATGTCTTTTACCCAAAGAAAGGGCGTTACTATGTATCGTGATGAAGACAAATTCTACTTAGTTTCTCTTAAGGCAACCGAAGGTTCCATTTTCATATTGACCAGTAGCTGACATTTTCTTTCCCCCTTCTTTTTCTTTTCCAAAGTATCGATTGTAAGGCTATTCATTTTTATAGAGGGTCTAAAAATGTCTTTTCATTTTTCTTAACTTCAGTATGCTTATTTGCATTTTAATAGGACGTAATATTGAGTTCTCAAATATTCAGTAATAATAATGTAGAAGTATTTTACTGTATGTTTTAAGGAAAATAACTGTAGTAAAAATAACTGAATATCACTCAACAATAAGACATGTAATAATCTATTTTTTCGGGTATGCAGATAATCATAAAAGCTTTTGCTACAAAAATACTTGCACAGACCATAATTCAATTAGCTCTGAAATACAAAGCAGCAAAACAGCCGATATGATTCAGTCTACAGAGCAGTTGTTACTTAAAGAATAGAGATACGCCATTTCGAGAATCGAGACAAGACAAGAAATTTTGACAATACTTTTCGTGTCGTCTCAATTCTCGTCTCCAAAGCGAGACGATAATTTGAGTTAACCTTTTTCCGCCTCGAACGTATAATGTTAATTCTCATGTCATTTTGTTTCTTTCGGAAACGAGATGAGAAATTCCTCTTCTCTTGTGCAGCATTAAACAAAATCTAAACATTCTTGCCAAATGTCACGTTTCTGCTTTTAATGGCATGACCTAAGCGATAATTAGCTTCTAGCTTTTAATCTTCTACGAGATAATAAAAATTATTATTAGTTCATTTTTACTCCTATTATTATTCCTGAAGATTTGATAGTTCAAGTATTAAAACATACGAGTATTAAATATCTGAAGATAATAAAACGTGTGTCACCGCCATCAAAAATTCTCAAGTAAGTAAGGAAAGAAGTAAGAAAAGAGAAGTAAGAATTTAACGTAGGAAAAAATACCTCCCTCTCGGAGATTCGATCCAAGAAACTCCAGATTACTGGTCCATCGCCTTGATTAGTGAACCACAATCACTACGCGGTAAACGATTTGTCTTTAGTGTGGTTACGTTTCGTGGTTACATTAGGTTTCTTTGCCTCCGCTTGGAAAGTTGTATGTTACTTTTCTTCATTTCATAACATCTTTCGTATATCTTTTATCATGATATAATCTGAGACATAGTTTATATTAATAACTTGAGTTGTTCTTAAACCTTGGGTTTGTTTCTTCTTCACACCAAACTACAGTTATGACATATTTAATTCTTATACTCTGCATTTATTTTAAAGCAGTCGTCATTACCTGGTCAAAGACTTTTGTCCGCCACGATAATATTACGTGTTGGCCAATTTAATGCTGAATGTCTTTTATCAGTTTTTTCATTAACTTACACGCATTGTTTTCAGTAATTTGTTAATAATTAGCAGAATAGTTTTTATTTGCCATTATTGAGTTGATTTTAGTTTAGCGTCCCGTTCAGCAGCGAGGCTATATGAGACGTGGACCTACTGATTAACGTGGAATCCGAACCACATGAGCTCCCGTCGGAAATCGAACCCGGGTTTCCCACGCCAAAGGCACGTACGCTATTTGCCATTATTATTTACAACATTAAAATTACATACTAATATATTATAAATCTTTTTGTAGAATAACTCCATAATTAATTATATGTACTCCTTGTTTAGTAAAATGCTATATAGTGTGTATGTAAATATCCAATCATAAATTTCAATATTACTATGTAGTGATACAAATTTTCGATATAACACATCAAGAGTTTGTACACTGACCATGGCACGCCATGCACAAGATTTCATATGCTAATGTAATGCATTCATGTTCATTTATAATAGTAGGATTTTAAAATCAACCATTACACAAAGGTCTATATGTTGGCTGTTAATTTGCAATACACAGTAACACACATTGCTCATTCACGGAAAAATACGCACACTGATATTCGCAGTGATCCTACAAATTACGGGAAAAACATTGATACACTGATGATTGTTGAAACATATATTTATCATGTTCAAGATACGGTTGTCTTAAATCGGAAACATGAAAATCATTAAATGTAATCTTTTGATATGTATAATTAAATATGTTTAAAAGATATGAATGAATATTTACATCTATATATTTTACATGTGGTTTTAAATATTGTTTAAATATTTGATCACGAGTTGATCTCCTAATTAGGAAACTCCACAAAATAATATTTAATGCTTCACCAGTTTCAATTACATATTTGTGCACAGTTTCTTTTTTACAATGTATCGCACAATTTCCACAAATTAACGGTTCAAAGAGTTTATAATTTTGTAATAATTGTTTTACACGAACTTCACTTACTTCATTAGGAGTACAATCACAGTTCACATAATTGAATATTAGAATGTCATTAAAAATTGTATTTTGAACTACTACTTTTTCTTCAAAGGGATATCTGGACATCTGAAATCTCTTCTATACACAGCGTCATGTATTATATCTTGTATGGGATAGAAAATGATGACTACATCAACTTCTCCGGGAATATCAGGACGATTTGGAAGTACAACATTAGTTTTCTTTTGATTTTCAAATTCAAAACGTTTTTCACGTGGTGAAATATAAGTAGAGTTTACACGTTTATTTGGCGATAAGGAAAGATCGGTTTGAATTAGTTATTATGAGAAGAATATATTCTTACATCTAAAACATTATGTAAATCTATTTTTTTCGTTTTGCTTCCGCTGAAACAGCTAGCTTTTGACTGTACATCTTAACAACGTATATATCTATTCATTTTTACTAGTATAACACCACGCATGCGCACAATATATACTGAAAAGGATTCGCAAAAAATGCGCGGAAAATAGATTTGAATATATTAAAAGTTTTTTACCAATGCGATATTTGTTCTACATAATAAGAATTGTATTTATAATACAGAGAGAGCTGCATATATATGTTTAGGTTTTAATTACAAAGTGAGACACTTTTAAAAATTATTTTTATTTTGATTGAATACGATAACTTAAGAACCATATTAATTATATACAAGAGTAGATTCACATCTCGCTGACCCAGGGCGTTGGAAGGTAAACTTAAATGAACTACAGAAACTTAATTACTTCCTCTCCACTATCGCGTTGGGGTCACTGGTTCGAACCCAGTGTCATGTATCGTGTCCTGTATAGTGCAATAATTTTATAAAAATATGAAACGAAACAGCTACTTGAATTTGAGACGAGACAGACAATTCAAACTCTACGAGAAATAGAGTTCAAACGGAACAGGTAGTTCGAGACGAGACGAGGCATGTAGTTCAAACTATACGAGACATGCAGTTCAAACGATATGAAGTTTCAAATGCTGTATGCTTGGTTATCCAGGAAACAAGTCTCAATACATTTGATTGCTAGTTGGATATTTAAAAGTGGATGAACTGTAAGCTATACATCGGATCCTTTAAAGGCTTACATATAAATATAAACAAATTAGATATTTGTTCACTGTTGTTTATGTTTGATGACAAGGAGCTGCACACACATTTTCCTTCAGCCCAGTAGTTGGAGATTATTAACGACAAACACAACGATGTTCATATGGAGAAGAAGGAGTGCAGGCAGCTTTGTCCGCGATAAGAGAAAGCATGAAAATATATACTACCTGTGAAACATTTGGAATTCCGCGAAGGAAATTGGAACATAGATTTAAAAAGGACCACAGATATCAACAAAAATTAGGTTACCCAATTGCACTTGGTTCTGGACGAAAGGAATTGGTTCAACATATGTTAAAATTGGAGTCGAAAGGTTTCCCACTTACAATGACCGGCACTAAGCTACTAGCTTATCACTATGCAACGAAGAAAGAATTTCGCAATCCATTCAGTTCAAGGAGAAAAGGTGCAAGATATAACTGTTCATACGGACTACTACGAAGACATCCAAATGGCAGTGTGTGAAGGGCGCAGCCTGTATCCTATGGACAAACTGATGGATTAAACAAGAATGTCGGACATTTTATAATGTTCTTGAAGCTTTAATGACTGAATCAAATGGAGGATTTCTTCTACCTTCGCCTGGATTTCAGTTAATTATCAAACCAGGAAAAGTATTGTCAGAAAAAAGAAAATAAACTGTACAGGCCTTTACAACATAACAAAGGAAGAAACTCTAACAGTAATCGGATACGTTACATTACTGCTTTTGTAACATCTAAAACGAGAGGAATTTAATGATGGACTACCTTCCGGTTCGGTCATTATCATGTCAAAATCTGGATGCATGACAGGGGTAACTTTCATGTGGTGGTTCAAAATATTTTGTCAATGACAAATCTTCTGGTACAGAGCTCTTGCTATTGGAGGAGTCTTCCACCCTCTATAGGAATGTTGAAACCATACGCTTCTGCATTCATAATCAAATTTCCTTGCTCTGTATTCCGAGACACATGAACCACTGGTAGCGGCTCTTAGATAGAACAATCTATAAACCCCTCAAATTCAACTGGAATGAACAGTGCTCTTCATTTATTTGTCAAAACATTAGAATAAAGATAAGAAAATTTGTTCTAGGAGGACTTTTTTGCTGCATGGTAAAAGGCAATGACAGTTGGATCAGGAGTAAATCGCTTTTTTGCTTGTGGCGTTTATAAAGATAATCACGACGCAATACTAGCAAGTACCTTTTATACTAAAACTGTGACAGGAGATTTATCCGTTTCTTTCACTTTTAATAATTTCATATCTCTGTGGTGTAGATCTCTATTCCATGCATTTAGTCTTTGCAATCATTTTCTCCATTTTCATCACATTGTAGTTCGAAATATTACATTTCCTAACCCTTCTTCTTATCTTCTAGTTACTTCTACCAAATATTATAGATAGATACCATATATTAATTGCATAATTTGCTGCACGACTGCATATTATACACATATGCAGATATTATCCGAATATTGGGGGAACTAGCATTGTCAATTGAAACATTATCACTATATTATTTGTGCAGAACAATAAACGAAAGTCTACTGTATATTGTCTGAAATTCTCACTCCGAAGAACCTTTTACACTGGTAATACATGATCAAAAAGCTTAATGTGTGCATATTCCTCCAAGTGACTATATTCTCTTTTAAAGAAAGCAATTTAAATAAACGTGAAAAATCATTTAAGAGCTAAATTGTGAAACAGGTATTGACAAACTGCTTTTTATACAACGCAATGAATTTTCATTCCAAAGAATGTTATGGCAATTTATTCATGTCTCAAATAGAAAATATTCATGCATTGGCGAGTGTGGTATCAGTTCATTTCAAGGAGAAAACATATTCCTCGCAATGAGATATATCTGAGGTTCTCGGTGGAAGAAATCAAATTAGGAACGGACTTCTGGAAACTTATTTGCTTGGCGAAGGTAAAACTTGCGTACTGGTTAAACTACTCTCTAAACAAAATAATACCTTTTATTTAAAAAAATATAATGACGTATAGCTTGATGAGTTCCGTAATGGGATTGGCTGATGTGAGCCGTATGGTTACTGTAATTTATAGTCCAAAGGAACGTATTTGCACTGGTTATCTAACCACTAGCCCGGTAGGACATCGCCTCAGATAGCGAAGGATAAATCTTCAACGTTTCATCAGTTACATACTACGTGGAGCGAAAAAATCAGATTTTCGAGTATCGAATTCTAATAAGACTCAACAGTTGCGTATTTACTTGCTAATCAATGGGGAAATAACGAAAAATTACACTTTGGATCTTCAGGTCGCGCAAATGACCTATTTTTTTAATGACAAAATACACCAAAATTTACCTTTACGCAAGAAATCAGATTGTCGAGTATCAAATTCTAATAGGGCTTAAAAGTTTTGTATTTACGTGGTAATCAATGGAAAAATAATGAACAGTTTGGCTATTCAGTTCGCACAAACATCCTAAACTTTAAAAAAATATTTAAAAAACATCAAAATTTACTTTTACGCAAGAAATATACAGATCACTGTTCTTCATTTATATAGCGTCTAGGTACTATATCTAAGTTCTGTGAGGTCATGTTTGTTAATAATTGGTTAATGTGAATGATTTTATAAATTGTCATAATGATTTTGCACCTCTTCGTCCATTTCTGAACTCTTTTTTTATGAAATGGTTCAGAACTCACCACGAGAAGGTGGCTGCAATTCGAATCCCATTCATACCCTACCCAACCATCCTACCAGTTAGGGTGTGCTAAATTATGTTGACATAGTCAAGGACGTTCCCTTAAATTCAGATTGTTTTAAAATTAAATTTTGTCATTGTGAGTCTTGAAAACAAAGTTGCTGTAATGTAGCTATCTTTGTTCTCTTGTCCTTTCCTTGCAGACTCTGCGACAAGTTTGACACATATTTCGACTTCCTGAGTATAGCATGGAAAATTTAAGAACTCTAACTCATGACCAGATTTACCATTCATAAGTGATAAGGTAGTTTCTGTTGTCAAGCTTTCGAGCACTGTGGGGGGAGACAGCTTACATTTTCTCCAATCTATCATGTTATTGTAGTCCGTGGTATCAAAATTTACTGGTGCCACAAAAGTTCTAACAGTGCAATTCAGACAGAACGGTTTTCTCCACATGTGGAAAGTCATATGCTACTGTCTGGTTAGACGAAAAGATATATCAGTGAGTAAAATATGGAACTAAACATATTTTGAAGATAGTACAAACAACAAGACATTTGCCAAATAACATTAAAAGAACAATCGATAATGTGATTCAGAGAAACGCGTTCTTCTGTCATCCAGAAAACATATTGCTGGCCATGACAGTGGATGAGAGACAACATGTACAAGAGTTGGGTTACAGGAAAGTGCTAGAGAGAAGAACTCGAGATCTGAAGGGCAAAGTTTTGTGGCATTTTCAGAAATTTTGATGCCACGGACTACAATGAACTGATAGATTGGAGAAAATGTAAGCTGTCTCCTCCTCCAGTGCTAGATATCTTGACAATAGAAACCAACTTATCACTTATGCATGACAAATGTGTTCATGAGTTTGAGTTCTTAAATTTTCCATGCTATACTCAGGAAGTTGAAAGATGTGTGAAGCTTGTCACAGAGTGCAGGAAAAGTGAGCGGACAAGAAAACAGAGATGGCTACATTAAAGCAACTTTGTTCTCAAGACTCACAATGCCAAAATTTGTTAAAAAAAAACATGGGTTTAAGGGAACGTCGTTGACTAAGTCAACATAATTAGCACACTCTCTCTAATTGGTATTGTGGTTGGGTAGGATGTCAGTGGAACTCGAATTGCAGTCACCTCCTTGTGGTGAGTTCTGGGCCATTTCATAAATCATTATGGAATGTATAAAATCATTCACATTAACGAACTATTAACAAATATGACCTCACAGATCTAAGATAAAGTACTTAGACGCAGAGACGTACGCAGGGGGTGGGTCCCGAGGGACCGGACGCCCCCGAAATTTCGACCTTTGTGTAAATTTAACCTAATTTTAGGGACAATTTTAGGAATGTTAATACAAAATACCCTCATATTGAGTTTGGACCCCTCCCGAAATATATTCCTGCGTAGGGCACTGCTTAGACGCTATAGATATGGAAAAAGTAATCTATATATTTCTTGCGTAAAAGTAAATTTTGGCGTTTTTTATATTTCTTTCAAACTTTAGACCGTTTGCGTAGATCCAAAGTGTGATTTTTTGCGTTATATGCCCTTTGATTAGCACGCGAATACGCAACTTTTGACCGCTATTAAAATTCGGTACTCGGAAATCTCTTTTTCTTCACTCCACCCTATTACATACGTCATTTCATTTAGTACATTCACATTACGTAAGCTTATATAACTCCATTGATATATAATGAAGTCTGCAGAAAATTTTCTTTCCTATTGACGAGCCGTAAAAATAAAAACAAGCACTTTTCTATAAATAATCTCTTTCTTAATCCTATTCCAAATTTCTAACACTGTCAGCATGGCCTGATACTTTCTCATTATCAGAAAGAACATCCCTGGAGAGAGTGATTCTACATCACGCTGTAGTGACGCACACAAAATCGCCTCTAAAGGTTAAGAGGTTTTTTGAATTGTCTTTCTTCAAGTGCTTATTTGCCCTGCGATGTTGTAATTCATCTTTAGTTGATAGTCTAATGTTGTTGGTTACTGTCACCTGCCTTTCTGATTGTGGTTCTGGATAAGGACCACCCGACTTCTGTGGTAGAAAGTCCAATATGAAGCCAGCCTTCCGAGGGTTAGAGGAAACCCTGTGGTTGTCCCGTCGGTCAATAGAGAGCGTGACCATCAAAAAGAAGAGGTGTCCAGGAGCCCGTAGTTCGAGAGGAAGTGACCCTCTTGTACCAAGATCGAGTCCGAGTTTCCCTACATCTTCAACTTGATCTCTTTGATACAGTTTGAGACAGGATTCATGATGTTATCGGGTTGGTTCGTTGAGCAGATGGAGTGATGCTGAAATTCGGGAAGTAACAGACAATCCTTAAATTTTT
This sequence comes from Thermobia domestica, assembly GCF_964235325.1. Taxonomy (NCBI): domain Eukaryota; kingdom Metazoa; phylum Arthropoda; class Insecta; order Zygentoma; family Lepismatidae; genus Thermobia; species Thermobia domestica. The sequence goes on along the minus strand of NC_137465.1, from coordinate 23,622,423 downwards.
TTCCCCTCATACAACCCCATGTACGTCTAGTCACCTTTCTGCACACTCTTTACATTTAATTGATGAGTATCATTTCCGTGTTCATTATAAACTTACACTATCAGTGTGTTTCACATTTACAGCCTTCTGAGTTTTGCACCTTACCAATTCTACTGTATACATCTTCGCTGAAGAAGAGAAGTTCTGCCCTACTTCCTTACTCCGGTCTCAAAACATAGTCAAAATAGCACGCGATTAAGTCAAGATGGATAGTTAAAGAAACGATACACGTTATTACATTTTTAAAATACAAAGTATTGTTTTCATGAGTGAATTAGTTAATTAAATTTAAGTTAATAAGAAACAGAGCTAGTTAATATGGAAAGTGAACTGAATGTAACATATGTTGAAATATCTATGTCCTTGTCAAATTTTCTAAAAATACAAAATTGAAATATTTGATTTGTTTGCAAGTATTACTTTCCACTTACCGCGTAAAGAATGAAAACTTCAATTGTTAAATTAGAATAACATAAGTAACAGCATAAGTAAAATAGCATAAGTGGAATAGCATAAAATAGTATAAGTATATACCTACTTTAAGATCTCTAAATTTTAAAATTCCTTACGGTAAAGATGAAATTAATCAATTCTGAATATTATTATCTTTTATATTTGTATTTCGCTAATGTATTAATATGTGCTATTTTCAAAATTTCAAAATTCAAAATGAAATGTTATTCACATAATTAATCATCGTTACTCATTTTAGAATCTACACCTTAGTTTACTACTCGGGACTAGGGACTATAATTACACTGATAAACCATAGTTCGCACATAGATTATACGAATGGTACAACTCACCTTAAGTTTTGAACATAAGCAGAATTGTAAGCTGAACAAACACCATACTTAGTTCCCATCGTAACTCCAATGATTGAGTTCTTTTTGTTCAACTCGAACACTGATGATAATTCACGACGTACCTACAAGATAAGTTGTAACATCGAAAGTTATAGTCAGTAGTCATTACAGTCACATTATCTTAATTTACATGAAATCCACATCGAATAAACTATATCGAATCATTTCAATTGTTAGTTTCGTTGTTTTAAAATCTTTCGCTTGTCTCAGAATAGTAGTATTCAAGGTACAAAGTCAGCAGATTGTTTATGAAGTCTCTTAGTACAATATATAGCAGGTAAGAACTATAATATATATATTATTTGAAGAAGGATGAAGTTAGAAACAACGCTGCGTTTGCAATGTTATTTCATTAATTTCTTGATTTTGTAGAACTTACTTAAATGGGAGTTTTTTAAATATATAATTTAAAGGTACTCACTGCTCTAAACTTCTAACAAATTCTTTCTTTTAAAGTACCTATTAAACAACAATCAATGTTAAAATATTCCGAAGCAGGTAGTTCTGAACTATCAGGTTGCCTAAACTATATTGAGTATTTGCAGGTTAAAATTAAGAATACTTTTTATGATTGAAAACAACAAAATGAAACCACAAATGCAAAAATGAAACCACAAATACAAATCATTTTTCGATGACCTACTACTATTTCCCCCTCTATACTATTATTCCTTCATTATAAAACTTCCGTTGTTTCTGGTAAAAAACAACGACATGAGGTTTTCATAATCCTCTTTCGAAGCTAACTTGAAACCATTGAGGGAGTACTGCAAAGACAGAAACAAATAATAATATGACTGTGCTAGTTTCAGGCTATATGCTGGATGCATTAAATCCTACCAGTCAAGTTCTCTCAATTATGGATGGGTGATTAAAGATACATGCAATCTGGGATTGCCAAGATTTTATACGACAACCTTTCTGTTGACTAGGTCCGGACGTTTCTTTTAAATTGCTAGATGGACTTTCACGTATTATGGATACTATAAGCCCACATTTATTGTTGAGTTGAGTTAATTTTAGTTTATCGTCCCTTTCAGCAGCGAGGCTATATGAGACGTGGACCTACTGATTAACGTGGAATCCGAACCACATGAGCTCCCGCCGGGAATCGAACCCGGGTCTCGAAGCCCACATTTATGTTCTATATGGACGAAATAGTCCGTGATATACAATGTCCTTCCTACTCCCAATAACACACGCGTGTCAAGTTAAACCGAACACCAACACTAAAACGACCTGAACATATCTCAGAATTATGAGCTAATTAGTTGCTCTAATCACAATTTTTGAGCTCCTACTATTTAGCGGAAAATAGGATTCAAAATCGGCGGGTCTAGCTTGATAACAAGCCAGAACCCCCACATGGTTACAATGGTGCGATCAAAAACTCAAACGCCAGAATTATGGGCTATTTATGGGCTAATTAGTTGTTCGAATCCCAATTTTTGAGCTCCTACTGTTTAGCGGAAAATAGGATTCAAAATCGGCGAGTCTAGCTTGATATCAAGCTAGAACCCACGATATGGTCATAATGGTCCGATCAAAAAATTAATACTTCAGAATTATGGACTATTTATGGGCTGATTAATTTCTCTAATAACAATTTTTGGGCTCCTACTGTTGCGGGAAATATGATTCAAAATGGCGAGTCTAGCTTGATATCAAGCTAGAAACACCCATGTGGTTACAATGGTCCGATCGAAAAAATCCAAACGTCAGAATTATGGGCTATATATGTGCTAATTAATTGTTCTAATGCCCACTTCTTGGGCTCCTACTGTTTAGCGGAAAATCGGATTCAAAATGGGCGAGTCCAGCTTGATATCAAGCTAGAACTCCCCATATGCTTACAATGGTGCGATCGAAAAAATTCAAACGCTAGAATTATGGGCTATATATAGGCTAATTAGTTCGTCTAATCCCAATTTTTGGGTTCCGATTTTTTAGCGGGAAATCGGAATCAAAATGGGCGAGTCCAGCTTGAGATCAACTAAGAAGCCCCCATACGGTTTCGGTTAGAATGTTCCGATTGGAAACTTTCAAACGTCAGAATTATGGGCTATTTATGGGTTGACTAGTTGCTCTATTTCCAATTTTTGGCTCCTACTGTTTAGCGGGAAATCGGATTCATAATGGGCGAGTCTAGCTTGATATCAAGCTAGAACCCCCTATGCGGTAACAATGCTCCGATTCAAAAAAAAAAACTCAAACGCCGGAAGTATGGGCTATTTTTGGGCTAATTGATGCTGTGATTCCGAGTTTTGGGGCTGCTACCGTTTAGCAGGAATTCTTTATCAAATTGTAGGATTCGGCTTAACTTCTAGCTATAAACCTAGTGCTTTAATACTCCGATCAAATAATTAAAATGCCGGAATTATGTAATATTTATGTGCGAATTAGTTGCTCTATTGTCGATTTTGGTTCTTTTATCGTTAGCAAAAAATCTCATGCAAAATTAGTATTGATTTCTTGGTGACGTGGGATGATAATTCCAAAGTTGCAGTGAGGAAACATCGATGTCTATTAACTGAAAATCGATTTATTTGCCTACGCGAATGCAAATATATATCTCTACTAGTAAATCCATGAATTGTCTTTTCACGTTTTAATGTTCATTACATTCATTATGAATAAAGTGGGAGGAAATGGTAAAGCTCCGATAAAACCACAAAGACCAATTGGCGCGATCTGGGATGGAACCAGGGATTACACGCACAAGAGATGTACTCTCTACCTCTGTGCCACTGCTGCCCAGGGCAACGGCGAAGAGGCATTTCCTTTGCACAAAAAATGTATTTAAAAAATAATGATATTTCACTATATAAAATCTATATTTACACTACTTACTTCCAAACATAATGAACAGAAACACGTGAAAAAAGAATTCATGGATTTACCAGTAGAAATATAGATTTACATTTGCGGAGAATGCAAATAAATCAATTTTCTGTTAATAAACATCGATGTTTTCTCCCTGCAACTTTGAAAGTATCATCCAACCTCATCTAAAAATCAATATCAGGCTGCCATGAGATTTCTTGCCAAGGATAGAAGAAAAAACTTGACATTAGAGCAATAATTTAGCATGCCAATAACCCATAATTCCTACATTTTAATTATTTTGATCGGTGTATTATAGCCCTAAGTTTATAGCTAGAAGTTAAGCCAAATCTCACGATTTGATAAAGAATTCCTGCTAAAAGGTAACAGCCCCAAACTTGGAATTACAGCATCAATTAGCTCATAAATAGCCCATATTTCTGACGTTTGATTTTCTTCGATTCAAGATGTCTAACCTTAAGGAGGGTTCTTACTTGATGTCAAGCTAGACTCGCCTACTTTTATTCCGATTTCCCGCTAAAACGTAGAAGCCCAAAAATCAGGATAAGAGCAACTAATTAGACCATATATAGCCAATAATTCTAGCCTTTGAATCTTTAGGATCGGACAATTGTAACCGTATGATTTTTTTTAGTTTGATATAAAGCTAGACTCGCCCAATTTGAATCGGATTTCCCGCTAAACAGTAGAAGCCCAAAAATTGGGATTAGAGCAACTAAGTAGTCCATAATTCTGGCGTTTAATTTTTTCGATCGCACCATGGTAACCATATGGGGGTTCTAGCTTGATATCAAACTAGATTCTCCCATACTAGTAGTGGTCCGCGTATATTTAGTCGAGTCAGCAAAAATTTTGTGACGTCATAGGTCAAAGCTCAATGACCTTGGCTCGGGGTCAATGACCTAGGGGTACATAGGACCACCCACTCTAAATTTTGGCAAGGGTACCTTGGCCCACCCTCTAAATTTTAGCAAGGGTAGAGAACCACCCCTTAAATTTTGGAAATTGCCAAATCTAAAAATTTGGTATGGTAGCCCAGGACCATAGTAGTACCTCTAGTTGTATTTGGGTCCTCCTCGTTCCCTTTCATGGGTAAAAAATTGCCAAAACGTTAAATTTTGGAGGTTTTCGACTTAATTTATCTCCTTTGATGAGGCGTTATTACCCTATATAGTTATATGGGCATATACAGGGGTCCATTGCCTTTCGTAAGGCATAGGTATATTAATGCACCTCTTTAAATTTTTGGGAGAGGTACCTTGGCCCACCCCTTAAATTTTGGAAATTGCCCAATTTAAACATTTGGTGTAATAGTACAAGACCTTAGTATAGATCACTAAAAATTTGGGTGGTCCACCTCATTCCCTTTCATGGGTACAAAATTGCCAAATTTTAGTAAAACCACGTGTTTGGTTTTTGCCTCATTTTATCCCTTTGGATAAGGTCATATTACCTTATATATTTATATGGGCGTATAAACGTGTCCATTTCCTATCGTAAGACATAGCTACATTTGTGCACCCCTTTAAAAATTTGGGAGGGTACCTTGGCCCACCCATTTAATTTTGGAAATTGCCTATTTTACACATTTGGATCACGATAAATTTGGGTGGTCTACGTCGTTCTCTTTTAAGGGTACAAAATTGCCAAAATATAAACCTAAGCTATACGTTGTATCACGTGTTTGGGTTTTGATCAAATTTGTTCCTTTGGATGAGGTCCTATTACCTTAGAGGTTATATGGTCATGTATATTGGTCCATTCCCTATCATAAGACATCGGTACATATGTGCACCCCTTTAAATTTTTGGGAGAGGTACCTTGGCCCACCCCTTTAATTTTGGAAATTGATCATTTTATATATTTGGTATTATAGTATAGGACCCTAATATACGTCGCTATTAATTTAGGTAGTCCACCTCGTTCCCTTTAGGGGTACAAATTGCCAAATTTTAGTACAACCACGTGTTTGGTTTTGGCCCAATTTATCCCCTTGGATGAGGTCCTATTACCTTATTTGGTTATATGATCATATATAAGGTTCCATTTCCTATCATAAACCATAGGTATATTGATGCATCCCTTTAAATTTTTGGGAGGTGTACCATGGCCAACCACTTAAATTTTGGAAATTTTCGAATTTAAGCATTCGGTATCATAGTGCATGGCCTCAACATGTATCATGATAAATTTCGGTGGTCACCTTGTTCCCTTTCCTGGGTAAAAAATTGCCAAAATATAAACATAAGCAATATGTTGTACCACGCGTTTGGTTTTTCGCCCAATTTATCCCCTTTGATGCGGTCTTATTACCTTATATAGTTATATGTTGATGTATGTAGGTTCATTTCTTATCATAAGACATGGGAACCTTGATGCACCCTTTAAAAATTTGGGAGGGGGTATCTTGACTTATCCACTCACTTTTTGAAATTGTTTAATATAAGCATTTGGTATCATAGTACAGGTCTTCAATATGTACCACTATAAATTTGGATGGTCCAAATCGTTCCCTTTCATGGGTAAATAACTACCAAAAATCAAATTTCGGAGGTTATTGGCCCCTTTGATAAGGATTTAGCACGTTATATGGGTATGTACAGAGGTTTATTACCTTTATATGTTTATGTTTCCTGTTAAATTTGGGAATTATCAAATAACAAAATTCTGTAAACGTTTTCTAGGACCCATTGTAAATATTGGTGTTCCTCTTATGGCCAAATATTCAAATTTTAAAGGTTATTGACCTATTTTATTTTTTTGATACGGCTATATAATTGAATGAGTACAGGATTTATTACTTTTTCTTAAGACACACGTGTATTTATGTACCAATCTTAAATTTTGGGAGGGGTACATTTCTTATTGTTAATTAATAATTGGTCTTAGAATTGGGTGGTATCTGTTTCTTTGGGTAAATGATTGTCAAATATGAGTATTGTCACGTGATCTGTTATTGACCTATGATGGGATTAGATGTCCAGGACATTGGTACATTTAAACTTTGTAGGATAATTTGGGAATTGTCAAAATGAAATTACGTCATTGGTTTTGATTATTTCCGCCAAATATAAACGTAAGCAACACGATGTATCATGTGATTGACCTTGTGAGGTAGTGTACAGGGATTCATTTCCTTTTCAAAATTCGTGGAAGTTATCAAATAACACGTTTCTAGATAACAGTTGGTTCTGCTAAGATAAACAATTGACCTAATTGAGACCTAACTACAACATGTAATTATATGATTAATTCTAAGACTTTGGTATATCGAGAGAGGTACGTAGGACCACTCTTTAAATTTGGGAATTGTGATAAACAAAATTTTAGTATGAGGCGCGAAATTTGAAACAATACTTTGAACTTTAGTTAAGCTCATAGTCTAAGATCATTGGTGGTGGTTGAATTAACCTTGAGTTTTCAGAAATCTGATACGTACTTTATTGAATCTTATGACTAATAGACGAAAGGTAATACATGCTACAATACTTTGAAATTTAATCACAAGTTGATGTAATCTGACACTGGCAAAGTTATTTTTGATGCAATTTGATTGGCTGATCACTATCTTTCATGCAATCTGATTGGTTGATCACTATCTTTCGTGCAATCTTATTGGCTGATGATTTTCAAATAATTGCTGCATTCAGTTTTAAGTTTTGTTTAACATTTAAAAATCTTGGTTTGAACACTTTTGTTCAACATTTTGTACTCACTGATAAATATGATCAAAACCTTTTATTTGTTAATCGAATAGTTAAAACCTGATAATGTTTGACGGTTAACCATGAAACGTGAAATTATTTTAGTTCAAATTTTTGGTTTGAATTTTTTTTCGTTTGAAACTTTTTGTTTGAAAATGCTTGTTTCAAAATTTTGTTTGAAAAAAATTTGACATTTCTTTGTTTCAAAATTTTGTTTGAAATCTTTCTTTGAAAGTTATTCGTTTGAAATTTTTGTTTGTAATTTTTGTTTCAAAATTTTTGGATTCAAAATTTTTGCTTGAAAATTTTTGGTTTCAAAATTTTTGTTTGAAATTTTTTTCAAAATTTTTTATTGAAATTTTTGTTTCAACATTTTGTTTCATCTCGTTTGAGATTTGTGTGAACTATTTTTTGTTTTAAAATTTTTTCGTTCAAAACTGAAAATATTTTCTTTGAAATTTTAAGTTTTAAAAAATGTTGTTCTAATTTTTTTGTTTAAAAATATTTGTTTGAACATTTTTGTTTTGAAATTTTTGTTTCGAAAATTTTGGTTTCAAATTTTTAAGTTTGTGAATTCATTAGCAAAGAACCAGAACTGTTTAGAACAAAAACCTCTGGCAACATTGTTTATCATGGTGCAATAGTACACGTCAGAAGATGATAATGCAACGTTATCAGTTTCGCATCATCGTTCGAGTTAATATTCATGATAACGTTATCATGGCTACTAGTCTGCAGTTTCTAAACACACGTGATGTGATGATATCATTTACCAAGGTTACTGATTTACAACAGAATGTACCTTATGAATTCTTAGCTAGCCAAATGATCCCTACAAAGTTTGGATTACGAAACATAGTGAAGCTTGAAAATGATAAGAATGTAATTTTACCAGCAAGATATTTACCCATGGACGCATCAAAACAAGAAGAACTGTTCCGTTTCTTACATAATGAATCTGTATCTTTATGTTACAAAGGATTCTTGGGTCGAAGTCATCAATTTGAATTTAGTACACAGCCGGATCAGTGAATTTGGCTTCGTCAGCAATTGTGATAAAATCATAAATTCAAACGTCAGCACATTCCTTTTCAATGACGTCAGCCGTAGCTCTATGAAATCAGCAAATACTGTGAAATTATTCGAGCAAGTGCGTTTCAGGGGAAAGATGTGTACTTCTAACGATAAGGAATTACTCTTCGCAAGCTATTATCCAATAAATATATTTAAAACGAAACATGTCATGGTTGGTATCTGTGCTACAACGTTTGAACCTGTGATTCGATTGGGCAAAGCAGAACAATTTGGTGTACAACTGAACTTTGAAGAATGGCAAATATTATGTTCACGAATCGACCAAATGAATGATTATTTTCATGATGAGCTAAATGTGACCATAGTCAAATCATTAAGCTCAAATCATGAAGTGGTGCTACATACAGTCCTCGAAGAGAAGATGGAGCTGTTACGCAAAAAGAGTACATTGCATATCCCTCGCAACATGGTGTATCTAACGCAATCGGAATGGAACAAATTCATCAATGTATTCCAGTGTGTAAAACATTAAGTGGAAGTGTGCAACAAAACAAGTATATTCCTGAAAAAGCACTATTTTGAAAAATGTGTCATGCAATTTGTACAATATGTATCTAGATGTTGTGATGGTTGTGAACATCGTTCGTTGGTGCATACCTGTATTGATAAACAGTTTATTTGTGATCAAATGGACATTGAGTTTTCAAAAATTGATATTGCAATAGACCTTAAAAGACTTCAGTTGGAATTAAAAATATATGCTAAAGACAAACTAGTGCAAGAAGTTCAAAATATATTGTATCGACAATATCCAGATCCTATATCTGGTATGGATGCATGTGATTAACCAGTGCAGTGTAATAAAATGATTCATTTCAATGATTTGTGTTTTTTCATTTCAAGTATAACCCAATGTTCTGATGTGTACTATTGCACCATGACAAACAATGTTGCCCGAGGTTTTTTTTCTAAACAGTTTCGGTTCTTTAATAATGAGTGCACAAAATGAAAAATTTAAAAACAAAATTTTTCAAACTAAAATTTCGAAACAAAAATGTTCAAACAAAAATGTTTAAACAAAAAAATTCGAACAAAATTTTTTAAACAAAAGTTTTAAACAAAAAAATTTAAAACAAAAAATAGTTCACACAAATTTCAAACGAAAAAATTCATACAAAATTTCGAAACAAAAATTTCATTAAAAATTTCCGAAAAAAAATTTACAAAAAAATTTCAAACTAGCGAGGTGGACCACCCAAATTAATAGTGATGTATATTAGGTTTCTATACTATAATACCAAATGTTTAAATTGGGCAATTTCCAAAATTAAAGGGGTGGGCCAAAATACCGCTCCCAAAAATTTAAAGGGGTGCATCAATATACCCATGTCTTATGATAGGGAATGGACCAATATACATGACCATATAACCAGATAAGGTAATAAGACCTCATCGAAGGGAAGAAATTAGGTCAAAAACCAAACACGTGGTACAACGTATTGCTTACGTTTATATTTTGGCAATTTTGTACCCCTAAAAGGGAACAAGGTAGACCACCCAAATTTATAGCGATCTATACTAAGGTCCTATACTACTATAACAAATGTATAAAATAGGCAATTTCCAAAATTAACTGGGTGGGCCAAGGTACCCCTTCCAAATTTTTAAGGGGTGCACAAATGTACCAATGTCTAACAATAGGAAATGGACACATGTATACCCCCATATAACTATATAAGGTAATAGTTGGGCAATTTCCGAGGGGATAAAATGAGCCTAAAACCAAACACATGGTTGTACTAAAATTTGGCAATTTTGTACCCATGAAAGGGAAGGAGGTGGACCACCGAATTTATAGTGATCTATATTATGGTCTTGTACTATTATACCAAATGTTTAAATTGGGTAACTTTCAAAATTTAAGGGGTGGGCCAAGATACCCCTCCCTAAATTTAAAGGGGTGCATTAATTTGCCAATGTCTTATAAAAGGTAATTGACCCCTGTATACGCCCATATAACTATATAGGGTAATAACGCCTCATCAAAGGCGATAAATTAGGTCAAAAACCGCCGAAATTAAAATTTTTGGCAATTTTTTACCCATGAAAGGGAACAAGGTGGACCCCAATAGTACTAGTGTTACATACTGTGGTCCTAGGCTACCATACCAAATTTTAGATTTTGCAATTTCCAAAATTTAATGGGTGGTCCTCTGTACCCCTGCCAAAATTTACGGGTGGGCCAAGGTACTCCTGCCAAAATTTAGAGTGGGTGGTCATATGTACCCCTAGGTCATTGACCCCAGGTCAGGATCATTGACCTTTGACCTATGACGTCACAAAATTCTTGCAGACTTGACTAGATATACACAGACCACTACTACTCCCATTTTGAATCGTATTTCCCGCTAAACAGTACGAGCCCAAAAATTGGGATTAGAGCAATTAATTACCCTATAAATACCCCGTAACTCTGACGTTTGAATTTTTTCGATCGCACCATTGTGACCATATGGAGGGTTCTAGCTTGATATCAATCTACACTCGCCCATTTTGAATCCGATTTCCCACTAAACTGTAGGAGCCCAAAAATTGGGATTAGAGCAAGTAGGTAGTCCATAATTCTGGCGTTTGAATCTTTTTCGATCGCAGCATTGTAACCATATGGGGTGTTCTAGCTTGATATCAAGCTAGAATCGCCCATTATGAATCCGATTTCCCGCTAAACAGTAGGAGCTCAAAAATTGAGATTAGAGCAACTAATTAGCCCATAAATAGCCTATAATGATGGCGTTTGAATTTTTTCGATCGCAGCATTGTAACCATATGGGGTGTTCTAGCTTGATGTCAAGCTAGACTCCCCATTTTGAATCCGATTTCCCGCTAAACAGTAGGAGCCCAAAGTTGTTATTAGAGCATCTAATTAGCCCATAATTTGCTCACAATTCTGAGATATTATCCGGTCGTTTTAGTGTCGGTGGTTGGTCTAACTTGACACGCGTACTTAACATACAGTATAACCTACCTGAGCGTTGGTATGGGTTCGAAAACAGACGGAACAGACTGTGGAGCTTCTCGTTGCATCGATCATGATTCTTTTGTACATTGTTGTTGTATGATATTCACTTTTCACAACTAGTGATCAACTATTTCAGTACGGAAACAGAGCTCAGTAGTAAAACGCTTACCTCTGGTGTGTGGGGTCCCTGTCTCGATCCCTGCCAACTTAGTTAAAATAATATGTAGAATGAGAATGCGGAAGAAAACAGGAGTGTCACAAGGAAGCCCACTGACATGACATTTTCCAACATTAACTTACTTGGCCAAGGAATAAGACAGGAACCCCACGCACCCAAGGTAAGCGTTTTACTACTGACAAGGGAACATCTTATATTGATAGTAGCGTTGCCCAAATAAACAATGTGCAATCGATAGAGGAGTGAAGAAAAGTGAGAAATCCAAAAGTTTACGGGTCGACACCCCAATACACAGGAGATACAGAGCAAAGAAGAATCTAGAATTATGTGACGATAGCAATGCAAATGATACACTGACACAGAAATAACTTCGAAATGATTAAAGTAATCAAAATGACATTTACACAACAGTATAGTAAGCAAACATTGTACCCACAGATATGACCAATTACCTCATATGTAATGAAGTGTTGCCAACTGACCAAAAAACGAAGTTTTGTTAAATGGTACGGAACACAATTTATAACATGTAGAAAATCTAATTTGAGTTGAATCACACCTGTGAAGTCATGATGTACAATGTTGGCAAAATTTGAAGATAGGCCTATATGAATTCCTACATGAATCTCGGATGTAGAAGAGTACATACAGTACCAACATACTGCGAAACGCTTTATCAACAGCAACACTGACAAATTGACTACCAATAATGTCTGAGGTGATACAATATCACGTGTATCAGAAAGTGAGCCTGCTATTCAATCCAAGACCATGCATCATTTCAGTTTTGTGTCCTGTGTTTGATACTTTTCTAATTTTCGTTTTGGGCAAACCTGCTTCGACACCGTGCTTCGTCCCTTATTTCCGTACTTCAATGATTATATTCTTCTTTGTGTCTCATATTTTGGTTTTAACTAATTTGAATCGTGTACTGTATGTTCTCTTCTACATCCGAGATTCATAGGTATTCATATAGGAATATCTTCAAACGCTGAGAACACTGTACATCATGACTCACACGTATGATTGTACTCATAATTAGATTTTCTACATGTTATAATTTGTGTTCCGTGCCATTTTACAAAACTTCATTTTTTGCTCAGTTTGCAACACTGCATTGCATATGATGTTATTGAGCATGTCTGCGGGTACAATGTTAGCTTACTATACTGTTGTGTAAATGTCATTTTGATTACTTTAATCATTTCGAAGTTCTTTCTGTGTTAGTGTATCTTTTGCATTGCTATCTTCACATAATTCTAGATTCTTCTTTCCTCTGTATCAACCTGTGTTTTTGGGTGTCGGCCAGTAAAACTTCCGATTTCTCACTTTTCTTCACTCCTCAATCGATTGTACATTGTTTGATTGGGCAACGCTACTATCAATGTAAGATGTTCCCTTGTGAGCTCTGTTCCCGTACTGAAATGGTCATCATTCACTTGCCTTCATCATTCGTCTTCCGTAGCCTAAGAGAAATAATTGTGGGACGTTAAACTGAAAGAAAGAAATGGTTTGAGTTCCTTACGTTTCAGTGGAGAGTTGCTGATAGAACTTTTATTGAGTAAATGTTATGAAGTCATATCATGTGGCACACGTATATCAAGCTTCTTTTTGAAGCCAATTTTCTCCAAATGGATTAACTCTATTCAGTGATGGATTTTTAAGTCATTGGCGATGGCATGACTGCCTACGTGCCAGTGTTGTTGGACTTCAGCCTGAACATCATTTACTTTTACTATAGTTGGTCGCCCACTGCGAGAAGCACCTTGGACATACAATTCCCATAATGAAAGCAACTGAACAGTTTTTGCCAATATATTGCAAAACAATTCTTGCCCTGCCTGTGTAGCGTTTGCACCTTTATCATTAATTGCAAAATGTAGAACAGTTCTACGAAAAGTTCACTCATCTCCACAGCGGAATACTTTACGTCTGATACGATAAAATGTCCACCACTTTCTGCACATTTATTAACTTCAATTGTCAGCTGTTGAATCATTTTACCCTAACCTGCTGCGACCCATATGTCCTGAAATAATTATGTCGTTCTTATTTGCGTACCCAGATTTTGGACTAACATGAAAACAATAGAGAAGTTATTAATTGAACTTCTCTAATATGAATAATTTTTGGGTACAACATGCCCAACTTTCTAAGATTTATTATTCTTTACTGTATATAAATTATTCAATAAAATTTACGATAAACAAATTAAAATACATTTTTGTACATACAAACTCAAGAGCATCTCGATGTTGCAACGACAACGTTGTAAATTATATCTTTCTGTTTGTACTCAGGGCAGCAGTGCTCAAGTATTTTTGTAGAAGAAGAAGAAGAAATATATATTTCTGTTTGTACGTTGCTATGGTGATGTCAACCGCTGTCAAGAAGATGTTTTATAATAATTGAGAAAGTCGCCATGACAGTCAAATGTATGATTTCGGACTGAGAAGTAAAATAAGACATTTCTCGTCAAATATAGTAATTTATAGTTTGAGATTGGTGTATGGTTGAATGTAACTATTGCTAATATACCCAATAGTCAAAAATACTTCAACAACAAATATACGAACTGTGGCAATATGTAATATATATGGTTATAATGTAATACTTCAAAATCCAAGGTTTTATGTTGAAATCTAAGCATAGATCATACACAACGTGCAGATAAATATTTAAATGTTTGAATAAAATTAAGGTATTTGAAACTTACATTTTGTTGCATTTCACTTAACGACACGTTTTGGAATCTCGCGTCATCCTTGAATTTCAGCAATCTGTGTAAATTAGTACCATTAATATTGGCAACAGCACGTGCAAATTCTACATATCTGGTTCTGTTTGCTTTACTCATTTTACCAAACACGCTGTAAAGATAAATAAAAACAACACTAGAAACTGCTGAATCGAAAGTACAAAGTAGAGTAAGTTTATTGAACATTTTGCAATATATTGTAAATTATTTCGTTAGTATTTACAGTTCAGTATAAAATAAATTGAATATGTGTATATTAGTATAAAAAATATGAACAGGAAAAGCTGCCTGTCACATAGGCTATTTCTCACATACTATTTTAGTTTACCGTTTCTACAGCAAATTACTTTTATCTCACCTGAAAATAAAGCCCTAAAATAGAAGCAGCCTTGTTTCCCTTGTGAAAGCACAAAAATTTAATGTGGATGAGGAATGATGACAGAAACCGAATACAAGGAAAAACACCGCAAACGGCAAAAAACGCACATGATGTAACAGAGAATGAAACAGAAATCTGTACAGAGTTGTGGTGGCTCACTGGTAGAATGCTCACCTGTACTACATGGGATCCTTGGTTTGATGTCAACTCACGCCAAGTGAACTTTGTAGTGGACAAACACGTGTGCGTGGGTTTCCTCGAGATTCTCCCACTTTTCTCATTCCACCGTTTCCTTCATTTCCCATCATCACCGTTTCCTTTAACCTATCCGTCATAATTGTTGGACGTAAAGATTTCATTTCATTTTATTTTTATTTTTTTTTTTTGTTCAGAAAACCGTATCAGAAGAAGTGCCATATTACTAAGAACAAATTTAAACGATCAGTAAAGAAATAGCCAAATACAGTAAAACCTGCCTTCAACGGACCCTTCATTCAACGGAAAATTGTGTCAAACGGAAATATTTCACGGTCACATGAATTTTAGAGTAGAAAACATTTAAAAGTCCCTTCATTAAGCGGAAACTGTGTTTTGCGGACAACGGAAAGCAAAATAAACCTCTAACGGAAAATTCTGATTTCCAGACTACAGCGTGTAAAAAATGTTTAGACGATCTGTGAGAGGGTAAACATGTACATTACACTGTCTGCAATAAAATATTCATTCTTTTGTTACATCTTACTAGACAATGCTGACCTTGCCCAACCACTACTCATATTCAACACCCGCAATTTGTCCTTAATCCCCGCAGTTTAATAACAATCATACAGAAAGTCGGAAAGGATAAAACGAGGTGGATGAAGAAGAGGAATATGATATTGAGTTCGAAGAAGATTGTAGGAAAAAAAAACGTTTCAAGATGCTCTCAGAAGTTTAAAGGGACTGTAACAATTTGCCACACGGACAAATGACTCTGAATTACTTATTGGAGTTTCTCAGGCTAAAATGTGTGCGGAAAGTCGAGAAGCTAAGTAGCAATGTATACAGAAAATCCCGCTTGAGTACTGAAAAAGAAAGAAAACGTGCATATTTTGTATTTTTTTTGTGTGTGTATTAACACGTACAAGAAAGAAGTACTGTAATTGAACAGGATACGTACAGCAATATATTCTCGCAGTATGTCCCTTATAAGCATGCATTTTTTTAAAGTAAGGTCTACCTCCATGAAGCAGAAACTTGACTTCAACGCAAAGTTACGCGAGTCCCGCTTTATCCCGCTAAAGACAGGTTTCACTGTATAAACGTTATTGGGAGAAAACAATACTAACCGACAAACATGTACATCACAACATGCTGCACAACACACTAATTAGGAAAGAAAAGAACTACGTCTAATAGACATCACAATACAAAATACAGGATGGCCTAAAAGTAGGTATACACTCCTGCATTGATCAAGTATAACATTCCAGCTTATAGGTTTATTTGCTTCGGTGTTCCGAGCTTAAGATATAAGTAAAAAGACATTAAAAACAAATAATTAATAAACTAAGTCTACCTGATGGATAACAATAAGAAATGATATAAAATGCAACGAGTTGATCAGTACGATACTGTAAACCTACTTTTGGGTCATTCTGTATTCCAAATATTAAACGAAACAAAACAAATATTAAAATAATACCAACAGTAATATAAGATACGGGAGTGGCCCTGAAAATGTTGAAAAAGGTACTATAAATAATCGGAATTGGATCAAAAATAAGAAGATACAGAAGAGTGTAATAGTGGACAAAGGCAATTGGAAGAAGCTTCTTGGGTTCGATTCCCGGGAGGAGCTCATGTGCTTAGGATTCCACGTTAATCAGTAGGACCACGTCTCATATAGCCTAGCTGCTGAAAGGGACGCTAAACTAAACTCAACTCAAGAAGCTTCTTGCAAATCGCAGAATACTGATGGAAAATACGAATAAACAATAATAAACTTGGGTGGATCGTTAATTACTATAGAGCTCCTACGTTAGCGTACGTGCCTTTGGCGTGGGAGACGAAGGTTAGATTACCGCCGGGAGCTGATTCGGTTTGATTCCCCGTTAATCAGTAGATCTCGTCTCATTTAGGCTCGCTTCTTAAAGGAACGTTAACTCAAAGTCAACTCAGCGTAAATTACTATATTGCCTGCTCCGACGAGGAGTACAGAAATGTTCAAATAATAATAATAATAATAATAATAATAATAATAATAATAATAATAATAATAATAATAATAATAATAATAATAATAATAGCACCAATTTATATTTACATGTATTTAATTTTCAATGGTGTAAAAATCTTAAATATGAGTAGGAAAGAAAAGATATAAAACAAGTAGCTTTTGTGAAGTTTGCTAAAGCTTCACTATAAATTATCTTTATAAGTGGTGGTGCTTTATTCAGAATTTCAGTTTTCTTCCGCCAGTAGGTTGCGACTCTCTTGGTTGCTATTTACACTTGCGCCTCCCCCTCCCCCAGGTTGGGAACCATTGCACTAGAGAGAATTCAATATCTTAATATGATGCTCATAAACAAAAATATAAGTTATAATATCACTTACTTTCTAATGTATTGTTTCATTTTGCTATCGTCAACAACATCTTCGGAACAGAATATGCCTGCTGGTTCTTCAATGGTCCATTCTATGTAGTTTCTCTCTATGGTGATCACGGTTGGATGTTCTTGATATTTTTCCCAATTTTTCCATATTAGCCACACAGTGGATGTTAAACTTCCCAAAATTATTAACAACCAAAGTAATCTGAAATTCAAGGAATACGAAACTAAAATTTGTATTCGATAGTATTATGTTCTAATTTAAAATCAACTGGATGGGGTGGTACACAAGACCAGGCTGCGGGTAGAAAAACTATATATACAGACTATACAAAATATAAGATTTTATTATTGTAAACTGTAAATGAAAGCAAATGTAGATATAACCGTGTCAATTTTACATGATTACATGGGATTCCATGGGCTTCCAACCAGAGATGTCAATCTAACTATTTTATGGTTAAATCTAATCGTTTTCAGGTGCTGATTGGTTAGATAAAATTTGGTTTTGGTATTAGTTACATTTTTTTTGTCGATTCTATATTCAAAATTGCCTATTTCTAGCTATTTGTTCTTAGGATCATTTGAGTCTCGTTTGCAATCAAAATTTATATTAGAAAACTATAAATTAAACAAAGCTTAGTATCTGCCATGCAGACACACTTATATGGCCATAAGTGTATAAGTATAATAAGTCATACTCTTATGGCCATAAGTCATACTCTTAGTATCACAGTATGGATCTTATTTATATCATTCTTGCCTATGGTTCACAGAATAATGGCAAATCAAGACTCTGGAATCCTCGTGAAGAGAGAGTACGTGTCGTGAGTGGGAAATTTTGTGGTCGCTATACTTGTGAATTAAAATTGAGATCTTGTGTATTTTTGATAATTCAGTGAAAAATATATAAAGTTAAAATAAATGAACTTTTAGGATATTCTAACTTCAGATTGTTGTTTTTGGGTTGATTAACTCGTATCGGACTTCCGAAAAAATATAAAAACAATTTAATGACCGTGTCAATAGCAACAACTCCCAGTCACGACAGCTCTTCAGTTTTATTAGAACTAGGAAAAGAAAGAGTAAGAAAGAAGAGGAAAAAGGTAGGAGAGAACAAAGATGAAAGAAGAGAAAGAAGAAAGGTAGAGGAAGTTAGAAAATAAGAAATTACTGGATAAATATGGGAATCTTATGAAGGAACTAAAATAGTTATCGAAAGGTAATTCATATCCACACGCTATTGCTTGAGGATCTATGTTGAAGTGATCCGAAAGACACATGTTCCCTCATACGACCCTGACCTGGATCCAGGCAAGTACACAAGTGAAAGTTTCCCGACCCAGCCCGGGTGGCTAGAAAGTTTTACTTTATTAGCGTATTTGTTGTTTCCAAACGTTCCATAACCTTTATTCAATATCTGAATTCCAATAGTGAAGATCCATCACACATTTAAATCGGCCAAGAAAAAAGAATTAGAGTCACGTATATATATTCCACAAGTAGAAGTTTTAAGGTTCCTGAAAAGACTGTCGTTATTCTGGCTCATGCTTTCGCTTTGGCCTTTCCTATAGAGCCGATTTTGAGTACTTTTGAGTTATTTATCATTCATGACCTCCGCCATGCATTAATACATATAATATATTATTACACATGTATTGCAGACACCTCCTGAAATCAATATTAATACTACCACCTAAACCTAAATTTGTCATTCATTCACGCACACTCACATACATACAGGACAGTGTATCGACATGGATAAAAATAATGTAACAGAAAGTATCTAACTACAATTTGGTAAACTTTTATTACATCTACTCTAAAATGAGATACAAATTACTATAAAAATGCAATATATATATATATATATTAACAGAAAGATTAAAAGGAACATTTTATATTTGGATATACGTATATTTGCTTGAGTTGTTTGAACATATAATATGAATTAAAAAATAGAAAATAATAAAAAATATATATTTATATTTTACAAAACCATAACTGGATAAAAAAAAATACTTTGTATCAGGGTTTGAGTGAGTCCTTTCTCATATATGAGGACTTCTGAGTGAATGTTCGAATCCTATCTCGTAGTTATCGATGAGCGTTCATAACGCACAAAATATCAAATCACCCTTTTTTGATGTCTAAACATTTCACTTTACTTTAGTTTGCGTATACACACAAGATTAGGTTGCTAATTGTAACCAACACATATTCTGTTTACAGATATACTTATTAATACATTTCTTACACTTTTAGATTACAAGGACAAAGCGTCGTCTCTACTATTATGGCGATTATTTTACCTCTCTGTCCATTCCTATTACCTTACTAGTTCCTTGACCAGGTTTAAATCACTATCATTTTATATCTTTAAATAGTCACATTCATCGGTACATTCGCACAACTCAAGAAAGAAAAAAACTAGAAACAAGAATTTCTCAAGTCCAGAAGAATCTTCACCGATGAGAGCACGATTTATCAAGATGAAAACACTGGTTGAATTTCAGGATTTATATAGGAGGGATGGGGTTAAATGTAATTCTATAGTAGGATTTCAGTTTTCTGGTCTGAGGATAGATTTGGTAGTAAATTGAGGTTACCCCGACCTGCTTCAAACCCATAATACATGCGGTTAGTATAGTACAAATGATGTTAGTTCTTACGTAGGTTATCAAAGAATATCACACAGATTGACGAGAATATGCAACATGCGGCCGTACTTTCAATAGTTACTCGTTACATTTATCGGATATTTCACGACTGTGGCAACCAAGAACCGTTCGGGGTAAGGTCCCAAGACCCTTTTCACTTACATTCATTTACTCTATTCAACATTTATATTTTACTTTCAATACATATTCATTCACACATATTCATTCACAATAAAGATTATATTCAGATTCAATACATATTCATACTCATATCTCGACATATACATATATTCAACAATTATTCAATCTTTCAACTTATTAACCCCGACAAATAGAATTTTGCTCTTGCAACACAACATTAGAAATCCGATATATTGTACATATTCAAATTAAATAATTTCTCGCGCATAACGTTAAAATTTATATTTTCAGGTATTCTATTTAACATAGCACACATTCAATGTGCAAGGCAGGCACGTAAAAACAGAAAATCTAGATATAAATGTGATAAAAACATTGACACTATTTTTGGACCCAAACAACCACAACAACTTTTATATTCAAAGCTACCAGTGGAAAAGAAATGTGGCAAAAGCTAATAACTTGACGAAAAATTCTACACGAATAATGATAGAATGAAACGCAATAAAATTTAATCATAGATTGGTTCATCGCTCGCTACTACAATCCGTCAATATGGTGGAAAAACATTTACTTTATACCTCACACCAATGGATACCTCTTCAATTCGTGTCTTGCGACGTCTCACCTAGTATTTTAGGTTCAAAGCTATATATTACATGATCGATATTTATGAAGTACAAAGGTTAAAATTTAAAATAAAATCTTGAAGGAGAGAGTAGAGGAATAGATAAAGAAGAAAGAGAGAAAGGCGGCGCCAAAGGAATAAGTTAAGACACTAAAACTACAAAGATAAGTGGTCGAATTTCAACATGTAACAATCTATTGCTAAATATACTTTTATATGCCGAAAAAGGGTTGGCTTACTAAAATGTAGCCCAAAATAAAGTATCTCCAAAGCAACAGTAAGTATGTGCCCACAAGGGGATTTTCATAAGGACAAAACCTTTAGGGGAACCCTCCTCCTCGCTGTAATCCGACTGAGACCTTAGAGACTCCAACACTACCGGAAGAATGGTGTGGTCTCTAATTTGGAATTTCTAAGCAAAAATGTCCGACCCCTCAGAAACTAAGAAGAGTCTCGAAGAAAGTATGGAAAACTAGACTAAAGTCGATGAAATAGAAGAAATACTAACAGAGACTTGCCAAATAAAAAAAATAATAAAAGTAGATTTTGTTCTAGTAAGTTGTTTGCCAAATCTTACTAGTCGCTCCCAGTACCTAAAATTCGCTACATCTTGAGGCGTCAACTAATTTCAAACACTATATGCTAGAAATAAAAGATGTGAAAATTCATGGGTATCAGGGTTTAGACGCCCTGGCACGTTAGTATTAGAGTCTACTGTAATATATTTAATAGATTATTCGATATTATCCACTTCGTCACCTCTACGAACAATAATGAACTTCGCTTGGTCGGGTAACGTGGAAAAAAATTCGAAGTTGGCGGGGATTATCCTAAATACAAGTTAGACGCAGTGTAGAGAACATTGATACTTTCTATCAGTTCATTGTATGGTTTTAAGTACAATGCTTTTGTTTTTATCATCGTATTGTACACGTGAAGAGCTAGAGATTTTCGCGAGGTTTCTTAAATTATTTGCTAAACTTCCCAAAGAACTGCGCAGTTTGAATGACTTTAATTGTAGATTGGCTTTTAAAGATTGATACTTTCAGACACTGCTTACAATCAATTGGATCGATTACGGTTGTTAAGTCCCGTCATGTTATCAAATACTCTGCTGCAATTTTAATGGCTTTGTCAGCTTCGGTGAGCGTTATGTCATGTTTTTGTAGTGACATTGACATTAGTCTAATTTTGTCCGAAATATCTGACATTGCGTTAAGGGTTGTGATGAATTCTGAATTTGTTAACATTTTTTTCAGGCGTATTTCCTCCTTTTTCTCTTATCTCTTGTTTACTCATTTCCAACATCAAACTTACTTCATGTAAGAGAACATTTCATTCTTTCGTGTATTTACATCTTATCAACAAGCTGCACATGCTCCGATATCGAAGAACTTTTGATTCCGTATCTCTTCCGAATTCTGCTGCTTTCTTCAGGTGTGCCTCTTGAATTTGTGTTTTCTTCGATTCCTTTATTAATTTCGTTTATTCCTCGTGATCGTTTTAAAGATTATAGAATGGTCTGTTGAGATGCAACAGGAATGGGGGCAGTCTTCCAGATAGTTTCGATTTTCTCCACCAATTCTTCGCTAATTTCCTTCTTAAACGAAGGTTATTTTTACTACACTTTGCGATCGGGCTCACAATGTTGGTTATGACGCTAGTTCTTCTTTCAAATATATATTTTTGAATGTAGATTTTGAATTTGAACTAGATTACATTTCCTAAAATTTTGGCATTTTTTTTTCGTTTTCCTCAGCAAGTTTCAGTTTAAACTTTTCATGTTTAAAACTAAGCAGGTTCCGTTTTTAACGCAATTACTTTTATCACAAACAGCGTAGCACATTCCACTATTACAACTTTTTGTACAGATACACTATTGCCAGATCTTAAACGCAAAATTATACTTTGACAGTTAAAAACATGACAGCTCTGTTTGAACAAGAGAGCACCAGACAAAACTAAAATAAATTTACGTTTTTGGTGTGTTTGCTAAAGTATATTTGTGAATGGACAATATAAAAATTTTCTCTTATTTTTTTCAATTAGACAACAATAGAAAATATTTACTTGTTTTGTTAACTAAAGTTGGTTCTTCTCTTCTGGTGTTATAGTAAGAA
The DNA here is from genome assembly GCF_964235325.1 of Thermobia domestica. Lineage (NCBI taxonomy): Eukaryota > Metazoa > Arthropoda > Insecta > Zygentoma > Lepismatidae > Thermobia > Thermobia domestica. The sequence continues at coordinate 23,599,461 of NC_137465.1, read as the reverse complement.
AAGAATGTCATAAGTTGCAACAATGCAAGTTTTTCACTTATATTTGCAATAAAATGTGCAAGTAAATAGAGTTGTTTGTTTAAATTTGTGTGAAGATAAAATTTTTATAGAATATATAAATTTTGACGTATCGGCGATTACTTTAGCATTACAAACACAGGAATTACACCTGAACAATGGTGAGTAGCCATATGATAAGCAAACAATAGAACCAAGATGACATTGATGGGGGCAGTAGATGATGACCAATTTTGTCCAAATTTTGTGGTGATTTCAGAACTTATTACGCAACTTTTGACATCCCTTGTGTTTTTGGATTTTAAAAATGCGACCTCCTCCTTACGTGTATGTCGTACGAGTAAATTATATTTTATATAAATTATGTATTATTCTATACATAGCTCACTATGAATCTATGGACATTTAATACTTTCATTTGTATTATTTCACTTCATTTCGAGTAAACATCTGACGGTCTAGTAAATTAAAATTTTGATGTTCCTTTTTCCGCCATGAATCCTGCGCACAAGGAGTGTATACACATATCTAAAGAATTAGTTTTAATTTTATAACGGTGTTATATATTTTAAGACACTTTATAACATTAATCTGAAGTGGTGATGTATGTAGCCATCTATTTGACATCCCTTTGTTACATTGTTTTGCTACAGAAGGTAAACAGTATCATCTCTGAAAATAATTATTTGTACATATTTTAGAATTCGTTAAAAGATTTTATAGTATTGTATTACCTTTCAAAACATGATTGTCCTTTTTTCAGTAAGTAAGCTAAGCCATGTACAGATGTTTCACTGAAAATTCTCTTCAAGTAGTTCATCTTTTGCCTTTAGTTAGGTAGTTGTATCTGAAATATATACATAAATACGTTTTAACTGTAAAAGTGTTATATATATATTATACTATACACAGATAATACAGTTCAGATTTTAACATGAAATCGGACACCGTTTCAAAACTGGATAGGTGGTAACTCTTCGACAACGCTCTAGGTCCCTGTCCCAGAAACGAGAGACCATTATGTAAATTTAAAATTTTGCAAGGGACTTCTCAATACCCAAACCTAAACAAATATGTGGAGACAGTACATTGGTCCCCTCCACTGTTTTTGCATAGTATAAATGTTCTTGTATGGCACAATCATCATCACCAAAAATATGCTTCCGTTATTCACAGGTTACGTGGTGCAACTGAGAAGCTTCGATCTTCTTTTTGATATTGTCCCTTAATTGTAATCTCCTTCGCCCGCATCCTCTGTCTCCTGCGATTATACCCTCTAAAGCGTGCCTCATTATATATTTGCTTCTTTGCGAATGTCCCAACCAGCTTCTCTTCCTCTTCCTAATAATATTTAAAAATGTTTTTCTCTCCCCCATCCTTTCTAATACCCTCTCATTCATTTCCAACTCGAACCAACTAATTCTCCCAATTCTGCTCCATACCCACATTTTGAAAGGTTTTAATTGTTTTTCATTATATTTGCGTAATGTCCATATTTCTGACCCATACAGCGCAATACTCCACAAATCCTGGGGGCTAAGGGGGACATATCTCCCTCAATCTTGGAACTGGGGGGGGCTGTTCCCCCAATAATCGGACTTGAAATGAGATTTTCATCTACATTGTGGATGCCCTAACTAGAAACATATCAATTATAAATATGCAAGTATTCAGATTTCAGCATGTCTATGGCACTGATTTGTACCACTACTTCATCGCCTGATATATAATATACAACAGGTTCTCCTCAGAAATCAGATTCAAGTACCGTAATACGAGTCTCTTCACCCCATAAGAATATGCCACAAATCTGCCCGTCTCGCAATGTTGAAGACAACTCTGCTCCTCTGACCTCCACAGGATTGTTTTTCAACTTCAAAAATATTTTTAACATCACTTTAAAAAAAGGCTTATTTAAGTGGTCTTACCCCCCCCCCCCCCGTGTTGAAAACTGATTTGCATCGCTGTTCCACACGAAGCACTTTATGGGTCTTTCTTCAACTTTTTGTTCAAGGCCCCACAGAATAGTATTTTCTTCCTCCTCAAGGCTTCTTTCACCATTCCCTTCTTTGCTTTTATTTCATGTTCTCACTTCTTTTCATCACTAATAATACTACCCAGCTATCGAAAACTGCTCACCTTTCTATTTTCTTCCCTCTTACTTCTATATTTGACACCGACTTCTTCGTTCTAATCACCATGACTTTTGTCTTTCTAACATTATTTACATCCCATATTCTTCACATAACTTAATCAAGTTTCCTAACATCTTATTGATTTGCTCTTCAAATTCTGGAACAAAACCATATACACCTAATCATTCTGCCTCCTACTGACATGCCGTCTTCATTTTTCACTATCTCTTCCGGATAGATATTAAATAATGTAGCGAGAAACAGTATTCCTGTCGAACTTCCTTTCCAATAACACTCCCCTCTGTCATTTTCACCTCGATTCTGACAATTACCTGTTGCTTCATATATAAGTTCCTTATGAGTTTTCGACCATTCCATTCCAACCCAAACTTCTTCAGGACTTCCAACAATTCCCAATTCACACGATCAAAAGTATTTTCTAGATAAAAAAAAAGGCATAATCGTAGGCTAAGTTATAGTATATTATAGTATAGTTCTTATAATAACAATTTATAAGAAATGAATACTAGTAAAAAAAAAAAAAAAACCTTTAACTTTAGCGGCAAGAAACTAGCCGACATATTGACCACATGCAGTTGTGCATTATTTTATTTGAATATAAAACTAGTTTAACAGTTCTACGATTATACTATTAGGCTAAAGGAGATAAATAATTAATAAAACTAAATGATCCTCAAACAAATTATTATTATTATTATTATTATTATTATTATTATTATTATTATTATTATTATTATTATTATTATTATTATTATTATCTTTTCTGGAATTGAAGCCAGGATTACAGGCAGCAAGGACGGACGAACTAGTCATTAGAATAACGGCAAAGCTTTTGAATTAAATCATTGTTACTAAATGTAAGAAACAAAATATTTTCTAAAAATTATTAGAATATATTACTATTCTATATTGATTAGAATATATTATTATTTATATTGTAATTATCAGTTCCGAGTAAACTGTTCGGAGAAATTTCGGAAGTTCTGTGATTAAACAGAAATGAAACCTATTTAACTTTCATAAAACAAATCGATCACATTCTCTCTTCGGGATTTTACTTGAACTGAGCTTTGAAAAAAAAAACCTTATAAGTCTATGTGGAAGTTGAATACAAGTGGACGTTAAATTTAAGTTACAAATATGTATAATTACAATTATTATAAATATTTATTCAAAATAGTTTACCTAAAGCAAGGAGACTTACTAAAAATTAGGTACAAAGTTGAATAACACAAATAAGCCATTAGTAATACAAGTATACGTTTTCCATAACTCGTAATTTTTCACCTTAAAACAAATCTGAAATCGGGTATACTTCCTGTTGGTAACTTGTTCGTGGTAAATCATCCGCAGCGGAATGATGTCCATCCTTCAGCCAAGAAATAACTAGCTCGTCTACTTTGAGCTTGTCTAGCGGTGGGCCATTAACATTGATGAACAAGGGAGACGGTGTTTGAGCACTTAGTCTATTTTTAATATTAGTCATCTGTAAATTCATAAGGGGAAATCCCCGTTCGTACTCTGTCGTGGTAATTGATAATACTTCTAACCGATTTCTGCAACTCCTCATCGACAATCTGCTTGTTAGACTTAAGTCTGATAACGATTTTTCTTGGTCAGTTTTGAAATACTCAGCAAGAAGTATCATCTCTCTATCACCATACAACATCTTTTTCTTGTCAGTTGGCAATGTCGACTCATGGAGAACAGAAACTTCATCTACTACGCCTTCGATAAGAAATCTTGTGAATAAATTATCAATTAAAGCCTGATGAACTGATGATTTCTTATTTGTTTATAAATTTATTTTTTGTAATTACACGTGAAGGTTTGATTCCATTACCAAGTTCCCTCCCCCGTCTAGAAAGTAAAAGTGAACGAGGTTCCTGGAAAGTGTTCAAAGGTTTATGGGAATTTCCCTTCTTCTTCCCCTTCAATTACCACACTGGTGTTTGCCATGTGCCAAATTACGATGACTTTCAATTAAATTATCATAGTATAATTATTTCCTTCTTGAACTATCAATACTTTTCAGTGGGAAAAGGGATGAAATTTGAAAGTTCCAAATCAAGGTAAGTAGACCAACGTAAAGGGAAAAAAGAGTGTAAAATTTTCCATATAATTATGCGTACAATCCAAACTTAAAATTTCCGTGTAACTAAGCTTACAGTACAAATTTTATGTATATATTATGGGTTGATTGTCCTGTGCTGTAAACGCTCCATATAATAAAGATAAGCTTCAGCAATTATTATAGTAGAAAGCAATGAATATATGAAGCTAAGCACCGTATCGATCGTTTTCGATCATTTTTACAAACCAACTCACTACCAATTTTCCATATATAGGAAGTGCATCCCCCCCATAAAGGAGAAGTTTTAAAAATGCTAGGATACATTCTATTTATATTCAATAAAGAGTTAATACACTGACTTTCAGCTCCGTAAGTTTAACGGCGTGCGAGACAATTGACATTTTTTTTTTCAAAAATTCGGATTTTCACTACCTTCTTTTAGGATATTATGCATTAGAATGAAAGTAATATAACATCCTACTATGGATTAAGGCCTAACTATATACCAAAAGTAATTTGTTTTGACTTTGCAATTTGACCGCGATGATCAGGCACACAAAGTTAAATTTAATTTTTTATATAATATTCAGTGATTCAAATTTATTATTTATCAATAATTTATTACAGTGATTCAAAAATGTATTTTTTTTCAGTAGTTAGCTCCTCTAAAGACTCACAGGTCTCGAAAGCCAAGTAGTAGAAAAGTCCTATTACTATTATTACAATTAAAGATATCAATATCCAAAAGTGCCTGAAGTTCATTTTTTCACTTGGTTAGATATACTCACCTCAGGTAAGCAGACAGAAACAAATGGAAAAGGAAGGGAAACGAAATTAAATGAAATCTTGAGTTTTACGTCCCACAGTTATGCCGGTTAGGCTAAAGGAGACGATGATGATGAGTAATGAATGAAGAAAGTGGGAGGAAACGGAAGAACCCCGAGGATACCCACGCACACGGTGTTTGTCCACCACAAAGTTCACTTGGCGGGGGCTGGGATCGAACCCGGGACCCCAAGTACCAGAGGTAAACGCTCTACCACTGAACAACTGCGGCTCCGGAAAAGGAAGAGAAATGAAGGTATTGAAAGTAAAACGAATACAAATTTACCAGTCTTCAGAAGATACTGTCTACAACGCAGTGAGCAGAGTGGGTCGGTAGATCATACTGAGTCGGTGGGTCGCAGTGGGTCATGGTGGGTGGTGGGTCGAATTGGGTCACGGTGGGTGGTGGGTCACAGTGGGTCATGGTGGTTGGTGGGTTGCAGTGGGTCATGGTGGATGGTGGGTCAGAGTGGGTCATGGTGGGTTGTGGGTCGCAGTGGGTCACATGATGTTGACCTACTGACCCACTCAGAAAACTTGACCCACCTGACCCACTGACCCACTCCATCTGTGCACACAATAAGTTCTAGGATGGTTCTAGCACCGTTCCAAAGCAACTTGAAAAAATACATTAAAGGTACGGACCACTACATTAAATGTTCTCGCTCCAATTTCTGAAACTAAATCATATTACATTGACGTTTATAACGAAAGATTTATATCTGAAATTCAAACACAACTATAATGCGTTTTCGAAAAACTTTGTCGGCAGAGAAGTCACTGTCAAAATATCCTATGTGCGTTTGTCATATAGATATCTACCCTGTATTGTAGGCCCATTACTGAAATATTTATTTTTGAAGTATGAACTGAATTGCGTGAGTGGTTTCTGAGAAAAACCGAAATGACTTAACTCTCAACAGTAAACTACTATTTGATGTTTCTTTTTCATTTATTTTCCATGAAAAGCAATTTACCTCATATGGTACGATATTTCATAAAATGTTTATTTATGAAATAGGAACAAAATCGAATGAATCGTTTTTGAAATAATCGAGTTAGTAAAACCCATATCGAAAACAAACTGGCTGTTGCGGACTTTTCCCAAGAAGTCACATGTAGCACAGAATAGAATGAAATCTTGGTGTATGAAATACATACAAATTCTTTTCAGCCGCTTTGATGTACCTCTCACAGTTATGCCCTTTAAGCTGAAGGAGACGAAAACATAAAGTAAACGACACTTTTTAGTGATATTCCACTGGTAGTCGAACACAGGACCATTTGCAAAAGAGGCACACGTGTTAAGCACTAAACTTTTTTCTTTTTTTTAAAAAAAAGTTTACTAATTAACCTAACATTCATCAGTTACTTTTCCGCCTAATTACCACTATTTTCTTAATTTCACTCCCTCAAATTCCATCTTCTACTTAACAGACAGGGACACAAACACAGGAAGTATCGAAAAAATGAAATGAAATCTTGAAGTTTTACGTCCCACTGCTATGCTGGCTAGACTAGAGGATATGGTGATGGTAGGAAATGAATGAAATGGCGGAATGAAAAATGGAACAGTGTATGTCCACCACAAAGTTCACTTAGCGCGAGCGTGATCGAACAAAGAACCCCATGCACCAGAGGTTAACAATCTACCACAGAGCCACCGCGGTCCCTATTAGAAGTATCGAACTCCATATATGCTCTCCTAGCGGGAATCGAATATGAGACCTTGTACACCAAAGTTGCACACGCTAGCCACTAGGTCAGCTATAGTTTGCAGAGAACCAATGGCGGATGCAGGAAGGGGGCGATTGTCCCCCAGAAGATAAAACTTTTTTATTTTATATATATAAATAAAACCCATCCCAGAGTCTGAAGCTCTTAAAAGTAGCTCTAAGTAGCAGTATGACAACCCACTGCCCCCCATCCCCAGAAGTCGGTCCTGGATCCGTCCCTGCGAGAGAACTTCATAGGCCGAACAATATCATTAAAGTCGTTTACGAGAAAAATGATTTTTTAAAAATAATTTACCACTATGTAGCTATCTCTATTTTGCAGCAGAAAGAAAATTCGATCCCCTCTCCAAAGAATCTTATGAAAAGTTTAATTTTAAATATGATGTGGGCGTGTTATATGGTATGGTCTCTAGACGAGTGTACTGACAAGAAGAGAACACACAGTCAGGTTTTCAATATATATATATTGACGTGTACGGCCTACGAAACGTTGAATCCGTTTAAATCTCGAATCCGATTTTTCTGTGATAACGAGAGTTTCTTCTCTCGTATCATAGCTCGAAAGTGAAGCTAAAATAAAACTAAGTAAGAAATCGTTTTTACTTTCTTCCTTTTCCTGCTTGGGAATGAAATGAAATGAAATCTTCGAGTTTTAATTCCAACGGTTATGCCGGCTACTCTAAAGGAGACGGTGATGGTGAGAAATGAATGAAATGGTGGAATGAAGAAACTGGGAGGAAACAGGAGAACCCGAGGAAACCCACGCACACGGTCTTTGTCCGCCACAAAGTTAACTTGGCACGAGCTGGGAACAAACCAGGGATTCCATGCACCAGAGGTAAACGCTCTACCACTAAGACGCCGCTGCCCACACTCCCGCTTGGAAATGTTTGCTGCTATCCAAATGAGGCAAAGGAGAAAACTACTGGTCTTGAGGAAAGGCAAACTATGTGAGAATATGATTGAGACGGAATTATCTGAAAGTAAGGAGGAGTGACTATAAGTGAAGGTGAGGGCTATCGAATGTGATTTTCAGGATATGGACAAATGAGTGTGAGTGAGTGTGAATGAGGGTATCAATAATATTTGAGGGCGTGAGTGTGAAGGAGTTTCATGCTGTCATTTTCAACTTTCGGCATTCAGCTTTGAAATATATTTGCATTTTAAAATAGTATTTTCAGAAAATATAATCAGTTTTTAAAATATCAAATTTAAAACCCAAAGTAATTTAGAGATACCAAAGTTGTATTGCTACATTACAGAAGAAATGCCGATTATCTCAGAATTCCACTTGACATTTTATGTAGGTCGCCTAGATATCTAAATTTTAATATTATGTAAATAATAACGGGACTACAATAGAAAGAAAACAACATAACTCTTGGAGGTGGCGAATAATCCGCTTTAATATTAACATGTATAGAATTTTATTAAAAATTAATGACCGCCTTCCTTGCTTTAGAAGGAAATATTTTGCCAAACATATAAAGGAAATTCTAATACTTTGTCTCTAAGTAACGATCTCAATAACCATTGCATTTATTTGATTTATTTTTAGGTAAGAAAGCAGGGCGTTTAATTAGAGTTGAATGGCCAGGATTTTTTAACAAGACTGTACGTTATGGATCAGTTCGGTTTTACATATTACCTCAGGCAAAAATAATATAAAATATTAATACTAATTTAGTAACTTACCCACAAATAAGACAAGAATAAAATGTACTTTCTGGGTATTACTGGCGTCTACGACCTTAAGGCCACCTCTCTGGAAGGATGACGTCCCTGGACGGGCAGTATCCTTGGAAGAGGGAAGGAAGGAAGCAAGTAACCTGGAATCTATTTGTTAGGTACAATTCCGGCATTTTTCTGTTGTTAATGAAGAAAGCAAAGAAAAAGCTTCAGTCAGGATAACTGGTCTGAAAAAGCTGGTGAACCTTTTCGACCTAGTGAACCTACTGGGAATCGAACCTAGGACAAAAGCGAGAACGTAAGCGACTACGGCAGGAGGGGGCACTAGAATGGTTCAAGTGCCTTTTTCGCAGTGGATATCAAGAAAAAATATATATAATACTTATTAATACTAATTTAGTAACTTACCCACATAGTAACGGCGTGTCCATATATATAGAGTGAATTTGAAAGATGTGCATAAACTCCGGGAGGTGCTTTGTGACATCATAAGAATACAGAATATCCCGTTGCTTGTTGTCGAATTTCACTTTGTATAAGAGTGATAGGACTTCCAACTTGGAATCGAAACTCGAATCCTGATAATTGGAACGGAGTAGAAAGATGTATACAGCGTACATGACTTAGAATTGGACAACATTGGACAATAATAATAATAATAATAATAATAATAATAATAATAATAATAATAATAATAATAATAATAATAATAATAATAATAATAATAATCTTTCCTGGAATTGAAGCCAGGATTACGGGCAGCAAGGGCGGACGAACTAGTCATTAGACTAACGGCGAAGGTTTTGAATGAAATCATTGTTACTAAATGTAAGAAACAAAATATTTTCTAAAAAATATTAGAATATATTACTATTCTATATTAATTAGAATATATTATTATTTATATTGTAATTATCAGTTCCGAGTAAACTGTTCGGAGAAATTTCGGAAGTTCTGTGATTAAACAGAAATGAAACCTATTTAACTTTCATAAAACAAATCGATCACATTCTCTCTTCGGGATTTTACTTGAACTGAGCTTTGAAAAAAAAAAAAACTTATAAGTCTATGTGGAAGTTGAATACAAGTGAGTGTGAATGTGTTTTGGAGGGCAAGTGAGTGTGATGGAGGTTTACGTTAAAACATTTTAAAATTTTAGTATTCAGTTTTGAAATAGACTTTCAAGTTCCAAGACTGTGAAGTTCCAGAAAACACGTATTAATAGTTCCAGGAGAAAAGAATATTCACAACTTAGAAAAGTCAGAAATGTATCAGTACATTATAGACAGGTGTCGATTACATCAGTAAGCTATTTTACATTTCGTGTAGTTTTTACTTTAATTTTCGTCGTAACTACATTTTGTGTTGAAGGCTTAAAACATAAAATATTACATCAAATTGATATTTGTATTTTAATATCCCGGCATTTTTAGACTTGCAGCTACTGCATCGTCACTATTTATCCTAGGATCATGGTTCATACCTCGTTCTCTTCAGAACAGAGCTGGCTTTCAACTGGTATCACTTGCATGCTCATACCATGTGCCAGGAGAGGGAAAATTGATGTCGAAGGAAAAATTTTGAGGGAAAAAATTTCTGGCCCCCCTTGCCCCCCCCCTGTGTGAACGTAGAGACCTCCAAAAAATATGATAAGTAGTACTTGACAAACTAAATCTGTGAACCAAATTTCAAGTTTCTATCTTGAATACTAAGGGCGGGAGCAATTTTATCATGAATTCCCACAATGCCCCAAATTACCACAATACACTATGATCTCAGGGGAAAAAATTCCTGAGACATCCCTAATTAATCTAGGATCATGGTTCATATCTCGTTCTCTTCAGAATAGAACTGCCTTTCAGATGGTATGACTCCCGTGTCTCCATCATGTATCTAAGGCGAGAAAATGACGAAAAAACGGGATTTTTTTGGTAAAATATCTCTTTCTTCAACTTTTAGCCCCTCTGGACCCCCCTGTTTTAACGCAGAAATCTGAAAAAATCTGGTAAATACTACTCGGTGGACTAAATGTTTGTGCATAATTTCAATCTTCTACGTGCAAAAATAAGCCCGCCAAGAGAAAAAAAATTCAGAAAATGCCCCACATTATCCTATACAGAGGGATATATTGAAAAAAATTCCCTGACACATCCCTAATTACGCTAAGGTCACGGTTTGCACATCATTCTCTTCAGAATAGAACTGCCTTTCAGACGGTATGACTCACGTGTCTCCACCATGTATCTAAGGCGGGAAAAAGACGAAAGAACGGGATTTTTTGGGTAAAAATATAACTTTTTTCAACTTTTAGCCCCTCTGGACCCCCCTGTTTTAACACAGAGATATGAAAAATATCTGATAAATACTACTTGGTAGGCTGAATGTTTATGCACAATTTCAATCTTCTAGGTACAAAAGTAAGTCCGCCAAAAAATATATATACCGACAATGTACCATATTACCCTATACAGAGGGATATTTTTTTAAAAATTCCCTGACACATCCCTAATTACCCTAGGGTCATGTTTCGCTGATCATTCTCTTCAGAATAAAATTGCCTTTCAGACGGTATGACTCACGTGTTTCCATCATGTATAAGGCGGGAAAATCACGAAAAAAGGGATTTTGGGGGTAAAAATATCCCTTTTTTCAACCCTTTGCCCCTCTGGTTTCCCCCTGTTTTAACTCACACATCTGAAAAAAATCTGGTAAATACTACTCGTTGGACTGAATGTTTGTGCAAAATTACAATCTTCTACGTGCAAAAATAAGCGCGCCAAAAATATTGAACATAGGTTTCATAAGGGAAAATATATATTTTAGAATTATAACGTCATCAACTCCTATGTCTGAACGCAGCACGGTCTGAAACCATACGTAATGTCTTCTACAATGCCTCTGGACTTGGAAAACAAAAAAACCCAGACGAAAAAGATCAAATAGAAGAGAAATAACGCAATGTACCATGAAACACCCGTATGGTACAAAATGTACCATAGGATCCCCAAAGGGATATAAGGGAAATAAATAAAAAAAATGGTTTAACATTGTTTTAGTAAAGTTAAAACTAATTTTATTCATTTGCTTAAACGGCTAAAGTTAATACCATTGATACATGTGGACTGGACCCTTTCGTTTCTGGATAGGATCTTATTTGGTACGGATCACTCTTTAAGCTGCTGGTCTCTCCCTCATGAAGCATTTGAATGTCTTAAAAAGGAAAACTTATACAGACTAGAAAAATCTGGAAAGATTTGAGGCTTGTAATGGAACAAAAACAAAAAAGATATGTGATATATATATATATAATAGAAATAACAAGAAATCCCGTGTAAGAGAGTTAATTGAGGGTGAGGACGGTTGAGTGTGACTGTGAGGGTGTTGATTCAGGGTAAGGGTAAGTGACAGTTAGAAGAAATGCTCATCTCTATTACAGACCATTAATAGAACTACTTATTTCCTATAAGCTAGAACTTTATTATTATTATTATTATTATTATTATTATTATTATTATTATTATTATTATTATTACAAATTATATAATTTATATCAACACTTCTTTCTATTCTAAGAAGGAGGATTATTTTAGTGATCCAAGCCGATTGCAAATAAATGTTTCACGTAAATATTAGACATGAAATAAGTGAATTAAGTTTTTATTTTCTGCGGGAAATGGCTTAGAAGCTAAATCATTTATAAAATTGGGAAACCTCTTTTACGTGTTTCCCTCGTATATCTATCTCTCTCTCTCTCTCTACTCTCTCTCTCTCTCTCTCTCTCTCTCTCTCTCTCTCTCTATATATATATATATATATATATATATATATATATATATATATATATATATCTGATTGGAACTTATGAAAAGCTATTTAACAGGTAAACCTTAGAAGTCTCTTTGGATCACTCAACATTAAGGAGCACTATTTCGGTTACATTCGATTAGAGATTCTAATTTTAAATGTTTTTGATAATTCTTTCGGCTTTGATATGCAGTCGAAACTTTCACAAAGCTTTCTAGCAGCAACAATAAAAGCCAGATACGTTCCATGGAAGAAAAGAAATAAAGTACGATCACGGTTGTCTGGTTGTTTTGGAGTTTAACGTCATGAAACCACTTAGGAAATGTGAGACTTGGACTTACAGCTCAGCAGTGGTTTCGAGACACAGGAGCTTCAACAGGAATGGAACCCGAATCTGCCGCAAAGAAAGCGTGTACATTTTCAATCGAAACTTACTGGCAATGACTCTGACAGCTGCTCATGAAGCTGTAATTGGCCAAATAAAACAAGAATGATGATTGCGAATATGAATGCCATTTGACAAGTCCTTGCGGTCCTGAAGATGCTGTCGAATTCTCTCAAAATAGATCCTTGATAAAATCATTAACGTGAAAGGTGCATATGTAAATCTCAGAAAGTATAAAACAAGTTGTCTTGAAAAAGAATTGAACCTTTTTTTGGCAGAGAGTATATATACTGATTTGGAAATCCGAAACACTAGTCCTCTCCAAAGTAGTTTCCTTGGTAATGCACACAACTTCTTCTAATACTTCTGGAACGCAGTGTTTGAAATGGGAGAAACCGTGCCGTCGCATTTCGAATGATGTCTTCCCTTGACTTAAATCAGGTCTCTTTTAGTGCCATATTCAGCTTGGGAAACAACAAATAGTAACACGGAACCATGTCTGGTGAGTAGGAAGTTTGACGACACACAAGAATGTTGTGTTTGGTGATGAAAGAATCAATCAAATTTCGAGGACACTCTCCTCATGCCCAAATTTTCGTTCAAAATTTGAATTTTGCGATCCGATTGAATGGTTTCCGCTTGGGAATCGACAAGCTTATCACAAAAATTTGACGCAATATGGCTGCTCAAGTTACTCTATCATTAAAAAAAAAGTTAAATCCGAGGAGGACCGCTTATCACACGTCTTCACTCATTGGCTGACTGCCAGCGACTGGCGTTTCCTGCAGGAGAGAGAAAATTTACAACTGCGCATGTGTGTCAACTCTACATCTACACTCAAGAACTGCACTCTACACTCCCGCGGTTCATTGGTACATGCGGGGGGAAAATAAGGTTGAATAGCGTTTGAACATACCTCGTATAAAGTAAACGTTTGTTCATGGCTTTCTTCTTCCTCGAAATAAAAACTTCTGATGGACAGAAACGTGAATAGAAAAGTAGATGTGTTCTCAAATACTACTATAATGACTTTGCTATAACATGATTTGTGAATTCCTCTTTTTTAAAGAATTCATGGCGGACAGGACAACAGTTGTCTTCACCTGACTAAGCTGCTAAATTTGTTTTTAATATTTGTTGTTGCTCAGTGGAATCAAGCGTCCCTTTCAAGCAGCGAGGCTATAAGACGTGGTCCTATAGATAAAGATAGAATCCCAACGGCCACAAAGCATTCAAAGCTCTCCCACCAGGAATCGAAACCGAGACCATGTGTTCCGAAGGTGCGTACGCTAAACAATAGACCATAGAAAAGGGATAAAGTTGGTTTCCTATAATAATAATAATTGTCCAAAGCTCATGTTTAAGTACTTCATAGCGGAAAGACCGAGAAAAAATATATTTATCCACACGTAGCATCTAAAATGGGTTTACTCTAATAACACGATTTATAACCAATAATTCTCCCTGCAGTTTTATATTGTTTAAATTACGTCCAACCACTTACAAAGACTGTTTTCTGACAAATTTTGTTCTTACATATTAACTATTTTTTATGATTAGGAATAACGTCTTCTAACTTGTGGTCATTTGTACCTAGTTTTCTCCTTTTTCTTTCAAAAACAACACGAGCTTCAAGTATGCCTTTTGAAAGTTCACTTGCGTACAATACTCTTCTCAAACTCACAATCAACTGCGTATATTTCCTCTGTTCCTTTGTATATTATAATGTAGATTTAACATTATGATAAACATTGCATGCAATAATTCAAGAACAGTATCCGAACATGCTATCACTCAAATAATATCCTTTCATGTATACTACACATAATCACTTCTTTATTCCTTTCTTCTGTGGTACGTTATTCAGTTTTAGTAAAGAATTTATTATTAGTAGTACAGACATATTTTATTGTCGAAATTGATGAAAAATATTATTGTAATATTGTTGTTGTGTGCGTACCATTATTCCGTAATAAATAAACGAGGAACCCACAGAGTAATAATATAAAATATTCATTTTTCCATTAACTATTTCCCAGTAGAGTACAATGAAAATCATAACTGTGTTTTGAGGCTGCTTTTTATTTATTAACATTGATCCAAATACACCATATGATAAGTAAACTGGCAAAGCGAGTCAGTTTTATTTTAATGAGCTACTTACTATACGGTTAATACAAGTAGGGTCTATATTTGAACAATTATATTTTTATTTAACTCCTAGAATATTTAACACAATTCGTATATGTACGTGTTGTGTCAACTTTCTGATCTCTTATACAAGAAGCGGGGCCGTGGTGGCTCAGTGATAGTGTGTTCACCTCTGGTGCAACGGGTCTCTGGTTCGATCCCAACTCGCGCCAAGTGAATTGTGTGGTGTACAAGCACCGTATGCTTGGGCTCTCCTGTTTCCTCCTAGTTTATTCATTTCAGATTTTCATTCAT
The DNA here is from genome assembly GCF_964235325.1 of Thermobia domestica. Taxonomy (NCBI): domain Eukaryota; kingdom Metazoa; phylum Arthropoda; class Insecta; order Zygentoma; family Lepismatidae; genus Thermobia; species Thermobia domestica. The sequence goes on along the minus strand of NC_137465.1, from coordinate 23,584,329 downwards.
TTCTTATCACCTTCTTCTTTAGTCTTTGGTGTACAAACACCGTATGCTTGGGTTCTCCCGTTTCCTCCTAGTTTATTCATTTCAGATTTTCATTCATTTCTCATCACCTTCTTCTTTAGCCTTTGGTGGACCAACACCATATGCGTGGGTTCTCCTGTTTCCTTTTAATTTATTCACTTCAACATGTCATTCATTTCTCATCACCTTCTTCTTTAGTCTTTGGTGGACAAATACCACATACGTGGGTTCTCCCGTTTCCTCCTACTTTATTCGCTTCAGCATTTCATTCATTTCTCATCACCTTCTTCTTTAGTATTTGGTGGACAAACACCGTATGCTTGGGTTCTCCCGTTTCCTCCTAGTTTATTCATTTCAGATTTTCATTCATTTCTCATCACCTTCTTCTTTAGTCTTGGGTGGACAAACACCGTATGCTTGGGTTCTCCCGTTTCCTCCTAGTTTATTCATTTCAGATTTTCATTCATTTCACATCACCTTCTTCTTTAGTCTTTGGTGGACAAACACCATATGCGTGGGTTCTCCTGTTTCCTCCTACTTTATATACTTCAACATGTCATTCATTTCTCATCACCTTCTTCTTTATTATTTGGTGTACAAACACCGTATACTTGGGTTCTCCCGTTTCCTCCTAGTTTGTTCATTTCAGATTTTCATTCATTTCTCATCACCTTCTTTTTTAGCCTTTGGTGGACAAACACCATATGCGTGGGTTCTCCTGTTTCCTCCTACTTTATGCACTTCAACATGTCATTCATTTCTCATCACCTTCTTCTTTAGTATTTGGTGGACAAACACCGTATGCTTGGGTTCTCCCGTTTCCTCCTAGTTTATTCATTTCAGATTTTCATTCATTTCACATCACCTTCTTCTTTAGTCTTTGGTGGACAAACACCATATGCGTGGGTTCTCCTGTTTCCTCCTACTTTAAATACTTCAACATGTCATTCATTTCTCATCACCTTCTTCTTTAGTATTTGGTGGACAAACACCGTATGCTTGTGTTCTCCCGTTTCCTCCTAGTTTATTCATTTCAGATTTTCATTCATTTCTCATCACCTTCTTTTTTAGCCTTTGGTGGACAAACACCATATGCGTGGGTTCTCCTGTTTCCTCCTACTTTATGCACTTCAACATGTCATTCATTTCTCATCACCTTCTTCTTTAGTATTTGGTGGACAAACACCATATGCGTGGGTTCTCCTGTTTCCTCCTACTTTATATACTTCAACATGTCATTCATTTCTCATCACCTTCTTCTTTATTATTTGGTGTACAAACACCGTATACTTGGGTTCTCCCGTTTCCTCCTAGTTTGTTCATTTCAGATTTTCATTCATTTCTCATCACCTTCTTTTTTAGCCTTTGGTGGACAAACACCATTTGCGTGGGTTCTCCTGTTTCCTCCTACTTTATGAACTTCAACATGTCATTCATTTCTCATCACCTTCTTCTTTAGCATTTGGTGGACAAACACCGTATGCTTGGGTTCTCCCGTTTCCTCCTAGTTTATTCATTTCAGATTTTCATTCATTTCTCATCATCTTCTTCTTTAGTCTTTGGTGGACAAACACAGTATGCGTGGGTTCTGCCGTTTCCTTCTACTTTATTCACTTCAACATTAAATTCATTTTTATCACCTTCTTCTTTAGTCTTTGGTGGACAAACACCGTATGCTTGGATTCTCCTGTTTCCTCCTACTTTATTCATTTCAGCTTTTCATTCATTTCTCATCTTCTTCTTCTTTAGCGCTTGTTGGACAAATACCGTATGCGTGAGTTCTCCCGTTTCCTCCTACTTTATTTATTTCTACATTTCATTCATTTCTCATCACCTTCCTCTTTAGCCTTTGGTCGACAAACACTGTTTGCGTGGATTCCCCCGTTTCTTCCCACTTTTTTCACTTCACGGTTTCATTCCTTTTTCATCATCACCTTCTATAGTTTAACTGACATAATCGTTTGACGTAAAACTGAAAGATTTCTTTTCATTTTCATAAATAAGTCACAGAGCTATAATGCTAGGAAGTCCTGCAAACAAACACCACCATTGAATGACTTATTTTATAAAGTGGATTTTTCAGCTTAACCTTCCTTTTGGTTACATGGCTAACGTGTGCTCATTTGCCATAGGAAACACGTGTCTGAAGGGGCGGCTCTGTAATGTAGTCACAAAGTCGTATTCTCAAGTAAAAAAAAAAAAAACAGTAATGGCATTTATTCCTGTATAGAAATCAGAAACGACCAAACAAAATATATATAGTTTTTTTAATATGGATTCTCGAACAACTGTGATTGACATCCATGAAAGAGTTTTCAACAGAGCCTAAATCTCTTTCCTGAATGCTACCCTTTATTCACATGTTCTTTTTTGACTTTTTCTCGCACTAAACTGCTTTTCATAAGAGTCGTTTAAACACCTAGTGCACCTTATTCCAAAACGAATGAGCGCATTGATTATCCCTGTTTGTGTCTAAAAGTTTCTAAGCAAAACTTCGAGTATCTTTTTAAACCCTAAACCAAAGATACCAAGTTCGAGCCCCAACCCTCCCAATCGGGAAAAATTGTGAATATGTGTTTTTCTCTTTTAAGTATAATAAGACAATTTGAATTTTTTTAAGTGTAGAAAAAAGTAATATTCATTGGCATACATAATGATATAGTACTGTATTACGAAACTATGTATACATGTGAGTACATGCTGGTTTTCTCGCCTATATCTCTATGCATGAACATAGCGCACGCATCAACAGTAGAATAAAAAACACAAAAGTCGAAAAACAATATTTGCGATGCATTTGAATGTCATTGTCATTGAATGAATTGATAATGAGTAAGGAATGAAATGGTGGAATGAAGAAAGTGGGAGGAAACGGGAGAACCCCGAGTAAACCCACGCACACGATATTTGTCCACCACAAAGTTCACTTGGCGGGGGCTGCGATCGAACCCGGGACCCCAAGCACCAGAGGTGAACGCTCTACCACTGAGCCACCGTGGCCCCTCAATCAATTGTATATATTTTTCTACAATCATTTCGAGCACCAGTAATTATTATCTTTAAAATACAATATTTGAGATGTGGTTCGTATTAACAGAACATCGGTATCTTATATGTCTATATTAAATACAAATTAAGAAAATCATGTAATATTAATAAATAAGTGTCTGCAGTGTATTCATCTCCAACTATTTGTCATACGGAGGTTACTTTTGAATATTCTCGTTACAGCATGAGATTTACTTTCTTGAAATATAGTCAGAGGCGTAAAGAGTATAAACAAAGGATATCCAGAATCAGATTGTGGTCCCAGACAGAAACCTATCCAGACAATGTTCACGATCACCACAAGTCTCCTTAAGAGACAAAATTGTGCTTTAGTAAGGAACTTCTTACCATGGAGTTTCAGTTTAATACTCTGCAATGTTTTTACATATGGAAACTGTGAGGCTTTGGTCGCTTTCTCTCTCTCTCTCTCTCTCTCTCTCTCTCCCTCTCTTTCTTTCTCTCTCTCTTATCTGTATTTATATACAATGTCTGTCCAGAAATTCTGACCCACACAGCAATGAAATATTTTCAAAACGTTTTTAAAACGTGCCATCATTTTCCTTCAGAAAATGTATCCTACTTCCCTTAAGGAAATATATTCCATATGATGTTGGAAACATTTTCCAAATAATACTGAAAATATTCTCGCAATAAACTCAAAAACGTTGTAGAAATATTTTATACGCCGTTAGAAAAGTTTTCCAAAAAATGTTTTCTGTACGATTTCCAAACATTATTGAAAATGTATTTAAAACGTTTTATACAATGTTAACGGAATGTTTTTAAAAATATTTCGCATGGAATATTTGAAAATTATTTACCAATAACACAGAAAATAATTTGTCAAGAATGAAGAATTTTTTTAAAAATATTTTTACAATGTATTGGGTACATTAGTCGAAATATTTTATAAAGATTTTTAAATCATTTTTAACAAAGATTAGTATTCTGTAAAATAATTTTAAAATATTTTCATACATGACGAAAAATGTTTTCTGTACATAAAAAAAGTATTTAGACAATATTTTCCTGTTTATGACAAAATATTTTCTTTATATGACAGAAAATATGTAGAGAATATTTTCTCTACATGACAGAAAACATGTAGAGAATATTTTCTCTACATGACAGAAAATATGTAGAGAATATTTTCTCTACATGACAGAAAACATGTAGAGAATATTTTCTCTACATGACAGAAAACATGTAGAGAATATTTTCTCTACATGACAGAAAACATGTAGAGAATATTTTCTCTACATGACAGAAAACATGTAGAGAATATTTTCTCTACATGACAGAAAACATGTAGAGAATATTTTCTCTACATGACAGAAAACATGTAGAGAATATTTTCTCTACATGACAGAAAACATGTAGAGAATATTTTCTCTACATGACAGAAAACATGTAGAGAATATTTTCTGTACATGACAGAAAACATGTAGAGAATATTTTCTCTACATGACAGAAAACATGTAGAGAATATTTTCTCTACATGACAAAATATTCAAAGAAAATTTTCTCTACATGACAAAATATTCAAAGAATATTTTCTCTACATGACAAGATATTCAAAGAATATAAGGTAGACATATCAAAAACGTTTTCAAATTAGTTTTCTTGCTGTTTTGTAACAGTAGAAAATGTTTAGAAAATATGAAACTAGTTTCAGGTATGAATTTATGGTAAGAAAGAAAATATTTACGATTCATTTTTCAATTAGCAATTGATATGCTTTTGATTTGATATATGTAGTTTCAGAACGTACTTAAAATATTTTCTAACATTTTCTGGTTTTCGCAGAGAAATATATAAAATTCTTTCAGAAATTTTTTTTGTCATTATCACGATAACACCTACAGTTTGAAATACATTTCTTCAAAACTGAAGGAAATGCATACTGAGCAGTTTTCCAACTCTTGTGAGTTAAAATATCTGGATTTCATTTTTATAAATTGATGGCGTGGCAGAAGTTTATGTATTTTGGAACCGGTTTAAAACACACGGAAACTTCTAGCATCACAAATTTGTAAAAATAAATGCTAGTATTTTAACTTATAGGTAGGAAAATTTCTTCAGTAGGCATCTACTTCCGTTTTGAGGAAAAACATATTTCAAACATGTAGGTTTGTTATTATGATGACGATCAAATATTACCAAGGGAATTAAAATATACAGTATTTAAAATATTTCTCAGTTAAAAAAATCTTAGCGGATATTTAATGTGTTCTGAGGCTACTTACAATAACCAATCAAAAACATATCAAATACTGTTTGAAAAATGAATCAAAGATTTTCGTTGCATAAATTCACATCTGAAATTAATTTAACATAATCCTATCTTTTTACATTATAAAACACTTCAAAATTAAGTAAACTGGTACCTAACGCTAACTAATTTACATCTGATAAAAACTTGTAAGGCATGCTCAAATGAAAAGGACATTTTCACTGTACCAGCATTGTACTGAATCACAGAGGGTACATATGATCGCAGGTAGATGGTGCGGTGTGCCAGTTTGCAGTTGTACCGAGCAGCTTAGACCTTGTTTATTCAGTAGAAGAAAGTTGTTTTGCCGCATGGAGGAGTGCAGCAAATTCCTCCTGATCAGAGCAAGGAGCTGTAATCCAATTTCTTCGTGCAGAAAAAGTGCATCTTCCCATGTGATTTCCACCTCTTCGGCTCCTTAAAACAGTCACCTGTGAGAAACTGGCTTCGTAACCCCAGTGTTTGTACACTGAAACAATTCATTCACTTATGCACTGGGATCAATATTAATGGAAATTATGTATAGGTATCATGTTCAACGTTAACTATACTTCGCATATTGCACACACACACACAGACACTGTAAATAAGGCTCTAGTTGGAGCCTTTTCTTTTGGGCAATTCTTATACATTAGTGAAAAAAAGTACCTTCTAGAAACTCAAAATTAAAAAATAAATATCAACTTTTTATACTTTAGTTTTTTAAATATATAGTTTTTTTTTATTTTAG